>NW_017306200.1:0-600000 GCF_001642055.1 Alternaria alternata
TAGTTAAACTTTCTCTATTATATACTTTACTTTATGTATTACAACCTTAGAAACTCTGTAAGTAGAGTAATAACAATTACAACAAATAAGTATAAAGAGATAGATAAAGCTACGCTCCGCTAAGGGAGCGAGAAAGCCCCTCTACTACTTACATAGGATTCGTATGCAACGCTTCAGGTCTGTAGCAATTCTGGTCCTTCTGAACCCCGGGCTTCGGGCTTCGGTGCTCGCTGGACCGCTGGTAAACCGGGCCGAAGAAGCATTGACGCTGCTGACAGTCTTTGCAAATTGATGGCTTAACGGGCCGACTTGTAGCGCCGTGTCATCTCGTACGGCGTTACTCTACACCGTGAATCTTCTAATCGTGTATAGGGGCTTTGTATAAGTATACAGCATGATGATCCAGTAGTTTGTTTCACGCCGATCTGTTATTCGCATCACACCATCGCAGTCATGCACACTCTCACGCTTGTTCTGTATGCTCTTTGTCCCATTGCGCTCGCAGCCAGCTCTGGCTGTGGAAGCGTCCTACCATCGGGACTCACGCCAGGTAAATCTACCACCAATGTGACTCTGTCCTCGAAATCCGTCATTGGCAAAACAACCGAGCGTCAATACATTATCCACCTGCCATCATCGTTCGATGCCACAAACAAGAAAGCTGCGCCGCTGGTAATTGCTTTCCATGGTCAGCAGCAGCCAGCCAGGAGCATGGAAGTGATCAGCGAGCTGTCAAATCCGGCTTTCAATCCGAATACCATTGTGGTCTATCCAGAGGGCATGAATGTTCAGGCCCCCGGTGTAAGTTATTCGAATCGATATTTCTCGTCAAGATCAGCAATCAATGGATCTAATCATATGGTTTAGGTGCAATGGCTTGGAGACCCGCTGGCTCCTACATCTTCAGTGATTGACGACAGAATCTTTGTTGATGAACTCCTTTCACATCTCACATCCACGCTCTGCATCGATGAAAGCCGTATATACGCTGCTGGTCTTTCTAACGGTGGTGGACTGACTGGACTTCTGATGTGCGATCCAAAGCTCAACAAACGATTTGCGGCCTTTGCAACAGTGGCGGGCGCATTTTACCCGGACGCAAGTCTTACGGAGCCGCTATTTCAGGGAGGATGTCTTCCAAACCTGCAGGGACGAGCACTTCCCTACATGAATCTGCATGGGCTGAACGATAGCGTGGTTGCGTACGATGGCAACAACAATCCGCCACCAGCTTCTATTCCGGTTTTGAACTGGGTTGAGGGTTGGGCGAAGCATGATAACTGCTTGAGCAACCCTCGAGCTGTGAACATAGCCAGCGACAAGGTTACAGAGCGACGATGGCAGTGCAATGGTGTCAAAGATGTTGTTGTTCACAGAGCTATCCAGGGATTTGGTCACGGATGGCCTAGTCGCAAGGCCCAAGGTGAACCATTCGACACACTGAGGAACGGACCTACAACATGGGACGCTACCCCGTTCATTCTGGAGTGGTTCGCCAAGTGGAAGTTATAGGTGCACAAGTCATATCCTAGTGTACACGAATGTATTTGAGCTTCACCGTGATATAGAATCCATTGTTCTACTAAGCCGCTGATTCCTCCCCTCATTCATCTTCGTCATCTGAAGATGCTTTTTTCTTCAGCTGTGGTAAGTCGATTGCGATTACTAGCAAATTGACAATTATAAACATGACGATTGCCGAAATAAAGACCAAGCGCAGGCTACGGCTATATGCCTCGATCACTAGAAATGAAGTTAGTGTCAATCCCAGCTAGAAGTAGACTGTGGACGTGACTACGAGTGTAAAACGTTACAGAATGCGAGTGAGACGAACCTTGACTCTGATGCTTGGGATCTAGGTCGACAATGCTGCGGACCGATTTACGAACACGTTGTATGATCTATTTCGACAGGTTAGCATCGAACAGTTTTGATCAGGATAACAGCACAGCGTTACTGCTCAAGCTTTCGAAATAGGGCAATGCGTACTCTAGTCTTGTTATGACCGGACACCAGGCTCTCAAGGTGTGATGTCAAAGCATTCTGTAAGATGAGACTACTCAGTGAGACACCCATCACGATACCCAAGCTACGCCATAAGATGAGTGTGCTGGTCATTACCGCCTGATCCTCCTGTGTGCTTGTCGCAAGGACTGCAAGGCTCGTTGCTGGGAAGCTCAAGCCTTGACCAATACTCGAAGGAACCAGAAAAATCGTGGCAAGCCATTTTGGTATCCCATCCCACATCAAAGAAAGGCATAAAGCTCCCAACAGCATGGAGAGGGAGCCAACTACAATCAGCCATTTCATGCGCCCGGTGGCGGTCATGATGAAGCCTGCGGAGACGCCGCATATAGTGAGGGCAACAGAAGGGCCTGCAAGGCGAAACCCGGACACCGAAGCTGTCTCAAGCTCAACAGCTTGGAAGTACAGCGGGGCGTTGAACAAGATGGTGTTCATTCCCACCTGAGCGAAGAAATTGTTGAAAACGAGGTTGCCTCGGGGTCTGCTGAACAACATAGGCAGAGGCATGACTGCTCGCGAAGCCTTCGATTCAACTTTGACAAGAATGGCACCCGTCACTGTTGCTACCACGAGCGAAGTAATAACGACCCAATGTTTCCATGGATATATGTTGCCACCAAGGTTCAAACCTAGAATGAGGAACGCGACGGAGACAGTCAGTAGCATGGATCCAGCGACGTCGAATCCCTTGAGACCATCCTTTAGACCTAAGCCGTAGCGCTTGGCCAGGTTTGGACCTAGAGATGATGGCGTCGTGAATATGGCATTGACCAAGAGCAACACTAGGACAGGGATTTGTACAGCAAAAGTCATCCGCCATCCTAATTTGTCGCAAAGCACGCCGCCAAAAGCTGCCCCACAAGCGGAGCCGCCTCCATAGAAGAGGTTGATGTAGGCCTGGTAAGTGCCTCGGACTTCGATACTGACTAGATCGTTGGTCATGATGTTACCCATTGACAGTACTCCGGCCGCGCCGATGCCACAGAGAGCTCGCGCCGCGATGAAGCTACCGATAGTCTGCGCAAGAGCGCACCATGCGGTCGTCGCCGCAAGGACAACGAGACCAGCCAGGTACAACGGTCGACGGCCAACAGTATCTGAGAGTCGACCCATTAGTGGTTGAAGCGATGTTGATGTAAGCAAGAAGGCCGTCGATAACCAAGACGCTGAGTTTGACGCATGAAAGTACGATGTGATGACTGGATGACTTGATGCCATCAAAGTAGAATCAAACATGGCAATCTGACAGTATACAGTCAGTATTGGTATTTCGATACCTTTCCAGAACTCACAAAGTACCCGAGCAGAATGCCACCAAACACCAGTCTAAATTTCCACACCCCAACGCCTTCAAGTTTTCCATCTTTCTGAAACTTGACTAGGCTCTCTGCTTCGTGCGCGATATCGGGCCCATCATCATTAGGCTTGAGCGATGGAGCACGCAAACTGTTTTTCCTGGTGTCTGATGCTGGAAACTGAGGTGCAGCGCCCTCCCCCTGTTCCGCTACCTCTGCAGTCGTGATTGCATTGTCGGTAATTAGATGAGAGTCGTCCCGGTGGTTTGCCGAATCGGAGCGAAGAAGCGGTGTTCGCTCGGATGCGGACGATGACATAACAGCAGATGTCAGTTGTCTTTGAATCACGCGTGATTCGTCTTTGAGTCTCAGATTCACGCCACCGCTGGGATTGGGATAGCGAAGATGAAACCAGGGAGAGCCAGGAAGAGCCAGAGCTGACAAGCTTTCGTAGTGCAGGTGCCAACGAGCCGAATCACGCTAGTGCTCCCGAATTCGCCGTCACTTTCCCGTTATCAAAGACGGCGTTATCTCGCTCTTTGCAACTCGAATCGTAGACATCCAGAAACATGAAGACACCTCTTAGAATAGCTATCCTCGAATGCGACACGCCGCCAGCCGCGGTTGTCGAGAAGTACGGCAGATATGACCGTATCTTCACAACGCTATTGGAAACCGCAGCCACGGAACTGGGCTTATCGCCGAAGCAAGATCTCGAATTGAGCGCATTTGATGTAGTCACAGCGCAGGAATATCCAGACTTGGAAAATGTAGATGCCGTACTGATCTCGGGCTCGAGTATGTATTACCCGAAAAAGCAATGTTGAAGAGCGTGGCTGATGTGGCGCAGAACACAACTCCTTCGACAACGACCCGTGGATTCTAAAGCTGGTCGAGTTCACGGAGAGACTGTTGAAGCAAGATCGGATTCGTATCATCGGTGTTTGCTTTGGTCACCAAATTCTTGGAAGAGCTGCAGGGGTCAAAGTTGGACGCAGCGACAATGGATGGGAAATCTCGGTGCTGCCAGTACAACTCACCGCAAAAGGCAAAGAGATCTTCCAACAGGATACCTTGGTATGTCTTCCAGACCCAGACGATTACAACCTGTCATGCTAAAAGTCACAGGCAATCCACCAAATGCATAAAGACATTGTCTTCGAGTATCCGGAAGGCGTGGAGAAACTGGGTGGATCACCACGGTGTTTGGTGCAGGGCATGTACAAAAAGGGCAAGCTCATCTCTGTGCAAGGACATCCTGAGTTCACCGAGCCTATCGTAAGCTACTTGGTCAAGATGAGGGCGGAGCAGGGTATTTTTGAAGACGAGCAGGCAAAGGATGCACTGGCGAGGGTCGGGAATCACCATGACGGAGTAGTCATTGCCAAAGCGTTCTTGAGATTCTTGCTTGAGGATTAGGAATAATCGGATGTTAAGCTTAAAAGATGCTTAATAGTCGAATATAGCTATGTGCCTGCATGCCGATAACTAGCCGCGATACATGAAGATGGTATTCCAGACAAAGGGTTTTCGAAGGTGGGCTGCCCCACACGCACTGGCTGACAAGTGATGAGCAACCCTGGCAGCTATAGCTAGACAGTAATTAGTCAATGGCTATTATATTGCAAATATTTTGCTCATATTTCAAATCAGCAAGACCGGCTTCGTGGCGCAATGGTAGCGCGTCAGATTCCAGTTCCTCTGGAGCATCCTGAAGGTTAGGCGTTCAAATCGCCTCGAGGTCACATGCGATCATTTCTTTTTGTCATTCTGTTGGCCATACCATATTTTTGCCAATGCGAATCGGGACTTAGCGTCGTTCTTGCATGATTGAGCAGAGCCACGGCCCTGAGTTTACCTATGCGATGCTAGCTTGCATTCTCCATTCACTCTGGTTGACACCTAATCAAGATCTAACACTTAACTGTCACATGGACATAGCACATAGGATGCTGATACGTCATAGTCACTTTGAAGCGCTGGGCATGTTCATGCACGACACTGTTGATCCTTCTTATAGCCGCCCCTGCACTTATGTGGCGCGATACGGAGTATTTAGCTATCAAAACCTTGGGTGACAACCGTACCGGAGCCGGTCGAGTATGCACCTACGAGTACCACTCAGCGCTCCTACAACTTGTCAGGACCACCGTTGTGAATAACAACAAGTGAAACGTGGTTCTTGCGCGAGAGTGAAAACGACGATCGCGTCGAAAGGCAGAGGCTCACGTCATAAACGACCGGTAACTGGCCGCTCGCACATTTGTTCCGCCCCATAAAACGTCGCAGCGGGCGCGGGACGCTGATCCATGCGCCTTCTGGAAGCGGCGCCGCCAGCTGCCAGGGTCCAAGTCTCAACCTTTACTTATCCGCCATCACTAACTACTCCCCTCCTTCACGTCGCTCGTTTTACGCAAAGCACCTGTTCGATTCCGGCCGCGCCGCTACCGCCCTCTTCCGACATATCTCTTGTAATACCCACTGTTGCTTTCCGCATGCGCATTGCTAGATAGCCGTCCTCGGATCCTGACTCTCTCGATGGGAAAGTGTACGCAACCACCCATATGCAGCCCTATGCCCTCCACACAGCTCGCACGCTGACACTATATGGTGAACAGGGAGATATGGTGTTGTCCTGGATGCTGGGTCCTCTGTAAGTTTTCCAAACAGTCGGTGTGCAGTTATCGCAGGGTCCCAGCTAACCATATCATAGGGGACGCGCGTCCATGTTTACCGATGGCTCAATAGCGACGCAGCTCGCAAGAAGGCCAGCGATGCACAACTACACAGCCTGCCTGTCATAGAAACCGACAAGAAGTGGACGAAGAAGATACATCCAGGTATGTGGGCGAGAGAGGACTCTGACCAACAGTCGTCTGACGGGAGGTGGGACAGGTATCTCAACTTTCGGCGAACACCCTCACGATGTCGGATCCGAACACCTCGACAAACTCCTCAGCCACGCGCTCAAGCATGTGCCCCTTGAAGAAGTCCCGAACACGCCTCTATTCCTGCTTGCGACAGCGGGCATGCGCATACTCCCTGAGCGACAACGGAAAGAAGTGTTGAAGGAAGTCTGTGAGTTTGCGCGCGCTACCACTCAGTTTCAACTGCCCGATTGCGATGTGCACGTGCAGGTCATTCCAGGAGAGACAGAGGGTCTGTATGGCTGGATAGCGGCGAATTACCTGCTCGGCGGATTTGACCAGCCAAAGGAACACGATCATGGCAAGGGACACAATACGTATGGATTTCTGGACATGGGAGGCGCATCGGCTCAGATCGCCTTCGCCCCAAATGCAACCGAAGCGGAAAAGCACGCGAACGATTTGACGCTCATGCGACTACGAACGATTGATGGTACACCGCTAGAGTACAAGGTCTTTGTGACAACTTGGTTGGGATTTGGCGTCAATCAAGCGAGAGAGCGATATATCAAGGCTTTGTTGGAGTCGAGCGCGGAGACTGAGCTACCTGATCCTTGCCTACCAGCAGATCTCGAGGTAGAGGTTACAAAAGATGGCAAGATCATTGACTTGGACGACGACGACGATGACGACGATAAGCCGAAACAGAAGACCGCGGCGAAATTGATTGGTACGGGCCAGTTCGCGGAATGCTTGCACCGGACGTTCCCGTTGTTGGAGAAAGAGAAAGAGTGTAAAGACTCGCCGTGTTTGTTCAACGGTCAGCATGTTCCTGCCATCGACTTCAACGTGAACCACTTCGTAGGCGTATCCGAATACTGGCATACTACGCATGAGATTTTCGAACACGGACACAAGGACAAGGCCTACGATCTCAAAACATACCAGGAGCGAGTGGACGAGTTCTGTAGTCAAGACTGGAAGAGCATAGAAAAGGGTATCAAGAAGGAAAAGTGGGGTCATAAAGTCGACGAGGAGAAGGCACGGGATGTCTGCTTCAAAGCTTCCTGGGTCATCAATATGCTTCACGATGGAATCGGCGTCCCTCGAGTTGGTATCGAAGACATGAAAGGTGGCCAAAACACCACCAAAGCTGTCATCGACAACGCAAAGACAAAGGGGTTTCTGGACCCGTTCCAAGCAGTCAACAAGATCAACGACGTGGAAGTCAGCTGGACCCTCGGAAAGATGGTCCTTTATGCTTCGAGCGAGGTTCCACTACCCTCCGAAAAAGCGCTGGCAGTAGGCTTTGGCTCCAATGTCCCGGGAATACCATCAGACTTCCAATATCCCGGTGGCGTGCCTAGAGAGTACGAATCAGACAGCGACTGGCACCGTCTTTTCGTCGAGCACCCACAGCGTATACCCGGCTTTTTCATCATGATATTCATCTTCATTTTCATCTTCTGCCTCATACTTGGCAAAGAGAAGAGGAACACAGCCAAGCAGTACATCGGCAGACTCTTCAAGAGCAAGCAGGGCAAAGACCCTCTTCATCGCCGTCGCGGTCGCGGCTTTCCAGCTAAACTTTTTGGCTTAGGCGGCGCCTCGTCTCACACTCAGCAACCTTACGAACGTGTTGACTTGGAAGATGGGGATGCGGCAAACGAATTCGAACTTGAGGAGACCTATCTGGACTCATCAGATAACGAACTCTCGGATTCTTCTGAGGGGTCCAAAGTAGGCAGGACGAGTGGTTGGGCGACGCCGCAGATCAAGACTGAACCTGTTCCCGGCGGACCAAGTTATTTCGGCACGACGACCGCGGGAGATGTTGTCAGGGAGGGCACCGGTTTGGGACTGGGTCCTCCGAGCGCATTCGAGCTGAGCCGGACGTATAGCAGGGAGAGAATAAAAAGCCGCGCCAGCAGTCCGAAGAGAGGAAAGGGGATGAGCAAACTTGATGAGTGAACGGCTTTATTGACGACGGCGTTGATCTTTCGGCTTGGAGTTTTATGGGCCACGAAGCACCTTTCTTTGTAGTATATTAGAGAGGGGATCTTGGTGCAATCTGGTGTCAAGGCGTTGTCTCGTCGAGCAGAGACATTCTGCCTATGCACAGGACACGGTTGTATATACCATGTGCTATATGAAGCTGTTCGTTTTTTCGCTACAGTCTAGAAGGGTATGCACAATCAGATCTAAAGACATTCAAATCAGAAGCCTTTCGATTGACGCTATAACATGGATAATATGCCCAATGTGCTTGACGATTGTCGCGAAGCCGGTGGGACATGGGCTAGCGGAGTGGTCTCCAGGTCTCTTTTTGAGTCTGGGAACCTTGACAGATGCCAGTAAAGCAACTGTTACCAAACCTTAGCGTGAACGTGATGACGAGCGATGGATGAGAAAGTGAAACGTGCGTAGCGTCATATTGTCGTCTTCATTACTTCTGAATCCATTTATGCTTTGACTTGACGATAATGCTACACTCACGCGCCCGATCTTCAGGTCCCTGCATACTGAAGTAGCTGCTAGCCTTCCTTCTCTGTGACCTTCTCCTGGTCTTCCTCGGCCTCGTCACTACCATCCACCGTGTCTTCATTACTACTGCTGCCGCCCTTTTTCCTCTCGGCAACATCCATCTCCCTACCATCGATGACAGGCTCACTCTTTGGCGCTCTTTCATCCTTGCTAGGTCGCTGTCTTGCACGCTTCCCAGCTTCATCGGGGAACAACTCAGCGAAAAGGCTGGGTTGGAAGCGATTGATGCGCTTCCAGGTCTCATGCCAGAGGTCCTCTCGTTCAGGGTTTTCGTCGGGTGGCGCAAGGTACCCGCCATTGCTGAGTACCAGAAGCATGTTCTTAAGATTCTCGGCGACAGCTTCTTCCATGTCGCCCTGTCCGCTGTTGCCCAGGCGGTCCATTATTCCCACAATCGTAATCCATAACTCTTCGAAAGACAGGCTCTTCTCTCCGTCCTCCTTCTCTTCACCAGACAAACCATCAAGCAGCACCAGGTAATGGAGGAATACCTTGCTCAGCAGCGTAGCGGCTCGGACCCGAGTTTCGCTCATACCTAGTGGATCAGACTGATAGACTTCTGGTTTAAGAAGCTGGGTGATGAGTGGGATCAAGACCTCGCTGAAGATCGCGGTCCATTCTCGATGTTCGGGGGAAGCGAGATCGTTGGAAAGAAGTGTGCGTTGGAGTGAAGAGAAGGCTTGTTGGCGCAACGATCGGCAAGGGTTGAGACATTGATGCGCGAGGGTCTTGAGGATGGGTGACCAGTAGGCCGTCCATGCTGGAAGTATGTTAGCATTTCGAAGCTGAGCGAGATGTGCATTCCTTCTACCTTCAGTCGTTTCGAGGTGAGACTGCTCGATGAAATTCGGCACTCTGCTGGAAAGCTGGAAGACGATGCTCATAGCGGTGCTGCCGCGTACAACTATCTCACTATTCTCAAGCTTCTTGGGCTTCTGTCCCTTGTTGCGTCGTGCAGCCTGGTCATGTAGCTGCTCTTCTCGAGCACCTACTTGGGCTGCAGTTGCGAACTCGTTGAGAAGCGCAATCGCAGCTTCGTAATTGTCAGCAGTGATGCCGGGTTGAGGCGAAGTGGTAAGATCTTCGACAAGCTGGAAAACGTCCCCAGCAGCATCAGGCACGCTTGCAAGCCTGTTGAGAATGGTCCAGAAGTCTGGTGAGCCTGCAAGTTCACTACGAAGGGCATTGGGGCCTTTGCAGCAGTCTGTCAGTCCCTTCAAGATTGGCTGAGCGCACTCATGCAGGAGAGCATCGTTGAAGCTTGAGAATGTGTGCATGAGGACTGGGGCACGGATGAAATCGTAGTCCTAATTCCATCAGTATATAAATCACATGGGGAGGCATCGAGACTTACATTGCTAGCTTTCAAAAGGCTTAGCAGATAGTACACCGATCGCGCAATGACCACATAATGGTGTTTAGGAGCGTCTCGAATGACAGACGTCAAAGCATCTGTCACATCCTTGGCGAGCTCCCTGACCGTCTCTTCGTCTCTGAGAGCTAGAACGGTGGCTAGTTCGAGCACAAAGACAAGGCTTGGGTCGTAGAGCGGGCCTTTACCCTTCTGCTTCGGGCCAGTCGTCCGCGGACTTGCGCCAGGTATCTCAGGCTTCACAACGATAACCCTGGGCGAGCCATCTTCGGGGAGATGCTCAAGTAGTGAGGCCAGAAGCGATCGCAGAGACTCCACAGGTAGTTGGCTGATGTTTGCAAGAATATCTTCAAAATGACACTCCTTGACAGTATCCACGGTGCACAGCGTGTATTCGATCTCTTGGTCTGATGGCTCCGGAGGCTCGTCGTTGGCGAAGCTCGAGACGTAGGATGTCAGTGCCGAGAAGATGCCAGTATCCGCCGGACGCTCTGCGCGGTCAATTACTTGCGCAGGATTCTGGAGTGGTATCGGTGCTAGAGCAAGCGTCTTCTGAAAGGAGAGGAAGTATGGGGGTATCAGCGAGTTGACGAATAGATTCACCATGATGCGAATGAGCTAAGAGTGTTAGCGATATGCTGAAAAAGGGTTGACAGTCTTACATGTTGCCATCCATCTCTTATCGATGCCTCATTACCCTTAATGACCTGGAACAAAACCACCGTTGCCAGTTGCGCCCTGCCGTCACGGCCGAATCGCACAGCAGTCTCGCTGACCATGACGCTCTTTTTATCGGCTTGGACTTCCGTATTGAGTGAAGTGCTTGGTGGGACATCGGGAGCGAGTGTGCTGATGTATGACAAACACGAAATGATACGGTCGAGAGCATCAGTCAGTTCGTACTTGGCAGCAATCTGCGCGCACTGGTCGAAGCCCTGAACAACGCGTGAGAAGACAGCATCGTCAGTGGCGGACATGAAGACGTAAGACAATGTCGCGATGATTGGCTTCCATGTTGCAGCAAACATGTCCGCGTCGAAAATGTTGGTATCGCAGATGACGATATCCGAGGTCGACTGACACTTGACCAATAACTCCTTCCACGCGTGGTCATATGCATTTCGGTCACTATGCTCTTCCGGTAATATGATCTCCCGGTTCTTGATGGATTCATAGATTCCCTGCAAGAACTCAGGGTCAAAGTCCTTGCCGTCGTTGACGCCGCGGACGTTCTTTCGGAAGTCTTCAAACTGCATTCGCTTTTGCTTCATGTTGGGATTATGCTGATCAGTGTTCAACATGATGACAGCGTAGGTGAGGATGTAAATAGCATCGTGGTTGGCAATGCCTTCTGGCTTCGCCATTTTGAAATATTTCTCGGAGAACTCGGACAGAATTCGCTCGATCAAGGCTGATTCACCAGGGAGACGGAACGCGTGTAGGAGCTGTCGAAGAGCTTCATCAATTCGCTGTCCTGTGAAATCAAACAAATCGATGAAAGCACTCAATACCGCCTCGTTTCCTTTCTTGGATATAAACTCTCCCAGTACCTTCTTGTCAACTCTTGTAGTACCCTTGACGAACTCAGCGATACATTGAGGATCGTCAGGGTCTCGAATGATGCCTTGAGATGCAAGATAGGCGATGCCAGCCTTGGGCTTCTCATTAAACTTGGTTGCACCACGGATGATGACAGCCTTAAGTGCTCGCTGCTTGCGCAGCGACTCGGCACTAGGATAGCCTTCTGTTACCGGTTCATCGTCCAGGCGATCTGCCATCGACTGCACAAAACCGAGAAGAGCGTCCAGACATAGCGGAGGTACATTAACGGTGCTCCATGTCGCAGAGTCTGGAAAAGCGTTTCTTGAGAGGAGTCCAACTATGTCCATACAGACGTCCCCACGGTCAATTTCACAGTCATAGTTGACGAAGAGTTCAGCCATGTAGGAAGGAATCCGGACCAAGCCACCTAGGTTTTCTATCATGGCTTCTCGGGCATCTGGCTTTCGTGCACCTCCTTCTAGTCCTAGCTTCTGGCGATCTTTGACAGGTACTGGAGTTGAACGGCCACTAGAGCTGCTATTCTGCTGTGGTGGCTGCTTGATGAGGCTGGGCGCATGCGGGACACCTTCATATAATGAAGGCTCAATGCCGGGCTCGACTGGTATCTCCACCCGTGGAAAAAGACAAGCGACCAGGTATGAGAGGTAGAGCTCTTGCTGCAGCTTGAGGACGTTTCTGCATGTCGCCAGCAACGTACCTGCGACTCTCAAAGATTCGTTCAATATGGCCATGTTGTCTGACCTGACGAGCTGGAAAATGTGCCTGCACAAAGTGTCCTTGGCCAGATTCGCCAGACTGGGATGACTCGCTATCGACGGTCCAGCGACTTCGAGAGCGACGTCCACGATGCGCAACGCCATGACGCGCATCGTGTCAGTGTGTTGACGATCATGCGGATCCAATAGATCGACCAGAACTCTGAAAAGCTCTCTTATGGAAGGCAACGAATAAGGCTTGATCTCGAGGGGGGCTTGCGGCTGGCCATCCTCGGCCGTTGCTGGGAGATCTAGGGTACTGCTCGCTGGGTTTCCGGCACTGTCATTGTGCTCATGGCCTTTTTCTGGGTCAATTGGCTGCTGGAGGGCTTCAACCTTGTGCTGTGCAGAGTCTCCCTCGCCATTTGCTGTTGGATCCATTCTCAGGCCCTCTTGGTCGTCCTGTCCTTCCAGCTCCTCGTCCATGGCGTCAAGTTCATCTGGCGATTCGATCTCCAGCGTTTTCAGTCTCCGAAATATGACTTGACACATGGAGACCATGGCAATCTCCGCCGAGCGTCGCAGCAGCTCCGATAGTCTCGCTTGGCAGCACATGCTCAAGCCTGTCTCCATCATCTCGCACACACTTTCGTCGCCCAGTACTTCTCCGCCTCGACCTGATATCATGACCTCCATAAGCCTGAGTATGCGAAGGAGCACAATCTCGTCGGCGGCCGAATCGCTGGCCTCGAATCGGCAGTGGGTGATGGCAGAGGAGAGCTGTTGCATAGCTTCTGGTAGACGTGGAGAGTCATGGCCAATTATGCCGTACGACAGGAACTTGGTGATCGCAATGAGGGCAAGCGAGGTTATGGGCGCGGAGGTGGATGAAGATCGGATGACCTGCAGAAAGGGATGGAGCATAGAGGGGGTATCGAAGGTCCGGATATCTGGTGTCGCATTAGCTTGGCTTGTGTTCTGTCCGGATTGCCATCTTCACCTTTGCAGCCCTTCAGATCATTCCTCAGGCGCGCAAATGCAGACATGAGGGGGTTGTCCTGCATGCTCTTGCCCTTCTTCCCGCGTAGGCCCCATCTGCTCGGTACGGCTTCCTCTTGCTCTCCTGCGCTTATGATGCCTTGTCCTGTGCGGTCGCGTCGTTGGACGGCTGGCGTCTTGTTCGAGGAGCTGCCCAGTATAGCTGCGACTGAAGAGTGCGCCCAGCGGGCATGCTTTCGCATCGCCGACGTGACGGTAATGCATTCTGTGACCACCAGAGCTACTGGGTTGACTGCGACGGTAATGGGCCGTGGATCCAGGTCCACAATTGTCTCTTGAAGTGTGGACGCGACGTGGTCGTCGCCATCTGTGCTCGACATGGTGCTGAAGGATTCGGGGTATGGAAGTGTATGCGACAGGAATGTGGTGCGCGACAGGGTGTCTTCAAGGTGGAGGGCACATGGACAGCTATATGTCTAGTTCAGTCGACTTGAAAGATGACACGCATGCTTCCAATTGCTGCCGCCTAGTGATGAAGACAGAACCCAAATTTGCGAGATGCAGAAGAAGCGATTACCTCGAATATCTGTCCTCAAGTACTGCACGGCGGATAGAGACGTCGTTTGTACCATTCGAACATTTGGCGGCTTAGCTCTAGCGGAGTTTCGGAGGTGCTGAGGCCAGGGGTCCAGCCAGCGTCACACGTCCATGACGAAACACACGGCAGGCCATAGTCACGATCTTGGTAGGAATTCTGTAATGTTTCTCGATGTTGTTACACACAAACGCAATGCTCATCTACTGTCGAGCCTACAACGCCCCTGATGCAAAGCTGCTATCTAATGTATACATTCCTCCAAATAGTCTTCAAACGCCCTCCAAGCAGGAAAAGAAACGCTTCCAATGCCACCTTCGGAGACCGGCTCGGCGAAACGTTGCTGCCTCAAGTCTTTAGGCTCCAACACAAAGCACACAGTGGATCGAAAGAAGTAAAGGTCCAGATCTGCGCCCAGTCTGCCCAAGTCGTTACTGTCGTTGCTGTAGTGCTTCGTTCCACTATAGGGTTGCAAACAGGCGCGGACCTAGGTCTCACACCCTTGAAATTACTGGAATACTGCGACAACTATGATTGATCGCCCTCCTTCTTATCAGCTGGCTTCTCCTCCTTGGTGTCTGCCTTGGGCGGCTCCTCTTTTGCTGCCGCTTCTTGTTGCTTCTTCTTCTCAGCGGCCGCCTTTTCCTCGTTCTTTGCTTGCTGAACCATGTCTTGGACGGCTGCCTTCTCTTTCTCCCAGTCGCTCTTCTTTTCATCAAAATTGTCCTTGATCTTAGCCTCCTTGGCCTTCTTCGCTTCTTCCTCAGCCTCCTTGGCCTTGCGCTCCTTCTCCATTTCCTCCATGTGTCGGATGTCGTCGACACTGGGTTCGTAAAGATGCCAGATAGTGTAGTGGGGAAGACCGACCACGGAAAACTTCATGCGCTTGGCCATCTGCAATATGTTAGCGCTGCAGCAAGGTACGAACGTCGTAGCTTACCTTGCCGAATCCTTCTGTCTCAGCGTGCTTCTCAAAACTGAATGCAGGGAAGTGGACACCAGAGCGGAAAACCTTGGCTTTCGCAAGAATGCTAACACCACCAACACCATCAATTTCCATCTCCATGTCTGGGTCACCGTAGGGGTCGCGGAGGTAGGCCAAATGCGGGCGCCAAGTGGCGTACTCTGCGTAACCTTCTACAATGACTGCATCCTCGTCGAGAGTGTCGGCGAGGGCGAGGGCAGTCTCAGATTCTTGCCAGGAGTTCAGGTCGTATGGCTGTTCGCCGCCAAGCCAGTCCGGAAGTGGTCGCCAGACATCTGAGTGACAGGTCAGCAATTTATATTTTCGTCATGTATCATTGTACATACTTGGGACGATGACATCCTTGTTGTGTCGCATGAGATCTTCCAGAATAGTGAACGGAGCAGTCTCCACGTCCACATCTCTCCAGTATACCCAGCTGTGTGTTGGCCGCAGAGCAGCGCTTAGCAGCCAGTTTCGCGCTTGTGCCATTGACTTTCGGCGGCCAGCCTGTGCGGCGAAACCGTGTCGACTCTCAACATCTTGGTTAACCTTTTGTCCAAAATCCTTCTCCATGATCGAGATCTCGCCAAACTGCTGCTTGGGGTCGGGATTGGCCTGTAGCTCCTCCAACTTCTCCGTCAAGAGTGAGATGGTGTTATCCTTGGAATCTCCAACGAGGAAAGCCAAATCGATGAGGTTGTGGGGGTATGTGAGGTTCTGCAAATGGCCAAAGAACATGGGCAGATGCGGAGCCGCGTCTCGCAAAGGAGCGCACAACAGAATGCGCTCCTCCCTTTCCCATCCCCTCGCCGTTCCTTGCACGTTGTTCAAATCGTAGTATCGCACGGTCTCAAGCTGCGCATCGTCGTTCGAGGAGATCAAGCTGAGGGGTCCGGAACCCAGGTTTGGTCGCAGGTCAGGGAAGAAGAAGAATAGGGCGGTAAAGAACAGCGAACCGACAAGCAGCAAGCGCTGTATCAGTGTTCTCCGCCGCCTGAGCGCAGGCTGTGATCGCGGCTGGAATCTAGAGGTGCACTAGAGGTTAGCAACACGATTGTTTGAGTCGTAGTCGTAACGGAGACGCGGGTTGAGATGCTGCGCGATAGTTGCGCCATGGGTCGTAGGTGGTG
The DNA here is from genome assembly GCF_001642055.1 of Alternaria alternata. NCBI lineage: Eukaryota > Fungi > Ascomycota > Dothideomycetes > Pleosporales > Pleosporaceae > Alternaria > Alternaria alternata. The sequence goes on from NW_017306200.1 coordinate 16,053, forward strand.
AACGTACTTGTGAGGTTGGATGGAGAAGGTACCCCCTCCTTGCGAGGGATACGCCCCGTTGGAAAAGGCATGGCGGTGCATCTTCCCTTTCGACGATGAATGTAAAGGCAACATTCAGAGAGTTGGGCGCCAGATGTCAATTGCTCCCTTGGAGACCCCCGGTCACCGAAGACCCGCCAGATCACCAAGTCGTTGAACAAAGTACTGCCTCCCAGTCCTTGCTGCGTCCGAGTAAGATGAATTGCCGCTCCCGAGAGTAATTGCGACGTAGGATGATCCGATACAGGCGTTTAGATGGCGGATCGCGTGCGTTCGGGGGTGCTGCGCGTCTCTGGTAACCTCCGTTGTAGGGCTTGGCCAAGGATTTGTTCGCTAAGGCCACGGTGACGTCCAGACGGGGATGCTGATGGCTAAGTGGCGTCTGCAACGGATATGGCCGAATCAATCGACTCGACGCGCGAGGCTGACGAGATGCACGATGGTTGTCGTTCGAGTGCTGACACTTTGCAAGGTTCACGAGGTGTGAGGCTAAGCCAAGCCACGTAGTATGGCCGTTTCAGACTGGTATAGCAATGATGTGCAGGAGTAGCTATCTCCGCCCAAGCAGCGAATCGAATCAGTACCTCAACGGAAGTAAGTTTAGACATTCGTATTCTCCATATTGCATACGCGTTGTTCCACTACCAAAGGGACACCCAGTATAGACAGTACTTCAGCGGGTTGCAAACGACTGCACGTGCACAAGGTGTCATGACTGAAAAATTGGGTGAATATATTTAGAGATTCCTATCTACCATGATCTAAACAGAATGCGGACTACACGAATACATGTCCTTCGTAACAATCTGGGTGCTGTTAGCAATGTTCAAACAGCCATATCGTCATGTTTTAAACAGATGTTGCGCTCAGACAGCCGTGTTAAATCATCCCCCATCGCCTGGCCTCAGGTCGCAGCAGCCCAAGACGGATTGCTACGACTTTTGGCTCAAAGACCACAATCACGCGGCGTTGGACAAGCCAACAGTGCAACTCCACAACCCGTCATTCCAGCCGAGACTGGTAGGGTGCGGGAGGGTGACCCGGCGACAGATGTCGTTGAATGGATAGACTAGTTTTCCTCCTTGCGAACGGGTTGGGAGTCGGGGTGCTTACCACATGCAGGCATGCAGAGCGAGCGGCTGGGATGGGTATCTGGTTGCAATGTCAGCAGTGTTCTTCAACGATTGAAGTGAAGAGCTGAGAGTGCAGAGTTATATCAGACAAAGGTAAGCGGTATAAATTTTCTTCAAAGAGATTCAGTAGCAGAACTGAAATAATACGATCATCATATAAGGCATGTACAGAGAAAAAGATGAGGACTTACCATTGATCAGTATGTGCTTCGAGACGCTGCAGGTTAGCGACAGATGTGGTGTTGGGAGGCATGCTGGCGGCTACATCGTACGCCCATGTGCTCACACCTTGCGGCCGCCTCAACAATGAGATGCTTAGGCCGCTGAGGAGAGCAGTCCTCTCGCGCGATACGCTTCGATCCTGAGCTGTATCTAGACTGAGGTTAGCTACAGTCGCAAAGTCTTGTGCAAAAGCAGAAGCTTCAAGTGTGAGATCAGAGGGTGGTGCATGTGTTCATAGCTCATCTGAGATCGCAAGAACTTTTTCAAGGGTATCATCAATGAAAGGGAGAGGATTGGGTGGGAGTGTGTTAACGTACCTTGAGCGCGGGTGTGAGGTAAGGAAAGAAAGTTGAACCAGACGCGCAGGAAAATTGAACTTGAGGGTCCCGAAATCTTGGCGGGTCCGTGCTTAGTCATCCACTTTTCTGAACACCATGAAATCATCCGCAAGTACAGCGCGTTCAACACGACGCAGATACAAGCACGATGAACGCTGACAGAAGACGAAACAATGCGCCTAGTGGTGGAACTAGTGCGCCTGTGTTTGCGCGAACGATTAGAGAACCGCAGTATCTGGAGAAGTTGAGACCGACAAGGTCAAGAGGCGCGAATGAGCTTCGCAGGATCTGTAAGTGCCCAAACAGCTTCATAGTCTCTGTTTACGCGTACTCAGGGTATTTTGAGCTTCTCCGAGAGATTTGCGCACTTCCTGTCGTTTGGTATACCATCCTTGTACGTTCCATTTCTAAGCATTACAACAGTTCTCCAAACATCCATTATACCTTCCGCATCGGGCTCTGCCTACCTTGAGATACCTTCGTCCTCCCCTACGACCAAATCGACACTCATCCCACCGACTTCGTCACTCAAGATCACTGCTTCTATCCAAGGCCCAAAGCCTCTCCCCCGCAGCGCGCCATTCAGTCCATCGCTCCTTCTCACGACCACGGTCAAGTTCGCCCCGTTCGCAACACGTCAAAGACGAGGCTATATTCGGGATTCGGCAGAGCGCGATTTGGGTGTTCACCTGGAGACTGCACTACGGGGTGTCATCATCGGAGAGAGATGGCCTAAGAGCGGAGTCGAAGTAGTGGTCACCATCCTGGAAGGTGACGAGGACGGCTGGTGGGGTGACTCCGCCAGTGAAGGAAACGCAACTGGAAGCGGATGGGGTCTCTTGAATGTGTTGGCAGGGTGCATAACAGTCGCGAGCGCGGCCATAACAGACGCCGGCATAGATTGCGTGGATGTAGTGTGTGGAGGTGTCGCCGCAATAACACGGAACCCCAGCTCCACACAACAGCAAGAGCTGGCTAGGATACTCGACCCCTGTCCAGCAGAGCACAGGGAAGTTGTCGCTGCATGTGTAGTCGGCTACCTGGCTTCAAGAGACGAGATCACAGAGATATGGATGAAGGGAGATGTGGGCTCCGATCCTGATGCTTTGATTGAGGGAGCCACTCACGCGGCTGTGGGCAGTCTCGCGGTGGTCAAAGAGGTCTTGCTAGAAGCGCTCCAAACCAAATTTCAAGGCCAGATCGAGGAAAGTGAGAGCGGGCTGAAGAGAAAGACACGGGATGTGGACATGACAGGATGAGCGGCAGCGCGAGAGAGCCGGCTATAACGCTTTCAGCGTCGTAGGCTCAATCCTAAAAGTCAGATAACCGTCAAGCCACTTGCACCCAACGGCCGACAGGATATCGTCTTCGGCTGATCCTAGCTATTGCTGGTCGAGTAGGCTCCTGGACGTATCCGGAACATGATCTTGCTCACATGGCGTTCTCAAAATGCATACCTTCGGCTTCCACAACCGCCGGGGCACGACAAGCTCAGGCATGTGGATCTTGGAACCAAATATGCGGCTAAGAGGACCCGCATGTGTCCACCTGTAGGACTAAATAGACGTTGAGCCCGAGTGCAGAGATTATCTCTGCCAACGACATTCACAGAACCAATGTTCGCATCCTTCCATGAATGAGTCTGCGTTGATTATGAGGCCTGACGCTGAACGGCGAGAGATGATGTGTGATTGATCTGCCAGCATTCTTGTAGCGAGCTGTCCTCGAGTATTATGCGCGCCACGTTTATCTGTCCCGCATGTGCAGTAAACATTGCCAAGATGCATATCGGAGTTTAGATGCGATGATTGGCGCGCAAATGCAGAAAGTGGCTGGGGTGCAGCAATCCCTGCCATCTGTTTGGAGAATGGCGTCATGATCCTACTCCAAAAGTCGAACACGGCTCGCAAATGGGACATGTTCCTGTTACTTTGGGCAAGAACCTTGGAACAAGAAGAGACAAGCTCATCGGTAAAGCCAGGACATGTTCATGGCCCACTCGGAGCACGCTAGATTAGACGCCTTCAGAGCTTTCTGCGCGGGTCGCGTTGGCAATGGCAGCGGCGCACGTCTTGAGGTCATCCCGTTCCTGCTATCGTGGAAGTAATCACTACCGAGATAGGCTGAAGCAGTAAGCACACCTTCCCAAAGCATCACGTCCAACAGTCACTGCCTGCTTGCAATTGACAGGAAGCAGACATGTCTCTGCTTCCTGGCTCCCTGTCCCTCTCTTCCTCTGCGCCCACTTTTGTCACTTTTGGCCCTATCTTTCCCCAGCGGTCTAGCTGTATGCATGTCGTTCGTTTTTCACGCTCGAATCACAGTACAGCAGCCGGCAAGCGATCCGTCTTAGCTGCTCCTCCGCGGCCAAGGTCCACTGCAACTAGTCTTGGTGCATAACATTGCGATACCAACACGAGCAGATAACCGAAGGATTATAAGGCTTGCCAGCAGTCGCTGCAATCGCCCGAAGATTCCCAGGTCTCTCGTTTTACGGTCGTTGTCGTAACAGTCGTTTGTTGAAATGCCTTCTGTACGTCTCATGTCTCTCGAGCATAAAACCCATGTTCCCTGCACCTGGAACAACGCTAAAGTCATCTTTCTAGTTCACTCGCGCGGTCGCGCTGCTCCCCGCGCTCTTTTCAACGATTGCGTATGCCGTCCATCCAGTGGAAGTCCGCGGACAGGACTTTGTCGACACCGTCACGAACAAGCGATTGATGATTGTTGGTGTTGACTACCAACCTGGAGGTCAAGGAGCGTACCAGCCCTCGAACAGCGAGGACGCTCTCACAAATGCCGATGTCTGTCTGCGAGATGCTACCCTTATGCAGAAGCTGGGTGTGAACACGATCCGTGTCTACAATCTCGACCCTTCGCTTGACCACTCAAAATGCGCCTCAATCTTCAATGCCGCCGGCATCTACATGATTCTTGATGTCAACTCGCCCTTGCCAGGAGAGAGCATCAACCGCGAGGCACCATGGACTTCCTACAACAGCGATTACCTTACCCGTGCGTTTGGTATCGTCGAGAACTTCAAGGGCTTCCCTAACACCTTGGGTTTCTTCTCTGCAAACGAGGTCATGAACGACCTCTCCACTGCGGAGTTTAACCCACAGTACATCCGGGTACGTTTGGACGACTAGCTACCTTCACCAGTCTTCCAGGCTAACGAGAATACAGGCTGTTCAGCGTGACATGAAGAACTACATCAAGAACCACGCCGACCGCACCATCCCAGTCGGCTACTCTGCTGCAGACGTCCGCGAGATCCTGCAAGACACCTGGGCGTACATGCAGTGTGTACACGACGAGGATGCATCGTCCTCTGACTTCTTTGGTCTCAACTCCTACAGCTGGTGCAATGGCGACAACTACCAGACTTCCGGCTACGATAGCTTGGTCGCCATGTTCAACAGTTCTGCCATTCCTGTCTTCTACAGTGAATATGGCTGCAATCGTGTTACTCCCCGTGACTTCGACGAGGTTCAAGCACTTTACGGAGACCAGATGCGAGCACTCTCTGGCGGCCTCGTATACGAGTACTCCCAAGAGGAAGCGAACTACGGTCTAGTCGATATTGACCAAGACGGCTCCGTCAAGCTTCTCAAGGACTATGACAACCTCCAAAACCAATTCAACCAGCTTAACGTCAGCTCTCTTGAGCAAGCCAATCCTCAGTCCACCGAGATCCAAGCCCCCGAGTGCGACGCGAGCCTCATATCCGCGCAAGATTTTAGCAAAAACTTCACGATCCCGGCCGTCTGCCCTGGGTGCCAGGACCTCATTGACAATGGTATCGAGAACCCACAGAAGGGCGCACTGGTGGACATTGGCGACCGAAACGTCAAGCAGGCTGTCTACGGCAGCAACGGTCAGCAAATCAATGATTTGTCGCTCAATGTTGTATCGGACGATGGGTCTAACACACCTGGCGGCGAGAACACGAGCCCTAGTGGCACTCCAAGCTCCAGCGGCGGCAACCCGAGCCAAACCGGGGACGCTGCACAGCCCTCGGAGACGAAAGGAGCCGCCTCGCAAATTGGTTCCAGCTGTACCGCAGCTCTGATCGCTGTTTTCGTATGTGCACTATTTTTGTAGTGTCCACACATGTGTATGGTCGGGCTAGATGCGCTCGAATTTGGAGTTTGCGACGGATGTGGAGTGGAAGAAGTCTTAAAGATCCACTTCCATTCTGGGAGTTATTATTTGCGATTTTATGAAGTACGAGTTTGAATGACTGGAGGAACTAATGACGCTGTTATTCTTGTACAAAGTTAGGATGAATATACCCTTTATACACTGCCAACTGCGAAGGTCTCCTCCAGCTGTGCTTCGCAATACGTGCCCTGGTGGTGTTGGCTGGTTCGCGTTCATCAATTCAAACGCGGAATGTGGTGTTATCTTTGATCTAAGTTTTGATCAGAATCGTTTTGGATGTCCACACGCTGCTTGCAAGAAGTATGACTGCTGGCTCAAAGTTTTCAAACATTCTTGATGCCTTTTTTCAATGAGTAGGTACCGTGCAGCTGCCACAGAGAAGAGGGCATGCAGAGCCACTGGTCATGCAACCTATATGAGGCTGTAATGCTCAGCAGTCGTCTCAACCAATCACATGTTCGCCCCAATGGTTTAAATACTCAGACCTATAGCTTCCTTCATCCGCTCTGCCTTCGCCTTCAATACTGATTCATCCTGCTCGCCCTCACCCTCTCCCTCGTACACGCAATCACAACCATACCTCTTCCGGAACTCATACGGTGGAAGCCCATCCAACTTCTCCAATGCTGTATGGCTCGCCCTGACACGTGCATATCGCCCGCTCTGGCCCAAGGTATGGAAGACGACCTTCCCGTGGATCATGATCATAGCAGCGATGGCCTTGCCTTTACCAGGGATGAGCGTGTCCGTCTCCATGGCGGCCATGCGCCACTCGCTGCAGCCAAAGGCGATGGAAAGGAGGCGACTGAGACGCGTGGTTGGATGGTTGGAAGCGAAGTTCTCATAGGTCCCGAGCGTCATGTCCTCGAAGAAGGGCTTGAGATGCATGTCGAAGAAATCCTGTACGACGCTGAAGTCAAACTCCGCATCTACGAAGATGGCTGCAGTATATGCCTCGATTACATCAGCCAGACACTTGGGTGGTTCGCTGATGGTTACCCAATAGTCGACAGCACCACCTGCTTCCCTCTCTGCTTCCTCGGCCTCCAAGACGTACTGGCGGATCTGGGAGCTCAGGATAGCAGTATTCTGTTTGATATGAACATGCCAGCCCAGCTTGACACACACGGCGCCTAAGAACTTGTTGGACACCATGGGCGTCTTGTGCTCAGTGAGCCACTGGGGGTCCTTGTCCGGATATTTGTAGTAGAGATGCATGATGAAAGCCATGTCGAGGAGAGAGTCACCTAGAGGGTGAGAAAGGAGTCAGTGTGTGTGAACATGCGGTTCGTGAAGGGGACATTACCTAGGAATTCCAGACGCTGATAGTTTGGTATGTTCTCATACATGTATGGGTACGATGGATGAGCGAAGGCCGATCGGAGTAAGCGAGGATACTTGAAGTGGTACGGGTGCTTCAGTTCAATCTTGCGAGCAGTTTCGAGCATTGCCGCGGTGGCGTCCGCGATCTGATACTTTGGCTTCTGGTACGCGTCATAGTAGTCCGACCACTTTGACATCAGATGATCCCGACTGTTGGCAAACAGCTTGACAGCTTTGACGGCTTCATCCCAGTCCCTGGGGTTCCACCGTCCGGCCTTGTGATGCTGTTGGAAAGCAGCACCAATAAAGGCCTCACAAACATCCGCTATACTCTTATCCCCGAGATTGTGCGTGAGTTTGAGCCAGTCGTCTTCGGTCTTGTTCAGTCCTTTACCCTTGAGAAGTTTGAGCCCTTCAGGATACCATGTGCGCCTACACGAGTTAGTCCTTTGAGGGGGGCTTGATGAGAGCTTTGTACATACCGTGAGAAAGAGTCGGTGCGAATGTACCCGTAAAGCTGGATGTCCAGCTCAGTTCCGTCTGCAGAAATTACTTTCTTCTTACCCACTGCAGTCTCCATCAGATTCTTGTTGCAAAGCATTTCCATACGGCGGACGTGAAATTCAAACTCGTTCTCGTCTGGCTGCTGTACAAATACCGAGAGGGACGTAGCCATCTTGAGGAAACAATCTCCTAGAAATTCGAGACTGTGTTATGTCAGTGGGTAGCTCCATGTGCGAGTCCAACACTAACCGCTCATAGTTCGGGCCCATCCCGCTCTTGAAGTTGATCTTTTCCTCGCCATGCTCTTCGGAATTGTCAGAGTCTTTGGTCAGGGCTTCCAAGGCAAGCGCTGGGCTGATATCGAGATCCAGAGTTTTGCAGGCGTCTAAAGCAATGAGGTAGCTCTCGAATCGATGAATGATAGCTGGTAGGACGTAGCACACGACTACGAATGGTGTTGCGAGCTACTTCGTCAGTAACTTGCTGTATACATGCTGAATCGCTGGATGCTTACATTAGAGACATGTAGGGGCTCGGGACAAATGTATGTCTTGAGGTCGTCGAGCTCGCCTTTCTCTTTCTCTTCGACACGTGCGAGGTGATTGCGACGGAAAGGGATCTTTTCGACCTCAAGAACAGGCTGTGATTGGTTCCACCTTGAGATATCCCTACTCTTTGCCCATTTGCTGTCACTATAGTCCAAGATGCTGTCCATGAATTTGTGCCCGCTACGAGGTAGACGTTTGGGAACCGGATCTTGTGGCTTGAGCTGTGTGGCGAGGTGGTTTGAGTAGTAGCGTCGGCCTCCATTCATAGGGTCCACGAAGTACCGGTCTAATAGGTCCTTAGAAATAGTCTTTGGTGTCCATCTCCACATAGGCTCGTTGTAGACTCTGTGAACTTGTTCCATATCCAGAATCTGATCGAGGGCGGTAACGGATAGCGGAGAAGACATCTTGCCAGGTAGTATCGGCACAACCCAATAGGACATCTTCTTAGCATCATTCTCATATTTCTTGTTGTAGACGTCCTCATATATGCGCAAAGTAAAACCAGTGAGGATGTCTATCGTCTCTGCTGACACATATAGCGGAGTTTGAGAGGACTGGGAGATGACATTAGAGGGCCTGCAATCAGTAAGATAGATGGGGAAATTTGGCATTTGCGGGAGGGGATTGCGAGTGAGGAGCCCCATGGGTTGATGAGGTCGATCCAAACCCGCATCAAGGTCGATGAGGGTGAGATAAAGACACGTAGGGGCAACGCCACGTCCGATCTTCCAGAACTCTGGCTTGATCAACATGGAGTACATGCCTTTCTTCTTCTCACTGAGTGCCAGCAATGCATTTGTTCCGGCTGGTAAGCTCTTATGGGTCGTAGGGAGTAGATTTTCACTGAGATAGCCTTTGTTGTACAACTTGAGACATGCCTTGAATGCGGCGGAGCACTTTGCAGTTGCTTTCTTGCTCTGGATGTCACCAGTGACTGAAATCACAGGTGAGTGCTCCGGTAGCATTACCTCGCAAACAAAACCTCTCCGCTGCGGATCCAGGGCATCGTAATTAACTTCAGGACTGACAACGTAGGTGGGTTGAAGCATTGTTTGTCTGTCAGGTCCAGGCAGCGTAGCTACGAAGTGATTGAGAACAGATAAGCTTGAGCGGTAAGTGAGCTTTGCACTAGCCTTTGTGACAAAACTTGGGTACATCTTGTCTTCGAACGATAGCAAGTCAACGTCATTTCCGCCGATTTGACGATCCTGGGGAAGAGCTTTGCAATACCTTCGCATTGTGTCTTCGTCGCTCTTGACATCAAGGACCCGGCTTTGATGATCTTCGTTGCCAGCCTCGACCATATGGAGGTACCTGGAATTACGATGCCTTGCCCGACCGCGAGACTGCACGTATGCTATCATGGTGCGGTAGAGATCGAACCGTACCACAAGGTTGCATTGTGGAATATCGAGTCCCTCCTCTGCTACGGATGTGGCAAACAGGCAGTTCAGTTCACCGCGACGAAATTTGGCGACTGTCAGAATCTGGTTCCGTAAGGAGATATTGTGCTCGCCTACACGATTATTGACCCCGACAAGAACGCTGCAACGGAGGTTTGGTCCGCCGATCTGGGAGAAGATGAGCTCAAGCAGGCGAGCGGTCTGTCGCTGCGTGACGAAGACGATGCAACGAGCTCCATCATCGCGCTCATAGTAAAGATTGAGCCAATGACGAAGCTTAAGAACCTTTGAACTCAGATCTTCGTCGCTAAGGGCGCACGAACCGAAGTCGAACTGTTGTACAAATGTGGCCGCCTCCTGTAAGCGTTTGGACTGAGCGTCCCACTCCTGCGCGGCTCCATCTTGCTTAATCTTGTTGTGCTTAAGGTGCTCACGATCCTCGAGCTTGCGACTCTGCTCATCAGTGAAAGCGAAAGACCAATACATGTCGGAAGCCCAACGACCTAGTTCGGAGCCGTGGTGCTTGGATGCGATGAACAATTTCTTGAACGCCGATATATCTCCAAACTTGGCTTTTATCTTTTGATGGAGGGGCGTCTCACACTCGTCCTGCAGCCGTTCATATACCGCTATCTCCTCGATGGGTCTGCTGATACTGTTCGAAGCGAGAACACTCTCAGACGTAGTGACTATCTTGGAATGGAGTAGTTTCTCAAGGTCATTCGCGACGTTTCTGATGTGATCGATCGATAACCCTCGTGTATCGATCGGAGAAGCTGTCATCCCAAAGATACGAGGCCGATTAGAAAGCTTCGGTTCATGAACGTAGTAGTCCTTCATCAGACGGGCGTAGGGGTGGTTGCCTTTTGCATGATGGGCCTCGTCAAAGATGAGGAGATTGATCTGGGCCATGGTGATGAAGGAGTGCATCATACACTGCACGAGAACCTCGGCGGTACATACTATCACCATGTTACTCTGAAAGTGACTCTCCCAGGTCGATTTCGACCATAGCGATGCACCCATAGCGCCACATATACCCTCTACACTCTGGTCTAGACCGCACCGCAAGACATTTGCTTGTTGGAAGACGAGGTTGACTGAGTCTACCAGAAAGAACGCAATCTTGGGGATGCCGCCTGCAGCCCGATATTCAAGCTCGCCATCTAGGACATGTCGCAGGAGTAGAGTTGCGATGTGGGTCTTGCCGGAGCCCGTGTCCAGCACTGCTATCACGTTCTCGCTCTTGGCTCTCTGGAACAGTTCGGTTTGGTAGTCGCGTGGGTTCGTGATGCGAGCGGTGCCATCTTGTTTTGCCAGGATATCGCGGATCGAAAGCTGCTCTTCGTTGGCAGTCTTTGCGGCAGCATCGTCGACTTCCTTCTGCGTTAAGCGCGAACTGATGTTAGCAGCAAAGGCTCTCAAGATCTCGTTCTGCGCTCTGCGCCTCTCTGATGTTGTGTTTGGGCCATGCGCATGCGCAATGTCAGCGTCTACATCAGAGTCTTCATCCTTATCTTGACGCCTTGCCTCGTTGGATTTATTGTCTTCGTCTTCAGAATCGGAAGACGCCAATGTCTCCTCGAACGAGAAGTAGTCTTCTTGTTGCTCTTCGATTGTCACCCACGATTGGCTTGTGGCATCCACCATACTGTCGGTTGCCAAAGGGTTAATTGAAGCTTATCACGAGATTCAGAGGGTGAGAGAGAGGAGATACTCTCATGGACACAGTTAACGGTCGAGGACAAGGGCGCTGCCAGTATTTGCGCAGTCTGTTGCGCGTCCGTGAGCAAGCAAACGATGCACGTAACCGACAACGGGTGCTCAGACAAATTCGCTCGTCCTGCCCCTATCAGGCAGTCGTGACCGTTTGAACATGCCGGGAGAACTTGGCATTAGAAATGTCTGTCACCATGAAGCCGCCGCTTTCAGGAGTGCGCGGTGTACCCGCGGCGATAGCGGGGTACGCGGTTTGGGAAGGGTCGATGCTGACTCATCAACACCAACTCACGCTCTCACGTGTCTCCCCACTACCATTTCCTCAACATCGTCACGATCCTCAGTCAGAACCTCTGCACAATGTCGAACGAACCGCAAAGTCTCCGGGGACTATTCTTAAAGGCGGAGAGGGCGCGCGAAGAGCTTTCTTCTTCTTACGAAGCCAACAGTCCCACCTACCAGGAAAACCTCGGCGCGACCATCGCCACCTACGAAGAATGCCTAAAGATATCGGAGCAGGTGTCGCTGTTCAGCCCGAACGAGACTCTAGAAGACATATCGTCGTCTGATCTACAGTGCGTGTTCCGACCCACCCCACGATCCCGTGCGCATGGCCCTCGCTTACCCATTTAGATACATGGCGATAAACTATCACATGGCAGAACTCATACAAAAGATCTTCAACACTGATATATCATTTCGAAAACAAAACCTGCTACGAGCGCGGGGGCACTATGAGCGATTCCTCAAGCTCCTAGATTCCTATGATGTGCTTGGCAAGGCGGACGCGAAGCTCTTCGAAGCCTACACGGAAGACAAGGGCAACTTCTCCACCGCTAACACGCGGGATGCCGCAGCGAGACGGGACGCAAAGATTTCCCGATTCAGAGAGGAGAAGAAGCTGAAGCGGAAACTCGAGGTACGTTGTCACGCTAACGTTGCTTTTACGGGTCAAATCTGGAGCTAAGACATGCGACAACAGTACCTGCGACAAAATCCCAAACTTGCCGAACAGGATGAGCAAGTGGTACGAGAGTTGCATCTGACCAACCTGGCGTTCATGGTGCATCAGACGTTTGCTTCGCTGGAGTCGATGGCCCAAGAATTGCACATCATCTCGCTGGCTCCACCCACGCCCCCACAGGGACAGGCACAGCAAGCGCCTGACAGCCGACAGGACGGTAGAGATAAAGACGGTTATTCTGAGCGCCTGGATGGTCAGTATGCTGGGCTGCGGTACTCCGGGCCTATCTTGAGCGGTGACGGCAAACCCATGCGGCCTTTTACGCTGTTGGACAGCCGCCAAACCCTGAAGAAGAACGTCTTCCGTCCGGACCACAGTCTACCGACAATGACAATAGACGAATACTTAGAAGAAGAGAAGCGCCGAGGTGGCATGATAGAGGGTGGAGGCCCCCAGTCCGAGATGCAGCCTGAGCCAAATGAGGACGATCTTGTTGCAGCAGACGAAGAGACGATGAAGCAGCGAGCATGGGATGAGTATGTAGAGGCGAATCCCAAAGGTTCAGGAAACACTTTGAACAGGGGTTGAGCGTGGTTTAAGCGGATCAGATACCCAGTAGAACGAATGCATGATTGCATACAGGTTTACAGCGCCTCGGGTGCTAGCTCTGGCCACTTTGCAGTCACTAACTCCAACAATGCGTTATTCAGTACTCTGTATCCCTTGATATCAAGATGCAGCCCATCTGTAAACCACCCTGTTGGGAACGACTGGGCGCCTAACAGACCGCATCCTGGTGGTACCTGCTCATCGTACTGCCATCCCTCTTCTGTGACGACTGCATGCACAAGGTCTTGCCAGAAATTGAGCCCAACGACCCTCCCCGTCTTTTCGTACTCTTTCGCAATTTGCATGATACCATCTGCATACCTCCTTTTGCTCATGTACGTCTTGTACCTTGGGCCTTCCTTTCTCCATTGGTTGATGTCCTCAATTTCCCTTGCAGACTTGTTCTCTCCAGTCTCGACCACAGATCCGTTAATGGGAGGAGGGGTGATCAGCAAAATCTTCGTATTTTCCATAGCATCCTCACTAAGGATGGTGTCGAGGAAGCCTCGAATGTTTGCTGAAAAGATGGGCCAAGGCACATACTCCGTCTCCCCAACCATGGCGGCGTCGTTTGCGCCGATGAAGATTGTGAACAGGAGGGTTGGTGCCGCGCCTGGGGACGTTGCGCGGTGGATTATACGAGTGAAGTCATCCTTGAGATGGGTCGATGTATAACTACAGAATTTGTCAATATATAGGCCATGAACGCAAACTAAGCTGCGTACCCTGCTTTGCCTGTTGTCAGTCAGCATACGATCTAAAGCTCATCTATACTTCGCTACAAACACCAACGGAACTGTGCATAATACCTTCATTCACCACCATCGTCTTGCCCCCATACTTTTTTTTCTAAAAACCACCCAAGACCCTGTGTCTGTTCTCTGAAACTCCACTCTGTCATAGAAGCGCCGTACAAGACGATCTCGGGCAACATATCAGACATGGCCATTTAGGTGATGCTTGTCGGTCGGCACGAAGATGACGAATAGTAGACGCAATGTCTAAGTAGGATTTGAAAAGTATCGTAGAGAATTTGCTGAGACCTACCTTCGTTGACGATCCGTACTTTGTCTTGATACTGTTGCCTAAGAAAAAGCCCGAAGCCTTGCGTTTCTTCGCTGAAGCTCCATTCGGTGAGCGAATCACCAAAAAGCACAAATTCTCGCATCTCAACAGACGAGATGGTGTGACGTCGAACTGCGTGTCTGGTTTCCCAATCTCCCTTGTCGGCGTTACAATTTGTCGTCCCAAGGCTCTCTGAATAGCTCGAGTACGGAAGGAGCCCAATGCGTCGCCCAATGAGGCGTAGTCGGCACGCTAATGCATGAAGCACGTGTTGCTACAACACCTGGCTGGCATGGCGAGGCACCTGCTCGCATGGCACCTTTCGTCTTCTGTTTGCACACGAAGCATGCGTAGAACTAGCTCAGGGATGCCGAGTTGTGCTCTCGCAACTCCAGGGGCAATTGCGGATCTTCGCCACTGCCGTAGCGGTCACAATGACATCACATATCCGTCTTGCAACAACCGAGCTTCTGACACTTGTCAAACTTTGTAGGCGTTGATTGTTCAATTCTCAAGCCTATTTACCTGTGGATTCCTCTCAAGATATTCTCAGCAATAACATCAGGTCGTAAAGCGTCAACATACCCACCATGTCGTCAATCAGCCTTCGTCTGCGCGCCTTCCAACGCCCAATCACATCCCAATTGCGCGCTTTCACTACCACACCCAGCCACGCAAAGTTGATGGACACGCCGAATCCTGCTTCCAACCTTCCGGACCCATCTGAAAACTCCTCTGCCGCACCAAACGCGAAGATGCGTTCGGACACGCAAAACACGGATCACCAGTCTAGTGCCTCTAAAGATGAGAACAAGAGCGGAGACGATCATCCGGCCAAGCAACCAGACCATCAGGCGCAGCCCACTCGGACGACAGGAATTGGAGGCGCGACGAAGGTGCAAGGAGGGAAAGAGGGGCTAGGTGAGAGAGGAGACAAACAGTAGGCCGATAGGGTGAAAGAAGGATGTTGTGTTGATGGAATAGCACAGGTTGGATGATCGTACTCAACCTAGTAGGCATATTCAATTGACACGATTGTTACCGTGTGCTGATCAAATCACATCAATCTAAAAATGAAGCGACTTGGGATGATGTCTTGATGATCGATGGAGTTCGTATTCACCACCGTTCAGAGTTGTTCTGGATAATACCCCTCGCTCAATTGTTGAGTTATGTGCGCCCTTACGACCCGCCTTGCATTTGGCGCGTAGAAACACCCCATCATGGTCTGATGGCCTTCTTGCGGACTTGCTGGACCCTATTATTACAGCGGACCGTAGTGGATGAGGACGGCGAGGCGGGAGAGTACCGAGGTACCAAGAGGCGTCAACGTTAGTACCAAATCTGATTGGGTTGATCTGCCTTCTTCATCCACGTCGCGGCCCGTCGCGTAACACATCATGCAACGACGCGTTTTTTTAGAACAAAAGGCTAGCAAGACGGCTCATTGATCGCGGTCTAACCATGCCGATGATGCCTTACCAACGTACACGGTCCTCTAAGCGTCTCCACAGCTGGTGGCCCGAATTGCACGTGGCGTTGCGGAGATGCACGGAATGGTCCTTGCAATCTTTTCGCATTCGTTGCAATCAGCGAATTCGTCCTTGAACAATTAGGGAACAGGTGAATTGTTGGTAGGCCAATGATCGCTGAACCAGCGCGAAGAGCGGGACAGGCCTCGCGCAATATTCATGGAGGGCTGTTCGGATAAAGTGGAAAGCCAGCGGGACCACGATGCTACCGTCTGAACGAACATCCCTGCTGGCAGGCCTAGTTTTCATTTCGTGCCGCCACTGTTCTGAACGGCGAGGCTGCCACGGGCTGTGTAGTCGGTGGCCTTACGCAAACGCATGTTTCGAGGCACACTACGAAATACGACATCGAGGCTATAAAGTAGACTGGCACAACCACCTAGCCCACCGTCAACCACATCACTGATTTGGTACTTGTAGGAGAATCTGAAGCTCCAAGATGCGGTTTGATTCTACATTCGCCGCCGGCCTTATGGCTAGCGCTGTTGCTGGTCGGGCTACACCACGTTCTGTCGTCGACAGGCCGATGTAAGTCACCTGGTATTGGACGTTTACGTATGCTGATCTTTGCGCAGAGTGGCACACTACATGGTGGGTGGCCTTCAAAATAACGATGTCCGCCAGGATATTCTCGACGCAAAGAATATTGGTTTGGATGGCTTTGCGCTCAACTTTGGTACAGACTTTTATGAATGCAAGCTCAACGCCTTCCTAACAAAATCCAGACCAATTCGAGTGGTGGTCCAATGACACCGTAACTTACATGTTCAATAATGCCGACGACATTGGCGGCTTCAGTCTATTCTTTTCTTTTGACCATGGTCATGGCGTTTTGAAAAGTCCCATGGATTACGCCGATTACTTCAAGGGTTACAGCACTCGTTCTTCTTATCTCAAGATGCGAGACCCGTCTGATAATACCGACAAGCCTCTCCTGTCTACCTTCGGCGGTGAGGACTTTACAGATGACGACTGGAACAAGTTCAAGGGCAAAGTTGGCAACGTGCTAGTCGTGCCCGGCTTCTCTGAGATCTACAATCCCAGCACCAGTTTCTTCAACAGCCGCACTGCTCTCGATGGCGTATTCAACTGGAATTCATGGCCTGCAACACAAGATGGAAAAGTCACCGTATCTGCTGCGACAGACCGTACTTTCCAGACCGCCGCCGATAAAGCGAACAAGCTGTTCATGATGGGTATTTCGCCAGTACAATACAAGCACCTCAGCAACAAGGACAACTGGTACCGTCGTGGCGAAGATAACCTTGAGAACAGGTTTGGTCAGATACTCGATTTGCAACCAGACATGGTACAGCTCCAGACCTGGAACGATGCCGGTGAGGGTCACTACATGGGAAAGCTTCACTCAGATCCGTTGGACAACCGGACGAAGCTTCTCACGGATGACTACGACCATACAGGCTACTGGCAGATTCTCCAACCCTTCATCGCCGCATGGAAGAGGGGCGACCGCACAACAGCGAACATGCGTCCCAGTAATGGAAAGGCCGTTCAGGGCACTTTCTGGCACCATACGCTTACAGTCGGCGGTACCTGCTATGACGACGACGTAGCCAAGTCGGGAGACATTGCGAAGGCCGCCGAGGATGCTGTGTCCGGCGTCGTGCTCGTCCCCGGAGGCAAGACGAACCTCGTCGCGGTTGTCAATGTCGGCACCAAGGAGCTGAACAAGACGAATCTCCGCCCTGGCTTCAACAAGTTCAAGTTCACCGGGCTCGAGAAGCTGATTCCAGGAAAAGTGCAGTTGGAGGTTTGGGACGAGAGTACCATGGTAGGCGGTGGATATGGAAGTATTGAGGTTACGGACTCGAAGCCGCTGTGCAACTACCAGTTTGAGGTTGTTGGTGTACCTTCGTAGACTCTTTTTGTCTAGGGGGAATGGGTTGTATAACGAACGTATCACTTGTCTTCACACCGCCAAATTCCGGATAGCATTCATACAAAGCACCTAGCACGGTATGGTGCTGGCACGATGACCAGGTTGTATATCAAACGTAGCGTAAATAGACATGTAAATAGAGATATTGGATCTTCCACGAATCAAATCCACTGGACTTGCTAGCCATACCCGCAGACTTCTCCGGTCAATATGACAATTGTACTCTTGGAGCCCCAATTTCAGCGCATCTCCACAACAGCATTGAAGCAAAGCACTAGGACTTCCAAGGGACACACATGGGCTTGTGGATGACCTCACCAAGGAGCAACAAGCTGTTCTGGTGGCTCCACCGCACGTGATATCCCACGATGGACATGACTTCTTTGGACCTACTCACCACAATGTTGACGCACTGGTCGTCGCTCATAAAATCCAAGGGCTCTTGCTTTCTTAGTGGGTAGCGGGGAAATGCTCGAAGACAACATCGCGCTCGTGGCCTAATGTTGTGGGTAAAAGTCGGTGAGCGTGTCTCATGTGCAGTTTGTACAGGGACACTTCTTACCCTGGACAGAACCAATTGTGCATACCCTGATGCTGAGTCCCGCTGTCTCCACACGCTTGCGCATCTCCCGCTTGTCGAAAGAATACAAGATGATGATGACGATCTTGTCATGGCTTAGCTGATACTTCTGTTCTAATAACTGCTTTGCCATCTGAACAATGATTTGAAGGCCTTGGTCGTTCTTCCAGGTCGATGGCTGGATTGTGCCGAAACATAGCGCTATCATACACAGAGCTTGCAACCCTGGAGCTGGTGGTGATTCGCTCACCAGGCCAGGGATTATCGCCGGCTGTCATCCTGCCTTTGTGGGTCATGTCAGAGCAGATGGATCTTCTACTCTCTAACAGCGCAATTTCTGTGTGTATCAGATGCTCGGTTGTAATGTATATGTCTAGGTCATGTAGTTTTGCAAATCACAACTAGATTGGTGCTATCGTAGGGCGAGACACCCAGGGACGATCACGTTTGCATCCAGCATACGGGGCTACTTTTGAGCCGATCGGAAGAGGAACCGACGGGGCAGATTCGCTGATCTTGATAGAGAAGGTGTGATGGAAATTGTAATAAAAAGTCGGAATGGGGCGGATGAGGGAGATGGTTGCGATAAGAGGGAGGTACGGGGCAGAGCTGCACATGGCGGCATGGGTCCGAGGTTACCGTGTTCTCGGTATCGGTAATTGGCGATAGTATGGGCAGAGGAGGTCCGCTTCGGCGCATCCCGCGCAACTCGACGGCCTTGGAAAGGTTTATTCTAGCGTGCTTTTAGATAGAGAAAGATCGGCTGTTGCTAATCTAGTGAGCAAAGAAAACACAGTTGCTTTGTGCATGAGGGGACCCTGTGTATTGAGTTTGCAGCAGTCAGACATGTGAGATATTGGGGTAGGAGAGGCTGCAGGGCTGCCGCATATAGCGTACTGTCTGATCCAAGCGTGCCCAAGCAAAGCGAAACGCCACGCCGGGACATTTTTCAATATAGAGGTATGACCCGAGGGGAAAGATAACGGCATGGCTGACACACGTAATTATTGGGCGAGTTGCGAGACGATTAGAGGCTCGCATAGGAAATGTCTCTCAGAAGCATGTCTGATTGGCAGTCCGGCGAGCGACTGCCGTGGTGGAGGCTGTTCAAGTCGAATCGGATGCGCAGCAAGGGTTCAGGGCGAGCGAATCCAACATGCTGGATTCGGACGAGCCGCCGCGATATGTTGGTTCGAGATGAGTTGTTTTTGACTGTGTTCAAATGTTGTGATGGAAGACGTCTAGTAGCACAAGTCCCATGCACAGACACATGGATTGACAGCCAGACAGACACATAGCGATGATGAGATGGGCCGAAGGCAGCGGGCAAATGGCGAGTCGTCAGGGGTGGCAGAAGCAACCATGGTGGCCTCGAGGCCGTTTGTGGTGGCTTGCAGGGTTGCGGCGCACGGCCCCCTAGCCGCGACTGGGCGCTGCACCTCGGGTTAGCATCATCAACGCCAACAGGCCTTGGATGCTTGAAGGCACTTGGGACGCCGGCAGTGAGACGAGCATTTGTTTTGGCGCATGTCCGGGGCTCACTCAATAGCGCTGCACATCCATGGGGCCATGCTCGCGCGCAAAAGGAGCATCAGGTCGTGTTTGAAGGCGCGGCACTGAACTACTGTCTGTCTGCTGCCGTTGGCTGCTGCTCCCTCACTGTCGTCACCCCACGCATTCCCGCTGTCAAAAAGCTTTGGCTCCCCAGACCGGACCTGCATGGGCAGTGACATGCTTACTCCTGCATCCGTAATCCTTATAGACTGCGCATCGCCCACATCGCCCAGCTGCATCCACGGCAGGTGGAGAGAGACAGCGAGAGAGAATCATGTCTGGGTACGCTGCTGCCCCAACGTCTGGCTGGGTCGCAGCACCGCTAACACGCGCAGGTCTATGCGCGAGTCCCTGAAAGCTCTGAATGCCGCCTTCTCTGCCTCGACCGTGCCCGACCCTCTGCCCGACGAGCTCTATGCCACCATAGACGCCTTCCTCCAGCGCTATGACGACATTGACGACCACGACTCCCAGCGCTTCCACGATGATCTCCACGCGCTGTACCTGCGCCATGTCGCCAATAGCCCCGACAAGCGCGGCGCCTTCTTATCAGCTCTGCGACTGCTTCGGCCCGCGATAACAGGCGAGGCGCGTCTGACCGCCTGGTGGAACTCGGCCCTGCGACCGGTCATCGACGGCATAGGCTACAAGAAGAGCGAGATTGAAGATGCGAGGGCCTTTGTGCAGAGCATCTTGGTCTACGACCTCGGAGAGGACCACGATGGAGAGCACGCCCGCTTGTCCGCTCTCTTCACCAACAAGATACTGGACGCATACCTGGCGAGGACCAAGGTGCCTTCGGATGCCGTGTCTCCAGAGAACGAGTTCATCGCCCATGAGCTCGAGGCCGTCCTAGTCGCCTTTGGGCGCAAGATGCCAAAGGTTGTTCTTCTACCATGCACATGCACATGGCCTTGGCTGACTGTTCTAGATCCTCCTCCTCACACTCGACGACCTCCTTGTGCAGAAGCAACATCGCATACAGGCCCTCAACCTGCTCAGTGCCTTTGTCCGCCTCCAGCCGCCGCATCTCCATCTCGTTCTCGAAACGCCCCTCGTCCAGAACCTGGAGAAATGCCTGCTCATCGACAACTCGTCGACCGTCATCGAGCTGGCCCTCGTCGTGCTCATCATGTTCTTGCCTCACATATGCGGAGCGCTGACCTCGGACCACCACCTCGAGAAGATGTTCCTTGTCTACTGTCGGATATTGTGTTGGGACAAGCTGGGGAACAACGATGGCAAAGCTGGCGAGATGGACATGCACGACGACGACGACGACGACGACAGCGAAGAAGAAGACGAGGAAAACCATGACAGCTCAGAGCAGGCTTGGGAGCAGGTGCAACCATCCATGGACTACCCAGCCTCGCCCCCGCCAACCCTCATGCACTACTTCACCTTCCTCTACGGCCTGTTCCCGCTCAACTTTATGAGTTTCGTGCGCAAGCCGAGGAGGTACCTCAAGTCGCTCAACTTCCCTGGAGCGCGCGACTTCGACCTAGATCAGGACCTCATCCACAGCCGGACAGAACCCTACCGCCGGGTCCATCTGCTGCACCCCAATATGTTCACTACCACAGTCGAAGATGAGCTTAGCGAAAACAGGTGGCTGAAGAGTGATCCCGCAGACGTCGTCGTCGAGTGCATGGATCTCTGCGTTGCCGTGTCGTCGACATTGGAGGATCCCGGTCCCCCACCCAACGCAGCTTTACCGCCTGTCCCTGAAATACCCTCCCAGTTCACACTGGATGATCAGGATGGTACGACCGTGCATGACTCAGACGAAAGCTGGAGAAACACTCAGTCGACTATGAACGTTTCGGGTGATGCCCCACAAATCCCAGATTTTGAAGTACCACGGAGCAAGTCAATCAAGTCTGCCGTGTCTATCAAGTCGATGGCTTCTCCCTTGCTCAAAGGTCGCGACATGATGGACTCTCCTACACTACCACCTACTACTGATACAAAGAAGCCGGACATGGCTAGCCCGTTGGCACAGCGGTTCGTAGCGCAGCAACCCAGTCTAGACAGTTTCGCCCAGTCGATATCTGGACAGACTTCTGGCCAGAGTGACTTCCAGAACCACACCATGGCGTCGCTGCAACGAGAAATTATGCTGCTTCGGAACGACCTCAACTTTGAGCGTTATCTCAAATTACAACACCTTGCCCACATTGGACAGCTCCAACGGAAGCATATCAAAGAAGCGACCGCCGAAGCCGAGACCCAAAATCTGATCAACACCAACAAGACGCTAAAGGCCAAACTCGCCAAGGCCAACGAGCTGTATGCCCAACTCAAAAAGGAGACACTCACGAGCCGAAGCCAGTCCAAGAAATGGGAGAGCGAGCTGAACAACAAGGTCCGGTCATACAAGGAGAGCGAGAAGACATGGCACAGTGACGAAGGCGGTCTGCGATATGAATTACAAAGGACGCAGTCAGACTACGAACAGCTTAAGAAGATTGTAGAGAGGGCCGAGGCAGAGCAACTAAAAGCTCAGCAACGAACGAAAGCATTGGAATATGAGCTCGAGGATTACAGCGACATTCGACGAGAGCTCGAGTCTGCCCAGGACAAGATCATAGCGTTCGAAGATCAAAGGAAGGAATTGCACACCCTCATCCAGGAGCGCAACGACCTGCGCAACGATCTCGAGATTGCAAACATGCGCTTGAACAGCCGGGAGCAAGATCGCGAACGATCGATCAAGGCTTACGAACGCCGGATCATGGAGCTAGAGTCGCGCTTGCAAACATCTGACAGAAGCACCGGTATACCGGGACAGCTCCCGTCTTCCGTTCAGCAGATGCTTGACTCGACGCTCGCAGCGAGCAACGCCAAGATGCAGCAGCTGAAAAAGACCCACTACCGTCTCCTTGAGCAGTACACCGAGCTGCAGATGAAGTACCACGATCTTGAAGGTGAGCGAGAAGCGGAGATGGGACAGCTCTACCCCCGAGACAAGGCTGGCCATGTCGATTTCGGCACGTCGCGCATGAGTCGCAACTCCAGCGTCCGAACAGCAAACAACTACAGCTCAAGGTACTTGACGCCTCTCTCGACTACAGAGGTTCCCCCAAACGAAGAGCAAGAATACTACGAATACCGTTCCCCGGAGTCAGTACACAGCCCTGGTGCGGGTCCTTCACCACTTCGTCCGGCTAGGCTCGAATCACTACAACACGGAAAGCCGCAACGGTCGCAAACGGCGCCATCTCCCTACCCTGGGTTTGGCGGAAACTATGGGCCGGATTTCTCCGCAGCGTATGACGCCTCTCTGCACAACCAGTTTCAGGCTCCAAAGCCGCCCCAGTCTAGTGGACAGAGTAGCTTCTCCGCCGATACCGATGGTAGCTCCAACAAGGACAGAAAAGAAAAAGTAGAACCGAAATCGGAGGTTCGGATCTATGGTCGAGGTAAGCCATCTGTATCACAGCCTGCAAGATCAGAGACTGACTATGAGACAGGTGGCGCGCAGAACATTGGGAAGAAGGTCAAAGAGAAGGAACAGAAGAAGCCGTCGTCTTCCAAAACTGGTGGCTTTCGCGGACTCAAGGGTATAATGTGATGCTATTGGTTGAGTTTATCGAGTGGGGGTGCGCCACCGTCGACCATGCATCGCTGTCACACTCGGTTATCTGCATCCTGTATCGACTCGCTCCGGCATCCACCTCGTCATCATTGCTGTTCCCAATACGTTTTCATACACATCTCTTTCTTTTCTTCCATTTATAACGACATTGCATGACGCGAGGGCGGTCTCGATTTATGACTGATTGCATTCTCAGATACCTGCCTCACTGGCACCCAGTCTCGACTCTCCATTCGTCGACTGCATCCTAGTACCAAGTTTAATAGCGCGTAATCAACACCAATCAAAATCATCGCGTCCTTTATGCGTGTGTTCACCCAGATATGTAACAAAGATGACCGCAGCAGTGTGCTGACATGTCATTGGCGGAGATTGGCCGAGACATCACAACTACAACCTTGACATTCACAATCGACTGTCCGGAGATCGATTCGATAAGATCTACAATACAGCCTCGAACCCAGGGTGCGTCAGGCCCGCAACTCCTGCAATCGCCATCACATTCAGTAAAGCTCAAACGCAGCCAAGAATTGCTTTTCCATCCGTCATCCACCTTCCGCACCCCCTTAAGTTAGCGCCATTTTAAGTTCGGACAATAGCTCATCTGCACAACGTGTCCCACACTAAGACATACGACTAACAAACGGCCGCCTTGCGTTCTTTCTCCCCACGGTGTCGGCGGATGAAACGGTGAGGATGTTTGGTACTGTACTGATGGCCGTGACGTGGGGATCCTTGTTCAACGTACGATTCTAATAGATCTCTGCCAGATAACGACTGTACTGCGCATACACTCATCCGACCAACACTTTTGAGGCCCAGTCGCTTCAGAAGCAATGCTTGACCGCATGCGATCTTATCGTGTTACCTACCTGGCTCGTGGTGTGGTGGGTGATTGAGCGCCGTTCAACAATCGCGGAGACGGGTGCTGCCACACTGCAGTAGGAACAGTGGAGAGGGGACGGTCATGAGGGTACGCTAAGCCGTGCCGCGGAAAAGCAACGCAGTTGGGTGTAGAGCGGGTACCCACCCGAGGCTTGGGCTTGGGCTTTGGTTGAGGTTCTGAGGAGACGTTGGAGGTCGACGGCGTTGGACAGTTACTATTTACAGGGCGAAAGCTAGACATCGTTTGTCTAACATCTGCTGTTATTAGCGTGCTACATGTGTATCGAAGAACTCTCGCCACCCGACCTTAACACCGCATGTTCTTCATTCCTCGTACCACATCGCTCTTGCTCATCCTCTCGTCCATTTGCCTAACTGCCTCAATGTACATTCGACTCCTTACTTCTGGGCTTGTCACATCGTCACCCATATCATATGCCTCTATGAGTAACTCTCGGAACTCCGTGTTCAGTCTCTTCTTCGGTGGTCGTCGGCAACTGCCATCGTCCCTTGCTAGACAACGTAATTATTTAGCTCCTTCGACAAAGATATTGCCTCTCAATACGAAATCCAGCATGTTTCGCTCCCTTTTGGTCTTTTGCTCAACATGTTTGCGTTCATCTTCGATGTGTTTGTCTGAGTTTCTGATAGGTTCGGGATGTCGTTCACTGTAATGGCTCTCACCGCTCTCCTGTGTAAGATCCGTTCCTCTGCTGGTACTTTGGGCCTCATGTTCTTTAATCTTCTTCTCTTGCTCCGCTGCTCGCACCTTCCATTGCTCCTTCTCGTCTTCCAAGGCAGTGTACTTCAGCTTGTAGTGTTCTGTCTTTTTCTCTTGTTCGAAAAACATTGCTTTCCAGTCTCCATCCTCTTCCTCTTGTTTAGCACTGTCGGCAACAGTTTCAGCAAGCGCCTGTTGATTGATGTACTTCTCTTTCCATTCCTCACGCTGCGTTCGTAGTACTCGCTTCTTGGCCTTTTGTCGGGCGAGCTCCGCTTCGATGACATCGTTCTTGGCTTCCTGTTCTTGAAGTTTGACTTCCTGTTCTTGGAGCTTGGCTTTGAGAGCCTGCACCTCAAGTTCTAATTCGGCGTACTTTTCGGTTCCGTAGCTGCTGGAGTGCTCCTAAAGTGACCAGTAAGCGATCTGTCTAGCCTGAATGACTGTGCTGTGGCCACAACGGTGTAAAAAATCGAGTACTACTTACGAATGGGACTGTACGCTTGTTGGAGTCTACAGTGTAATGTCAGCTTTGGTCAGGTACAGAATGGGCTACTCAAGTACGACTCACTCTGTGATGAATCATCAGATGTACTGTCGGCCAGGTCTGCAAAGGAGCGTTTGGCAGGAACCGTAGAAGTTGGCTCTTTATCCTGAAGCACTAACTCATCGCTCCCTCCATTGTGGCCAGCATATTGGGCCTGCTCTTGTATCGTTGCGTTCTCTGCTTCAATATCCAAAAGTTGTTTATCTAGAGATTCCCCTGCAATTTTAGGCTTCTTCCGGTGTTGCGCAAAATTTCTGCACGCCAGCCTGAAGCTTCCTAACATATCTGGGCTCTCTAGGTCAAGAGCATGGACCAGTTGTCCTTTCGCTAGAAAGATAAAGTTGATGACGGATTCCACCAAAGCTCGCTCAAGCTTGCGCTCCGGGATCATGCGGGACTTCGAATTACTGGAGTTGTGAACACCGCTCATGGCGTTGAATGGGTTATCGTAGTATACTCGGAAGCCATAGTTATCCAAGATCAATGGATTAACTTGAACTCCTTCGCCTGAGTAATATCGTATTTGAGTACCCGTCGCATGTGCCCATACGGGCGGACCACTGCTTCTTCTCCAATAATGGCCAACCAGGAGCATGAGTCGCCGACAAGGCTTGTTACGCTCGTCCAGATAGAATTTCTCGGAAAATTTGTATGTATCTAGGTCCGCGATTGCTGCATATTCGGTCGCAAGCTTGCCCGTGGCATACTGAATGAAGTCTCCTATATTGTACTTCCTTCTCGACGTCATTTCCGCTGGTAGGTTGGGTCGTATGTTGGAAGTGCGAGTCGTTGTAGTGAACTAGTCTAGTGGTTAGTTGAAGCCAGAACGTATACGTGCTCTCCTCTTAAACTCACATGTATTATAGCGACAGATAGTCGGGTAAGTAATATTGTTGTAGAAAGAGTCACCAGTGCGGAGAAGCTGTACTTCACGCGAGACGCGCTAAAGTGGGAGCAAACGCCCTATATCCTATCAACAAGGTGAAGGTGAGCAGGGATGATGGGGTAGCGGAGCGAAGGAGATGACAGCCTAGTATTGAGGGTTTTTATGTATGTAAATGAGGTAAAAGTATTGCCATCAACAGAAAAGCATATCTTAATGTCTATCCAAGTGGCCGGTCCGCCGCGACTAGCTGATGTTGGAGACGAAGTGCGATCAATATGAGAAGGCGTCGCTGGATATGGTTATTTAAGCATGATGGTCATCATCCTTGCAACCGCACGGATTCACTCCATTACTACTCACCGGTCATAATGTTCTACTCTGAAGATACTATTTTGCTGACACGTGTGGAAGAAAGTCTGATTTCACGTTTTTCCTCGACTTGGTATCCTTCCGACTGTCAATCTGTTCCAGTATTTTTATCTCTCTTCGCCTGTGAAAATATCCCAGTGGTCCAGTGTAACGTTCATCTTTCTATCCTGTTCCCCCATTGCTCGACGAAATCATGCACAGTCAAACCGCACTGAATTCGTCCAGATGGGAACCTTCCAGCAACATCGCTTTCAAATTAGCCACCAACCACTCTAGTATCCACCCATGGCAATAAGAATGCCCTCAAGCTCTCTGATCCTCTCTTCCGCCTGCTGTAGCTGTAGACGATCTTGTTCGCGAGCACGGTTTGCTTGTTGTAGTTGTGTGCGGAGGTCAGCCTCGTAGGCCTGTGTCTGAGCCTGTCACGAGTTAGCGATGAAACTGATGTCTTTGCTACGGATGACAAAGCTGATATACTCACATATGTGGGTGGCTGACGGCCTGATACAAATAAATTAGCTTGGAAATGTGAGAATCAGATCAATGCACTTACGACGTGGAGTGATTGGAGCCGGAGGGCGGCGTATAGGAGAATGTGAAAGACCGGGTGTTGGTGTACCACCCTTTCGAGTGGGGAAATCGGCTTGGGTTTGCGGATCACGATTCGGAATGGCTGGGGGTTGGAAAAGACTGCTGTCCTCATCCGTAGGCTCAGTCTTAACGCGTGGAGATGGTAGTCCTCCTGAAGAGCATCTGTCCTGGCCGTTGGCATGAGAGAAAGATGATCCCCTATCCCGATGATTGTTCTGACGACCCCAGGCGCGAGCTTGATACTCCTCATTCAAGTCCTCCTTCTCTTTCTTAACCTTGGCCATGTTCGCAGCCTCCGTCTTCCTCGGCTCATAGTTGATACAAGCATACTTGAAAGCTTCCAGCGCATCTGTATCAGAGTCGACCTCGAAGTGAACGAGCCAGCCTTGCTTCAGGAAGACGACGTTGACAACTGTCTCAACTACCTTCATACCGTAAAGACGTTCCTTCTTCATACGCGTGTTCTGAGAGGTGGACATGTAGCTGAACGGCGGGACGTAGTAGATGCGATTTTCGAACAGATCATCTACTCGTGCAAGTTCGAGCGCTTCCGGCAAGCCGTGGTAATACTCGACCTCCAAGCCCGTGGGCCGCGCCCATACTTTTTGGCGTCCGAAGTGAGTGTGGTATGTGCCGACTAAGACCATGTAATCTTGAAGACGACATCGGTTCTTGTCCATGTAGGCCTTGACCTGGATGTTGTAGGTATTGGGGTCAACAAGCGTCTCGAATCCGAAATAGTTTTCATCCTCGTAATGCTTATCAAACATGGCCGCAGTGTACCGTTTTGCCGAACCCATCAGAGGCTGCGGCAGCGCAGGCATCCTACTGGTGAGCTTGCAATGGGCGTCTGATTCATCAGATTAGCAATGATTCTCAAACGTAACGCAGTGATGCTGACCTCTTGGTTGGCTCCTAGAATATGGCAACGATACTACGGTGCAGAGAGCGTAGTATAACCGGGAGTAAGAGTAAGTCGTGGATGTAACGAATCTAGAGCGTTAAGGCAAACGCACAGCACCACCCGCTGCAAATGATACAGGTAAGAATGTTTAGTCAAGGTGAATGAGATTTTACTCTATATCAGTCACGAACCACAGATGTCTGCGATCCTGCGATGTGGCTTAAGGAGACGAGGTGAAGGTAGTTCAGCACGCACTAGCAAAGAGGGTCAAGACATGAGAGCGGAGAACCGATACAGGCATTTGATACAGTCAGTAAGTACGAGGATCGCGATATTCCCACAGTAACCCTAGGAGAAATCAGTACTCCCATCAAACAAAGATACGATAGCAGACTTACCTCCTACATTTTGCCCTGGCTGACGTTGTACACAACCTTACTGACCTTGTACTCCACCACAACGCCCGGCTTGCCTTCACCCGTTACGAAATGGCCCGCGGCAACATAGGTTCCATTCTGAAGTTCCTTGTATTTCTCATTTCCCGTCTCGAAAGAGAAGTTGACAAATGAATCGCCATAGTCAGTTGTCTTAGCATCGGGAGCACCAGACAGCACTTTGCCGACTCCCTGCGTGAGCTTCACAGTACCTTTGTAATACATCGCCAGAACTGTGCCGTCGTGGTTCCTGTGCAACCATTAGCCCATGCTCTGCCTAATGCGATTTTGTCAGCCTTCCACTTACTTGACTTGACTCCTCACGTCCAAGCGCATGTTTCCGCCGTCGGCATCATTGTGAATGTAGTCGTAGCCAACACCATGTAGTTCTCCATCCAACTTCGGCTCAAAGCCCTCTTCACTCTTCACCGTACCGGAAACCATTGGAACGATGACCAGCTGCGCGCCATGCTGGCCTCCAACTTGCATCGGCGCATCGATGTCGACGCGGACTGTGAAAGCGGGCTGGAGAGATGGGAAACCTGACATGTTGATTTAGTTGTTCAGAGGGAATTGTGGAATAGTTTGTGGACGCAGATGATGGATGAAGTACTTGATACCTAGGAACGGATCCGCGGTAAGGATAAGCTATGTAGTTGGTGGTATGGGGAGGCTACCCCTCCAACCCCACTTTGAGGGGAAGATCTTCCTTCTTTCCGCGCTGATGACGGCACCGAATCAGACATCATTTCGGAAGTGCATGTTCTGTATATGCCCAAAGGCCATCAAGACTAGAACCCACTAATCCTACCCTTCTTCTTCTTCTTTTTGTCCAACTTCCCTCCAAATTTGCCGCGCTCGACTTGACTTTGCGGCATCATGAAGCTGCCGCCATGAGGTGGTACCTGGATCTGACTTTGACTTTGACTTGATACCTGACTGCTGTTCCCCATGCCGCCCAACATGGGTCCTGGAGAGCTTCTAGGGAACGCGGTAGGCTGACTGACGGCATTACTCCTCGTGAGCTCAAGCTTGGCCTTCATAAGCTCGTTTTCGCGCTGTTGGCGTTTCTCCCGACGTTCTCTCTTCTTGCGTTCTTTTTCGCGTTGCAGTTGGCTCTCTTCGTCAAGATCTTCAGATTGGAGAGCACGCTCTAGGCTGGTCCAATCGTACGCGTGAGGATCACTTCCTAATTGCCAGTGCGCGAGACCTTGAGCCACATTCGGGTGGATTATCGCCGGGTCTTTGGAAGTCGAGAGATACTTGTTGAGGCGACTGAGGGGGTCGGGTAGGGCGGGAGGAGTGGGAGTCGCTTCTGGCGGAGATGACCCCAGCACAGAGGGCGGAGGCATAGATGAGTATGGTGGTGTCGGTAGTGGCTGAGAGATCGGATAGTTTGAAACGGGATAAAAAGCACTTTCTTTGGGCCTTGATGGCAAGATGGGCAACGCGACACCACCGCCCTTGTTTTGTCCATGCTGCGTGCTGGAGGCAGACACCTGCCTTCGATCATCACGTATACAAGTACTTGAGAACATCAGTTCCGTGGCAACCCGCCGAGCCAGACGTTCCAAGCGTTGACGAACGCGGATCGGCACTTCTGTGGGAAGAGGCGCAATCCATGTCTGGAGTATAGTGTCGTACACGTCCGAAATCGTAGGGTCGCTGTCGTGAGCCAAACCAAGCACGTACATAGGTGCAATACGCTGAACGTCCATTGTGTCTTGTTCATATCCGGAAGAAAACAACTCTTCGAAGTTGGACGAAGCTTCGTCAATATCTGCAACGTCGAAATGCGTGCGCGTAAACTCCATCCTGTGAATGTTAGTTTATACCTGATGTGAGCAGGGGTCACTTACAAAGTACCCAATGGTAGAGATGGCAAGTCTGCACCAGTTGCCAGCATCTCGTTCACCTGGTCCATGACCGCCACCGCATCTATCGCGCTAGACTCCTCTGCTGAGCTCTTGGACTGCGACATCACCTCACCCAAGAGGCTGTTGTTTCGTGTTTCGTACGCAGTACTATCATTCAGATTGTCATGCCAATGCGACTGTGGCGCTGCAATTTTCGAGCATGGCAATGCTGTTGTAGGTAGTCCGTCAGGGCTTACAAAATCCTCGTCTTTGTTGATCTTACGAGACCTGATTGGGGGATCCTTGGGACGTGTTATCGTGCTTTGCTCAAAGTCCGCAATGGCATAATCATCCTCGATCCTGTCGTCCGCCGTAGAGGTCCGGGTATATACAATGAGCTCGTGGACGCTCAAGTCAGACTGGGTCACAAATAGTTGGAAAAAGCCAATCTCGGACCTCAACTCTCCTTGTTCCATTGTCTCGATGAAAATGTTCGTAATCTGCCCTGGGTCCGGAAGGCATAGAGTTAGCAGAGTCGGGTCAGGGGCGGTAATGAGCCCGGAATCACGCTCGACAAAGCTGTATACTTGGACGAGGTTGTTGACACGAGAATGGATCATCACGCACGTCTCTGCTCATCTGTCAGTCGGCCTCTCACATAGGTTGAGCTTGGCACATACCATCGTCTGCCAGCATTTGCGCACTCAATCCAAGCGTAAAATCTTCAGCGCCCCTATAGTGCCGCCATGATAGAAGTATCTTAGCGCCTGTGTCGTCGGCACTTGACGGGAGCTCACTCGGTGGAGTGACTGCAATCAGTGAAATTCGAGTAGAGGTCAAGACGAATACTCTACTGCGGTCTTTTGGATGCAACTTGACGTCCAGAATCCAGTCCGCGGACCGTTCGCTGAATATTTCTTGGCAAGGCAAATACGAAGTAGATCCGCCCCTGATGCTAACGATGCTCAAGCGGCGCCTATTGCAAACCATCAAGGTCGTAACATCGGCGACCCAGAGAACCCTCGCCCAGCCATCTTGGCCAGTTGTGTCTCCGTCATCCGACTCATTGACCTTTCCGCGGAGCATGCATGAAGCCGAATATCTGCCAAGCCTAAGCCGATGCTCGATATCCCATACACTCCACGTTTGGCTTTGGTCGACCAACGCAAACTGTAATTGAAAGTCCGGGTTAAAGGCAACATCGACATGGGCAAAGCCACCTGTGTCGTTCTGATGTATGCTGAGTATGCGGTTCGGTTGGATGGTGGAAGCTGGCAGACGGTAGAACGGGGAAATTGCGGCAGCGCGTGGTTGACGGACGTAGTCCGGGTGAAATAGAACAGTGCGTGTGGGAAGTCGCACGGCAAGCAAAGGCCTTTTTTCCTCTGAACGTGCAAAGCAAACCTGCTGTATCGGTGCCGCTTCCTCGTTCCAGAATGCGCTCTCTGCGGCTTTCAACGTTTGCCCTCGTACCCATGGCCTCGGTTCGGTTGTCCAACCATGCGTTTCGTCATCCAAAATACACAACTGCAGTATACTTCCGGTCTCCCCGGTGGGCAAGGCAGCCATCTGCCACGCCTCATCTCTACCCCTGGGCGTGATTGAACCGAAAGATAAAAGGCCACTGACGAGAGGGTCATAGGTCGAAGCCGCGGAAGAGATAGCAGCAGATACCAAGGCCAGGTCCGGAATTATCTCCGTAGCCGGAGCGAGCAGGGGGTCGTCTTGAACTGTATTGCTGAATTCATCCTGTATGCTCGTCCTGTTCACTGGTGTTTTTAGAGAGAACGGTGGTGCTGTTTTAGGTGTCGCATGATTTCGCGTAGAAGACGAGGTCGTTGGAATCAGAATCTGCTTGAAGATTCGCTTCTTATAATTCCTAGCAAAGGCCCATCCTCTGTTTTCTAAATCATAACTCGCGACGCCAGGATGGCCGTAGTTCAGGTCTTTGAGCGATTTGTCAGCCATTGGGCTGTCGTAGAGGTTCTCGATCGGTAACAGCGCTGCGGTATAAACTCATACTTCGGGCACAGGAAGCAAATGGTCGTAGGCGGGAGCGGAGAAGATGTCTGTCAAACCTGGTGATGCCGAACGCGATGATGAAAGTGAACAAACCAAAAAGTTCCACTAGCGCCAAAAGTCGCGTCGGCACGTGCAGGCGCCCCGCTCTTGTTCCTACCGCATTAGCGCGGATGTTTGTTTACGGAGCAACCATCGAAACCGTCACCACCGTCATCTAACCGCATCCACGACATAATCGCATATCGCTGCACACCACAGAATACTGAGAGTACCCTGCGATAACACACCCACCATGACGACCTTCGAGCCCTCACTCAGCACCACCATGCGCGCTTCCTCGCACGATGCGCCGTCCATGGCCGACCAACTACCCAGCATCAATTTCGGATTCGACGACTTGCGCAGTCGCATGAACCAGTTCACTACACGATTTGACGCCTTTATCGAGAATGGGCGAAGACGAGTGCTCGAAGAACGCAACCAGTTTCGCATGAACGTTGCAGAACTCCATGGTATGTTGAGATGGCTTGTCTCGGCGCTGACGATTGTATGCTAACTTCCACTGCAGAGGATCAACGCATGAAGAAGCGCGACATCGAGATTCTCGAACTCAAGACAGCCCAGCACAGCCAGACTCTTTCCAAGGAATCCCAAGAAACATCTGAGATGCAAGAGGCCATCTCCGCCCTTACCCTCCAGCGCGACGAGCGCCTAGCGCATCGCGACAGCCTCCGCACACAGATTGCTGAAGTGCAAAAGACCATCTCCGCACGTCGCGAAGCCCAACTCAAGCACCGCAGATACCTTGATGGCCAGAGCCGGTACAACGAGCCGGAACTCGACTTCTGGGAAAACTATCTAGGATTGAGAATCGAGGGACTTGGCAAGGACGATCGACTCAAGTTTGTGTATACCAACGTCGACGAGCGAGAGTGGGATCGCGAGGCATGGTTTGAGCTAGACACTAGCGAACGCGACTACAGAGTGTTAGAGATGCGGCCCAAGGTTGAGCGCGAAGAAGTCGAGACGGTTGTGGAGAGACTAAACGAGACACGCGATCTAGCAGGCTTCCTAAAGGGCATGCGCGAGTTATTCGTGGAAGCTTGCAAGTGATGGCGCGATACTCAGTCATTTCACGATGTTATGTAATTATGCCTTTAGTTTTGATAGATACCCGCAAGATTCTTCCTTTTCTCCATCTCATCGACCGCCATTCTTGATCTTGTAGTACTCTGGCGCATACTGTGTCAGCCAGTCGATATCCACTGTACTCAAATCCCTGATGTAGATTTTGTCTTTTGTAGACTGGATCTCCGTGTATATAACCCAATCAGCCTTCCTCGTGAAGAACACAGAACTTGGATGAGCCCATAGTGTCGTCTTCCCGTCCACGGTGGTGAAAGTCCCATCTGCCTTCATCCTCGCAGCATGCGCGAAGAACCCGGTAGTCAAACAGCGGCGGACACGCTCCGCAAGTGGGGTACCACCAACTCTCAGTACACCCGATGATGCGAGAACATTTTCCTTGACGCCAAAACGGTCCAGATAGGCAGCCAATTGTTTCCGGACACTGACTGCCTTGACGAGGGACTTGTGATTAAGACTGTTCGAGTGGCACCATGCCGTGTTACCCATACCAGCTTTCACAAAGGCTTCGTACACGTTGTATAGTGTAAGATGATCACCCTCTGCTACGGCAAATTTCCGCCTCGCTGCATCGAGCTGTTTCTTTCCCCCATCATGGGATACAAAGGCGTTGCCTTGGAGCGTCATCATAGCGGCTATCGTGAGCATCTCGCTCAAGCAACCAAACTCTGGCTCAGCCGCTTTCAACACAGCGCGCCCAAGCATTGGTTCGAGAGGAAGCTCTGCCAGGCGCATACCAAAGGGCTTTGTAAGCCGAGCGTGAGCGTCCAAGGCCCCCAGAGAGTACAGCATATCTAGAGCGCGTGTCACGAGTGCTGATGGCGGTGGGGAGAGGTAGTCGAATCGCACTACGTTTGTGATTCCCAAGTTAAGAAGCTGCAGAATTACAGGGGCGAGGTTTGAGCGGGCGAGCTCTGGGAACGTGGCTTCTTCCAGGCCTTCATACACGCTCTCTGGGTACAGTCTAAAGCATTTGCCCGGTCTCGTTCGACCTGCGCGACCTGCTCTTTGTGTGGCACTGGCTTTCGATACCGGGACAACAGCGAGATTTTCGATGCCGATATTGGCGTTGTAGGCGCGGAGCTTGACGTATCCTGAGTCTATCACGAAGACGATGCCATCAATGGTCACAGACGCCTCGGAAATGTTGGTGCTGAAGATGACGCGTCGCGTATTTTGCGTTGGCTTTGTGAAGATGAGATTCTGGTCTTCTGTGGGCAGGCCGGCATAGAGAGGTAAAGGCATGAGTCTTTGCTGAGACGAAGACATATCGGCAATACGGTCGCCCAGTTTATCAATCGCGTCATCTATTTCCTCGCGCCCTGTCAGAAAGACGAGAATGTCACCTTCGCTCTCATGCTCGTGGATCTTGATGACTGTGTCGATTGATGCTTCGACGTAGTTGTTTGTTGGTTCCTGTAAGTATTGAATCTCAACTGGATATGTGCGTCCTTCGATACCAACAATGCATCCGAATTCTTCTTTGTTCATGCCATGAACCTTCTCGCCTTGATCGGGACTGAAGAAGTCAAGAAAGCGTTCGGCTTCGAGTGTAGCGCTGCTCACAACGACGCGCAAGTCTTCTCTTTTCACCAGCACTTTCTTCAACAGACTCAGCAGTATATCGGAGGACAAGCTGCGCTCATGTGCTTCGTCAACCATGATGACAGAGTAGCGGGAGAGTAGCGGATCGACAAGCATCTCGCGTAGTAACAACCCATCTGTGACGAACTTTACATTTGTGGCTGCGGACGTAACATCTTCGAACCGAATGCTGTATCCGACCTTCTGACCGAGCGGTGTCGCTAGTTCCTCTGCCACTCTTGCAGCTACACTGGTACATGCTATCCGCCGGGGTTGAGTGATGGCTATCTGCTGGCCGCCATTGCACCAGCCCGCCTCAAGCAGA
This sequence comes from Alternaria alternata, assembly GCF_001642055.1. NCBI lineage: Eukaryota > Fungi > Ascomycota > Dothideomycetes > Pleosporales > Pleosporaceae > Alternaria > Alternaria alternata. The sequence continues at coordinate 51,521 of NW_017306200.1, forward strand.
AATTTTGGTATCTGCGTTGTTTTACCTAGACAAAATCAGCTCCGGAATTTGGTTCTGTGTGAACTCGATAACTTACCACTGCCTGTTTCGCCGACAACAATAGTCACAGGGTACGTCTCTATCGTGTAGAGCAGTTGATCTTTGAGTTGTGCGATTGGTAGTAAAGCGGATGGCTTATACAGACTTGGAATCAAAGCAGACTCAGTATCCCCATCTTCTGCCATGACTCAATGTCAATAGACCTTCAGGAGGAAGTGAAGATAGATTGGCGTTGGGGTGCCGAGAGCATTGAGTAAGGGCCTCGATGGAGAAGGACACTAAGGAGATGCTCTAGCCGGATACGACTTAGCGTAATGCATTCCTGGGTAGTCCAATGCCTGAATGCGATGGTCCTACTGGATGGTGCTGGGAGTAGTTTGACGACCAACCAGATCAGCCCAGGAAGTTGAGATTCGTTCAAGTGTCTGATTGTTCTAGCTAGCTAAGCTTGATCCAAGCCGGCAGAGTTCAGTGCGGCAGGCTCGATTGTCTTCCTGATGCTACAAGGACCAGACTGAGGCGGTGCGTCGTGTTAGATAACAAGACACAATACAAACCTCAAAGTTTGGCGGCAGTTCCATTACATAGTACATGGATTCATGTCGCGAAAGGCTGGCGGGTCAAGGGCTGGATGACGTCTGGCACTAACTTGCCTTATCGATAGCCCCTCTAACATTTTCGAGTCGCGACTCACAGCTCAAAACACCTCAAAATGGCGTTTCGCAAGCGCAACATAGCACTGTCTCGCGCACCAACAGGAGAAGACGCGTTGAATTCGCCCTCTTCTCCTGCAGTAGCTCAACCTGTGCCAACGCCCCCCGGCGTACGACCCTCACCCATCGATGGCCGCCCCACCACATCCACCGGTACACCCTCGCTCGATGGCATTCTCGCAGGACATGCTGGGCTAGCGCTGGGAAACTCGATACTCATAGGCGAGAGCGGGACGACCGACTATGCCGGCGCATTACTCAGGTTTTACGCAGCGGAAGGTGTGGTGCAGGGACACAAGGTGCATGTCGTAGGCATGGGTGAAGTGTGGGGTAGGGAATTGCCTGGCATATCAGAAGACAAGTCGGACAAGAGGAAGGAGGGAAAGGAGCGAGCAGAGAAGATGAAGATCGCGTGGAGGTATGAAGGCCTTGGACAATTTGAGAGTGCTAGAGGTGCGTCTTGTATATATTCTGGGAATGCAAAATTATGTTCCGAACAATTTTGACGAGGTTTGCGACAGGCTCGCCCAATGCGCAGAGAACAACGAACCAAGGCGACGCAGCAGAAGAGCAGACAATCTTCTGCCATACCTTTGATCTGGCCAAACGTCTCACGCTTCCGGTAGGAACAGCAATCAACTATGTGCCGATACCTCCACCGACAGGCGCTTCTGCCTCGCCCTTCCCTTCGATTCTGCAGAACATACGGCAGCAGCTCGAGTCAACACCACCACACACGGTACATCGCGTTGTGATACCTTCTCTTCTCTCGCCAGCGCTATACCCTTCCTCGTCGGCCCATCCAACCTACATACTTCAGTTTCTCCATGCTCTGCGCGCGCTCCTCCGGCAATACCAAACGCGTCTGACCGCCGTTGTCACGCTTCCACTAACCCTGTATCCAAGATCCTCCGGGCTGGTCCGCTGGATGGAGATCCTCTCAGACGGTGTACTCGAATTGTCTCCGTTTCCATACTCGCGCATGCAAGCACTTGCACAATCGGCGGGCACCACAAAGGACGAGGAACGACCGCAGGGTATGCTTGCCGTCCACAAATTACCCGTGTTTCACGAAAAGGGCGGCGGTGGTGGAGCAGAAGACTTGGGCGAGGATATGGCGTTCACATTGAGCAGACGGAAGTTTGTGATTGCAAAGTTCAGCCTGCCACCGATGGAAGGCGACACTGAGGCGCAGGAGGAGGCTGTAAGGGAGGCGGCGGGTGCTAGTGCGATGCCGAAGAAGCAGGATCTAGAGTTCTAGAAGGCGCGCGTCGGCGGTAGTGTGTAGATGAAGATACCCTGTAAGGCGGTCAAGCCATACTTCTTGTGCTGTTTATTCCGAGTCGCTGTCCTCTCCAAGCATGTCTTCCATCTCAATTTGTTCCCAGCCTGCGCTTCCTGCTCCAGATCCGAAGCCTCGCGTGTAGTTGCGACCAAAGGATGCGTTTCGGGGATTGAATGTGACACCAGCAAATCTTGCGCGGAAGCCGTCGCCCATGCAAGAAGATGCAGCAAGGAATGCGAGGAAGAAGAGAAATGGTATGAAGAGCAGCAGGCTCAGGAGGAGTAGAACGTTCATTGTGAGCTTGTGGTGTTGTCGGTGCGGTGGGAAGGCTACGCAGGCACGTGGAACTGTCTAGACCCCTATGACATAGTGTCGGCGGCTGGCCAGTCGTTGAACCGAACCCCTGGCCGTCAACATTGGGGCTACGACTCAACTCAACCTTTACATGGTACATTCTCCTGCGACGTGCCCCCAGGAAACCATGAATTGCATGTTGAAATTGCCGCTTAGCGCGCTCTTGCTTTTGTCATGCGCCCTCAACGCCTCGGCGCATGGCGGGAATGAGCATACGCAAGTAGAAGTCCCACCGGACGCCGACTGGGCGACGCGACACATGGCTGGTATAGACTTCCCGGGATCCCCGCATGAACGCATAGGAAAGAGCAGCGTCTAACACACTCGCAGAGGAGCACCACATCTCCGGCTATGACGCAACTACCTTCTTCAACCTACACGACTACGACAGCACCGGCCTCTGGACCGCAGTTGACATCCGCCGAACCTACGGCCTCGAAGACCCCTCCAGCGCCTCCATCTCCGAGACAAAGAAGCAAATGGTCGTCCAGACTATCCTAGACATGTTCGATATCAACAAAGACGGCTCCATCACCTTGGCCGAATTCGTACAAAAGGATTCAGAGAACGTCAAGCTTCCAGACTTTGGCATGGGCCCAGGACACCACGGTGACGACGAGTACGAGTACGAGATTCATCATTGGGAAAAGTACCACAGTGGTGACGACGTCAAAGAGGAGGACTTGAACCACCCCGAGGATATCGCGCATTTCAAGATGCATGAAGAGAAGGAGGCAGCACAAGAGGAGTGGGAGAGGCTGGAGCTCAGGGGCGTCGTGGAGAAGAACATTCCACTAAAGTACAGGCGGAACTAATGAGCTCTGCAAAGGGCTGAGGATGGGCGTATGGCGCTGGGCCGCATCTAGGGAATGCTTGGATATGCGGAGACGATATACCAATTTAGGACTACGAAGCACATTATTCCGATTGTACCAGAATGACCCTGTAGCCTGGAGGTACCCAGTACATGCTACATTGACGCGGACTAACGCAGAACACAGCGGTACTTCAGGCTGCGGTTCACCTAGGTACAACTATACACAATTTGTGGAGCAGCTTCAAAGCCACCTCTCGAACCACGCGAGCACCTGCTTCTCTGAATCCTCCAAGGCCTTCCTCTCCTGTGGGTCGTCTGGGTTGCCTCTGACCGCGAACCCATGTCTCCCGGGCTTGTACGATTTGTGTTCGATCTCCGGAAACCCCTTGCGCTCCTTTTGTGCTTTGGCATGACATGCCTCCACCTTGCTCTTCGTTTCATAACTTACGGCAAAATCCTCTACGCCCCACCCGAAGCTCGTGGGAACCATTAAGTCCTCGACGTCGTCAGGAACAACCAAGTGACTTGGGTGCAGCGCCACGATCGCGTCGACAAGCGGCCTCTTCACTCCCTCCATCTCGATCATGCTGCTCTCCAATCCCGTGCGAACAGCATACTTCCCTCCCCAGCAAAATCCGACCATGCCGATCTTCCTTTCGCTCGGCGTCGCCCGTCTCAGCTCCCGCATAAAGTCGAGGCAGATCTTATCTGACTCCGCCTTCCCATGCCTCCTCTGCCACATGAGAAAAGATGGTATGTTCGTCAGGATACCTGTGTACTTGGCAAAGGTACTCTGGGCTGCGGCGTCAACAGGGAGCAATGCATCAGCAACCTTCAATCCAACCGGATCGCCCTTGAAGAAATCAGGGAGTAGCACTAGGTACTCTCCTGACTCGGCATAGGCATCGGCGATGATCTTGTTGTTGGGAAGACCTAGTCCGAAGATGTCCGAGTACATGCAGATGACTGCCCGTGGAGTGGTTCGATTTCCAACCATGTAAACGGAGAGGCCATGGAGTTGTTCGATAGTACCTTTGGGATTGCCTGCGTGAATTGAGCCCTGAAGCGGGGTGGTTAGCGAAGACAAAACGTCAAGCAGTGTGAAGTAGCACCTTGATGCACTCGGTCGAGCAGGATGTCCCTGTGGCCATGGTGGATGTTTTAGTGGATAGCCTGATGTCGAAGGATAATGGTATAGAATTATTATTGAGGAGTTCTGATGCGAGGACTTGACGAAGAGAGTGTAAGAGCGCCGATCTCAACGGAACGCACCGCTTTTATACATTCTACATCAACCGCAAACCGCATATTTACGTTTCGACTGTTACAACAAGCATCTCACGAAGCGCAGCTAGCGCATGTAAAGTACACCAATGGGTCCAACTCGCTCTCCTCGTCAGCATGATCCCGTACCCACCAACTAAATGATAGTGGTACTCGCCAATCGCGTCTCTCGCAGACAATGCTAGTCAGTGATAAGTATGTACGCCTGGCCAATAAAGGTCATCGCGAGCTAAACCTCTTGCGGCTCATTGAACGAGCACGAATGATCACCCCTGTCCTGTCAGCATGGACACCATAAACGGGCGAACGAGGCGTAAAGAGAGTGCATGATGTCCGTTCTATCGTGAGGACGTTACTATGCCTCAAAGCATGTGAACGTGGTGGCGCTCGTTGGAGGAGGTGTTTTCGCACCACTCATGCAGGGCACAAAGAAGCTTGTTCTTTTCTCAAGGTACAGCTGACACCTTGAGTCCATCTTCATGATCTATACTACAATAGACTCGAGGGTATGTAAACGTAGGATACAACACCTTTGCAATTCTTTCTAGGCTAAGTCACAACCTCGGAAAGACAAGCCTCTTTGTTCTACTAGGAGCTATCTTCATCCTCAGCGGTTGTTCGTTTCCCACGAGTACAGCAACGCTGTCATACATCGAGTCTGGCACGCTCGCAATGATTCTCGACCATATGTTTGCATGGTGTATTACCGGTTTTCGACGTATCAAAGTTCGGTGCTCATTGCCTGCAGTGGTGATCAAAGATCCTTACGTATGTTAACTGAGCTGAAGCACATGTATCACGCGTAGAAAGAGACCAACCTTGGTTGACTTTGGATCTTCGAGATGGTGGTGGGGTCGATTGACCAACTGGTATATTTATCTCGTAACTTGGCACAGCCGCGGACAAACGTGGAGCTTTGGTAGCACCTTGATGACGCCTACTTCTTCTTGCCCGACGCTTCGGTTGCGCTCAACTCCCTGATGAAGACCTTGGTTACACCGTCTGGCACATCGTCGACGCCGTCCTCGAAGCCGGGACTGACTCCAATAGCTACGTATTTACCGTCGTTGGAGAAATCGATGGTTTGCACGCTAGCAGGGAACTTCTGGTACTGTCGTATCCTCCTCTTTGCTACTGCGTCCCAAAGGGCGACTATGCCATCGCCGCCTCCTGTCGCAAAGGTGCCGTGGACTGGGTGGTATGCGAGCGCGTGGACTGGGTAGACGACGTCCTGGCCGTCGACCTGTTGTCTGTGGCACTTGAAGGCGTACTTGCGCGACTGTGACTCCTCAGACGGGTCGAACCACTCGACTGCTACACGTCCCTCGATGCTCGAGCTGGAGTAGCCCGCGTCGTTTGGCATGCAAGACACGGCGCGTGTCATGTACTTCATGGAGCTCTCCCGTTGCTGCCACGGCTCCACTGCGACCTCCTCACCGCCACCTCTCGTCGCAGCCTCGGCCAGCTTGTCGAGTTCGTAGATGTTGACTGCGCGGCTTGCCATGGCGACGACCAGCTTCGTGGGCGACGCGGAGAGCGAAAAGGGCTTGGAAGGCAGGCGGACAGCAGAGAAGTCGCCGGGTTGTGACAGATTGTGGAGGTGCAGTGTGGAGTCCCATGATGACGAGATCAGGAGGTTGTGCGCGGCAGAGTAGAGGACGTTGCGGACACCCTGCGAGTGTGTAGACATGATGGTCTGCGCGCCCGTCTCGAGGTCGATTCTGCGCACCTCCCAGTCGAGCCCGCAGGAAAAGGCCTCGTTGTCGTCGCGTCCGAAGCAGACATCTAGTACAGGCGCGCGGTGTTCGAATTTCTGGAGCAGCTTGCCGCCGGGCTCAGCATGTGTGTCGTAGAGGTAGACATGGCGATCCCACGACGAGACAAGCAGGCGTGTTGGGTTGTTGGTCGCGAACTTGACCGACGATATGGGCTCGGTCGGGTTTTGCGCAAGCTCGAATTGGCCTGGCAAGTTAGCACGGGGCCCGGACAGGCTTGGACTGACCTACTTGACATGTTGGCGATAGCACGGTGTACGGGTTCTAGAAGCTGCGAGTCGGAGTGAAGCTCTCAAGGGCGGGAGTCCGCAGACTAAACAAATACCTGAGATGCACGCTAACGCCCCCTCCAAAAGTTCCCCAGCTTCTTCCCTCGTCACTGCACCCCGACAAACATGCCCTTCGCACAACTCGTCATCGGGCCGCCGGGCTCTGGAAAGTCGACGTACTGCGATGGAATGCAACAGTTCATGGGCGCAATCGAGCGCAAGTGTTCCGTCGTCAACCTCGACCCCGCGAACGACCACACCTCATACCAGCCCGCTCTAGACGTCCGAGACCTGGTCACAATAGACGAGATCATGGAGCAGGAGACTCTGGGCCCAAACGGAGGGGTCTTGTTTGCGCTCGAGGAACTGGAGCACAACTTCGACTGGCTAGAAGAAGGCTTGAAGGAACTTGGAGGTTCGTGACAGCACTGAACTCTCTTCAAGTATACTAATGGCTCCAGACGACTATGTCCTCTTCGACTGCCCCGGCCAGGTCGAACTCTTCACGCACCACGGCTCGCTGCGCAACATCTTCTTCCGCCTACAAAAACTTGGGTATCGAGTATTCGCCCACCACCCGTGGCCTGCAACTGGGGGCTAACATGACCAGCTCGTCGTCGTACACCTGACCGACTCCATCATTCTCTCGCGACCGTCGCTATACGTTTCCTCTCTCCTACTCGCCCTACGCAGCATGCTGCAGATGGACCTGCCCCACTTGAACGTCCTCACAAAGATCGACAACCTCCGAAACTACCCAAACCTGCCTTTCAACCTCGACTTTTACACTGAAGTCCAGGATCTACAATACCTCCTGCCGCACCTCAACCGCGAACAGACATCTGGCATTCCAGGCCCTACAACAGCTGGCACGAACGACGTAGACCCAGACGACGACGAGCCAACATCAAAGTTCTCCGCGCTCAACAAGGCGATCGTGGAGCTCGTTGAGGACTTTGCGCTGGTAGGGTTCGAGACACTGGCAGTAGAAGACAAGAAAAGCATGATGACGCTGCTACGGGCCATCGATCGTGCAGGCGGCTTTGCGATGGGCGGCATAGAAGGCGCAAACGACACAGTGTGGCAGATGGCTATGCGCGAGAACGGGGCGACTATGGACGCCCGCGACGTGCAGGAAAGGTGGTTGGACAGGCGGGATGAGCTGGATGAAGAAGAGAGGAAGGCATGGGAGGACGAGACCAAAGACATGCGCGATCCACCACCGCAGAACGCTCCTCAAGTAATCCCCACATCGAAGCCTCCAGCAAAGCCTCCAACAAAGCCCAAAAGCCAGGACAGCGACGACGACATGGACGACCTGGAGGAGATGCGACAGTTCATGGAGAAGAAGAATGACACCGGCATCAATGTTGTCAGAAAGTGAAGTAGGATATACTAGCATAGTTGTCGCGACGACGGCATGACCAAGCCTCTTTCGCTTGTAATAGCAACGGGCGCTTTAACATGAAGCGCATAACAATAAAACGCTTGACGCAGGGCCCTTTCTCTACAGAGTATGGGTGCAGAAAGCAAGGAAACAGGAGCACCGCTAGTGGGGCATAGGCAGTGACTGAGTCGATTGTCACATGGATGAAGGGAAAGGCACTTAGTGGGGTTGGATCTTGAAACAGCGCGTCGCGTCGGCAAACAGCTGCACGCGCCCGCATTGTACGATAGTCTACATAATACTACCGGGATATCTGACCCTGCACTAGACCCTAATAGATGCCGTCTAATTACCTCGTATTACTACTCTGGCTGTTTTGACCACGCACATGCTCAAACGCAAGCCATCTCGCGACCTGGCCAGCGGCCCCCACGTCTCCATCTTTAGCGACGACCCCACGCTTAGTCGTCATAAGCGGAAGCGTTCGCTCTTCCGTTCCAAACACAGCCGGGCGCAGTGGGTACCCGAACCAGAGCGCGACATGAGTGAACTGCTGGAATTCGTCTTGCAGCACGAAGAGGCCTTTAAGAAGTAAGGCCAGCCGTAGCTTGGCAACCCCTGCACTGCTGACCAGCACAGCCAGTACCGCCTCGCATCGCTCTATGCAGACTTTCGGCAACAGCTCGAGATCAACCCCGAGGGCTACCATGCGAACATTGCCGCATGGACAAAGGCGCTTGTCAACGCCTCGCGAGCGGGTGTCGTTCCCAGACAGGGCACCACACACGATCTCCTAAGCATACGAGCCGCCGACGAGCTCGCGCGAGCCCTGCAACACCCGCAGCATGGCAAGCCCACCTGTCTTCCGGCCGTGTTCCATGAGGCAGTCCAGAAGAAGGAGATGGTACCCCTGAAAGACTTCCTGACAGCCAAAGAGAGCATATACAAGACATCATGGATACCATCACCATGGAAGGTGCTCCAGTGGAGTCTGCGGCAGGTTGGCGTTTTGGGGCAGGTACAAGCGCCAGCCAAGATGGAGGTTGGAAACTTTGTGGTCGTCAAGAATGTGGAGGTTGCTGCAGACGAGATACTGAAGAAGATGAAGGAGCACACGTCTACGGCTGATCGGGTGCTATCAAAAACAGACTTCCTGAAACGTTTCGCGACTGTACTCAATCCAACTGCACCGCTTACGACAAACGATCTGGACATTGTCCTTACATTCCTCGCTAGAGACAAGCAAGCGATATCTTACAACGAGCAGACGATCAAGTTCAAGCCGGAGCACGAGGATGTGCCTCTGCCAGTTACGGAAGAGGATGCCGCCATCGCCAATCTTCGCGACACACTAGCAAACATCAACGCCCAGATATCGCCGATCATGGAGAAGATTGCTCTGGCAGATGCAGCGGCACGGGAGGCCGTAGTTGCGAAGCAGATGGTCCGCGCCAAAGCTGCACTGCGCTCGAAGAAGCTTGCCGAGAACGCTCTCAAGCAGCGTTCCGATGTTGCCCTCCAGCTCGAGCAAGTCTACACCGACCTACAACACGCAGCTGACCAAGTCGAGATCGTGGAGGCCATGCGCGCTGGTGCTGCTGCGCTCAAGGGTCTCAACGAGAAGGTTGGCGGTGCAGAGGGCGTTCAAGGTGTTGTTGATGCCGTCAACGAACAGATGGCGACTACGGAAGAGATTACGAACATCATCAACGAAACCGACCAGCCTCTCGACGAGGGCGAGATTGACGATGAATTCGAAGCACTGGAGAGGGCGGATCGCGAGAAGCGGGAAAAGGAAGAAGCCGAGAAAACTGCTGCGAGGCTGGCGGAACTGGAGGCAGTGGAGAAGAAGCGCAAGGAGAGGGAGTCAGTCAAGACGGACGAGACAGAAGAACAAGTCGACGAGGCATCTCAGAGCATGGCAAGGATGTCGTTTCACCAGCCAGATGATGAGATGGAGGATACTGAAGAGAAGCGCACAGCTGCTTATGCATAGGCATTCCTTGGTCATCTGGCGTTTGATTGGTTCATCTGCATAGCATTGGCGTTATGGGTTCTTATACCACAGACTAGTTACACTACATGTTCTTTCTTGAGACTGTATTATATTCTTATCATGCGTCACCAATTTGAAGTGGACGCCATGAATAGCGTTCCGACGCCACTAGTTTCCCACGCCACGCCAAGCCCTCACAGCGAATGCGGAACCTCCCGAGGTCACCTCAAACGTCGGTCATCATCCACCTATCCGCATCAACCACAACTCCCTCCCCCTGCGCCGGGAACGATCATATAACTCTACCCACCCTTCAATTGAGTCCTCGCGAGACTGCAGACCACGATGAACTCCGTCCGCGCCGCAACCAGCGCCTCGCGCACCGCTCTCACCGCTACCGCCCGCACAGCAGCTCCCCGCCGGGCCTTCTCACAGTCACAAACAACGCGATCGGGCCACGGACCCAGCTACGACCCCCCATCCGGATGGCTCTTCGGTGTCAAGCCCGGCGAGCAGTATGAGAAGGAGGGGTGGGAGAACGCCATGTACTGGGGATTCGGCGGAGCTTGTGCTTTTGGCGTTGTGGCTTATGCTTTCAAGCCGGATACTAGGTACGTGCGAATTTCACCTGTCAGAGATGGATGGAGGACGGGCCAAGAGATGGATCAGATGGAGGAGTCATAGGCAGGCGACGGGTAGCGGAAAACATGAACCAGGAACAGCGAAGTGGAGATGCTATAATTGGTCAAAGCTAACAGCCTGGCAGCATCCAGACCTGGGCCCTAGAGGAGGCGCGACGAAGACTCGAAGCCGAGGGCATCCTCTCAGACCCGGATACCGTCAAGAAGGAGTAGACGATACCTCCGGCACGTCAACAAGACCCGAGATGGGCAGAAATCTTACAGCAATACCACAGAAACTGTATATATGCTAGCGAGGACGAGGATGCGATCTTTCTTTTGTGAGCACGGATCTGGATGGGCTAGACGCTCTATAGACTTTGCGAAGACGGCTGAGTAGCCAAGGGTAGGCAATTGCAATTTTTTATCGATGTCAATGAATTTCATGCGCGAGAGGTGATGCTACCAGACTCGCGAAACGATCAGTTGTGCATGGTAGGTTCGGGTACCTGGACGGGTATATTAACAAATTTCCCAGGAGGCGCCCAGACCCATAATCATCAGTCCTCCAACTCATATTCACGTGCAAAAATGAGGTTTCCCTTGATCACTGATGTTGGATCAGTGTAAGCCTGTCGAAGTCTACACGCAAGTCTGCGTTCACTTTCGTATGCTCGTCTTGGTGCCGGGCAAGCCTTTGGTCGCTTTGCCAAGTCGAGATGAAAAGGGGAAGCTAGAAAGGATAAGCCAAGTATACCTGTACGCCCCTCCACATCGCATGTGGGGGTTTGCGTCTTGGTCAGCTCGATTACCTTTCATAATAAACGCGTTTAGCCGATGTGCGATTGACTCAGACATCAAGACTAGGAACAAGCAGCTCAAACGAAGAATCAAGGACTGAAGACGCAATACGAAACTATTCAGATGTCAAAGATGCACGAAGGCTTTAGAACCACAAAAGGCGAGTGAGAGCATTGGACAACGAGTTCTAAGTCAGCACCCTTCACGAAGCAGATACTGCCACAGGTCTCAACAGTGAGTAATGCAGTCTGTTTGTCTATATGCACACTTTCTAAATCCACCACAAGTATATACAAATTTGAAGCAAAGCGAGAGGACGGTCGAAGGAGATCCACCCGCTCTTACAGCCCAAAGCCGTCGGTCCTTCGCCGAAATTTACCAGAAACCTCATCGAGCGCTTATGCGGGCTGGGCAAAGGTGGAGCCAATGGGACCAAACTTGATGTTGGAGAAGACGACAGTCGCGCCGGGCGAGTTGGCCTCAACGTCCTCGGGCTTGCCAGAGTCGGTAGCGCAGGTACCACGGGCGATACCAGGCTTCTCTGGGTCGGCATCGGTGGGGTAGGTAGAGTCGAGCCAGAGCATGTTGACCGCATGGTCGTCCCAGAGGGACATGACGAGGACGTGGCCGCGAGCAAGCGAGGCACCCATCTCGTTAAGACCACCGAGAGTCTTGAAAGAAGATGTGTCACCGAAGGCGGTCTTCTGCTGGTCACAGTACTTCTCAGTAATAGAGTTGCCGCTGACGCCCTCGATGGCGGAGTCGGAGTTCTTGAAGACGGTTCCTCCCTGGATGTAGAAACGCTTGATCTCGGAGAGGCTGGAACCGGAGCCGATGAACTGAGTGACGACAGTCATCTTCTTGGTGGTGTCGAGGGTCATGCCTGGGCCGTAGAAGTCACGGACGCCCATGCGGTAGCTGTTGAAGTCGCAGCCGTCCTTGTCGCAAATTCCGCCGTAGCGGTTGTCGCCGTCACCGCAGCTGACGTCGTCGGTGCACTCCTGGAGACCAGTGCCCTTGCAGGGGTGGGGAGTGTAGGCAGTGGAGATGGAGTTGGCCTCCCAGATGTCCATCTCGGGGCAGCAGGCACCCATCTTGCCCTGGCCGGCGTTGGAGTCGTTGTCGGACGGGTTCCAGCCCTCGACGTTGGCTACACCGTTGATGAACTTGATGTCGTGGGGGCACTGGGAGTCGCAGTATCCAGTTCCGTACTTGGCACCAGCCTTGTTGTTGCCCTTGTTGATACCACCGTCGGCAGCCATCTCAACAAAGTAGAGAGCACCGTTCAGACCGCAAGGCAGCTTGGAGACGTCGACGTCGAAGGTGAACTCCTTACCGATGAGGTTGAACATCTGGTACTTGGTGTCGCTCTCCATGAGGTAGGTACGCGAACCAATGTTGGCAGAGTAAGAGCCCTTGGTGACGAACTTGAGGGACAGAGAGTTGCTGCTGGTAGTGATACCGTAGGTACCTAGGTGTGTCAGATGGCAGACTGTAGCGGGTTGAAATTACATACCAGAGTAGTCGGCACCGTCGATGGCGCAGTTCTTGGTGCAAGTGCTGCCGTCAGGGCAAGCGGTCGTGTTCCAAGAGTTGCCGTCGTAGCAGTTGGTGTAGCCGCTGGTGACGTGGGCCCATCGCCAGTTGGAGTCGAGCACAATGGAACCAGACTTGTTGGTGCAGCTCTTTCCGCCGGTACCAGTGCAAGTCTGCCATGTCATCTTAGGGTGTGTCTCCGTTGTCTCTTTGCCAACCTGCTGAGCGCGGGCGGCTCCGAAGAGCGAGAGAGAAGCGAGGGCGAGTGTCCTGTACATGGTGACTTGTTGGATCGAAAGTCTGCTGTGGGATATCGAAACAGTGACGGTTGAGATGGCCTTCTTATACAAAAACTTTCATCTGACGGGTACTATCCAAGGTACTTTGCACAAGTACCCATATGACCGTTGATAATTGCAAGGCGCAGAAGATCTGCATCCTTGACAGTCCCCTAGGTCGTTCTCACCAATACCGTAAGAATGACGGGACGTCGGGAGTGTGAAAAGACGCTAAAAGTGCCAGAGTAATGAAGGGTAGATGAACCGTCCCTAGTCGTGACCCCATCGTGGGGTAGTCTGGGGTATTGCGGAGATCTGTGCGCCACGACATCCGGGATCTTTGCCTCAAGGGGATAGTGTATGAAGTGATGAACGGATAGGCATATGGAGACGTACTATGGCTAGTTGACCTTATTGGCAGCAGAGTCTTAGCCCTCAATTCTATTCGACGGAGAGTGACAAGCCTCGTATGCGCAAAGGCAAAGCTGTGGATCAACACTCGCAGCCATATCTCGAGACTCACATACGGCGTCGTGGTTGTATCACGAGTCACCTCACGGACACATGTCGCGCATCCGTAGATCGTACCTTTCATGTACGAGGAGTGGCATACGGTACTGAGGTCGGACGATCCTCCTGAGAGATCCATCTCCGCCATACAGCTGCACCCAGTGGTTTCGAAACCCGGTTGTATTAGATTGCTTCGTCCATGACCCATGGGCATATACGAGCGAATCTTCCAGAAAGATGTTCCGGTCTCGTGGATTTTAATTTGTAGCAAAGGTCATGAGGCTCGTTGTCTTTCCCTGGATAACGGTTTAGCCCTAAGAGTAATTGCCAAGATCCTCGAGGTTCTTACGTCGCTAGGCATGGTACAGGGACGAGTCTGCAGTGACACAGGTCTTGCCCCTCTGGAGCTATTTCCGACCTACGTGGCTGGCTAGCTGGTTTTGCCTGGAGTCCATCACGCAGCCTCGGTCATATTGCCAGGTCTACCCGAAAGACAACAACCCGTTCTCAGATGCGTGAGAAGCATTGAGAGAGTTTTGTCAAATGATCTTCTCGTTGGAATGCAGGAACACAACAGAAGCGCCGGACCCTGTAAGCAAGGTGAAGCTTCCGGACCAGACGGGACGAGACTCCTCTAAACAATTGGCTGCAAAGCTTGGAGCTTAATCAACTTGACTTGAACCTTAGCAAAATGGCAATGACCGGATTTCTCGGTCGAACTGCTGGCGCAGATTAGATTGAGGTCCAGGGGTCGCTCGCTAAGGCCGGAACATGCGCCTCGAGTTTGTCCGCCTGTCGGCTTCTGACGTAGAGGTCATACACGAGGACAGCGATATTGTTGTGGCAAGTGGGCAGAATCATTTTCGCATCTCTACTGCTCAGCAAATGTGTTGGTGTTGATTAGAAGGTCGGTTGTTGCAGACTGAAATCCAGGTTCAACGTAATCAATTAGCGACAGGCAATATAGCCTCCGACCACTCGATATGAACTCCGCATCAGTACACTGACGATCACAGATCCACGGCGAATGCATCCCAGGTAAGCGGCAATACTCCAGGGACTGGCGAATGGGACGCTCTGTACTATACTGCGACCGGGCATAACACATTGAGCCGCAATCATCGTGACACTGTGATCTTTAGCCTTTGGCGACAGTTTCTGAGGTAACGACGGTTAGTATATTCGCGCGTGATAGGATGAGGATGTCAGTGTTGTTTGCAAAGTGCAGAGCAGGAAGGGGTAAATCGGCTAGGGCACAAGAAGACTAGCGTGGCGTCGTTCCTCCGCTTCCCAAGCGGTCATGTCCGCATTCACTCCTCAAATACCATATGTGACGACGACCAACGGTTCCCAAAACTTGTACTTTAGCCAGTGTCGCAAGTCTACGCCATCTCCTTCGGCCGGCGGATCTGGTACGAAAGGTACCGCCAATGGGTTCAATCTGTGATATGGCGCTGCTTCTTCCAAGTTGCTGCATTATACTACTATCGTTACTTGTAGTTGACGAATGATCTATGCAGTCCGGTGGGTACGGTAAAGCCGTGTACGAGTATGTTGGCGACCAGAAATCTTCGGTAGGGTGGCTTTTGCCATGCTACGCAAATTGACCACAGCATACAAAGATGTAACTTAAGACACTGTGGGATTCCCTTACGCATGATGATATGGACTGCTGCATAGCAGGCTTTTCCGCAAGATCTGTTAACAAAAAGCTTATTGACGCGTACCCGAGTCCCCTTGAATTCATTGTTGTTTTGGACTGACCACCACGAGCAGTGTAAGCCCCTATCCATCACTTTATTGTTTTCTCCGGCCGTTTGTTCCGGCAACCATATTGGTCTGATATCTACCAGAGAACCACGCTCGTCATCTTCCGTCATAGTTACCTTCCGCTCTAGGTTCTCGTTGTATCGTGCCATCTCATCGATCACTTATACCTCTGGTTTTTGGTTTCTTAAATCAAACCAGACTGCTTGAGATTTCCACAAAAGCCCTCAAAGCATGGTCGACAATCGGTTCCCGGTCTTTCCAGATCAGGATGTTGACATTACTGATGCTGCATCTCATCCAAAGCGGTGCCCCGAAGAGGATAGCGCCTATCATCTTTACAGTTGTGAACTGCAAACGCCGTAGGATCATGGGCAAGCTTCGTTACCTAATCCTGGCTCTAAATCCTGTCACTGTCCCAGGCAAGGAGGCTAAAGAAGGTGTATGAAGTCAGTACATAGAGATTTCAAATCCACGGTGTCAATTCCTCAGTTCGGAGTTTTGGCCGATTTTCGAGTGCACATTACCAAGTTGTACAAAAGGCAGTAGGCCCGCTTGTTCTAAGTCCATATTCTCCGACATGAAACCTTTGAAATACCATGGCACATACTATACGGAGGCTGTGCAGTGGCGAATAATCCAATTGCAGCACATCCAGTCATGTCAGTGACTGAAGCGCAGCATCTAAATAGGTAAAAGAATATGTTTGGATATCTAAACCAATCATCTCCCACGCTGAGCGTCGAGGCGGACCAGCTCTTCAGCAACATTCCTCGCCACATCTCGTCTATCCTCCTCGTACTTCCGCGCCACCTCTTCGTTCTCTTCTCGCGTACGCCAATAGCGCGGTCTTGCACTGGACCGTCTAATTGCACTATCGTCTTCTTCCGACATGGTTCTCTTCATGAACGACCGATAGATACGCGACTTGGATGGGTTCTTCGCAGCCACATCAGCGACGTCAGCCTCGTCTGATATATGGTCTATACACGCAGCCTCGAACGCGCGTCTGACGGACCCCGCAGGTAGGCTGGTAAGTCTCACGAGACAAGTGTTAGCCCCGCTGTCATCACCACTCCCTACCCCGTGCGACCTCCATCCCGTCTCGAATGGAGTTCTACCCGTGCCCAAGTCCCGCCAACTCTGCACCACTAGTCTGACCTGTCCACCAGTAGCATGTGAGAAGTCCTGGGTAGTCACACTCCAATCCGTCGCACAGGTCGAGCAGTTCTGTGTAAACTGGTACTTCCAGCCTCGGCGGATCACATTATCGATGGCGGCCATGAGACCGGTATGGCCGTTTGGTGTATCGCGATGGCCTGTGACGATATGTGGGAGGAGAGGCCAGAGCGACTTCAAGAGGTTGCGATTTCTCGTTGTGAAAGCGGGCAGAATGATTGCGTAGGAACTGTGTAAGAGAAAATGGCCTTGAACTATCCTGGCTGAGAGACTGAGCTTAGTGGGAACCGGCGTTCTAGAGATTCGCGCCATTTCTTTCTTCTCGTAAGTGAACGCGGAAAGGGGAATACCGTGCTCGTCTCCCCACGATGCGCGATTGATGGCAAGTCGGACATGGTGATATCGTAGCTTGTACCCGTTCCCGGCGTCCAAGTAGCTATTGAAGTCTGCACAGTCTCTTTTACCCCCTGGATGCTGGCTCTTTGGTCCGTCTTCAGCGCTCCAGGCATGGAATCTATCACACCAGGCGCAAAACCAATGGCCGGGAAAGGCGCGCTCTACTACTGCCTCGATAGTCTTTCTCTTCTCGAAGCGGTTCTTGCTCCCCTCGACATGGCGAGAAAGGACTTCAGTGCCGAGAGCGTAGTAGACGTACCGACTTGAAAGGCAGAAGGCTGCTGCCGAGGAAGTGTCGAGGTAGGTATTGACTTGTTGAATGAGTTCGAGTGGGAGACTGAGGATCGGAGTCTTCCGCGCCGGTGTTGGTAGCTGCTTGATTGTGGCCATGGAATCTACGACGTCGTGCTCCTCGAAAGTAGAATCCATGCTCGTTCTTGAACTTGCGGTGTCGGACGCAGATGAGTCGATGGTCGATGGACGCGATGACTGTGCAGAGCTAGAGCTCATGGACCGGCGAAAGATACCCATGATGGCGACTCAGATTTTCTACTGTCTGACTGAAGATGCGAGATAGCGAAATGAGGCTGAATCCAGGTACCAGCGCCAGAGACCCCTTATGAACTACAACTATAAACTGAATGTGCCAGCATGTGACGAAGAACAAGATTAGTCAAAGAACACGTCCAAAAGCTGCCACATAGTCGTTGCAAATTCGACGCCGCCTCGCGCGGCCACCGCATCCCCTTATCAATGCGTCTGCCGATGCACGACATGTCATCCGGCGGCCGTTTCTAACAGGCATGACAGTGGCACGCAACACGCTTGGCACGCCGGAACTAGGCACATGCCTACCAATCTACCGGTCTCAGGGACCAGACGACATGTCCGGCGGTGAAGGTGAGACGGCCGTCATTCACCAAACACACGTGCGCTGACCAAGTGGGGCTTAGCGCAACGTTGGCAACGTGGGTGTGGTGGGGTATGCCTGTAAGCGCCCTCCGCGCCGCCACTGTCGTCTTGATAGCGTGCAAGATTCTAGCCGGGTGAGTCAGACAGAGAGCAGGTTTGACGAGATAGTGTTTGAATATTAGATCGAAAGGCAGATGTAAACGCTATGCTATGCGGAAAAATAGCGGCTTCGATATGCTTCGCTGTGGTGCGAGGCATGTCTCATGCAAGCCCAAATTATAGATGTATATAGTACACATGCGCTTCTGGCTCATGGTGCGCAACCCTAGGTCATTTCATTACAACTTCTGGCTGTCGTCAATCGTTCCTCTCTTCAATGCGGTCTACTTGGGCAACTCCGGGTTCAGCTTGAGCTGCGGTACGGGAGGGCCGGTTCCAGCTCTCCGCCTGCGCTCACGCTCGTTGAAGCCAACAGGTTGGTCCAGCTGTGTGGTCTTCTTGAATCTGCCACCCAGATTGCGCATCCAGTCCTCGCCCTCGCCGGCATCAGCACCGAGCCAGTACTTGGGGGAGCCGCTGAGCATGACGCGGCCCAGTTTGCCCTTCCAGCCGCTGCCCTCTTCTTTGCCCTCTGCGAAGGGGTTCTCTGCGAGGTCAGTGGCGGATGTTTGCATGTTGTTCGAGTTGTACCATGCAGCGGAGGAGGCGTTGGCAGCGATGTGTTGGCGGAGGCACTGGCGGGCGAAGGCCAGCATGATGAAGACAAAGTAGACGCGAAGGGCCCAGAAGCCGGAGATGAGGGAGATGGACATGATGCTTCCGCTCTGGAAGACGGCGTTGCCGAGTCCCGCGCCACCATCTGCGCCCTGTCCGACTGCTACGGCGTGTTGGCCGGCTTGCATGCCCTCGGTCGGCTCGGCGATGATGTCAACCTGCGTGACGTTGTGCTTGGGGCTTGTGAAGCCCGCGTTGTCCTTCATGCCGGGCGACAGTCCGGCGTTCTCATCGGGGTGTGCGGCGAGTGTATAGAACCATGCGATGCCAAAGAAGGCTGTGTACAGGGCGTTGATGACCGAGTCGAGCGCATAGAGATGCGCCAGGAGGACCGACTCAAAGGGACTTTGTAACCGGATGTGCTTGTACAGGAATGTGGTAGCGACGAGCGCAAAGGTCGAGTAGAGGTACATGGACAGCTGCCAGCCGTCGATTTTCGCTCCCGTAAGCAGCGCGAGGAGACCGTAGACGCCGGACGCCTTGTTGATGACCTGTAGGAAGGTGATGACTTCGGCGCCTGTGCGGAGCGACATCTTCTGGAGGAACGTCTGCAGGCCAGAGTCAGTCTCGTCCTGTTGCAGCACGTGGTATCGACTGCCTGGGCGCGTCGTGTTGCTGGACTTACCTTGGGCCTGGGGATCTCGAGCAGGTGAGAAGGCGCCATCATGGTCGCGACTGGTCGTGGAGTCAATCTCCACGTGTATGTGAAAGCGGAATAGGCGTAGCTATGCTCTGGCTAAGACTGGAGTTTTGCTGTGTTTGGTAGGGAGACGACGTTGACCGTGAAAGAGGCTGATGGATGACGGATGCGCCCGGCACTGGGAAATTGGCCCATGTGCTCATCTCGCGCTAGCCCCTTTCCACGACTCGGACGCGCCCTTGACACTTCGATGCACTGTGAAAACTAGACACTGTAGTTAATCTTGTCTCTTTACTACAGCAATGCATATTAGGAGTTGTTTGCAGACATGAATAATCTCAAGTCTATAATACTAGTCTTTGTAAGTCTCTTGCTAGCAATTAATATTGGCTGCGAGGTAAGGTCTATCATTTCTATACTCGTTCCTTTTGTATGCGGTCGATGCAGTCTCCGCAATGAGCTCACATGAATTCATCGCAATTACGACCAGTTGTTGTTTCCACAATCGTCGGCCTTGCATCTACAATCGAGTTTCAAAACCCAACCCAGGCCATCTTGGTGGTGACGTAGCCCGCGCCAGTAGCCGCCAGCCTTCAGCCTCCGCCCGACCTGTGACACAACATCGCATGTAGTCAAACAGCATCTAAAACTACACTTGACCCATACTACTCTCTGCAGTTCCTACATCCACAAGTCGACATGGCAGATTACGTACCACCTGCGCCAAAGCTCCGCGAGCAGGATCTCAAGGGCAAAGTCGCCATTGTCACGTAAGACATGTTTCTACACTTGAATTCCCCTGTGCCTTTGAAGAGGTTATTCCTCTCAACCCGTACATGCTCTCTCGCATACATACCTCGAGAAGATCTAACCCAGAGTAAGCGGTGCATCGAAAGGGATAGGGCGGGCGATATCTCTCTCACTCGCAACACGCGGCTGTTCCATCTTAGGAACCTACTCGTCCCCCCAATCCGCCCACAACTTCGACACTCTCTCATCCACAGTCCGTGACCTCTATGCCTCTTCCAACAACGAGGTTCCAACCATGCGGGGCGTGGTCGCAGACATAACATCTCTCCCTTCCATCGGTACTCTCCTCACAGCTCTCGCTAACCATTTCTCCGGCAAGAAACTCAGCATACTCGTCTTCAACGCAGCCTTCAATACTCGACCTAGGATAGGTAGCGCCAGCGAAGCAGACATCAGCCAATCTCTAACAGGAAACTTGCACTGGCCAATCGTTCTCATGGAAAATCTGGTGCGTCAGGATCTCTTCACGCCACACAGCCGCGTCGTAGTCATCTCTTCAGATCGCGTACGAGATCCTTCTCCTGGATCTGGACTGTTCAATGCTACGCGCGCAGCAATGGAGTCGCTGGTGCGATCGTGGGCCATTGAGTTGCCGCATAGCTTTCCAGGAACGACAGTGAATGCTGTGTCTGTGGGACTGACGGATACACCTGGCTTGCGGTCCTTTCCCCCAGAAGCTGTGCGGGCGTTGAAGGAACAGAGGCTACCAAAGGTCAAGGTCGCCGAGGGAGGAAGAATGGGACAGGCGGAGGATGTAGCCGATGTTGTAGGGTTTCTAGTCAGTGAGCAGAGTAGATGGGTTAGCGGGAGTGTGATGGCGGCGAATGGAGGGGCTGAGTGGGTTGGTGGGAGTTCTTGAATGGTTGAGAGTCGAGCTTCTTCATACTGGTGGCCGCATGTGCGACGGGCAAGGTCTCGAATTGAAGGTGGTAGTACAAATCTAATACTTTGACGTCTCGTCGTAACTCTACAAACGCTCAACATGGTGCCGCTGCCATTGTCTCGCAACGTTGTCGACTATGTGGAAGGATAGTTACAGATATAACTAGAAGATACAATACGTAATACATGCATTCATGCAAAGGAGCCGTTGTGTATGACTTGTACCATCACAAAAACGTCCCAAAGATACACACGGTCACTCTTTCGTGAAGACTTCACGTAGAATCTCGTGTATACCTTTGGGAGAATCTCGTGTATTTGTACAAGATCATCTAGTGACTAGTTTGTATAACATCGTGCCGGCTTGCTTCGTCCGGCGTGCGACCTTGCAAAAGTTCGTCGACTTCTTCCGAGAGCTTTGAATTGCGCTTCTCGTGTTCGGCTGCGAGCGAGTCCAACTTGCTGGCCGGCAAATTATCTGGGTATCCATTCGCAGCAATTTGTTGCTTCAACGTTGCTACCGCGGGCCCGTCCACTTCGTCCACTTCGTCCACATCCTCAGGCTCCGTGACCATGGCCTTTCTTGCTTGTCCTCTGCTTGCCTTCATCCGTAGCCTCGCCTGCTCGATGAAAGAAAAGTCATTCAGCGTCTTTTCGATTTGATCTTCAACAAGCTTCTTTGTGTAGTTGGCAAGAGACCTAGTGGTGAAGACATTGGGGAACCGATAACTCAACCATAGATAGCACACAATCATTTTGTGAAGCTGCTCCAGTTTATAAAGGTATGAGCGGTCGCCGGAAGGAGGCAAGTCCATCGTTCCGAGGGGAAGAGTGTCAAGGTCCAACAGACTACCTGATTTGCCTTCTGCGATACATGCAGCTAGCTGGCGAAGGAATTCTCTTTCATGCGGGTCGCGCATGCTGATAGGCGCGGCGCAGATTATAATACGATCTTGGATGCTCAGACCTTTCACAGCATGGATGTTATCGGCAATCGCCAGCTGATCCTTGAGCTCACAGAGGTGGAATCGAGGGTGTATCTCGGAAATTTCATGTAGACGTAGCATTATGTAGCTGAAAGGCGTGCCTGGGGGGAAGTAGTTTGCGAATCGCTCAACGATGAGAGACGGAGGAAAGAGGCCAGCTGAATTGATCTGCTCGGGTTCGCGTTTCATGCCCAGCTTCAAGTTGGCGTGGTCGATGTGATCCAGTGTAGTGACCCATCCTACAGTCTTCGCTTCAGGCCTCTTTGCCTCGACGGCATCCGGTTGCTTGTCATCCAGGCCGATGGCGGGGTCGACAGCCCTGTCAGCAATCGAGGTTTGCTCCGAATCAGTAGTGGTTGCTTGGTGAGCGGTCTTGTAGCGGCCAGCACGACCCGCAATCTGCTTGATCTCGGAAATCTGCAAGGGCACATATGCCAAACCATTGCTTTTGATGGTAGATTCAAATATGACGCGCTTGATAGCACTGCACTAGTCAGCATCAGCCGCAGAGCGGAGTAAGGTTCCACTTACAGATTGAGGCCCATGCCGATGGCGTCACTCGCTACTAGGAAATCGTAGTCGTTGTCCGGGTCGTTGAACAAGCGTGCCTGTTGGGCTCTTGTCTCGGGCGGCAAGCTTCCGTATACTATGGCGCACTTCTTCCCCGTCTTCTTCTCAACCTCTCGGCGCAACGCATGGATACCCAGGACGGTAAAGGCGACGATGCAGTCACCCTTCTCGAGCCTGTTGAGATTTCCCCTCAGACTTTGAGCTTGCACCTCGAGTGGCGTCAGACGCTCGTACTCGTGTACATGTACCTTGTCGCCAACGAGGGCACAGAGCTCACGCATCAGCGGCACCGTCCGGGCTTCTCCACAAAGATGGATCTCCTTGGCTTGCAAGCCCAGGAATGCCTGTGTCCACGCCCACCCTCGCTCTTTATGGCTGATCATCTGGATCTCGTCGATGACAGCTACGTCAAACTTGGTGTTGAGCGGAGCCATCTCGACAGTGCAGCTGTACATGTTGGCGCGAGTGTCGTCGGGCATGCGTTGCTCCTCTCCGGTAACCAAAGCGCATGGCTTTCCCTTTGCATTCAGGCGCGTGTAGACTTCATGGGCGAGGAGACGTAGTGGACCGAGGTAGATGCCCGAGTCAACTTGTTCAAGGCGCTTCAAGGCGTGGTATGTCTTTCCAGAGTTGGTCGGCCCAACATGCATGTGTATTGTGCGAGTAATCTCTCGTGTCGCCGGGTACCACTCGGCGGGATAGCGCAAATCCGCCACTTCCTTCTGGTTCTCCAACTCTGCCGTCGTGAAGCGTCCGCCACAGGCCTGCGCATAGAACATGTATCGCAGCCTCGTCTCGAGCGTAGCCTTTTTCCGTTTGGCCTCACTCACCAGAGACACCAACTCTGGCGGCGCCTGCTTGATCCATAGGCTGATGGAGCGCTCGAAGGTGAGCCATTCCTCGTCGAACTCCTTGGGGCTTAATTGAAGACTGTCGAGGAACTCTGGCTTCACGAATTCCTGCCGTATTATGTCTAGTTTGTCCCGGACTATGTCAAACGAAGGACTGGTGGAACGATAGGCTCCTGATCGGAAGGGGTTCTTTTGCTTGAGCGGGTTAAACGACGAGGTCTTGCTGCCCGAGAGTTGTGATCGCTGCGCGGCCTGGATGCGTGGTAGGAGGCGTGGGGGATGCGATCGTGAGCGGGCGGCGAAAGAGCAAATGAGACACAGCGAATTCCGCCGCGCTGGCAGTAGAGGCATGCCAATGGTGGGTATCGTGCGCGTAGAAGGGGACCAGGAACTATAGCGCCATGCGCCTGCAACAAAAGAAGAGCAGCAGAAAATCAAAGTCAAGTCGACGATGTCATGTCGAACAAAAAGTTAGCCAAGCATCTGCTAGACACCTCCGGCGGGCAAGGGACCGTCGCCGCAACCTTCCAGGGTTGCGACACGACCTCTCTAGCTGCGACGCGCTCCCCACACCACCACCACCGCCCAGCCCAGCACCACGCCCGCCGCGTCCACCCAGTGCCGCTGAACACGCACCCTCGGCCCTCTGCTGCGACACAGCTGCACTCTCCACCGGCTTATTCTCCCTCGCCGGCATTGGCTGCCCTACCCCGCCAACATGGCGTCCATGATAGACATCCAACGAGAGCGTATGCGGCGACCTTGGGTACACAGAAGAGACGGCTGCTGACAGCACACACAGTCATTCTCAACTCGATCAAGCAGACCACCCGCGGCGACGTATGCAACCCCTGGCCGACGCTCGTACATGGCTAACGACTGCTGCACAGTGGAAGATACTCATCGTGGACGAGGACAGTCAGAAGCTGATCAACAACGTGGTCAAGGAAGATGACATCCTCAACCTCAACATTACAAGTATGCGACGCTGAACCCTGCCGGAGCGCCACTTTCTGACCTCGCAGACATCGAGCGCATCGAAGACCGGCGGCAGACGATACGCGACATGGACGCCATATACATCATCACACCCAAGCCGCACATAGTCGACTGCATGATGGCCGAGTTCGACCAGCGCAGATACCGGGGCTTCTTTTTGATATGGACCACGTTGCTGCCACCACACCTCAAGGAGCGCATAGACCGGTCGCAGATGGCACGCGAACAGATTCGGAGCTTCCGTACGGTGCACCTCGACTTCCACCCCCAGGAGTCGCACCTCATCACCTTCAAAGACCCCTGGAGCTTCCCCATCCTCTACCACCCCGAGTGCAACAACCTCGTAGTGCGACACATGGAGGACATTGCTGAAAGAGTAGGCGCCTCTCCTCCCCAAGCCACCTCCGCTAACAGCCCAGATAACTGGCATCTGCGTCGCACTGGGCGAATACCCCATTATCCGCTACTACCGACCGCGGGCCCCAACCCACGAGGCCAGCGTCTTGTGCTCACATCTTGCCCGCTTCGTCCAGGATAAGCTCGACATGTACGCCCAGTTCAACCAAGACTTTCCCCCACAGTCAAACCGGCCCCGCGGTGCCCTCTACATCACCGATCGATCCATGGACCTCATGGCTCCCTTCCTCCACGAGTTCACATACCAAGCAATGGCCATGGATCTGCTGCCGATACAGGACAGCGACAAGGTGACGTACCGCACCATCGTCAACGAGGAGGATCCCGCGGCCGAGGAAAAGGACATGGAGATATCCGACAAGGACAAGATATGGGTCGAGAACCGCCACCGACACATGAAGGACACTCTCGACAAGCTGATCAGCGATTTCCAAAAGTTCATCGCCGACAACCCCCATTTCACCAACCAGGATGCCCAGAACGCCGCCGGCATGAATGGACTGAATGCAATCAAGGACATGATCGCTGGACTGCCGCAGTTCCAGGAGATGAAGGAAGCCTACTCTCTTCATCTCACCATGGCGCAGAAGTGCATGGAGATATTCCAGAAGCACAAGCTCCCGGATCTGGCTTCCGTCGAGCAGGTAAGTCGCACTGACCGTAGGCTCGCACCGTTGCTAACCTTTGCAGTGCCTGGCTACTGGCCTTGATGAAGACTACCGGAAGCCCAAGAACATGACTGACCAGATTGTGCGCACCCTGGACGATGAAGAGATAACGCCAGCTGACCGGCTACGACTTGTCGCGCTATACGTTCTCTTTAAGAATGGGATCCTACCAGCCGACCTCCAGAAGCTCCTCTTCCACGCACAGCTGCCGCCCACTGACGGCGAAGTCGTTCGCAACCTTGACCTCCTTGGAGCGCGAGTCGCCAGACAGCTCAAAGAGAAAAGAGACGCTCCGCCACCGCTTTTCCCGCCTAAGCCAGCCCCGCCACCAAATGCTGAGGATTACGGCTTGTCCAGGTTCAATCCCGCGTTGCAGGATATGCTAGAAGAGCATGTCCGCGGCAGCCTGCCGCAGGATGTCTTTCCCTTCACAAAGATGTCGCCCGACGATGCCGCGAGCATGGCACAAGAGAATGCTGCGCCTGCGTCACTGCGCTCTGCAAAGCCGACATGGGCCAAGTCGCGGCTCGCAAGTGCAGAGCCCCGTCAGCGAGTCATCGTGTTCGTAGCTGGTGGCGCAACCTATTCCGAAGCCCGCGCCTGCTACGACGTTTCAAATAAGACCTCGAGAGACGTCTTCCTCGTCACATCGCACATGATGAAGCCGCAGCTCTTTCTCCGCCAAGTTGGCGATCTCAGTCAGAACCGCCGCAACCTGCGCTTACCCATCGACCAACCACAACCGAAAGCTCCAGCGCATCTGTTCGAAAAGCCTGAGCCGCCAAAGCCTGCGCCGCCCCCTGCTGGCACCAAGCCCCCTATGCCTGGAGGCCTACCGTCCGGTCCCAGAGTCGCTGGTCCAAAGCCCCCGACCGCCGCCATGGGCGCCATTAATCTCAACGGCCAGCCACAAAAACACAGCCCTTCGTCCTCGCAGAGCAGCACGAAGCCTGGCAAGGAAGAGAAGGAGGGCAAGGAAAAGAAGAAGAAGAAGTTGCATTTGTTTTCCTCCAAGCATTAGTGGTGCTTGTTAACGTTTCTTGCTAGGGCGGTGCATACCTTTCTGGCGTTGTTTTGCTTTGTTCATAGCGAGGATTGATACTGCTACATCTGCTCTTCTTGCGGGGTTACTACATAACAGGCATGGCGTTGGTTGGCTTGCGTAAAATCTCTGGCGACTGCCCAGGCCTATTTGCTTTGCTGTGGGTAATAGATGGCAAGGATGCCGTTTGATAGACCAAGTTGGAAAAGTACTCATCACCACTCTTGCTTTCCTCGACTTGTGTGCTCTGGATCAGTCGGAATATGCTTTGTGTCTTCCTACCTCGGATTGTAGTCTCCCCTGACTGATATCTCGTGTTTTCTCTCATACCCCAAAGTCCAGACTAGTACGCCCATTTGGTTGAATAGTCCCTCGGACTGACAACAAGCCCCTTTCCCTTGCTCGCTCCCCTATACACGGCTTCTAAGATGTCAATCAACTCCTGCTTCGTGCCAATAGGAAAGTTGATCTTGTTGTTGTTGCCCGTGCCAAAATCGACTTGCATGTGCTTGTTGCGCCAAAAGAACATGACAGTGCAGGGATCGTAGATCTCGTACATGGCGTTGAAGTCTGGGACTTGCTGTTGTAACATCAGCATGGACAGGCGAGGGACAACAGCACAGGTGAGGGAAGGGAACTCGCCTGGTTATCAACGACGTAGATGGCAACCCAGTCTTTGACTGCATCAACAATCTTGTATAGCATCTCGTCCATCTCCATACATTCGGGTGTGTAGTCGTTTCCGAAACGGAGGCACACTATGCGGGCCTCTTCACTGAGCTACGTATTGTGAGCGGCCGGCACGGAGTGAGCAAGGAGGAACGTACAATGGCCTGATCGACGTGCCACGCGGAGGGGAGGTGCTGTAGCATCACTGAACCCATGATGACGATTTGTTGAAAGAGACGTGAGAGGGACGTGGGAGAGTCGCAGGACAGTGCGGGTTGTCTTGCAGCAGTGAATGATGAAATAAGAGTGGACGGAGCTGAGGAAGGTAAGATCAAGTCGCTCATCGCGTGTCGTGTTTACCTACGACTACATTGGGCAGTTTCGTTTGCTCCCAGCTCGTTGCCTACAACAGAACACATCCTTACATTTCATTTGCGCCGTTGAGGAAACCATACGCCGCCGAAGTATAGATAAAGAAATTCGGTTCATGCCAACAGTCTAATATCTCACACCCGTCGAGTAGTATTCCTCCACCGTCTGCTGAGGCGCATAGTATTCCGTCCGACCACTAGGCGCAACATTCCCTGTCCGCTTCGCTACCATCTCCCGCACAAAAGCCTCATAACTCTCGTACGGTCGTCCAGCCGCCTGTGGATGTTTTGCTGCCCAAGCAAGGAATGCCGCTTTCTGTTCTTCTGCGGCCTGCTGCTCTTGTTCCAAGGACATTTTTTGCTTCTTCGCTTTCTTGCTTGCGGGGCCCGGAGTTCGTTGTCCAGTCACAGGATCACGACCAGCCGCTTGACGTGCTTCAGCGAGAAGGTCATCGCTGGTGGGTGTATCTGAGGGATGAGACGTTCTGTTGGCATTACCGGATTTCTGGTATGGATTTGACTTTCCGCGAAGCTTATTGATAGGGGACAGTAACGCTGATGTGATTGATAGCCCAGCCATCTCTGGGGTTGATGTGGAGCAAGTTCCGCGCTCCTGTGAGACTGGTATCGTAGTTGTCGAGCGTATCAAAACTTAGACGAAAGGCTCTCGAAGCCCGTCCACCTGGTCTCCCAAACGTGGATGCAGCACGCTGAGGGTTTCACAGAAAAGTGTATCCCAAGGACCCTTCACTGTTGTTGGACAAAACACTCCGGTGCCGTTGAGTCGAGATCACTTTGCAGGCTCCCAACTCTTACGAACAAATACTACCCGAAGCTACTGCGTTTATACTTCGTTGGAGACGGACAGCACATCGTGGTGGCAGCCTACAAAAAGTCAGGGGTATGAGCGGTAAGGCGCCCAGCTAACCGCATTGAGAGCGGACAATGAAGAAACAGACAAGTGCCAATAAAGTCGAGTCGTACTGATCAGGGACGGATGCCAGGACTATTTTGAGCATGTGGAACAAAATTACCAAGCTATCTACGAGAAAGTCATTCTTACGAGATCTACCTACAAGCGCAAAACCTATTTTGGAAGATTACGCAGGACTGTTACATTTTGAGTAGAAAAGTAACTGTGTCTACCTTTGGATAAATCGGTTAGAGATGAACTTCTTCGTACTACAAACGATAAACATGTCGGAATAAGCGCAAATGCACAAAAGATCAACCCGTTTCGAGGTTTAACGAAGCACGACAAAGCGACACTGGTGATGTGCTTGCCGAGCGATGAAGTGAAGAAATCCAGCAGTCAAGAATCAGGAAGGCTGGAAGAAATAAGACAAAAACGCCCAAGAAGGCCAGTTAGATGGCCGTCCACATTACCACATCCTCCCCTTGCCCTTGCTGCCAGCCGCTGGACTAAGCGGTGGAAAAGCGTCTTCGGCATCCTTCCTGCTCTGCTCTTCAGCAAGACTCAACTGCATGGCAAACTCCAAATCCGACATCTCGCTCTCGTTGCTCGATCCAGCAGTGGTCCTGTCTTTTCTGGGGGTGCTGCCCTGAGAACGTGACGGCAGAGACTTTTTGCCTTTGGCATACTTGATTGGAATGTCGAACGCGGAAGGCGGCGTAGTGGCGGGTTCATACATGTCAGCACCAGAGCTCTCATTAAGAGAGAGGCGAATAGCTTCAGCAATGTCAGCATCCAGCTCTTCATCATCCTTGACGGCAGGCGACGAAGGCTGAGCTTGAATGCTCGGCTCTGGCGTTACAGTCTCACTGCTGAAGGCACTACTCTCGCGCTCGATGCGGCGCAACTCCTCCGCCTCCATAGTCTCCTGGGAAAGCATCGCGGCGTATGCCAAAGCTTCGTCCTCGCTCAATAGCTCCGTACCAAAACGACCAGCCAAGCGCTCGGCCTGCTTTTGACGTTCTTGCCTGTCACGCTCCAGCTCAGAATGCTCGTTGGCGATGTAGTTCTTCAAGTTAACTCTGCCCGTGCCAGCAAAGCGCTCAGCAGTATTACTTCCGCGTTCAGCTCTTCGAAGTCTACGTTTGCTGCTTCTGTACTGATCGGCGGCAGATGAGCTGTAACTCCAGAACCGAAGCTGATTACCAAGCGATACTGCACCTCGCAAGACAGTCGGATCAGGGTCCAGACAGACGGCACCGGCAGCGAACATGTTGATACCGACTCCTTGGACAGAGGCTTGTGCCTGTACGAGTTGTCTCCGAGCACGCGAAGCATGTCGAGAGTGAAGTGTTGTGATAGGTGACATACTCGAAGCCAGCGGGTCCCATGCCTGTACCAGGCCGTCATTTCCGCCTGCTACGAGATAAAGAGAGGTGACAGCCAAGCATGATATCTCTGGTGAGTCGGTGTAGATGATCCGAAGAGGGTCGATGTTGTTTGTATACTCGGACGAGCGCGATGTGGGCGCCCGGATATCCCAAAGCAGCACTACACCAGACTTGGTGCCAGCAGCCACGAATCTCGCGCGCTGACCAGGAATGTCAGAGGGAGATGCAGGCTGACTTGCAACTGACATTGGGGAAGCGTAGGGCGAAGACGCAGTGGAAGAAGTTGAGAAACCGAGCGCGGGATCTTCAGACAGGGTTAGAGTGGCGAAAGTAGAGACGTCTAAAGTGGTAGTGGTAAGCTGGGTGCTCTTGAAGCCACCGAAAGTGAGTTTTGAACACCTCCATTCTTCTTCGGACAGGCTTGCTCGTTCTGGCGAACTCGTAGTCGACATGTACGAAGAACTGCGCTGACGAAGAGAAGAGGAATCTAGAGTTCCTGTGCCTGGACCGCCGAACAGGGATGTAGTCGGCGCAGGCTGAGGCGTCATGATACGACTCGAGGTAGTTGTACTTTTTTCTTGGTCAGTCTTGCATCGAGTGAAACGTCTGACGTCCGCAACGTCTCCTTCTTCAAGCCCGCATTCGAAGACGACCATGGCCTCTCCAGCGTGGTTGCCGTCATCGCCAGCAAAGTCGACCTCAAGTCTTCGACGCATATCCCATCCAAGGCACGTCTTTCGGAAATGCTTGGGTTCCTTGCGAAGGAACTGTTGTATCTCCCTGGTCTCGGCGGTGATTTGCTCCTTGCTCAAGCACATGCCATCCCACGATGTTCGGGGCGAGTAGCTGCCGTCAACATCAGCGTCGCTGTATGGATCTGGTCGTGCAGTGCGCCGGCTAGGCTCTACCAGGTTCCAGTACACGCTGCGACCAGTAAGCCAGCCCAGGTATTCTGAGTATTGCTCAATGTCATCCTTTGGGGCCTGGCTGCGGGTTGGAAATTTGGTCAAGTAGAAGATCTCGCCGAGAGCGTTCAAAGCGACCGCCCAAATGCGGTTCTGAGCATAGCGCTTGGCTGAGTATTGCTCGTCTACGGCGATGGCGATGATGGGTACGCCTGGACTAAGAACCCAGCGCGCAGTCAGCTCGCCACGCTGTACGCGAGATGTACGGAGACCATCTGTACCAATACTGCAGGCACTGACGACACCAGCTGCAGAGCCCATCATCATCCCAACCAAACCCTCCGAGAGCGTGGGGATTGTGCTCGACTTGGCGATCCAGACACTGCAGATGGCACCACCGTCGATACCTAGCTTCGGTATACCGACTTCTGGCATACTGAAATCGCTGGGTTCGGCTATGAAGCGACCGCGCATCTCCTCAAGGGAACGATAGTAACACGAGCCTTCTGGACAGCCCTGGCCATAGATCATGCCATACGGCTGCGATATGTCCATGACGTTGGGCCGTCCGACAACATCTCCGGAGCCCAGTCCCCACTCAGCGACACCAGGAAAGCGTTCTGAAAATTGACCGTAGAAGTGGGGGTCGCTTTGTCCCCACGGATCGACTTTACCCGTCGTCGGATCGCTGCTGGTGACCATGCCAATATCGTCTGCACCATGAATGAAACGCGGCATCTTCTTATTCAGACCAGACCCAAACGTGGCCTGCAAGTGGTTTATGATGGTATACGTCTTGGCATCGTAGGTTATCATTGGGGTGACTGTCTGCATCTGAGCAGCGCGGGATGGTGTTGAGGGAACCTGCACAGGCTTGCCTCTAACGAGCGACCGCAAGAGTCTGGTGCGTAGAATGTACTCGCTCCTCCACGAAGCCAATGCCGTAAGCCTAGTGAAGCGTCTCTTTTCTGACCGCACGACCAAGCCATCGCCCTCAAGAGCTGAGCGGAACGCGGCGTCTTCGAGCGAAAGGGGGCCGGGAAAATAGCGACCAAAAGCCACCTGCCAGGCGTGTGGGGTGGTGACTGCATCATGGAAACGGCGAGAGACAAGGGAAACGGCAGCAAGGTCGTTCGGCGACAGGTGGGCAATGGCGTGAATCAGGACCTCTGTGCAATGTCAGCTCGTGTCCAAATGTTAAGCACTGTCAGTCTCGCGTTGTACACACCATTTGGCAGCTTCGAGATAGGAGAGTTCTTGTCGCTAGGCTTCTTGTTACTCTTAATAATCTCAAACAGGGGCCCATCAGCAGGTTTCCGTGGTGAAATCTTCAGCGCATTCTCGTATTCAGTGATTCTATCCCTCGGTGGCGGCGAGGGGGACGCGATGCGCTTCAGTCCGTCTGGTTGCACGGTATCGACGATTCCATTGTTGGCCTTGTCTGGACGCGTCGCATCGGGCGGTGTTCCCGTGTCACCCCACAGCTCACCCGAGTGAGGCTGCAGAGAGTCCTGCAAGTCATCGCTGCGGTGCTGTCCATGCTGGGATGCGGTGGCGGGGTCGGGAAAGGTCTGTACGTGGGAAACGTTTTGTGATACGTTTGTAGGCTCTGGCTGCATAAAATTGTGGAAATGGTTCGTGGATGAGGGCAGTCGACCGAGCTGGATGGCAGTGCTCAGTCAAAGTGAATGGATGCGTTCGCGAGGATGTATGGTTTCGTAGTGTTGGTGCGAGGTGAGTTTGGGGGTGAAGTTGATGACTCGGTTTGGGGTTGCCAAGATAAGAAATGCAGTGACTGATATGACGATCGCCACTCCGAGATGGAAGCTGCGAACGTGGGGTAGCAACAGAGATGGCACTGGCAAATCGCATCAACAGACCCACTATTACCTTCGCATCTGGCACGTAGAAACGTCACGAGTACCGCTTAGTATCTTGTTAGTTGGTCCATTCCGATAAGTTCCGAAAGAAAGAGGCACCGTCACAGGAGCTTGTTGTCTCTTTCCTACTCGCAAAAGCTACGCAATTTTGAGGTCAACGTTAACAGAAAGGTCATAATGTATGCCTTTAGGATCAATTAGTGCTTAGGGCAGAACTAAGAAGAAACGGGCTTCTTTGTGTGAATCATCTATACATACAGCCAAGAACAAAACGCCAACCGGTCAACAGTCATAATCAAGGCACATACAGCCGTGAGTATGCGGCCACGTTCGTCCTGCAGCATACACACGCAGTATAGTTTTTCGACGCCAATCCCACCCGGCAATCATCGCACAAGCTCAAACACCCACACGGCCATACCAGCACAGTCCTTGGCGACATCTGACAAACCACACACTGTGGTCCCTCCGAGCCCATGCCCTCTGCTCCCGTGTCCCAGCTCCCAGCATTGCTCGCGCCCTGCGGTGCAGCCGCGCTCCGGCGACTGAGGATGAGGTCTTCCAGAAGCTGCTCCTCTTCTTCTGCAGACATGCTGACACTATCACCCATTTTGTAGCGTGATGTTGTTAGGATCTTAGCTTCTTCGCGCTCCATAGCCCTGCGGTACTGCGAGCGTGTCATGATGTTGGAGCTCTGGAGATGGCGTGACAGCAGCTTGGCTTCCTCTCGGTCCTCCCTGGTCTTTGGGTCGAGGAGTTGAGAAAGACGGGAGAAATCCATTGCATCGTCAGCCAAGGGTGTTTCTTCCCGACTCCGCTGGTATGTATCGCGTGTAGGCGTCCTTTGGCCATCGTCAACGTCTGACCATTCATCGTTGTCTGTCGTGGTAGCATAGGATACGACGCTCGTAGTGTCGTCGTCTTGTGGAACAACATAGTCCCGGCTGTTATCAACCTCGTTCCAGAGACTGCCGTTGCGCCACCAGGAGTACAGATAGTCGTCGAGACGATCCTCTGAGTCCTCGGCATCTGGTTGAGAGTAGAAGCCACTCTGTCGGAGCCTCTCCTTTGCGAACGACTCCACGTCGAATTCTCGATTCTGACGGACTCGGGACCGGTCATCCATGGTAAGCCATGGCTCTTTTGCTGATGTAGTTTGGTTTTGGTATCGGCCTATGCCAGCTGCTGAAGCATACATCTTTCCATCGTCATCAACAAGTCCCACAGTACGTCGTAGCCATCTAGGCCGGTAGCTGATCCCCACCTTGGCCAATGCCCAGTCTGTGATCTTTGCAAGGCTGAGGACGATCAACTTTGATATGCGAAAGAAGAATTGGTATGTTTGGAGATAGCGACTGCGTTGCTGGAGCGCGGGGTCATTCTGTCCCATGGCATTAGAAGAATCTGCAGAGGTTATACCTCGCGTCTTGCGCTCTCTTGCGTAGCCTGACGATGATGTATCCGTCCTGACATCACTAAGCTCGTCAGTCACCTCAACGCCCTGCGCAAATGTATCGTTTCTGAGTTCAGATGGGATGTTGGTGATCATCTCTCTGGTTTTTCGCCGTCGAGCGAGCAGTTCCTGTAATCTCTGCTTTTCAAGCCAGGTCATTGCATGGACATTGACTCTAGTTCCCTCGTTAAGGAACACGGCTTCACTCGCCGAGGTCAGAATGACATAACCTACCTTGAGTATAGTGGTGTAGAAGTCTTCGTGCCAGTTGATGGTCAGGGGCGTGATCGAGGATAGATGAATGTTGGCATGTAGATTACCATAGGCCAAAGAGAACCTCTCTCCCAATGTCAGATTTTCGGTGCGTCCTGCAGGCGGGGATATTACGGTGACAAGAAAAGCCAAGAGGTAGATTAGTGCGCACACTGCAATGCCCACGAGTATCAGCAGGTGTGGGATGAATCCAATGATGCAGACAGTGGGAAATCTCAAGATGCCCACATAGTGATCTGGATCAGTGACCATCCTAGTGAGACGGACACAACTCCAGGCGAAAGCTGACATGTATGCTAGCCCACACATTGTGGTCGTCACTAATCGCCATCTCGAGCGCACCCCAGCAATTGCTAAGAGGTTGCTTATGAAGTGGCTTACACTAGAGATGAGAGATATCAACAACACTTCTGGCGGCACGTTGGCCATCCTGGAAAGCTTCGACCTTGGAATCATGAGGGAGGTGCCGTCTGGGGTGAAGACCGACTTTGGTTTGAAGAAGCGTGTGGAATCGACCGCCAGCGGCTTCGTCACCACTGCCTCTGCCTCTGCAAATGCGAGCGAATGTTCAAATATGGTCATTCCGACTTCCTGGATTGGACGTCTTCCCTGCAGGGCGCACGCCAGGGTATCGACAAACTGACCAAAACCGAGGGTCACAAACATGGGCCATAGAAGCGCTAGTGACCCAGAGGACCGCGTGCCTGATGGATCCATGGGTAGCATGTTTGCAGCTCGGCATGAGTCCTCGGTGGTTTCCCAGAAGAGCACCGCCGATGCCACTTGCCACAGATAACCGCCTTCGCCGCCAAAGTCTGTGTCCAGCTGCCGTTCGTCCGCTCCATATTGCATTGTCGACCACCCTGGCGAGGTTTGGCATCGTATGGCTCGTAGGATGCTCTGTGCTTGGTAGAGGAACAGAACCAGGGGCATGATGTAGAGAGCGAAACGGAGGTAAAGGCGGTCGAAGGATAGCGGAACGCGACTATTTCCATAGAAGTGAGTTCTGTTGAGGATGATTGCCTGCGAGCATGTATTTAGTACGAAAAGTGCAAAGTCCATGAGTTTAGGCTTACGATCGCGAAGGTTGCGATGGCCCATTTGGAAGTGATGTAGCTGAACCAGGCAGCTACATTCCTCAAGGCCTGCCATACTGTCATGTCGCCCTCAGGTGCTGCAGCCGCCGAAGCCGCAGCAGCAATGGATTCCTGCACAAAGCCAGGGGTTGCAGTTGTCATGGTGCTGTTAGTCAAGTTGGCTGTCGGCTCCGCGATAACGCTTCCGCCCGAGCGCATCATGTCGCCAAGAGAGCTGGCTTTGGAGAACAGACGCGGCAGTGCCATGAGCAAGTCCGCCGGCGACGGCAAGAAGGAAGTCGCGTTGGCAAACGCGCCGGGAGTCTCCATTGCGGACGACTGCGGATCCGAGTATAACCAGAACTACGTGAAACGTCGAAGGGATTAGGCAGTTATTCGACTGGAAACATGGTAGCTGTGAAGTAGACACAATCCGCAGCAACAGTTGTGTCAAGCGTTATGGGAGTGCTTGAAGGTGGGTGGTAGCTTGGTCCGCAAGTTGGCCGTGTGAAGCGTGGGGATGACGCGACCCGAGCGTGCGGGCTGCAGCTACCTGCATGGGTAAGCCTCCGCTCCACCTCCGAGGTATGGAGCTTGTTAGATAAGTTGTACCCAGCACACGAAACCTACTCCAATGAGATGAGCGATGACTTATACTAATGTAGGAGGAGATAGGATAGACTGTTTGCGTTTGGGTGTAGTAGGCTAGAGGACAACACGTCACACGAGCTTCTTCGTAAACACACCACAGTCTTTCCTTAAAATGGTAATGAATACCATGAATTCACGTGCTAAAAACTAGTCGGATACGAATGATCTCGTGTCTCCAATTGTACACCTGAAACTATACCTAGGCAAAGCTGACCTCGAAGGTGTACAATTTGTTGTACTTTGAAAACCTGCAGACAAAGTAGCAGCGTATACCTTCAACGCATACTTGATGACAACGGGCTTCCTGGCATGCTGTAACAGGTCGAGCATCATGATTCACGCGAGTTTCCAAATCACGCACCTTGCGTGACTGCACATGGCATTTCCAAGTTCTCTATATTCCAACGCCATTGATGCGGGTATGGTACAATCATATACACTCCACAGCAGCTTCCGCCTACGCTGTCTTGGGCTTCTTTGTTCCGTACTTGGACCGCGAGGTGATCCGGCTACCAACACCACCCTACAACTTGTTAGCATCGTCTTTCCCGTTGACATTGGCCGCTGTATGTCTTACCAGATCCAACGCTCCTCTGACCAAATGGTACTTGACACCAGGGCAATCTTGCGCGCGGCCACCTCGTACCATGACAACTGAATGCTGCTGTACGTTGTGCCCTAACCACTGGTTAGTCTTTCTGCCAGTTGATTCCACGCCGCTCTTCCATACCTTCCCCTGGGATATAGGCCGTAATGACCTTGCCCGTACTCAGTCTGACCCTCGCAATCTTCCTCTCGCCCGAGTTGGGTTTCTTCGGCTTCGTCGTTCCCACTTTCAGACATACGCCCTTCAGCTCCGGCCTATCCCTCAATTGTGGCGATCGGAGTTTTCGCGCCTTCTGCGCTATCCGCCCTTGTCGCAGGACTTGTATTAATGTGCATTTGTTCGCGCGAGATGCTGGTGCTGGGCTGATTGCGAAAGCCGGTGTGCTGTGCTGGAACGCGGTGGCGGCAATTGAGGGTCGGGTTGATCGCACCGGGGCGAATGGGGCTGCGGAGAGGACCGAGGGCCGCGCAAGGCGTCGGAAGAATGTGAGAGACATGGTGGGCGCTGTGGTGTGGCTCGAGATGTTCGCGATGGACAAAAGTTCGAGTTGCACCAGCAGATGTGGCTGACTCAGCTAACATTGCCGGTTGTATCGCCAGCCACGGACACGCCGGACGTTGACTTTATTGTCCATGCCAGAGGACCTGAATTACAACAATTGATTCTCTGACTGGATCACAAGTCTGCACTCAGTCTGAAATGAATGTTCTCACGGGGTTGTGACCGTCTAGCCTTTTGAACACTTCCTTGCAGTACTGCGACAAGAACACAGATCCAAATCAACAACACGATCACGATATCGCCAATCAAAATCATCAGTCTCGGCGCAGGATTTGGTCGAGAACATCGGACATTCTTCACAAAAAAGGGAGTATCAAACACTGCAATCAAGTCTCCACCATTATAAGTCTGTGCACAAGCTACATCACAACCTGTTGTAACATTCCCACGCGTCTCTAGTATGGCTTCTTGGGGTCTTCTAGACAGTGCGAGCCTTACTTCAAGCGAGCACGTCAGTGTCACGCGTCTCCCGCCACTTCTGACGGCTTTGGTGACCAGGAACGCAATCGTACACAGTGTATTCAGTGATGCCTTCAAGTGTAGCGCTGTGCTAAGATAGCGGTAAGAGTCCAGATTAAGAGCCCATCTAAAGGAAGTAATCGGGGGTCCTTCGTGAGACCATGGGCTCGCCAGCACGTGGGCAAGGGTCAAATTGCAAGCTGTGGTTGCGTTAGAGAAGCGCAACGATGTTCAGCAAAGTGGAAGACTTACAAGGTGTACTTCAGGTGCTCATCAATCTCCATGATCGCGGCTTGGTTGCCACATCTGTAGCAATAGTTGGGTGCTGTAGAATGTTAGTCATGCAATCAGGGACGGAATGGGGGACAGCCTACCCGAGAAGATGGTCACGACATTCCTGTCTTGCGACCAATTGTACCCCTCCATGACTAGCTGATGAGCACGTGCCACTAGGGTCAGGCCGTTGTTGTGGTTGAAGGCCTCTGAGATGTCCTGGCCGAACGTGTATCCTGCACCGCGGGGTGAGATTCCCCAGCCACACCTGTCATCTGGGTCGGACCAGAGCAGGTCGCACATTGGTCCCTCGTGAGGCACCTCTTGTATGCGGTCAAGCGCCCTGATGTTGTCGAGCGTGTCAATGCTAGGAGAGAGACCACCGTGCAGACAGAAGATCTGGTTGTCGATCAAGGCAGTGAGCGGCAGGTAGTCGAAAAGGTCTGTGAAGTATTTCCACACATTGGCGTTGCCGTACTTGCGGAGACACTCGTCGTAAAAGCCGTACACTTGGGTGATTTGACGGGACTCGTGGTTGCCACGGAGGATGGTGATGCGCTGGGGGTATCGAATTTTGAGCGCGACCAGAAGGGTCACAGTCTCGACGGAGAAGTAGCCTCGGTCGACATAGTCACCTGTTGATGTCAGTATGGATGAATGCTGCTGGGGCAGGCAACGCACCCATGAAGAGATAGTTTGTGTCCGGGTTGGGGCCGCCGATCTTGAACAACTCCATCAGATCGTGGAACTGGCCATGTATATCACCGCAGACTGTGACGGGGCATTTCTGTACCAAGGTGAGCGGATATCGGACTCGCAGGGGAGATGGTACGTACCACTGGCTGTACGTTGGACTCGTCCTGGAGTACCTCGCGGGCCTGTAGCACAATGCTCGTCAGAAGATGCAATCTGGGCAGTTTTTCTGCGCGAGGCTATGTCGCATACCTTGTCGCATAGTCTCTGCACATCGCTCTCGGCCAGCTGCTTGCAGCTCATGAGGCTCTCGATCCAGCCATCCAGCGTGGGGATTGTGGTCGGCTCAGACGTGGGGGCAGACGACAGCTGCATGGGCTCTGGCATCTTTACGTCCTCCATATTGGTATCCATGGTTGCGGGGCGGCGGGATCGATGTAGGTGGGGTGGACGATCGGTTGTTGTGGTGTAGAGCTGTCGAGGGGTTCTTGCCCTTCAAACTCGGCCAATGACGTGCAGCAGACGCGAATGGAGGCGGTAGGCGGGAGCGACTTTCAATTCGAGGGATCGTATAATCAGAGACTGTGTGGCGTACAAGGGGATATCAAGGGCGGCAGCAGGGTCTATGACAGGAATATGGGGAGAATCAACACCACGCACCGCAGGCATATACAGCCTTGGAAGCGCTGGCCGCAATGGAGAATTGTTTGTCCGCGCCGGGTACCAAGAGCCGCAGAGGATTTAGCGCGAACTGCAGCTGGTGTCCGTGCGCAGATGGGCGGACGCTACTGCGGGCAGCTTTGTGCAGCAACCGCGACCCTCGTCCTTTCTCCACTTCACACTTCATTGTCACTATTGCCCATCGCAACCACCAACGCGACAAGTAATAGCAACAATGCCCGCAAAACGCGCATACAGCGCCTACCTCTCCAGCATGCCTGCGGATGTGCCAGTGGTCACTGCCAATGGCTCCGGCGCTCCACAACTGCAGGTAAGTGCTCGCTGTAGGTATTGACCTGGATGAAACTCACAACGACGGCAGGCGCAGCACACCGCACCTTCCTCTGAAGAATACCTACATGTTCCAGGAGGATGGCCGCAAGACGATACCACCGCCACAGAGGAAGTCATACCTCCGCGCGCTTCTCTCTTCAACACGCTCGGCAAGTGGGCTGCAACCGTCAGCGTTGCCAGCCTGCTCTCACTTCCAGCGCGCCTCGCAACCCGATACCTCCGCCGGCAGACGATCAAGGCGATCCCGATTATCTCCTCGACTGGCTCCAGCAAGAAGCGCTTCATTGCTGCAGGCGTGGCAGATGAAGAGTACGCGACACCTTCCCCTTCAGTGCGCGCGCGCGCGAACCAAACGCGTCGCGAAAACCAAAGGCAGGCGCGCGCGTCACAGTCGTGGAATGGTAGCCTGGGCCCGCGTCAGTTCCGCGACTCACCAATTCGACATACGTCACCAGCCAATACACAAGATTACGGACTAGAGACTACACCCACAGGCGGCTACTCCAACAACGCGAACACATCCCTCGAGCCCGAATTTGGCGACTCTGAAGACGCAAACGCATCCCTCGATGTCAATGTCGACTTCTCTTTTGACAACATTCTCACGTCCACCCCGGGACGGAACTACCAGACTGGCTCTCCCATAAACGTGTCCTGGGACTCCCCTCAGATTGACTCACCAGCGAGCCCAACTCCGTCTCCCCAGTCACACGACTATGCATACGAATCGCCTGCTTGCGACAATGCAGCTCCGGCATGGCTCTTTTCTCAGTCTCCTGCTGCGCATACCTCTCAGCATATTACACCATCAGCGCAAGGATCAGCAAGCGCAACCCCCAGCTCAAGCCGCAATAGCCAGCGTGCTATCAAATTGCCCACAGTTACACCCATGCGACGCCAGCTGTTGAAGCTGCAGCTTGGCAATGATATCAAGCGCAGACAGGCCGCGCCTCTGACGGAGTCTGCGGAACAAGGTTTCGCCGAGACCCAGTCGCCTCAAACCAATCCCGAGGCAGCCAATAAAGACTCCTCCACTACAGATGCTTTGTCATATGCATCTCCCCCCGAGCCACACACACACAAACCTCACAACTCTCCATCAGAAACTGATGGTTCGCCGATGCAAGTTGACTCTGTGCTTGCTACCCCAGAGTTCGAATACGAAAACGACTTGTCGTTTCTTCTTGATGCACCTACTCCACCGCGCAGGAAGGGAGTACGTTGGGAAAAGAATGCTAAATGCAAGCCCTTTTACTTTGATGAGAGAGTTAGCGAAATGCTCGACTCCACGCTAGAGACTATCACCTCCAGCCCGGTCAAGAACTACCATGATGTGTTCCAGAATCCTAACCGCGGCGCATCAGACGGCAGTCAGGCCGCATCCTCTTCCGGCTCTTCACCGGCCAGTAGCCCAAAGATTACGCTTTTCGATTCTCCTGCCAAGGACGGTGGATGGCGCGGTGTCTCTATAGACACCTTCAATGCTCCAGATGAATCGCTCGAAGAATCCCAGCTATCACTAGAGCTTTTCGAGGATCTCCAGAGAGAAGTACAGAGGAAGCTTGCCCTGGCGCCACCGCCACCGAAACCACTTGTCGCGCCGCTCTCTCCCAGCGAAGAAGAGATACTGCAAGATGCTGCAGCAAAGACCAACCACGGCCGCAACGCCAGCCAGTGGGTTATTGAAGAGAAGCTGTATGCTCGGGACTTTGCGACCTTGTTGCCTCGGGACTTCAACGGCGACCCGAGGGCTTGGCTGAACGACAACATTGTCAACGAATATCTCTCCATTCTTGTCGCCGCAAAGAAGAAGGAGATGGGCTTTGCACACAAACGTAACGGCCCCGCACCTCCACTTCACGCCTTCTCGTCCTTCTGGTATCAGACCCTCGATACCTCGCGCTGGACCAATAGGTTCCAGCTCAAAGGCAAGCAATACCTAGATGCTGATCTTATCCTCTACCCCATCTGCGACAAAGGACATTGGCGCCTGCTTGTGGTCTATCCCCAGGAACGCTCCATTGAGTACTTGGATTCTATGGGCCTTGACGGACAGAAGTACATCGACCATTTAGTGGCCTACCTCGAGAAGGAGCTCGGCGAACACTGGGTCCCTGGAGAATGGACCAAAGAAACTTCCCAGCGGAGCGGACAGCAGCTGAACGGAAGCGACTGCGGTGTCTTTACTCTCATGAACGCTTTGGTCCTTATCCGTGGCGATGCCCCTGACCGCGTTGTTGCTACTAACGGTATGGACGACGCGCGCAAGCGTATTGCAGCTACTCTGCTAGCCGGACAACCTACTACCGAGCTGGAGTGAGCACATTTTCATCACTCAAAAACACGGATTCTACTTTCATTTTACATTGCATGGATTGGCTGGGAATTTTGTTTTTTGGATTGTTTCACGGCGCATAGCATGGTGTTCGGTCGCTTACGAGGTTCTTTACGACGGTCATGACCTTGATACCCCATGATACCCATCGCCTCAGTGGCATGATTGTTTTGCATATTTGGGAGGCATTGTTCTTGTTTTGTTTTGTTTTGTTCTGTTCTGTTTTGTTCTTCGCCTATATGGCAGATGGCACGCATGTTTCAATAGTGGATGGTCTTTGCTCTTTTTGTTCTTGCACCCAGACACAACTGTCAAGGTATTTGCTGGGTGGTTCTCGTAGATACTTTAGTGTAGCACTAATGCATTTTCCGGATGTTTGTAATATCCGTTCGCATTGTGTAAAGCTCACGTCGTTGTCAGCAGTGAAGTAATTTGAAGATTATTATTTGCTACATTCCAAGCTCTAAGCAGCGACCTTGACGGTAAGCTTGCCAAAGTGCTTCTGATCCCACATGTATTGGTATGCCTCTTTGAGATCCTTGAGCTCGAACACCTTCTCATCGACAACGGGATGTATGTCGTTGGCCTCAATCGCCCTGCACATATCTTCCATCTGTAGTCTGGAACCCACCAAGATACCACGTACAGTGCAGATGTTGCTCAAGCAGTCGAGGAATGTAGGCTGCTCCTTTCCGCCGCCACCAATGAAACCAATAATGGTGATGACTCCATCAATAGCGACAGCCTTGAGAGATTGCGCCATTGTGGTCGGGCCACCGACTTCGACAACGT
This sequence comes from Alternaria alternata, assembly GCF_001642055.1. Classification (NCBI taxonomy): domain Eukaryota; kingdom Fungi; phylum Ascomycota; class Dothideomycetes; order Pleosporales; family Pleosporaceae; genus Alternaria; species Alternaria alternata. The sequence goes on from NW_017306200.1 coordinate 94,394, forward strand.
GCTGTACGCCTGCGCCGTTGGGTGTGTACTTTGCAGCTTCTTCACCCCAGTTGGGGGTCTCCTTGTAGTTGATGACGTGGTCGGCACCGTATTTCTTCAGGATCTTGGCTTTCTCTGCGGAACTCGTGGTAGCAATCACCTTGGCGCCGGCTGCCTTTGCGAATTGTAGAGCGAAAATGGATACACCGCCGGTACCTTGTGTAAGGACTGTGTCACCGGGCTTGAGAGCGCGCGACTCCAGGCCGTAAAGAGCATTCCAGGCTGTTAGGGCGGCGCAGGAGAGAGTTGAGGCTTCGAGCATGTTCAGGTTGGACGGGGCTTGGACGAGGCCAGCCTCATCGAAAACACCGTATTCTCTGAGAGTGCCATCAATGGCGCCTCCAAGGCCTGTGCCAAGAGATTTTCCATCCAGGGAGCCGGCAATGTGGCCCTGGTTGAAGAGTGTGACCACCTTGTCTAAAATATGTTAGACTATGCATCTGTATACGTGTAGAAAAATACGAACCTCCAGGCTTGAAGCGTGTGACATGCTTGCCGACCGATTCTACGGTACCAGCACCGTCTGAACCGGGTACAGTGTTGTCCTTCATTGGGAAGGGGTATTTGCCCATGGGGATGATAAGGTCGCGGTAGTTTAGCGACGCAGCGTGGACTGTCAACCGATCAGCATTGCGGCGAATAACCACTCAATGGATTGTACATACCCTTTACAAGAACATCCTTGTCTCCAATCTCAGGCACCTTGGCCTGCTCATTGAATGTGAGAGAGTCGAAGCCGTTCTGGCCCTGGACCGTCCATGCCTTTGTCGTTGATGGTGCCATGTTGTAGTTGTTTGTGTTTGATGAATGATTTAGTTTTGGAGAGCGGGTGTCGTGGTATTTTAATTAAAGTCCTCAAGAAAAATTGGGAGCTTTATGACGTCTCGGCCATGACGGTGTTTGCTCTTTTATGTACTGCCATGTGCATGTGGGGTGGTCGAAGGTCCGAATAGTGACGCAACAACAACAGGGGCTAGCTTACTTCACGTCACAGCCTAGCTCCCCTGTAGACTGCGGCTATCCTAGATGATTAGCTTGATACATGAGTGGTACCATGGGGAAGATCCAATAGCGGCTTGCCTGTTGCGGTGTTGCTCGTGAACCGCCGGTCTAGAAGTCGGATCCGTCAGTGCGGCAAATGCTGCTCTACCTGCATCGCCGGGAATTACTCGGATCTTCGGCGAAGGTTCAGGGTAAAGAATGGGACAGCGTTCAAACATGGCAGACATCGGCAAAGCTCATTCCTCGAAGCGGCATTTGTAAGCCCAATGTAGTCGAGGTGGGTCTGCCGGTAAAGAAACACGAGGATGTCGCGTGGTTTCGCGCCTACTCATGCCCCGCTCTGTCTTCCACTGCCTTCTATGCGCGACACGTTCGTTAGTGAACATGCAACCGACGGGGCAACTATGCTTACCTGATTATGTCGGCTTTATATTGCTGCGATACACTAGGTTGATGATGAGTAGCTTTTCTTGTAGACTGCGGCTTCTCCAATGCTATTACGAAAACCGAATGTAGCCTGCATGATCCCTAGGACCATTTCTAACATGGCTTACAATGCACACTTATGTGCCCTTTGTAGCTTGTAAGATACCATGTAAGGCGCGACTGAGAAATACTAGCTTTGTGTATCAAGCTTCATGACGCAGCTTGGCAACAGGAACAGCGTCACTAAACTTGAACTCGAACACCCCCCAACGCGCATAGTTATCACGCTGCATTCGCCTCATCGGGCGCGTCGAGATAATGAAACACTTCAGCTATCGAGTTTCTTCAGCTTCCAGCCACCCGCCTGCAGTAGCGCTTAGTGCGTTAATGCCCTACCAATAGCCAGTCCGTCGCGCCACGAAAGCGCAGTTCCCCGGAATGGACCATATCTAGCGGGGCCATGTCGAAGCCATTCGGATAAGCTCCAGCACCGTCTCCCTTCTACTCCAATCTCTCGAGGAATGTGAATGCGAGAGCATGTGCGCTCATGAGACTTTCCCGCAGTCGTCTTCTTGTTGAGATGTTGCGTACACTCGCTGTGTCGCATGTGTAACCCCTCCGCCGAACGCTAGCATTGTGGTATTGTTCCCATGACTGTGCCGCAGTCTCCTAGATCCCCAGAATCGCAGTTACGATGACCTCCCGAGGACCTCAGTCGGCGTACTCTTCCCGAGACGTTTCCCCAGATTCGCGTCCCGAACCTTACGACCCGTTCCGCTCAGAATCTGATCCTATCGAGCTCGCCTATCTATCTCAGCCGTCGCAGGGCAGTCACACAAGAGAAGGGCTGCAGCCGGGAGCATACTTTGGCCTGTCACATGGGGAGAGTCGATATGAGCCTGTTCGTGAAGGATACACGAGTCCTGGTCTCTCCGCACGCTCGACGAGGGAGTCAACACACACCCTAAACTCTCTCTATCACAAGAAGGCTTGGGACGCAGACACACAAGCTCTGGTCGACCGCCGTTCTGGGGAATTGGCGCAATGGCACATATATTGGACTACCCCAGCACTCATTGTAGTGTTGTTCCTGGCTGGGTTCGCGGCAGCAGTGGGCCACCACTCGTTCTATATGCACCTTGACGGGCAGCCGGCCATCGAGCAATTGAAGATGGTCAGGTACGGCACAGCCTTGGCATTCTTCGTAAAAAGCACGCTTGTTGGGACTGTCATCATGTGTAATCGTCAGCGGATATGGTACACGTTTCGGCGAAAGGCGATGACGATTAACGGCATTGATGGCCTATTCTCTGCAACAGAAGACCCAACGCAATTCTTCCTAAACTGGGAGATGATCAGAAACGGCAAGCTTGCCACACTGATGGCCGCCTGTACTTGGGTAAGTCTACAAGTCTTGACGATATGTCTGTACTGACGGCATAGTTACTACCGCTTGCATCCGTGCTGTCTCCGGCGTCGCTCACATCTGAGCTCAGAACTTTCAATGACAATGCTACGTGCTCTGTGGCTACCCTGAACTTTGCCCAGGAGTCTACATACGACTTTCGGGACATGAGTAAATATTCGCTGAAAAGCTTAAACTTCTACAACACCACCCAGCCAGCTGCAGAAGAGAAACGAGATCTTAGAGACGAGGGCTATTTCGACTACTATGATCAGCCGTCGAAGAATGCACGCCGCTTGGCTTTTAGTAGTGTGTACATGCAGAAGCCACAGCCCAGGGAGAATGCATCTTCAGTGTTTTGTGGATCCGGTTGGAACTGCACGTATACGATTGGATTCGTTGCACCCGGGTACAAGTGCGACGACGTTGACGATACCGATGGATCTGACGCGCCTTTCACCTTTGCTGATCTTGCACCAAATGGGAGCCTTGTGTATTCTGCGGACGTTGACCAAGGCGATTACGGGCACCAAGAGCCGGGGGTCAATGGGACGTCTTTGGGTGTCTTCAAAAGCGAACCTGTTCTTTGGATCGGATATGCGTACGTGTCCCTGTACAAACTACATTGATACATACTGACTTCGTACGCCCACGTGTAGCGTCAATACGTCCACACCGTATCCAGATGACAGCTCGTATAGAGCGAAATGGGGAAACGTTCACGAGCCTAGGATATTCAAATGCGTCATGCAGTACACCAATTACACGTTCGACATGACATTCAACCCCAGACAGTCTGCAACGCGTCGAGAGCGAGTGTTTCTGCGTCCTGTCATTGGCGAAGATCCCGTTAAACCCCAAGATGTAGAGAAGTACAAGTTGACGGCCTCGTATCACACCATGGGCTCGCTTTTGCGTCGCTTCCTTCGTGGCAAGATCGAGCAGCAAAAATTCCTGGTCACCTACTCGGATCTGTCTGAAACGCGACTGGCCAACAGCAGCACATCGTATCCGCTGGTGGACCTGAAGACAGAGATACAAGACTTCTTCGAAGATATACTCATCACCCTGCTCAATGAGCCGAAACTGGTCGTCGCACAGGACCAGGAGGTACCTTGCGTGAAATCACGTACCATGATGGTGTATGTGTACTACAGGCGCTCCCTCTGGATTGGGTACGCAATCGTCATTGCAATCACTTTTGCCTTTATACTCGTCGGCGCATGGTCACTTTATGAGAATGGAGTAGCGTCTGACGTGCTCTTTTCCCGTATCATGGCCACAACCCGCAACCCTACCCTGGATCACTTGAGCGTGGGTGCGTGTCTGGGCGGAGATCCCTTTCCTAAAGAGCTGACACGGACGAAACTACGCTTTGGTGTGCTACTTGAGGATGATCCCAGGGAGGGACCTCTGGGAAAAGTCGAGCATTGCTGTTTTGGCACCATGGGCGAGACAAAGGAGATTGTCAAGGGTGGCACGTACGGCTAAGAGTATCAAGCTCGTAAATTTAAACCAAGTTTCGAGACAGAAAGGTCGTTTTGATTCACATCAGTATTTCATTAGACGGGCCGTCAAGACCAGCAAACTGTTAACAAATGCACAACAAGGAAACGTGACAAGCGAACTACGACTGGTCGCCCATGCCCAGACCCAATAACTCGAACAACATCGGGTTAGCTGCAACAGCTATATATGCAATACCTACTACGGTCAGTCATCGCTGAGATTATCGATGCGCGATACATACCAGTGTACACAATCAGCTTCGTGACCACCTCAACATCATAGCGCACTCGTGGCGTCGTAAGCTTCATGAAGATCTCTCGCTTCTCATTCTCCTCTTCAGTCGGGCTCTGTGTGAGCTTGTAGACGTCGCCGGCAACGTCTGTATCGCTCTCTGGGGGAGTTATTATATTCTTCTCCTTCGTCTGCACTTCTCCTGTGCCCATCATCTGCTCATACGAATGCACACGTGATGCCATGGGTGTGGGCAGGAGACCGGCACCAAGCAACGGCTCCCCCTTTTCGATATTGGGCGTATCGAGAACAGCTGGACTGGGAATCCAGGCCGAGTCTTCAGGTACAGCACCATCCAGCGAATTGACGCTTTCCCGTCGCCTTCGGTTTCGGTAGGCAAGCGTTTCGTAAGCATCGGCGGCAGATTGCGGTCCGACTGATACAGATCTCTTACGTGGGTGAGCGAGGTTCTTGAGCATGTGCGGCAACTCTGACGCAGGTGGGATGACGTTGTCGTCGTCAGCGAAAGGCTTGATAGACTTGTACTTGGAGGCGTTCAGGAAGAAGGCGCGGGGCATATTCCAGCGAGCTTGCTCCAGAATGCGAAAGATGGGCGGCAGTATGGTAAACAACGCAGGCTTCATAGTCGCTCTCCAGACAAAGATAACCACAACACCAAGTAGAATGCGAATGGTCGCTTTCAGCAGACCCATCTCTTCCAGGTCGAATGGGACGGACGACGGGTATGCGTCTTTTACTGCGTAGCCAGTCTGCGCATAGTGCCACGCACCAAGATTGATGCCAATGACAACGCCAGAGAAGGACACGCTGTCGTCGTAGCATGGACAGTCGTCAGCGGGCTCCGGGTGGACGCGGACCAGAACGCACACGACCAAAGTTGCAATGAAAATGTCCATATAACTTCCACTAAAGACGAACGAGTCCATCCAGTCCCCACATACAAGCTGGAAAGCCGTAATCAAGGCACCCATGATGCTCCCGACCAGGACATCTAGAAAGCCGTGCATGCCGCAATACAACCGCCCCGCGATGATGGAAAGCGCATAGAAGTAGAAGAGGGCTTGCAGACCCATGTTCCAGTTGGAGCTGTCGCGGTCGGCCGACTGGCGCAACGTGTATATGGCGTAGAAGGCGACGGACACGGCATTGGCAGAGTGGGACGAGGGGAAGCCGTACTCGAGGGCAGCGGAGCCAGACATGGAGATGCGGGCGAGGGGCGGCGACAGGGGCCTGGGCAGACAGAGCATGTCCTTGAGGAAGCCAGTCCAGTACACACCGGCTGCAAGCATGAAGACAGTCCTGTGTACGTCAGACGTCGCACGATAGTGAATGACAGCGCCCGACATACGCTCGACCGATGCTAGTGTAGCCGCACCAGAACTGGATGGGCAGGAAGACCATGAAGAAGGTGTGGGTGCCGAGGTTGGCGGTATAGGCAAAGTACGAGTCGAGTGCGGGCGAGCGCATCTTGTCCTGCATCAGGGCAAGCCATGGTGTTTCCCAGCGCACAATGGGTATGAGGCGGTTCCGCAGGGCATTGCGCCACCGGGGCAGTCGCTGGGCGTAGTGGTCGTGGCCCTTGTTGCCGGCGTCCAATTTGGGCTCCGTGGTCGCGGCGGCGTCGGCGGGCGCATCATGTCGCGGACTCATGGCAGCGGTCGCAGAAAGGGGGTGGGCGAGTCAATCGAACGTGCATGTCCAGCGCGGGCAGAGGGAGTCTGGATGTAAGACGAGGCCGTGGGTAGATTACAGCATGCCATGGCATCGATCGATAGACATGGACAGGCACCCTGCAATTGGGCGCTAGCTTAGCGAGCCGCTGGTGACATAGCGTGGTTGCCATATGCGACCGAGCACTCTAACAGTCAACATCCGACTCTCTTAAGCCCCGACCACTCGCTCCCCACACCAACTCCAACACCATCTTCCTTCTCCGTATTCATATCCTCTGTCTGAAACTTGACCCCGAGCAGACTGCCGCACCCACTCACCATGGCCACCGCACCTTCCCAGAACTACGACTACCTCCGGCGCAAGCAGAGCACAAAGGCGCCCGTTTCGTCAATCACACCAGTCCGCACCCACGCCCGCACACCGAGCGAGCGCAACAGCAACGGCACCGTCAGCTCATATGGAACCACCAACACGCGCGACACCGCCATCACCGAGCCCCCGGCCTACTCCAAGAAGCTCGTTGTTGTCGGTGACGGTGGATGCGGCAAGACATGTCTGTTGATCAGCTACAGCTCTGGCAACTTCCCAGAGGTACGCGCCCGAGCAAGTACACGTCATGTCATGCCAATGCTAATGCGACGTAGAAATATGTACCAACCGTCTTCGAGAACTACATCACTCACACGCCCCATCCCCCGACAGGCAAGATGGTTGAGCTTGCTCTGTGGGATACCGCCGGCCAAGAGGAATACGACAGGTTGCGACCGCTCTCTTACCCCGAGACCGACGTCATCTTCGTGTGCTTCGCCATTGACTGCCCCAACTCACTAGAAAACGTCATGGACAAGGTAAGACGCCGCCAACTAGTTCATCGTGCATCAGCTGACAATGCCCAGTGGTACCCAGAGGTCCTCCACTTCTGCCCAACAACGCCTCTTATGCTCTTGGGACTCAAGTCTGACCTGCGCAACAAGAAGAACTGCATCGAGCTCCTCAAGACACAAGGCTTGACGCCCGTCACCACCGAGCAGGGACGTGCGGTCGCAAAGAAGATGGGCGCTGCGTACATGGAGTGCAGCAGTAAAGAGCAAGACGGTGTCGAGGAAATCTTCGACATGGCCGTCACAATGGCTGTGGGCGAGGAGCACAAGGAGCAAGAAGAGCGCCGCGTAGGCACAGCCACCTCGTCAAGAGGGAACACATCAGCGTTCCCCGCTGGGGGCGGCAAGAAGAAGAAGCGCAGCGGCTGCAAAGTGCTATAGCCTGTGTCTATCGAGAGGAGAGCATATCGAGATTCACGACGCTGGACGACACGATCAAGATGTTTAATGACCACATACGGCTCACCTCCATCACTGTCCGCACATGTTCGCTTCCTCTTTAATCATAGGGAAGTCTTCTCATGTACATGGTCGGCTGGCGTTTGGGTTTTGTTTTGACACGAGAATGGACACAGCGATTCAAAGGTCCACGTAGCAGCATTTTCTTCCCTGTATCTGTATTCGGTATTCTGTATGTACGCATGGCCGGAGTTGGCGCCGACTTTGCCTTTGCATGGCAATAAATGAGGTATATTTCTGGAACCTGTCTCGTGCCCCCGTTTTTGCTTCTCTTGTTCTCGACGTGCAACACCACTACCAGATCCTGTTTCTAGACGATCGTGATCTGTGCCAATGACTCGTTCTGGGGTATCATTACATCATTCAACTTATCGTCATGGCCTGTTCGACGGCTGGCCGTGCACCTCCGGGCGCGTTGTCCACGAACTAATAAGCTAACAAGGTGTCTCCTTGCAAACGCTCATTTCCGGTCCTGAGGCACCTCTGTCTCGCCCTCGTGTTCCGTCGCACCGTCTTGCGCACCCTCCTGTTGCTCACCCGGATCTTTGGCCATAACGTTCTCAAAGTGGCTCCAGAGCGACTCGACGGGCGCGAATTCGTTCCCGACCGACGTGACCTCCTCGAGCGAACGGTTCAACTTGTTGATGTTTTGCAGGACAACTTCCAGACTCTGGCACTTTGTTAGGATGCACATGGTTTGGGGAATTAATTTGAGAGACTGCAATGCGCTCCGTGATGGGCTCTGTGGCACGTACTTGGGCAATCTCAGTGACGAGCATTTCGCGCTGTTGCTCGTAGTACGTCTTTGGCGGCGCGGCATCCTGGCCGTTGGTCGACGCGAAGTATGGCGGTCCCATCTTTGTATTCTTTGGTGTTGATGCTCGGCGGATCTTGTTTACAGATGCAGCGCCGTTCAAGGTTCTTAGTAAGCGATCCCCTCAACGAATCACGAGAGAGCCACGCTTATAGGTCCAAGCGGATAATAGTGGGTCCAAAACTAAAAAGCCTTTCAAAAGCTCAACCTGGAGCTCTTCGTCTCTTGTTCCCTATACTCGTTCTCGCGACGACATTCGCCATGTAGGTAAGCATCAATTCCTTCTACTACTGTTCCTTTACATGATTAAACCAAACGAAAATCTGTCAATCCTCATAGCCTTGTCAAAAGGACTGCTGAGCTTTGTATATCACACTATGACATCCATCTCTTGATCACGTTCACCGCTCTTCTACTCGTTTGGCAAGGAGCTAACGCAGCCTCTGCTTAGATCCATACCATGGCGGCAGCTCCGGCTCCCAAACCAGTTAAAGAACCATTCCCCATATCCCTTGTGGCTGGCCGTTACCTCCTCTTTGATGTGGACGTTATTGCGCACTGCCGTCGCACGCACAACATCTGCGGTCTCCTGGTCGGCACGATACCGAACCTCAGCCAACAGAACGTTTTTCTGGGCGTACCACTTGAACTCATGCCGGAAGAGGCTCGGGTACTCGTCGATAAAGGCGCTGCGTATATCGTGGATGATGCGCAGGCACATCAGAAGGCTTTTGCGGAGATGAGCCGAGAGGACAGGCTGAGGTACATGGAGGAGATGGACAAGCGAGGGGAGGACGTCACCAAGGAACAGACCGAGCTGGCGGAGAGGCGGAAGGAGAGGGCATTGAAGGAGAAGGGCCTGAAGAGGGAGGAAGTCGAGAAGGGTAGCGTTGCGGCGAGCACGACGTCGGACGAGACGCTCCAAGCAGACGACTCCAGTGTCGCGAGCTCCGGGCTGGGTTTCATCATGAAGGGTTCAAGCTTCTCCGACTCGGCGGCGCCAGTAAAGGCAGCCAAGGTCATCTCCAGTCCTGCCAGCTCAGTCACTGATAGCTCGGATCTTGGTAGCTCTGGTTTAGGCTTCATCATGAAAGGCTCTAGTTTCTCAGACTCCTGGGTGCAAGTCAAGGCCCCCAAGATTGACTCCTCTGCCGCCGAGGTCTCGCTGTTCGACGCTGCGCCCCCTTCGCCTGCTCCTGAACCAGCCGTCCCCGTCCAGGGTAGTGCGCCGAAAGGCGTCGCCGCCCAGAAACACTATGTCACACCGACAACTTCATACCCACCCCTCTCCACGCCCGCAAAAGACCCTGCTGTCCCTCCGCCGGCTGTGCCAGACAGCTATCCGTTGTTCCGCTATCTGCACTCCAAGGGCTACTACCACATGCCTGGGCTGCGCTTTGGGTGCCACTACAACGTGTACCCGGGCGACCCACTTCGATACCACAGCCACTTTGCTGCTACAGGCTTAGGCTGGGACCAGAAGTTCGACCTGCTCGACGTGGTGGGCGGAGGACGTCTCGGCACAGGAACGAAGAAGGCGTACATGATTGGTGGCGAGAACCCCGACGTAGACTCGCAAGAGGACGAGTCCGTGAGGGCGTTCTCTGTTGAGTGGGCGGCTATATAAGTGCTGGTCACCACTATTCATGGGAATTATGACTTGACGAATACAATGCATACATAGAACAATGATGAACTTTGTTCAACCTCGATTACTCTCGATACTTTGTTTTGTCGTGTTTAAAACTCCAAAGCAGCCGCGGTGGCTTTCCCTCCCTCCTCGCTAACCTTTGGGCCTTTGCCCTTCCTGTACACTCTTGCGTCCCTAGGATCGAATCCGCCGTTTCCCCAGAGCGCCCACTCCGGCGTCTCCTCGCCGACGTAGTCTTCCGGTCTCCAGCCCACCACTTTCCCATCCTCCACTCTCGTCCCCTCCACCTTGCCTTCGTAGAGATCGAAGAAGCGCTCAAAGTCGATTCTAGTAGCCCATCTGTCGTTTCTCTTGAATCTTGTGCGGTCGGCTAGCAGGATGCAGCAGGAGTGCGCGTGCTCGGCGCCGATACCATAGGTAAGTCCACGGCTGTTTAGCTCTTTCTCAAGTTCAGTCACAAACTCGGCTACTTCTTCGTAGAAGGGGACGTTCTCCATGGTAAGGCCTGCAGAGCCAGCTGCTGAGGTCCCGCAGTATGTAACGCCCTTGACCTCGACGAAGCCAGGCAGAGCGCGCTCAACGAGATCAGCGTAGCCGCGCACTTCCTCAGCCATGTTGAAGCCTTTGACCAGCGTGAGGCGGAAGACGGTGCGTTGCTCAAAACGACGGTTGCGGAGGATATCCAAGCAAGCACAGAAACGCTCCCAGAAGTCTCGATGCAGGGGCCGGTCAATCTTGCGGAGACTGTCCTTGTTGGATGCGTCTATGGAGACGTAGAGCTGCGTCACTGGGATCAAAGACGCTAGCTGAGCTGGGTGCTGGGCGTTACAGACAAGGAAAGTGGAGATCCGGTTGCTGTGCATGATCCCGAGGAGCTCGTTGATGTGCGGGTAGAAGATGGGCTCGCCGACCAGACTCAGGGCACAGTGACGAATGCGCATGGCTTCGCTGAAACGCTCGGCTCGCACTCCGGGAACGCCCTTCATCATCTTGATCTTCTTGTAATGTGCTGTGGTGATGCCGTCGAAAATCATGTCTGGAGCATCGGTTATCCAGCGCCATGTCGTGCCGACGGGGTTTGTGCCGTGCCGCCAGCAGAAGACGCACTTGTTCGAGCAGGAGAGAGACGGAGTGGCTTCCATGCACAGGTGAGAGGCGATGCCGTAGAAGGAGTACTTGTAGCAAGAGCCCCGGCCTCGCAGAGCGGATTTAGTCCATCGGCAGATCTTGACGCCCGAATGAGAGCCGATGATGCTGTAGCCTTGTTTTGTGAGAGCAGCGTAGGTAGGGGAGGTGGTAGGCACCATCTCCTTGGGGGCCTGGAGGGATTGAGACTTGGCTGGGGATTTCTTGTAGGTCGTAAAGTCGACGGGTATTGGTTCGGCGGAAGAGTTGACCATCGAGCCCAGGTCTTCAACGTCGTCTACTCGCGTGCTCTGACCGTTTTCCTCCGCCATGTCTTCTTCGTCGCTCTCGATAGGGTCTCCACTGCCCGGCACGCCTTCACCAAGTCCTCGTCCTTCGGCGATCTCTACAAGCGCGTCCTGGACCCCTACCCTCCAGTCCTGCAACCTTTCTTCGGCCTCGCTCTTGACGTCCGCCATGCCAAGCGGGTATGCTCTTTTCCTGCCCGTCAACCGAGCCATCCACTTGTCCACTTCCCTCGACTGGCTGCAGAAACCCTCTTCCTCGGTCGGCCACCCTTCCCTGTCGCCAAAACCAAACACAGTGTATCCCACCAGACCGCTTAGAGGCGCCGTATCGATCCTGAAATCATTGTGTGTCTCCTGCAGGCTCTCCACAAAGACGTCCAAAACGGTGTCAATGTTGTACGTCGGTACGAGGATAATGTAGAAGTATTTGACGTTCGCGTCGCCCTTGGGCGAGCTGATGAAGTAGTCGTCGTGCTCGATGTACGATATGTCGAGCGTCTGGGGCTCCAAGAAGGACTTGGATTGATCGCAGCCCCTGTCGAGATGGAACAGTCAGCGCATGCTTCACAACTATTTGCGCATCAAACCTACCTCGTCCACTCGGTGAGAACTCCCGCGAACTGCTTAGCGTAGCGCTCCGTTGTGCCAGACAGCGACTGGAAGAAGACCAATGGCTGTATCCTATCCGTTTGGTGGTTGAACGTCGGAGGCGCAATAAGCTTCTTCGGTGTCTTCCTGCCCTTGACCATCTTGGGCCCCTTCTTCACCTTTGCGGCTGCAGCCACCGCCCTCGTATCGTCCTCGGCATGGTTGTCGACATTAAGCTCCGACGAGTTGAGCGTGGTGTATTCGGGCAGCCATTCGGGTTTGAGCTGGACGGTGGGTTTCTCCTCTACCGGCACTGGCGACGAGGGAGCTGGTGACAAAGAGAGCTTCTCTCTCCGATCGCGCGAATAAATTGCAAGACGCACAACCGTCGCTACTACCAGTGCAGCCAGCAAGATGGGGAGTCGGTGTTGGTGCCAGATGAAGAGCAGCTCTGCGGCGACGTCAGCAACATAGATTGTGATGAGGTGGTTAACTGACCAGCTGGCAATTGTTCCAGCAGCTCGAGTAGTGCCATTGCGCTGCTCTCGACGTTGCGCCAGCGTCGTGTTTAGGTACGAACTTTTGGCAAGCCACTCGCATGGGGTCCGTTGGTGGGGTTCGAGTGCATGCCAGTAGCGAGGAGCCATTTCCTAAGCCGTACCCCACATTTCACATGCCAAGCCGCACATGCGTCGACCATGAACCAAGGGCGAACCACGAGACACCATCTCTGCACCCTTTTTGCAATAAACATGCTCAGTGCCATTAACGCCTATGTCAACAATGAGATAGCCAAGGGCGGAAAATGCTACGCCGATACTACTATACATTCATCATTCGTGTGCCTACGTTCCGGTTCCAGCGCTCCCCTGACTATTCTGTCGTCGCGGTGCTCTCTCCATGCCCTCGACCACACTGCCCCTTTTCCCCATGCTATACATGCTCCCCTCACTGCCCTGTCTACGGCCAGCTATCCCGCCAGGCCCCCCAAATGTGCTACTTAGTGTCCAGCCTCCGGTTGCTGGGCTAGCGTCCCTGATACTGATCGCTGGCGGCAGTCCCAAGCTTGGAATCTTGTCTTCCCCTATTGGTAAAATTCGTGGAGACGGAGATGGAGCATGGCGGAAAGCTTCGGCATAGAATGCGGACAGCAGCGAGGCGTTGGAGCAGAAAGCTTCAACCTCATCTTTGACCTGTTCAGGGGTGAGAGGAACACTAGATGCAGCGGCTGGAGTGGTCGCTGCTGATCTCGGGTCGTGGAATGTGAGCGCAGTGTGGAGGAGACTGGAATCTTGGACTGGTCGTGCCAGCGGACTCGCAAAGGGACTGCGGTGCGGGTTGCCACGCTCTACTGCGGGTGTCGATGGTAAACGGCTGCTTTGACTACCGTCTGTGGTGGCTTTCTTGTGCTCGTAGGGATCCACAGGCCGGATCCTGCTGTGGTCTTTGGCACGGTTGTGCGCGAGCCTATTTGCTAGCAGAAGGAGGTTTCCGTCGTCAGATATCTGGGCAAGCAGGCCTCCGCTCTTGTGGATGAACTGTGTATACTTGTAATCAGGCGTGCCCCAGGAATACGTAACTTCAACGTCGGGTGGAAAAGCACTTGCAGCTTCCATGTCCAACACAAAGTTGAGCCTTCGAAGCAGGAGCTTGTGATATGCAAACTTGTCGGTTTTCGGGTACTGTGGAGAGAAGCTCGTCGAATCCCACATCGCCTCAGGCTGAGCCTGGGGAGGCTGTAGTGCAAGCTTGACTACATAGGGCGAACGGAATGGATGGTTATCGACGATGTCCGCCACCTCCGCGATGGGCACCTCCACCAGTTTCAGACCATACTTCTCCACGCTCGTGGCCCAAGTAACGATGGCATCTTCGATGAGCTTTGCAGTAACATTCATCCAGTCGATACGGATGTGATAGCAGTTATCGGGGTTATGCAACCGATCGTAGTGCAGTGAAATGATCTCGGGTCGGTACGAACGCTTTCTGGGGTCTACATCATAGCGCATAACGCGTGACATGACGACTTTCCGCTTATGTGGTTCGCCGCGTGTTGGTGTTTTCTCCCCTTCTTCGAGTGAACCGGAGCTGTTGGACGAAGAATCGGCAGTGTCCGGACGTGACTTGGTGTGCTTTGATAAAAGAGGCGACGTGCGAGGCGCCTCCGCCAGCGGCGTGGAAGGAACAGACTTGTCCGTCTTGCGCATACCAAACCACCCAGTTCGAGATTCGACCCGTGGAGCCCTGTGCTCTGCCGCGATCTGGAAGAAAAAGTTGCCATCGCGGAAATGATGCCGTCCCTGCACGTGCTGGAAGAGGCCTTTCTTCATCAGCTCGTTGCCAAAGTCTACCGCCTCGTCCCGCGTTTCGATGTCTTTGAAGTTTGAGAGCAGCCAGTTAGTGAGGTCAAAGCCGAGAAAACAGTTGTAGTGCAACTTGAGATGCCATCGACGGTCAAGCATCTGAATCCCCTTTTCGCCCTGCAAGTCTTCCGCGAGCTTTTTGATGTCTATACTAGACGTGTGGTATTTTTCCGCATCGGAGAAGATGGACGTCTGGAACTCGCTGTCAGTGTCGTTGAGCAGGGAGTGATCCGGGCCGGCCGCAACGACCGCCGAGGGATCGCGTGTGTGGTATTCAATTGCAAGCGGATTCGGGTCCTTTTGTTTCAAAATGGACGCTGGCTGGAAGTAGCGCTCTTCTGGAGGAATATAGCGGAACTTCTGCCACAGTTGAGTAAGCTTGCGAATTCCCTCGAGCCGGATCTCCTCAGGCGAGTCCTGCATAGGCAACGGTCTCCGATGCATGGCTGGTATATCCACTGGAATTAGGACAAAGCGAGCCCTCCAGAAGCGCAGTATCTCCGAGAACTCGTCATGGTATCCAGCCAAGAAAGTGTCGATGATGTTCCAGTTGTATTCTCTCCGTGGTGGACGTAACACAACTTCTCGAGGGTCATATGTGTCTTCAAACGCAGTGCGGATAAAAGGTTTGTACGAGAAAGGCGTATCAATGCCAGCAGACGACTCCAGTGCTGTGGTGGGCTTCCGGTTGTATCTCCTTACCTCTACCTCTCCCCCAGCTACACACACTAGCTGGTGGATACTGTTTCCAACGCTCATGAAAACAGTGTCTCCATCACTAGACATGTACTCGGGATCAAGAATGCTAGCGAGAGTCTTCTCTTGCCGGCCTGAAAACTCCGCTACGGAAGAACCAACGATGATTTGGAACCCGTGGGAGAGGCGAAAGGCGATTAGCTCTTTGATAAGAGACTCTCGGCTCTTTGGTGCTTCCAGAATATCGTCGTCCTCATTCTGCGTAATTTTATATGGACTTTCGTTGTACTCTGATGCTATTTGGTCAACAGAAGGGAACCACTCGTGGGTCAGCGGTACTGCAGCAGGCGAACACAACGACCTCCACTTCACCGTGCCTGTCCTCAGCGTCCTAGGGAAGACGTGATGCCAGCGCCGGTACTGGTTCTTAGAGCTTATAATGTTTTTCTTCGGGTTACACGGGTTGACCAGGACTGCCCAAGGAGCGATCGCGCTTGTTGGAGACAGAGTCCGGGGAGCTTCTCTACCACCTCCACTAGAAGAGAGGTCTGGTTTCGGTCCACCGTGCTCACCTGCACCTCGCGCTCCCGCAAGTAAAAATGTTGACCCAGGGTCCCTCACGACTGAGCCAGGCTGCGAAGGCACATTGGATCGGTCGGATCGCGCTACCCTCACAGTCTCAACCGAGCGGCTTGCGCGGTCAGACGCAAGAGATTCGGCTGACGTAGGGCCTGCGCGCGATGCAGGTTTTATCGCAATCGGCTGCGACGGCTTCCCTGTAGAAGTATGGCGAGTGCTCGCCAGCCGTTCCGCAATGGCGCCTTTTTGATTCTTCTCAACAGTCAGCATTGCAGGTTTCACTTTCCCCTGACTGATATCGATCGTGGCATCGCCAAGAGTTGGTTTTGCCGGCGCAGCCTTTCCACCAAAGCTCATCTGCCTAAGAAACCAATTGGAAGGTCTGCTCTTCAGGTCCTGCTTAGCTGGTGCTGGCGTTCCGGCACTAGTCGGCAAGAGCCCAGTTCGCCTGGGGGATGACCCGCGGCTTGTAGCCGGAGCTGGTGGATGTCTCTGGGTAGAGTTTACGGTTTGGCGATGATCTTGGGAGTCTCCAGAACCACCTCTTTTATGTACCGTAGGGCGTCCGGCGCTAGCATTATCTCTAGTCAAATTGTTCTGCCGCCGCAAAACATCGGCTCGCGGCATGCCCTCGCTTTTGAGGTTTGGCATACGGTAGGTGCTGCCTCGCGGAGATTGGCTTTCGACGTCTTTCGATCTCTCGCGCATCAGCTGCGGAAAGTTCGTGTCTGGTGGAGGTCGAGCTGTCTTCCCGAATGACGGACCAGTACTACGGAAAGAAGAAGATAGACGCAGACTTCGTGACAGGTCTGGTGATCCGCTGGTGATTTCATCGCTCAGCCTTCGCTTGCGAGCTTGGAGTTGGTCCAATGCAGAGTGTCTCTCTACGAGAGGAGAAAAGACTCCGCCGTCGTATGCCTCCATCCAGGCCTTTTGGGCAGCCCTTGTTTCGTCCAGCTGATCCTCGTTATATTCTTTGTCGCCCCGCGAAGAATACGAGCCGGCCGCAGCTGCGGAAGGTTTGGTTGCTGGTGCGATCTGCGGGCCTTCTCCATTCGGTTCGAACAACTCGCGCAGATGGTGTGGGTACATTGGGTCCTCTTCCAGGTAGGGAATCGCTATATCACCCACCTCATTCTCCATGACACCCATCATCTGCAGCTCGTACAATCGGCACCGTAGAGAGAAGATGCGACCTTTCTTGCGAGACTTCTTTACAATCTTGTCCGCCTTTCGTGGTTTTGTGAGTTCTAGAATCTCCTCAGACGTTCCAGACCAGAACGACACATCGACCCAGTACGGCATTGCGAACCTCCATCCGTCCGATGAGTCGGTGGACACGTCCATCGGTATGTGTCGTACGGTGGAAGCGCGTGACATGGAGCCAAAGTCTGGTTGACTCTGGCGGGGAGTTTTGTCCTCTTCTGTCCGCGACATCCTCGGAGAAGCATGCTGTTCCCTGTCGTGCTCGGCTTTCAAGTCGGACACCGAACGAGGCGTTTGGTATTTGAACAGGGGCACGGAGTGAAGAGGCATCGGCGAGAGACACACTAGATCAATTCCGATACCCGACCCAATCAGGGTATCCGTGGTCAGCTTGAGCATGTTGTAGTCAACCTCAAAGACGCCAGTGCCCGGAGTAACAACGATGACGGAGATGCCCGTGCGGACGAGATCGCGATCGATGTAGTCTTTGGCAAATTGAGCCGCTGCCAGATTGATGGCTTCTAGGATGTTGCCTTGGCTTGCGGAAGAAGGTCGACCAGCTACGACGACATCAGTGGCTGGGTCTTCAGATCCCGTTTCCTCGTTGACGTGCTTCACCGGCTTACGGACCAGAGACACCTCCCGAAGAAACATCCTAAACTCCTTCTTTAGCTGATAGAGAATGTTGATCCAATCGCCGCTGGCCATGTCGCTCACGACAACTCTGTAGTAGTCTCTGAAGGTGCCCGAATGCGAATCGGCGTACGTGTTGCTCGTGGTCCCTTCCGGGCGATCGGCCAGGAGCTCTCCATCGTATTGCATTCTTGTAAAGAGGATGATGGTGACCAAATGTCGTGCATTTATTCGCAGCCATCTCTTGAACAAGTCTGGAAGAAATCCGCTTACGACCTTGTTGAACATGATCTCGCCAGCGCCTTCAGTATCGAAATCCCACATTTCTCTGGACATCTGGATGAAAAGTGTGTATCGTGCTGATTCGCTGCGGAATATAGGCTTCGACTTGGGCGAGAAGTAGCCAGAATGAACCGACTGACCGTTGATGTATATGTGTTTGATCGTGGCCTTGATGGTACCCATGAACAGTAGCCTTTGGCCTCGGTAGACCGTCCGCTTGCTGAGTTCGGCGATCGCCATACGCCACATGTCTGCGCGTGCGAGATACTCGTCCCGAAAAACGATCTCCACGTGATGAGCCTCGTGCGCATCCTCATCAGCCTCAGTCACTACGACCTGCATCCTGTTGCGGAACCCGAATACCTTGGCAATCCTCTCAGATATTGAGACCTTTTTTAGGTCAGCTATGCGGATTGTCAGTCCGACTATAACTTACTTGCAGATTTGGATACTTGGACTCCATGGTTGCGGGAAGCGCTTTAGGAACAAAGACATAGGCCTTGTCCGCGTCAACATGGCGACCCTCCGGGATAGTCGAGCCATTTTCATCAACGGTTATCGTTATCGAGTCCCGTCGATGTCTCTTTGAATGACTATCCCCATTTGCATCCTTGTGCAAGGTATCGACTTTGGATTCCGTGTAAAAGTCTCGAACAGCATTGTCCGTATGTATCGCCACGATCTGGAGGAGCGCGCCGGCACTAGTGGGCAGTTCTGGGAATTTCTCTCCATTGAAAACGATTTCATCTCTTGAAAAGTTGTCGTCATGAGTCCAGAGAGTACAGACCTTCTGGACCCGAGCCGACTGTGGGATTGAAGCGGATTTCGACATGTTGGTTGCCGCTGCGAGGTGCAGTCAGGGACATTTTCAGGTCGCTCAGGCGCGTGTGCAGCACAACAGTCGCTCCATGTTTTGCTCTGCACAAACAACAAAAGATCTCCGGTGCGTCTACTCAACGTTCATAGGCCGTCAGCGCGATGGAGCGTGATCTGATGATCGCGTCGCGTAACGACTGCAGGGACCTTGAGGTGCTGAATTGCCAAGGCGCTAGGATGTAGCTAATCGATTGCAACAGCGCACCCAAAGTCACACAACACGACCTAACGTCAGTAGCTCACTTGGTATCGAACTGCACGCACAGCTACTTGGTGCTTAGATAATCCGGGTATCATTATGGTCGCATACAGCGTGTTGATTATAGTTTTGCATCTCAGTGATTTTCACGTCTAGGTTCTTGGATTGTGTATAGCGTTTCTACGTTACCGTATCATGGCATGCGTCGATCAGAACTTGCAAGGAGCGCCCAGATTCATCCTTGGAAAGAGTGCGTGAGAGGTAGGATCATGCAGTGCGCGTGGAGCTCCGTCGGCCCATACTCGGAAGCGTCGACGCTCACGACGTCATCTTAGAAATCGAATGAGTACGCTTAACCGGCCCCAACAGTAACATCAACCTTCTATGAACAAATCGTTTACCATCACCTACACTTGATACTGATACTTCTGTTCCTTCCTCTTAGAACCCGAGAAAATGGCGCACCACATCCTTCTCATTGGCGGCCACGGCAAAGTTGCCCAACTCCTCACACCACTCCTTTTGGCCAAATCATGGAACGTGACTAGTATGATACGTACTGCTTCTCAAAAATCTGCGATCGAGAAGCTGGGACAAGGACAGCCCGGAAAGTTGGACGTGCTGGTCAGCAGTGTGGCTGATGTCAAGAACGAAGGGGATGCGAAGAGCATCTTGGAGCAGGTCAAGCCTGATTGGGTTGTCTGGAGCGCTGGTAAGCATAGCATCCAACAAGAATGCATGTATACTCACGATAATCAGGAGCTGGTGGCAAGGGCGGCGCGGAGATGACGTTTGCAGTCGACCGCGACGCAGCTATTGCATTCACAAAAGCCAGCATCCACACACCTTCTGTCAAGAAATTCTTGACTGTATCTTACCTCTCTTCCCGTCGTGGACGCGCACCCTGGTGGAACGACGAGGACTGGAAGGCGGCACAAAAGGTCAACACGGAGATCTTGCCGAACTACTTCAAAGCCAAGGTTGCAGCTGACGAGGTCCTCACTGTTCTTTCTCAGGATCGAGTAGCCAAGGAGGAGAAAGATGGTGTTCCCGCTAATGAGCGCTTCTGTGGAATCAGCTTAAGGCCTGGTACACTGACAGAGGAACCGGCGGGCAAGGTGAAGATGGGAAAGATTGGAGCGGGTGGCAAGACGAGCCGTGCGACGGTTGCGGAGAGCGTGGTCGGTGTCTTGGAAGCTGAAGGGGTAAGGGGCTGGGTCGATGTTATCGATGGGGATGAAGGGATCAAGGAAGCAGTAGCAAAGTATGTCAAGGAGGGCCAGGACGCTGTTGAGGGCGAAGACCTCGGGGAGATGAAGGAGAGGGTTGAGAAGTTATGAGGGTGATCACTTCAATTCAAATTGGGCATGAGCCAGATATTCAACAGCAAAGGGGAACTGAGTTTCTTGTTTCTTCTTGTTGCTGTCTGACTACCAGATGTTGGACGCACGCGGAAAAGTGCCACGCTCAAGAAGTGAAGAAGAACGATACAGCTACAAAGGCTGCTTTCTCTACACCATAATGCAGTAATAGAAAAGGGGTCTCAGTAATACAACGAGCGAGGCAGTTGCCGCCCAACGTGAGGAGTGTCATCGAAAGAGCAAGGGGTATGTACAATGTAGCTCCTCGAGACACCAACTCCTAACGCCGCAGAACATGCATTACAGTTATAAACACTAGGAAAGGCGCGTAAAAATGTGTAAGAATCTAGGTCGAAGGAAAGAGGACCTTATGTTCCAGGTCCTGTCGGTTTGGAGTGGTCTCCAGAGTGGCCTGAGAATGGTCCTACGACAAACTCTGGTGTGGTGTCCATGTTCTGGCTAGGAGGGCCGCGGTACTCGCTTGAGTCGGGCGCTAGAATAGGATCAGTCGACTTGGTGTCTGGATGCACTTCGATGCCGTCCTGTGCCTCGAGGTCTTGCTTTGTCGCGTCGCGGCTGAACTTGATGGAGTCGTTGTCGCCATGACCGCGGTCGATTGGCGACCAACCAGCGACACTGCCAGCGACGATACCAGCCATGACAGTGGCCGGGCCGAATGCAGAGTTTGAACGGGACCTAGTACGACGGCGGCTGTTGGGTGTGGGGGGCGCTTGAGAACCGTCGTCCTGTGGGCCGTTGTTTGGAGTGCCAGGCAGAGAATGGCTGGAGCGAGACTTTGTGAAGATCTCCTTGGGATGTTGCACCTTGAACTTCATGGCACTGAGACGCCCACCACGTACTTTGCGGAGGAAAGCAAGCTCGTCGCGAATCTCCAACAGTCCCTGGTTCCATTGATATTCGTCATCGGAGATGGTAAGCTCGGGAGTTTGTTTACGCCTGAAGAAGTCGGGGACACACTTCCGGACGAGCTCATCAGGAATCAAGCGAACAATGACACCGACGGGCAGAGAGAGGAAACCCAGGACTATCGAGTAGCCCCACTGAGCACCGTTGAGTCTGGTCACCTTGAAGGCGACACCACCAACGAAGATGATCATCGTCTGACCACCAATCATGATAGCCAGGATGATGATGAAGAACCAGTTGTGGGTGATGCCCTCGAAAACATTGAAACGGTTATCGAGCCTGCGGTTGTTCAGTGCGTTGAAGATTTGCATCCAGACGAAGGTGTTGAAGACCAAGGCTGGCAGTTGCTCCCTCTCGTGTTCGCTGTGGTAGCTGAGGATAGACTCGCCGGCAAAGTAGAGGATAAAGGTGACGACCAGCTGGTAAATTGCTTGACCGATGATCATCTTCCACATCCTCAGGGTGATGAGAGGAGCAGACTTCGGGTCAGGCTTCCGGTCAAGAAGGCTGCGTGTTGGGGGATCGGTTGCGAGGGCCAATGCGGCGAACGTGTCCATGATGAGGTTGACCCAGAGCAGTTGAACAGCAGTCAGCACAGAGGTTTGGTCGTCGCTAGACACGGCAGAGACAAAGGTAAGCAGGACGGCGGTGATGTTGACAGTAATCTGGAACTGCAGGAACTTCTTGACAGCGTCGTTGACCGCGCGTCCCCAGAGTAGTGCCTTGACGATGGAAGCGAAGTTGTCGTCCATGAGAATAATGGCGGATGCCTCCTTTGCGACTTCTGTACCAGCAATACCCATGGAGAAACCGACGTCGGCTGTCTTTAGCGCTGGCGCATCGTTGGTTCCGTCACCAGTGACTGCAACAGTCTCGCCAAGCTCTTTGAGGCGCTTGACAAGCCTACGCTTGTCTTCCGGACTAGAGCGAGCGAGAACACACAGCTTGGGGATGACAGCGTCCATGTCTCGCTTTGAGAGCTTGCGGAAGGTAGGGCCCTCCATGACGACACCTCCAGGTACAAGAATTCCACAGTCTTCGGCGATGGCTTTGGCGGTAAGGACGTTGTCACCAGTGACCATGCGGACGTAGACGCCGGCGTGCTGGCAGTCTTTGACGGCTTCACGGACACTCTCTCGCAGAGGATCTTGAATACCGACAACAGCCAGGAAAGTCATCTTCTTGGACACGTCCTTGAAGACAGCTTGGCTCGGGTCATCCTCGTTCTTCGAAGACTCAGCAGGTGGCCAGCTCTCGAAGTCACGGTAAATCAGGCCGATGGTTCGCAGAGACCGAGACGCGTAGGTGGTGATGACTTGCTCGAGCGTCTCACGGTTGTCGCCTGTCATGGATGTTTCGACGAGCTCCTTGTTGGCGTCTGTGACGATCTTATCGCACATTCCAAGCAAGATCTCGGAAGCGCCCTTGACATACATGCGGTAGCGACCATCGTTAAGTTTTGCAACAGCTCCGGAGCACTTGATGGCCGAGTCGAAAGGAATAACCTGGACAATGTTGGCGTTGGACCGCTCCTGGGCGACATTGCCCATGCCGAGGAAGTCGCGTGCGAATCCGAGTAACGCGGTTTCAGTCTTGGAGCCGATGAAGGGATCAGGGCCTCCAGCCTCACCCTCGAAAGCGGTCGTGTTCTGGATGATTGATTGCAGTAGAACGTCCTTGACATCGCGGTTCAATGTCGCAACAAATTCGGGTGCCGAAACATCATTGGGGTTCTCTACAGGCGACTCTGCCACATCTTTGCCCTTGCTGCCATCGTCAAGTGGTGGTGCTGCCGCTTTGAGCTTGTGGTCCCCGAAGCGAAGAGCAGTGCCTAGAGAGCCAGCGACAACCGTCATTTTGTTCTGTGTCAATGTACCTGTCTTGTCGGAGCAAATGGTGGTTGCATTTCCCATGGTTTCGCAAGATCGGAGAAGACGGACCAGGTTGTTGTCTTTCAACATGCGTGTCGTGGCAAACGCCAATGCAAGAGTGACGGCTAGCGGCAGACCCTCGGGCACGGCAACGACAATGACTGTGATGGCGACAATGAGAATGTTGAGGAAGTTCTGACCCTTTTCGGCAGGGGTGTCGGGGCTGCCTTTCAGACGGACGAGGAACTCGATGAAGAGCACAACAAAGAGCAACAGGGCAGCTGCTCCACCGAGCTTGGCAATGTACGTCGCAAGAACGTTCAGCTTGTTCTGGAGCGGAGTAACTTCGCTGTCTTCGCGCAGAGACATCATCGTCTTTCCGTAGCTGGAATGCACACCAGTAGCGGTAACCATGAAAGAACCAACACCTTCCGAGACCTTGGCGCCAGACAGAATGAACGGGTCGACCTTCTTGAGATTGTCGTGCCTTTCGATGGCCTTGAAGGCCTCCTCGCCAGACATTTTCTTGAGCAGGTCAGACTCTCCAGTAGCCGAAGACTCGTCGCACTTGATGCCGTGGCCTTGGATGAGAATACCATCCACGGGGATCATGTCACCAGGCTCCAGATTGACAACGTCTCCAACAAAGATGTCGTAGACGGAGATTTCGCGAGTCGTGCCTGAGCGAACCACCTTGATAGTCCTGTCCTCCTTCTTTTTGTTGAGCTTGACGAATTGCCGTTCCTTTTGCCAGTCGTTCGCCGCACCCACAACAACCACAATGACAATGGCGACAATAATGGCGACACCTTCGATCCACTCGACAGCAGGCTCGCCCGGCTCATGCTCTACGCCAAAAGTTTGGTACAGTCCCAGGGCCAGCGAAATGACAGCAGCGCACGTAAGCAAGATCAGGACCTTGTCGTTGTAGGCCATCCAGGCTAGCTGGAAGATGTTCTTCGGTTTCCTCACTGGCAGACGGTTGTCACTAAAAATGCGCTTCCTGTCAGCAAAGGCGTTCTCCTTGGAACCGGCTGGGGCGCTGTCGGTGTGTGCAACTCCATTTGGAGACGACTTTTGCGGAGACTCTGTCCTGCTCGGAGTAGTAGCCTCGTCGAAAGTCACGACACCGTCCAGTTGCTGCTCGTCGATGCTCAAACCGGCTCTGCGGTCGGACCGAAGACCTTTTTCTAATCCATCAAGGCCACCAAGAGCATGGAAAGCGGATAACTAGATGTTGTTAGGATATACATGAATGCGGTCCAAGCGTAGTTCTTACACTCTTGGGGTTGTAGAGCTTCGCCAGCTGTCCAGGCGAAAAAGCGAACTTGTTGTTCTCGACCTCAAAGTCAGCCTCAGTGCCCGGATCGGGTTTCAAAGCATCTTTATCATTCATAATTTCAGTCGGTCCCAAGTCTCCCTTTAGCGTATCGCCCTGTGATGATGGTACATATGTGCCCGAGCTATTGGATTCACCATTGTCGGTCGCCGAATCAACCGAGTTGCCTCGGGACCGGGCACCAGGGACGTTGAGCAAACCGGCGTTGCTGTTCCATGCCGTGACCGGTGAGCTGATGTTATGCGGGCTCGTGGGTCTGCTCTCCTTGCTATCGAACGAGTGCGCATTACGCAGTTCTTGCGATTGCTGCCTCGAGTGTGTAGGCGAGACATTGTCGGTATTAGAGTATGTTGCAGGTCTGTTGTTATCTTGAATGGCTCCTAGGGGGACCGAGTCGCCCATGGTAGGGTCGTTGGTGGCAGATGTGTCGATGGTGATGGTCGGTGCCCGTGGCCTTGATGAAGCATTGCTTGCATCGGTGTTCGCCATTGCGGTAGTCTGGCGCCCCTTCCAGGCAGCTGTGGAAGGCTGAGGGTGGGCTGTGCAGCAGGCAGGCGGGTGGTGGCCGTAAGCGTAGCAATGTCAGGTGTGCACTTCCGGTGAGTGTGCTAGATTATGAACAAGACCTCATACAGAGAGTACATGCAGGTTATAGAGGGCGTCTGTCGTGGTAGAGGCGAGAGGGCGGCGCTGCAGCCTTGGTCGTCGCGTTGTAAAGAGCGGAGGCGAGTACCTGGGAAGGAGTCTGGTACCTACGTCGTCGTCTTAGCACCTGTGTTGTGGTCGTAGCCGGCAAGAGCGATGGTGGGCTTACCTGGGCACGCTGCGTCTGCGGCAAGAGCGATTGAGCGAAGGAATGGTTCGAAGAGCTGATGCTATGGACTAGTGAGTGGCAGTGTTCTGGCTGCGCATACTCGTTCGCGGTCGAGTGTGGCTATGGCAGCTCGTGTCCCTGGGTGCTCGTAAAGACTATCAAGTGGCGAGAAGACGTGACGCGACAATCACGCTGTTTGCTCAAGGAAAATGGCTGGCAATCTTAGATGCTGGCTTCCAGAGAGCACAAGGCAAACAAGACCCCCAGCCAAGGCCATGGACCTTGTTGTGCCTTTGCGAAATACCCAAGACTTGCACTGCCCCGATGCCAACCTCGAGCGCTAAGCCGTTTGCGTCGAGCGCTATTTCGCAAGCAGCATGGGTGCGGGACTCAAGCGGGACGGCCTCTAACCTAACCCCTCGAGTGCCAGCCTCCGTTTCACCCCACGATTAACCGGTTAACAACTGTCCTGGCCAAGTCCAGTCTGCATCTCCTGCACGCTGTCTCGAGCGGTGATGCGCCATGTGGCCATTCGCACAGCAACAGCCTGGCACGACCATCGTCAACCTCGCACAACCCAAACGGGCTGCCTTCCGTATGGCCAGTAGGTCACGGCCAAGGCACGCCTACCGCACCGTGTCTGAGCGCTATATCACAAGTGATTCATCGACGCAAATGCTAGGAAGCGCGCTTTCGCCTATAGCTACTCCTGTCTTCTTGGCCGTCCATCCGACTAATCGCAATGGCGCATCAACAAGACGCTTTATTTTTCCAGTGGCGGCCATGTGAAATTATTTTACCGCCTGCTCAGCCTCGACCCATCACCAGCTCCACCTGCCCTCGGCTTTGTTGGCTCTCGTCCATCTCGCCGCCCTCGTACCTGAAGATCCAAGATATGTATGGATAAAGGGATGCGTCAATTTCCGAGCGGCCAAGAGCTCCAGAAGCTTGGCTGTTCCGTGCCCATCACCCGCCCAGTCTTGATAAGTTTGTTTGCGTCATTGGCGCTGTGATTACTCTTATCGTCAACTTGGATCACCAGGCGCGTTGACCGTTACAATCCCCCGAGTTCAGCGTTCCATGGACCTGGTACCCTTGAACCATGTGCGCGAGAGCGTCATGCAGTAGCACATTCGAGCATCTGTATTTGCATCGCGATGAGAAGAGCAATCGCTTCACCTCAACATAAGCTTCTGACCTTGAGCTACAGTAGTAAGAGGCTTGCTGCATACAAGATCTTGACATGCTTTAGATGACCGCTTCTGCGACCTTGGCAGCCTACCCCACGACGCACTGCGTGTGCTGTCGGTCCGAAAAGGTTGTGGTGTCCAAGTTGTTCCGAAAGCAACTCACCCTTAAGCATCTGCGGTATTTTACGTTGATGAACCAATAGACCAGCCGCGCTCCGTACTTTACTTGGACGTGTCTCCGTTGCTCTCTTTACGTCATGGCATGAGTAGAGAAAAGGTGATATTTAAGGAAAGCGTTTGGTTTGCTTGCTCGTTGATTCGCCCGTCGAGACAGCAGCGCTTAGTAGACGCCTGACGACCGTCTGCTGAGCCATCACTGCACGTCAGCAAGGTTGCTGTCCGAAAGGCCTCGGAATAGCTTCGCATAGTTGGGGAGAGCATGCACAACCCTATTTTGTCATGAGATGACATGCATGATTTTGGAGAGCTTTGGGAGAGGACAGGTCAAGGCGCTCATCTTCCTTTTTAGGCCGAGGAGCGCCCTTGCGATACTCGCCGACATTTACAGGCGATGGAATATTTGCTAATTGTATGCATCGGTTGAGTTACTATTTACTGGTAGGATCTGTACATGTTTGCATGGGTGCTACCTTGGTTGGATCTCTTGGTTTGCTCCAGACAGTAAAGGAGCGCATATGATGTTTTATTACTCTCTACACAGCATCTACGCAAGAGAGAGTAGCGAGACAGCGGTCGAGGGTGTGCATAAGTCCTTAGAAGAACCAAGCAACGTCAAGACTGTTGGTCTCGCGTAGACGTTCCGGAGTCCGTCGTTCCTGTGCGAACCATTCATCATGAAGCCTAGCCCAGACTAGTTAGCCCTGCGTCTGAGCTAGAGTACACAGCCTCTTGTGTCGCCTTCGGATTCCACACTTTGGAACGAGAAGGCGTAGTCTAGAGATTGATCGCCACCACGAATTTTCTCAACATTACACCTACCCGGAGCCTACCGCGTGTACCCGTCACGACTAGGAGGCTGTGCAAGTGAGCGGTCGTAAGGGAACTGTGGCCTCATGTTTGCGACAGAATGATTTTTACTCTGATTCAGACGTGTGTTCGTCCAGACAAGATTGGGATGTGGCGACCGAGTGATGTGTTGATCTTTCTGGTAAGTTTCAAGATGTATGTAAGCAGACTGGTAAAATGCGGACATACCTTGTGCTATCTTGACATCAAGCTGATGATGTAAATACGTGACGCGAATATCTCCGTGATTTCAAGATACAGCAGACGCGATGTGTGAACTTATCACAATACAGTAATCTAAGAGGACTGTGCTAGCACATGCAGAGACTTTGTCAGTACATATCAAGACTACCGAAGAAGACAGTTCTTGACTCATATTCCTAACCTCAAATCCCATGGTTCAGACATTGCTCTCTCCTTTCATGCTTCTCATGTGGTCATGGTGCATATTGTCATTCGAGTATTCATGTACTGTTTGACAAGGAGACGGCGATGTCCATGAATCAGCGCCATCCCACCAGACTTAAACTTGCATCACGCATCATATTTACTCACCAGATCATTCAGTGGAAACACGGGTCGCGTCATAGAATAGCACAGTCATTTCGCTCTTATATTCGAATACTTCATCTGTCTCTAAAACCATCAAACCCACCCTCTTCAATGTCCTTCCGTTTGCTTTGAGTACGTGCTCCTCAAGCCATGGCAGCAGTGGTCTCAGCAGGAGTAGTAGTGGTCTCAACAGGAGCTGCAGCTGGGTCTTCTGCCGCGGGAGTCTCTTCAGCGGGTGGTGCTTCAGCGGGAGCTTCCGCTGCTGGTGCCTCTGCCGCTGGGGTCTCAGCAGGTGGCGTCTCGGCAGGTGGCGTCTCTGCTGGTGCTTCGGCAGCAGGCGTCTCGGCAGGAGGTGCTTCGGCAGCAGGGGGTGCCGCAGGGGGTGCCGCAGCTGGGTCCTCGGGAGGTGCAGGCACGAAGCTATAGTACAGTCAGTGTCTGGTTCGTCGAGACCACATCATATCCGGCGAGAAAACTCACGCAGCAGTATCCAAAGCCAGCTTCCCGGCAGTTCCACCCACAACATCAGTGCCGTCAGTGCTCGATTGACTCTGCTGGCTCAATTTAACATAGTCGGCCAATTGCTGCGCATTCGCAGGGTTGACCATCATGACCTGGCCCTCCTGGCAATGTGGTCCGGTAGCACAGTACAGAAACATGGGGTCGGCACTAGTAACAGGCATGTTGAAGGTTCCAACATCTGTCTGGCCGTCCTGGAAGGGAATGTGACCGCTGTGGATACCGCCTTCCATGGGCGTGCATGCTGTATCGGCCGTCGACTGCGTGACGGTGTGGTTGCCGTTGGAAAACTGGAACTGGATGATATCGCCGACTGCTGCAGTAACGGTGTTGGGGATGAAGGTATCTTGTGGGCCACCGACGATTACGGGAATGATTTGGTTGGCGCGACGAAGAGGGTTGGCTTGTTCGGTCAGTATAGTCCAAGCGAAGAGATGGAAGATGACATACACTTGACGCTAGGCAGTCTGTTGACGGTCCTGAATGCCGGACCTGGAAGTGCACTTGCCGTGGCAACAAGGGCGAGAGAGAAGATGGTAGACTTCATTGTGTAATAGCAAATAGCTCAATTTACAAAAGGTATCGAAGGCGTTAAAGGGCTGACTACCGTTCAACGGTAGACGGAAGAATCGAAAGTAAATATTATGTAAAGACCGTTCTACGGTTATCGTAGTTAAAGAGCGAAGCGAAGAAACGAAGGGTAGGAAGCTTGAATAGCGCAGGAAAAGACATACGAGTACCTAGCCTCATATACCTAGGTACGCTTGTCTCTACGCTACGCTTCGTCCGCGCGCTTGAATCAACTCTCATCCTCCTCTATCCACCCTGAATCTTGCCTACGTATCTCACCTCCTGCGATAATACCTCAAACATCGAAAATGGCCTGAGGTTCTGTAGGGCTACCACAAAGCAACCTATAGCGCACGGCGGTGTGGATACCTAAGCTGTAAGACCACAGCGGCCAAGCTGTCGCATTGTTGCACGTCGCCTAAACGATGTTTGACAGCCTTGTTTGCCAAGAGTAAGTACGGTAGATGTGCATGGGTGGTGGCGTAGTATGCCGTTTGAAGATGAGTGGGGCGAGGAGTGCCGAGTTGCCTCATGATCGTTTGGAAACCTGAAGTGCCTTACTATGCGCGGCGCTTAGACTTGACAAGGCAGAAGCGGGTAAACGGCAGGGTATCTTTTGGTACTGGATGAACGCATATCCTGAAGAAGTAATGGTGCGTCGATGATGTGAGTTGATGACCTCGGGAGGATAGACGGTTGGTGGTCGGACGATGAGCCTGCGTTGACATAGATTGAAGTAGAAGAGCGCATCATAACCTCGAAGCGGTGGACGTAGAGTCCGCAGTAAAATACCTAGGTAGATGCCTTCTCCTCCAGAACTACAGGTCATGTCGTCCCAGATGGGAGATCTCCGGGCCTCGGTATGTGGAGGCGTGGAGCCAGGAACGTACCCACACGATCGCATTATTCACAAAAAGCAGTAGTCATGCAGTCCAGCCAAGCCGGACATGAGTTGTTTGGCGGCGGAGATGCGAAGACCGCGGCACCGCGGGTCCATGTCATTCATTCTAGCTACTCCTTGCCTCCAAGATACCGGTAGACGACTGAAAAGTCTTTGCCTTTGCAGTTCTCGGCCTTTTCGCACGCATCGTAAAGCGCTCTCGCGGGCTCCCCTAAAGCGAGCTTGACACCCGCCTCGTCGGCAGCCTTGAGCGCAAGCTTGAGATCCTTGCTAGCCAGACCGATGCCAAAGCCCCCTTCATAGCCTCTGCTTGCAGGCGAACCCTCGATGACTCCGGGAACGGGGTTGTTAACCTCACTAGGCCAGCATTTACCGGTAGCCGTGTTGATCATACCAGCCAGCGCCTTTGGATCTAGACCCCACTTCACACCCATGCTCATGGCCTCTGCAGTTGCAATGTTGTTGAGCGCGAGAAGGTAGTTGTTGGCAAGTTTCCCCTTGAGACCCGCACCAGGCCCACCAAGGTGTACTACTCTCCGGCCCATCATTGACAGTACTTTGGTGGCTCCTTCGACGGCCTCTGGCGGCGCACCGATCATGAAGGTGAGCGTGCCAGCCTGCGCCCCAACGACACCCCCGGACATGGGCGCATCGATGAACTTGCCCTGACCAGTAGAATGGGCAGCTTCCGCCACCTCGCCCGAGGTCATGGGGTCGATGGTCGAGCAGTCGATGAAGAACCGCTCTTTGTTGACGGAGCTGTCTGACAGAAGAGTTGCCGGCTCCAGCATCTCCTTGAAGACTGCCTTTACATGCTTTGGCTCCGGCAGCGAAGTGACAATGGTTTCCTGAGGCTGTCAGTACAAGCATTCGAAGCGGCAATGACAACATGTATGAGTGGAGAGCATCAGAGGATTGGCTATAATATTTGTGTAATCAGAATAAGGGTCGAAGACCCCCAACTTAGATCATTGATAGAACAATTAATTCATCATAAAGCGGTGGGAGGAAATGAGATGTACGTACGGCTTTCTCGGCGACCTCTCGAACGTTTTCAGCCACGCGCACGCCTTGTGGGTGCTCGTCGAGGAACTGCTTCGTGGCTGCGGTGTTTACATCGTGCACGAAGAGCGTGTCTTCGGCGGGTATCTTTGCTCTGAGGTTTTTCGCCATGGGGTATCCTATCTGACTGTTAGGCTGGGTAGTCATGTGAGCGCCGTGGTACTAACCCATGCGTCCCAGTCCTATGAATCCCCATGTCGCTTGCAGACTGTGGGAGCTTGAGAAGCACCGTGTCTGGCGGGCTGTAGGTACTGATCTCCGCAGAGGCGAAGCTAGCGCCGAGACTGTCCGCATCGTGATATGAGGAGGAGGGTGAGCTGTTGGTTGGGGTTGGCGACGTATTGCGGAGAGCGGTTGGAAGCGGTCTCCGCACCCATGGACTGCGTTCAACCGAGGTCGCGGTCCATCGGTGCAGCTGTGGAAACAACACCGCTGCGTCGGGCTAGCTGCTGCTGGGTGGGCATTGTGAATGGTATGACCCGGCTCCAGTGCTGGAGCTGGACTTCCGTGAGGTTTGAAAGTAAAGATGGGGTGGGACAGAGAAAATTACACGCTGGCGGAAAAGTAAATCCGGCCGAAGCACGCTAACTCGAAGCTGTTTGGGACCGTGATACTGCTTGTATTATTTATGAAATTTGTGCATTTAGCTGGCAGACAGTTTGCAAACTATATAGGGAGCTGGAGCAAGGTAGTGGGTGTCGCAGCGGCAACAAGGAAGACATGTTAACGCTTACCGCCGACGATAGGTCGCCTGGAGAAACTCGCGCTCATTTCATGCACACGTAAGTGCCTGGCTGTCTCATTACGACCATGCTGAAGCCTGACGAAGCTGTTGAATGAGGTCACTCTGCTTCGTAACAACGGCCTTCGCCTCGGCGATAGTGCGCTCCATGGTGTCGATCACGTCGTCTGCATCCTGGGCAACCCTACGCGCATGCTCTAGCTGATCCATGACTGCCATCGCATTCCTAGCTCGCTCCTTAGCTAACTGGTCAAGCATGCGGCAGGCGCATTCAATCCAGGCTATCGCATCTGTTGTGTTCTGCTCATTGATATCGAGCGAAGACCATGTCATACCGAGGTCCAACACTGTCCACTTTTGTCCAGGATTGAGTGTCATATAGATTGGTAGCAAGCAGAAGTAGACCTTACGCGCTTGCCATGAGAGGAGTTTGCCGTACTGGAAGTGAAGGTCGTGCTCGCGGGACTGTAAGAAAGCGGCTTGGTTCTGCTCAAACGTTGTGTTGAACCAGCCTTCAAAGGTTTGACGCCATTGAATCAACTGATCATTCGTGCTCCAGACGTCGATGGGGGGAAACAAGCAATCTGGCTCGACCACACCGGCACAACGACACGCGACATAAGCCAGCTCAATGATCTCATCAACCAGTAACTGGAGCTGCATGTTGGTGTCCTTCTTGAGCTTGTTGAGTGAGTCTTTCAGTCCGATTGCACTAGCCCTGCCAACGTCATCGCACGTTGCAATCGTGAGCCCTGTAGCAGCGCCGGTTGCTGTGACTGGAGCGGCAGGAGGTAACAGCTGCGAAGTGCTTGAGATGAGATTGGCCAATGCTTGGAGAGCTGCCGTCATTTCGCTCTCATGCTTCTTCGTCTCTGAATTCCACTTGCTAGAGATCTCAATTTGTCGTCCCTGAAGCCAACCCCTGAAGACAACGGCAGTGTCAGTGGTGGTCGGTGGGCTCCAATGACCCGCGTCGATTTTCAGAGCCTCGTATACGTTGCGAACAAACTGTATGAACTCTGGGATGGTG
The DNA here is from genome assembly GCF_001642055.1 of Alternaria alternata. Taxonomy (NCBI): domain Eukaryota; kingdom Fungi; phylum Ascomycota; class Dothideomycetes; order Pleosporales; family Pleosporaceae; genus Alternaria; species Alternaria alternata. The sequence continues at coordinate 127,265 of NW_017306200.1, forward strand.
TTGTCCCGGTAGGACTGAAGTTGGAGAATCTCTTCTTGCTGGCGTAACAGGTTGATTTCGTGATTGACAAGACCCAACGCCAACAGTGTGGGCAATCTACTGAAGAACGAGATGCAAGCGGTGGGGGAGATCATGGTGGTATCTTCCCATGCTGGCCTGGGGACTTTGTTTGTGTCGAAGAGATCTTGGAAGATCTTGTCCACAGCCGCAATCATGCTAGAGAGGGTCTTGCTGGTTGCCTTGGCAATGGCGTGGTTCTTGTCGATGATCTCCTGAATCATCCTCTTCAGCGCCGCCAGCCAGACGCCGTTCTTGTCGCGTGTCGGTGTCCATTTAGCGACATCCCTATGGGCTTGGGCGACCAGCTCGTTCATTGCTTCGCGTCCTTCGACCATGAAGTTTTCAATGTCCTCCCCCTCACTGTCCAACTCTTTAATCGCTTCTCGGAAAAACTCCAGACGTTCGGCGGCAAACTTTTCAGCGTTTGTTGCGAGCACAGGATCGTCATCCGCGTAAGTTTCGGGCCAGTTCTCTGTGGTGATATTCGCGGCCTTGAACACATCCGACACGAAGTCGTACAGGCACTGTCGCAACCGGATCAGAGAATTGTCTCGCGACTTCGACACGTCCAGGCTTTGCTCGTTGTTCGCAATGAGGTTGTCACTGAACTTGGTCTCGATACCCCTCAACCACACATCTAGCTCGTTCAGACCACAGCTGGGTCGGAGTATCGGCAATGCACGCCCATATGGATACAAGGTGCGATAGATACGCTCGACCCACTCTTGTAAACAGCGTAACATTTCCTCTTTGGTCGCTGTGCTGGTGGCGGCATGCTTGTCCATAGCATTCGTGACGCGTTGCCTCTCGAGGGCAGCCCAAAGGCGGACGTTGAACTCTGAGCCATCGATAGCTGGTACGTGATGGGCAGCTCCGCGTGGCGGAATGTCGGTACCACGCGTTACTTCATTCATTGTACCCATGGCTTCGCTCAACATCCATCCCCACATGTCACCGTATCGATTCTTGGTGTTGGTGAAATATGTGTCAATCGCCGTTCCAAGCGCAGTGAGCCGCACAAGCACGTCGGGGTCTGCTGGCAGTTGAAAGTTGAACCTGTTGGACAGGATAGTCATGGCGCCGTCAATGTTCATCAGCGAGTCGTTGTATTCATCACTGGCGCTCTTGGTGGCGTCTCGGACGTGCTTGACAACTTCCGCTACCTGTCCCGGTCCTGATGGCTGACTGGATGTGACGCACAGTTCTGTCACCATGTCTTGGACGGCGTTCTCTAGGTCCGACAAAAGCTGTTGCGCCTGTGTGAGGTTGCTGACAGCGCTGTTGCTAAACACTGTGGCAGTATCGGCAGGTGAGAGATCTGCACCAAGCTGAATCCCTAGTTGCTGCGCGCTATTCCGGATAGAATCTTGGATGCCTTCAATCAAGACATCTTTGCTCTCAATAACGGAAGTGACGCCGCTGATGAATGCAGCCAGCCGGTCAGCGACTGAAGCATCCGCCGTTAGCGTGACGTTCAACTTCTGTGAGGCGATCGTAAGCCTATCCTCAAAGACCTTCTTCTCTCGGTCGTACTCTGACTGTCTAGCGTCGACTGCGCCAATGTAAGTCGAAAGGTTTGTCCTGATGTCACAGTCCGCCAACATCCTCTGGCCGAGTGCCTCTAGGGCGCCCTTCACCAAGACAGCTAGCTGGCGGTTGTGCTCCTCGTGGTTCTGTTGCATTCTGCTAAGCCAACGTTCAGCTTAAGTGACGTACTCTTTGGCCAACTCGTCCGTGGACTGTTGGTCAGGCTTACTGAACTGGAAGCCTCGGTTTGCGGCGGAGGTGGTGAGACACTGCGAGGTCAGATGCACAGTCTTACGTGATGCCTTGAGCTCTGCTGTGGCTGCGGCGATGTAGGCGGTGAGTGCGCTCTCTACGTCGCTGCCGGATGGGAAGCTCAGAAGGGTGGTGGAGCCGGCGAGTTGTTCCGTCAATCGGGAAACAAGCTCGTCGTGCTTGCTCTCAGTCGCTTCGTGCTTCTCGGCAGAGGCTTTGAGCTTGACACCCACGGCCGCAATGTACGAACGTAAGTGCGCGTTCAGACTAGAGGCATTGCTTGAGATGCTGATGTCGTTGGCGCCGGGAGAAGAGTCGACAGCGTCGGTAAGCTGACCATGGAGAGCTTAGGAGTCGTTGGTCTGCTGGATCACGTACTTACAGAACTGCTGCAGCCGTGCTTGTATAGTTCCTTCGCCGAGTTGGAGGTCGTTCAGACGCGAGCACGCCTCGTTGAGATGGGCGGTCAACTCTCCGTTGAGCGTAGCAACTGCCTCCTTGTTTTATATGACACTCTTGACTTACTTCAGGAAGAAGGCTGGTTTGAGTTCGATGCTGTCAGACGTGTGCGCCGGCTGATCTCCAAGAATCTCGGGTGACCTGTTGTCGATTGCCTCGCGAAGACAGTCTTGGACTACCTCTAGGTTGGTGGCCATATGCTCTGACTTTGTGATGCGGGTCGACATGGTGTTGAGCAGGTCATACAATATCAGCTCTTCTGAAAAGGGATTGCGAAGTTAGCGTCTTTCTCGCACGAGTCTCATATGGTCAAGCTTACCAGTGTGACCATCGATGGCTATTCCGAACTGCTTGGCGATCTTGGTCATCCGCTCCTTCATACGTTGAATTGTCGTTTGGTACTGCTCGTAGATCATGTCGCTTGCGTCTGACTGAGTTCCTATCGCGGTGACTACTACACCTCTACTTCACTATTCACCCCCAGAAGTTCTTCTTATTTGACAACTAACACAACATCTATCAGTATCTACTACTCATATCTGAACGTTCGTTACCTGACTTCGCTAACTCAAACCACTGTTTCTCGTCAGCTGCTCTCACCCGTCATATCTTCGCAGTTTTGGTAGTGGTGGCAGTGGTCATGATGAGTAGCAGACACTAAGATGGCACTGACTTGGAAGACAGGCGTAGTGTCTGCTCATGAGCTGCTGTCTCTACTGTGTTTACACTACCTTCGGTCGAGATGGCGAGATGCTGCATGGAGGTTTCCAACGTTGGGCGAACGCATGTAGGCTCCACGTTGACGACGATGTCAGAGTTTGGACAAACTCTGAAAAAATTGAATACATGCATGTAAGCATGCTATGCGGCAACGACTCATTAATACCGTCGGACATTCTCGCTATCTTCCTCTGTAATGGAGCCACCGAGTCGCAATCAATCCATCCGATAAGATCGCAAGGTTTGAAACACTCTCTTCTTCCAACGTTAACGTCGAGCGCCACGATGGCTCTCCAGAACTGCATAAGGTTCATCACGTAAAAAATACACAACGATGCAACCTGACGAATTACCATGAATGTGTTGACGGAAACCATTCTTGAACTAAAACGTATACGCCGTAAGTACCTGGACTCAGTACGCCGTGATCCTTCCGCAGTGCAGTCCATTGCAGTGAATCGAGACAGTAATACATGAATCGAGAAGATGAATGATGAGAGATGCCCTTGGCCCTTTGACCCCATACTCATCGACATCGAGCCCGTAACCCAGAATGACAGATAGCAGACAGCAGACAGCAGATACAGAAACCATGAGCCGCAGTTCCGCGTACAAATCACGCAAGTATTAAAAGAGAGTAGGAAGGAACAAAAGCGGCCGCAAACACCAGTATATCGCACACAAAGATAAGAACAAGCCTGGCTAAAGGCAGGGTAGTCGGCAGGGTAGTCGTACAAGTACGAGTCGTGTCGTCGTAAGTCATTTCGAGCAGAAAGGTCGTGAAGTCGTTATCTGGAGTAGGGCTTGTTCATAAGAGCAATCTCACGCGCTACAGTTGCCCACTCCAGGTCGCGGCGAAGAGGCTCGTTGCGTCGTTGGCGCTGGTACTCTTCCCACTTGAGTAGTTCGTAGGTGAATCGAAGGTGAGGTTGGATTATAACATTAAGTCGTCGCGCCCGGACAAAGCAGCTAAGGGACGTCAGTTATGGTCGGAAAAGAGCTCGCAGTTTGCTTACTAGGCACGGGGAAAAGACATGCCCAGCTCATTCATAACTTCCGCAATGCAGATGGTCGCAGAGCGTGATACGCCCACTCGGCAATGTACCAACGTCGCGCCTCCCTCTTGCTTCCCTGCTTCTACAAGATGTCAGTTGAGAACCCGCACCATGAGCTGCAACACATACCAATAAATTTGAGACAGCGCTCAAACTCGCCCCAGAGAGGGTCTACACCATTGTCTTGGACTCGGTCGATCATCAAAAAGTTCTCTGCGGGCCAATCAAGCTTCTTCGTGACGTCCTCCGGCCAGGAAAGCGCTTCTCCGACGCTCAGGATGCGTGTGATGCCGATAGCGCGGAGGAGCTCCGGGTTGTTGGCATGTCCAAGGTTGCCAAGATACATGTATGGCAAGATACGGCTGGGTAGGCTTCCATCAAGCTTCGACAGCCAGCGTGGTTCTGAGATGTTCAGAATGCTCTGGTTGAAGCGAGGAGACTCCTGGAGGATCCGGGGCTGTATCGCCGTCAGGAGCGCAACGTCCGAGGGGTATGCAAAGAAGTTGCGGCCTTTCTCGCGATGCATCTGAATCCAAGCATCGTGAACAGGCAGGCCTTCGGCATACATAAAGTAGGCCAAAGCAAGAAGAGTCGTCTCGGTATAGCCGTCTGTGCAGTGTATCAGGAACTTGCGCGGCGCCGCAATGTCGTCCATCTCTATGGCCTCGTCTTCTTCTTCTCGTCTGCGCTTCGACCGCCGAACCTCTTGCGGGTTCGCTAGCTCGTACATCCACTTGCACATATCCATAAGACCATCGACTTCACCGTGCGCCCACGTAGGAGGCATGATGCTTCCTGACGATGGGAACTCCATGTGCAGGGTAGATTTGCGGTGGACCCGCTCAAGACCCATTCGCAGAGCCCGTAGTGAGCGTGATTCAGGTACATGTGCAAGATCGGTCGCTTCGATGAGCATGTCATAAGCGTCTTCGCCCGCACAGTCTGGATGCAGTGCCTGATCAGGCGTAGGCCCTAAGAAAACATTGTTGCTGATCTCGGTTGCTTTTGACATTGCGCTCATCTCATATCGCTCCCAGTAGAAGAAATCAGCAACCTCTCCCGTCATGTCACCTGCGGAATTAATAGCAACAAGCTTTGGGTATTTCTCTTGCATAGACGCGAAAGGATCTGAAAGCATGAACGTGTTGAACAAGCAATGCGGAAATCCATTTCTCGCTTCGTACTGCCTCTGAGCTTGGGAAATCTTCTGAGCGAGCGCAACGGTGTCTTGCGGATTGGTTTTGTGATCGCCGTAAACAATAATGTCCGAAACCATGGCCAATTTACAAGCCTGGATTTGGAAGTTGCGCACAGAAAAGCCATCCTTTGGGTCACACTCCATGAACCTGGGTGTGTCGGAAGACACAGATTCCAGTAGTTCGTCTGGTGCAACTGCGCCCTTTAGCTTGGAAGACGACAGGTTTCCACCAGTCTTGACAACGGTAATGCTGCGAATGCACCTGGGAACCTTTCGGCCGCTTCTGCGACGAGACGAGAAGAAGGCAAGCTGGATCTGGTTCTCGGAATGGAGACCGTGCATCCATGGGAATACCTGGTCGGGGTTCGGCAGCGGCTGCGTTGCAGTGTGCTCCAAGGCCTCTGCCATGCGATCCGCCGTGATGGTGTACACGGGCGGGTCATCCGAGTACAACGAGCAGTAAGCATCTGGCGGGTATGTGATGGACGACTGCTCAATGAGGCTGTCTTGCCGCGGCGGCGATGCTGGGGGAGTTGCGGGCAGTCCGCCGGGGGAGCATTCTGGGATGTGCTTGTTGGGAATAGCAGTCGGCGTACCACGAGAAGAGGTGTTGAGCGACAGGTGCGGTGGAGGTGTCGAAGAACGACCGAGCATAGAAGGATATCTGGCGACAGCAGCGGCCATGTTGACAAGTCCAAGGCCTGGGGTTGAGATGGAGCGAAGGCGCGTAACGTGGGAGGAGGGCGAGAAGTCAATTGGCAGGTCCTCTGTAGTAGCAATGGCCCTTCCCAATCAGAGAGATGCAGCGGAGGGGTCAGGAGACTACCAGAGCACAGCAGGAGTGACAGGAGTAGTCTGTCGGGCAATTGATAAGTACGCGGCGTCTTAAGCTTCGGGCGTGGGACCTACGTGTTGAAAGTTTGGGTAAGACGGCGCGTTAGTTGTTGAGTTGATCAACAGCCGGGGCCAGAGAGGTAAGCACGAAGCCGTGGAGAAGTCGCGGCCCTTTGCGGAAGAGTGAATCTAAAGCGCGGCGGTAGTCATGCTGCGATGAGGGGAATGGGAGGAATTGGATTAAACGAGCAGGAAGAAAGAAACATGGAGGGGCGAGGGGCGTCGATGGAGGTTGTAGCCACAGGAATGATATGGGCGTCTCTAGTGGTTCCCCGCTATCTCACCATCCCAAGCACTCGACAAGGCGCCGTTTTAATTCACCCAGCCCGGCTTCATGGTGCAGCCACCATGCAACGCTTGCTCCATGGCCGGCTGTGGTTGGCTGGGGCAGACAGCACTGCACGACGGGCAGCCGAAATAGCAGTTTCGGCTTCGTGACAGCCGCTGGGATTCGGCAGCATCACGGCGCAGTTGTTGCAAGGGCGATAAGGATGCCAATGGGTGGGTCTCGCGGACCTCGCAAGGATGCGTGCGGAGATATGGCAGACGCACTGTGCGCGCTGCATGCTCTACTGGCAGCTATAGTGAGCAAGTGCCCGCTAACAAGGACGACGCCGGCTGCGTGGAATCGGGCTGGCTGTTAGTGCGCCATTCGCATGCGGATCCAGCATCATGCCCCACTGCCGTGCAGCTCAGCAATTGCCACCCAACACGCGAGCTCAAGTCTGGAGCTTCATCGAGCCTTTGTCGATCGACCCCGCGTCTTTTGGCTCTGGAGCCGCCCAAGCATACTAGAGTCTGGAGCCTCCTAATTGCTGTCAAACGACCAGCTGCAGTCTACATGGCATGCTAACCAGCACCGTTTGTCGGCCATACCGCACCGTGTCCACTGCGCAACCCCGCATCTCCATGTCGCTCCTTATCGCTTCTGCAACGACACCAGGACTAGGTGTCTTTGTTAGTTCAGTAGTTCCGAGCAAACCCAAGTCGTGAGGTGTAAGCCCCAACGCATGCTGACGTACGAGGAGAAAATTGTTCTCTCGCACGCACTATCAAAGTGTTACTAATGGTGTGTGGATTGGATTTGTAGATTGAATTCTTGGGTTGCGTCAATTTAGTAGCTCATTTGCAAGACTGCAATGCTCGCGTGCCCACCATCCGCTTGCTACACATAATCACTCAGTGCGCCTGTTCAACCATGCCGCCCAACTCCTCGCATAACGCCAGTATCAAAGCTCGTATTCATAGCATAGGTCGTCGAGAAGCGCATCGCTCCTACGGCGTCCTTGCTGCAGTTTGCGCCCAACGCGCTAATACCCATCCTCATACATCAAGCTCGGCCCTAGAATTCAGTATCTCATCGACGATCGAGCGCTGAACAGCTATCCTGTCCTTGTCGCTTGCATCCTGTTCCCGCAGCAGCACCGCCAGTACTTCGATCGGCGGGTCAAGGTCGAGCCGTTGCGCTCGCTTCCAGCGCTTCAACCGAGCGATTCCGGTACATGGCTACAAGCGCATATCTTGTTAGCGCATGATTACAACGTCGAGGACTTCATATCATAGATGGGCGGGGACTCGGAACTTACGCCATAATGCGCGCTCATGTCAAACTCCCTCAGTATCTTGTCGTGCAGGCTCAGACCTCCCTGGTGCGTCCGCGGTGCAAGCCTTTGCTTCTCCTTTGTGGTCCAGTACTTCTTGATCGCTGCATCTGATATGCGCCGTGCTCTGTCCTCGTCTGGTGTGCTCTCCACCTCTTGCGCCTTGACCTCCTGTTCTGTTTGCTCGATGATCGCAGCTTCCGTTGTTGTCGGCTCAGTATTTGAGATGTCGGCAACCTCTGGCTTGATGTCTTTCAGCTTCGCCTCGAGTATGTTCTTCTTTGCGCCTTGCGATTTGACGCCAGCCTTTGTGACCCTGTTTGTCGTGCCGTGGAATGCGAGAGTCGACTGCTGCGCCTTGGCAGCGGGGGCGGATGCTTTGCGTCTGGGAGCCATTTTGGAGTATTTGCGATCGATAATGGGCAGTTGTTGGTTGCTCAACGTCGTGATAGTCGCTTGCGATGATGGGGTGGTTGGGTTCAGTGACCTCATTCGATTTGCTTGGCGCTGATCAGGGTCGCATTCATTGGTTGCTGCAGTGATACGCGAGATCGCGCAGACATGTGATCTCGCATCAATCTCCCCACATCCACCCGAAATTGCGGGAGACTTCTCTGCATGTGCTCTGGGCCATTCCACGTTTGTCTAGTAAGTTCGCTCCTTCAGTATGACGTAGACAGCCATGCTTTCTGGGATATGCAAAGTCACGTAAAATTGTTGGATGCGTTATCGTGCTGATGTCGGGTATAGTAAACGACTGAAAAATGACCTCCACAACACCCCCAGACGTTGCCGCCCACGTCGAATCTCTGATCCCAAAATTCCAGCCAACCCGCCTCCTAAACTCGGATCAGGCCGGCCGCCGCATCTCCCTCTACGGAACCATTGATTCTAAACCTGCTCTCCTACTCGCTGAGCGTGCCGCCTTCGACACCAAGCCCAGCATTCTATCCAACTTTTCCACCTCACTGCGCAACATTAAGAATCTCGGTGCAAACGACATCTACGCCTGGTTCCTCGCAAATTCCAACCCCAGCGATGACAACCCGCCTCCGGACTTCAAGTTGAATCTAATCTATCCTTGCACAGAGAAACATGTAAAAAAGTACGAGCAGCAGCGTCTGCGGGTTGTTACCGAGACGCCCGAGATTTACCAGAAATATGTGAGGCCGTACATGCAGGCGCAGCGTGAAAAGGGCGCACTGGATTGGATCTTCAATATTCTCGAGGGTCGGACTGAGCAAGAAGATGTCATGTACCGGGAGTCTGGCGAAGAAGGCTTCTTACTCTTGCCGGATCTGAACTGGGATCGCAAGACGATGGGTAGTCTGCATCTGCTAGGTCTGGTCGAACGAAGAGACATATGGAGCGTAAGGGATCTTAAACAAAGCATGGCAGAGTGGGTTAAGCATATGCGGGAGAAGATGATTGAGGCAACTGTCAAGTTGTACCCGGAGATTGAAAAGGATGAGCTCAAACTCTACGTGCATTGTAAGTTCGTACGATGAGGTTGGGGAGACTCGCTGACTGGTGATAGACCAACCAACATACTACCACTTTCACATCCACATCGTCCATGTTTCGCTGGAAGCTGGCAGTACACAAGCTACCGGGAAGGCCTTGGGTCTGGAGAATATCATCTCGCAACTCGAAATCATGGCTCCTAAATCGTCCCCGTCGCCAGGTATGCAAGATGTCAGCTTGACATATCACCTTGGCGAGAGGAGTGATCTATGGGAGAAGGTCTATCTGCCGCTGAAGGAAGGACGAGAAGTAAAGGTAGATGAGTTTTGAGTCACATCAAACGGTCTAAGCATGCTTTGAATCTATGCAGACAGCCGTAGCAGCGATATCGTGCCTCACAGTACTTGTTCTCAAGATATTCGTTACCAATCTACTTGGTCTGGTTCGTGTACTCTCTAGACTCCACAGCTGGTTAGCCGTTCCTAGAATGACTCGGCAAGCGTGATCAGACTGAAACGCAGCTCGCCTCCACCGGCCTCTGCCTCGCGCTTCAGGAAGCTACGCACGCCCAGGTCAAGAGCCTTTTCGCTGAGAACATCTTCATCTGGAGCCAACGTGCCCCTGTCAAGAGGACCCTTCCGTCGACCATCAAGTTCCCAAAGGTGGTTTTTGTCCGATTTGATGAAGCAGACGTAATGTAGGTCGACATCGGAATCGGCTTCGGGCGCAGCGGTGTCACCTCCCGATGCAGCGTCTTGATGCGCGCTCTCGAGTGCTTCAGACTCGTAGAGGAGATCGGCTCGTTCAATGGGCTTGAGTGGTATCGCGTCGTTGACCAGCTTGGCGAGGTTTGAGTCGGGTTCTGGAGTCTTGTTAGCATGCCAACTGGTATCTGGTAGAATGACTACTAACTGATATGAGCGCGTGCGGAGCCATTGGAGACACCATGGAGCAGGCCGATTAGGCCACAGGCATTTCCAATTGTCTGCTTGTACCAGACAACCTCTTCATCCGGGCCATGTCCCTGGTACTCCGTCTTGTCCTGGTCTTCCTGTACGCGGAACTTTTCGTATGTCTTACTGACGGGAAACACGAGGAGCAGAGCATGGGCAGGCCGCGGCACAAAAGCAAGTAGCTCAGGCTCGTCTATGCTGAAGACATCGTGGAATGCAAGCTTCTCCGAGAGACCGAGCTTGTGAACGAGGGCGGACATGACATCAGGATTGTTCTCTGTCGCGCATTAGCTGGCATAATTGCGGTGTGAGAAGACGTGTCTTACCCAGGGGAATGAACCTCTTCCTGCCCTTGGGCACGTCTGGTGATGTCTCGGATGCCATGGTGGTGCTGTGCGGGAATGGTGTTGCGGGGAAGGAGTTCTGAGCTCGACATGTTATACCTAGGTACGTGGGGCGCAGGCAGCAAACGAGTCGTCATCCAAACTTTCCTTACTTTTACCAGGCATGTAATAGGCTACAGCATCGTCGGCATAGGACAGTTGGATAGTCTATGACATTCGAACGTCGAGGCACTGACCGGGTATACGAAGCTCATGACGAGGTATAGCCAAAGACCGATCTTGTCAAATTGGTTCCTGGTGCAAAGCGACAATTATCCTCATGATAAATCAAGCCATCTTGAGATGCAGCAGACGCGATGCATGTGATGGACACGCGACTTGGGCAAACGCGATGGCCTGTGCGGCGACATGGAAGCTTCTGAGCCCCGCGGTGACGGCGGACCTGAATTTGACTCACGTGAATCATGCGTCTTCGCCATTATCCACCAGCTACACCCTTTTGTCGCATACTACACATCGGACGGCCCCAATTCTCGCAGCCCAGACACTTTCCGTTCGGAGCCTCTTTAGCACTGCCCAGATCCCCCCTCAGATCGAGAACCACCGCCGCCAGCAGCTTTACGGCGGATTTCTTTACCCCACTACAACCACTTGCCCTCGACTTTTTCCAGCGATTCTTCCCACCACTGCCCACCATGGCCACAATCGACGAAACTCTAGCGATCTTCCTCAAGACACACGCGCCCAACAACGCTGCCGACGAGACGGACGCTGTCAAGGCCTCGCAGGCTCTCTTCCCCGAAGTCACCTACTCCGACGCCGAGAAGACTGAGCTCAGCCAATGGCTCATCACCGCCTCCCACATCGCCTCTTCTTCTGAGGACGCCGCGAAAGCCTCCGAGCGCCTGTCGTCACTGAACACACATCTGTCCAGCCGGACCACCGTCCTCGGCGCCAAGCCCTCCGTCGCAGACATTGCCCTCTACCAGAAGCTCGCACCGGTCGTCTCCAAGTGGAGTGCTGAGGAGAGGACTGGAGAGCAAGGATACCACCACATTGTCCGCCATGTCGACTTTGTCCAGAACTCGCCTGTCTTCGGCCTGAAGCTGGACGACAAGGTCAACATCGACCAGGACAGTGTCATCTTCAAGATCAAGCCGGTAGACGCAAAGGCGGAGAAGGAGCGCAAGAAGAAGGAGAAGGAGGCTGCCGCTGCCAACGCCGCTGCGTCTGGTGCCACAGCTACTACCCTGACTGGCGACCAAGGACAAAGTGGACAGGGCCAGGCAGGCAAGAGCAAGGCCGAGAAGGCCAAGGGCAAGGCCGAGGCTGCTGGCTCCGCTGTAGCATCCGCAGTCGTTGGAAACGCAGCTGGCGGTGTTCCAGAGGGTGCGCCAACCGAGAAGAAGAAGAAGGAAAAGAAGGAGAAGCAGCCCAAGCCCCAGAAGGCGTAAGTCACGAACCCTCGTGATCGTGTATACAACTGACAATCACAGTGCGCCAGTCGAGAAGCCTCTCTCCCCCGCCCTCATCGACCTACGTGTAGGCCACATCCTCAAGGCCGAAACCCACCCCAACGCCGACTCGCTCTACGTATCCACAATCGCATGCGGCGACGCTCCCGGCACAGACAACACTTCCGAGTACGAAGGCCAGATCGTGCGCACAGTATGCTCTGGTCTTAACGGCCTGATCCCCCTTGCTGAGATGCAGAACCGCAAAATTGTCGCCGTGTGCAACCTGAAGCCCGTCACCATGCGCGGTGTCAAGAGCTGTGCAATGGTACTCGCTGCATCACCACGCGTCGCCGAGGGCGAGGACAGCCACAAGGGACCAGTCGAGCTGGTGGATCCCCCCAAGGAGAGCAAGGCAGGTGACCGGGTCTACTTTGAGGGCTGGGAAGGCGAGCCTGAGCCTGTACTCAACCCCAAGAAGAAGGTCTGGGAGATGATCCAGCCGGGCTTCACTACAACAGATGGTCTGGAAGTGGGCTTCGACGTCGGTGTCGTGCCACAGTTGAGCGGCGAGGGTGCGGATAAGAAGACGGGTGTAGCCAAGCTGAGGACCAAGGACGGCCTGTGTAGCATCCCCACTCTCAAGGGAGGTGTTGTGCGATAGATGCGTCTGATTAGACAAGAACGAAAAAGTTATTGTACTGCCTCGCGCATATATCGAGTGTTCAGAGGTAGATTTCATGCTACAAAGTGAGCCTGTCACTTAATAAGCCAACAATCTCACAAACCATTGCAGTCAGGATTACGTCGTCAAATTAAATAACAATTGCTAGTGCTCTGGTGCTATCGTGGGGTATACAAAAACACTCGTTAAAATCCCGAAGGTATACAAAAAACGCCGTCATGCTTTCGTCCCAAACATTATTGGCCTAATCCATTAGGCTGACCGGGTACTCAAAGTCCTTTTGTGCGTCCGTCCCATGTAGTCTCACCTGGTACAGGCACGTGTGACTAGCACCCCAATTGCTAATTACACGCACCATGGTTCTCCGAACAGGCTCGGACGGCTCGCCAGCGAGGTCAAACGTCTGGAGATGGTTCGACGCGTGGATGTTGTACTTGAATGACCCCAAGCACTTCCAGGCGGGGCCACTGATGCTGTGCGGTGGCGGGTCGTGGCATGCCATTTGGCGATGGGAGTAATAGGGGTTGATGGGCGCGTCCGTCTGGACCCAGAGCTCAATGTCGCGGGGAGCGTTGGAGATGTTGCGCGCCGGCATCATGTTCATGGGTACGTGCTCGATGGTGACCTGCTTGGGGATGACAGGCCGTGGGAGTCGGACTGTGAGCTGAGCCTGGCCGGCTGAGGTCCCGCTCTGTCCAGCAGAACACCAGCAGTCGCCTGGCTCCTCCCACTTGGTGAGCGCTGCCATCGGCGGGTTCTGTCCAGGCATAAACGTCACGCGGCGCACAAACTCGTAGAATCGACCAGGCTTGTTGTTGAAGGTCACAGAAGACAGGTCGGGCTCGACGATGGCGCCCAAGCCAGGGGAGAAGTAGTTGGGTTTGGTGAGGTGGTGTTCGTAGTTTGCGACGAGGTTGGCTTGGGCTAGAGAATTGAGCCGGATCTGGTCCATCATGGTCTTTCGGGTCTCTGCTTGCACCATCGTCTGGAACTGGGTGCTGTGGGCTCGCATGGCCTCGTCGATCTTCTTGTCCACTCGGACGGTCATGTCCTGGTAAGACTTCTCAATCTGACGGATGAACTCTTCGCGTGTGACTGCTTCAGGCCATGTAGACGTGTAGCCGCGGTCCTGGTGCAGAGCTGGGTTGAGGAGATCTTGGAGCTTCTTCTTGGATCCTTCGAGAAAATCATGCCAATCCGCCTCCGTCTCAGTCGAACGCGCCTTGCCAAGCAAAGCAGACCAAAACTCTTCTGATATCTCCGTCGAACCATCCTCCTTGCGACGAACTATCATCATATCCGGCAACTCGTGTCTCAGCTCCTCAAGAGTTGCCCTCATCTCCCTTGTGCTTTTGCTGAACTTCTCGTCCATATTAGACATGCGGCCCCACAAGAAATGATCTTCGCCGTTTTCTTTGTAGGCTTTGGCGCGCTCTATTTCTAGCTGAACTTGCCGTTCAGCATCCGTGGAACCTCTTGGGGGAGTAATAATATCTGTGATCCATTCGTATGTATAGCCAACACGAGCACCTACGGCTTTCAGGAGATTTGGTGTCCGCGCTGCAGACTCGGGGTGCTCGGTCGCCATCATGTAGGACGAAGTCAGCCATCCCAATAGCAGAAAAGCAGCCAACGCTGCAAAGGCCCACGTCACAGGCTTCTTCCATGCCCACGCCGGCTCGTCGAACTCAGGCGGCTCTACATCGCCGAGCCACGCGTTGAGCTCGACTCTGTCTTTTTGGTGAGGGCGACGTCGCTCAGCCTGTCGCTGCAGTTGCGGTGCTGGCGGACCTTGTTGGTGGAGCCTACCCTGCTCTTCGGCGATCAGCTCCTTGAGAGAATCTTCGGTTTCAGCTGTTGTAGCGCGGACAGGCTGCTTCACATTCGCCCTAGTTCGCACCTGATCGTTGATGGATGTTTTGATAGGCTTCTCGGCTTGACTGGGAATCTTAGTCGAATCCGGGGTCTTGTTGCGAACAGGACCTTGAGACAGAACCGGGGTTGGTCCTTGCGTCCGTGCTCCGTTCACTGTGCGGCTGGCGGGCCTGCGATACGGTACTGCAGGCTTGATGAAGGGATCTTGCGCGGCTGAGGCTGCTTGTTCAGGCTGGCGGGTTGGTGCTGCAGGCTGGACGAAAGGTGAGCTTCTAGGCTCGTCCCGGATGGGTCCACCGGCGAATGGGTCCTGAGAGACAAGCATGCCAGCCTCGTGAGCAAGGCCAAAAGACTTGGTGGTGTTGCCGACAGATGCTGCAAAGTCATCATCGCTGTGACTGAAGTCATCACTATCGATGAAAGAGTAGCCGGGGGTGACTTTTGATTTGGATGTGGGGTTGCGCGCGGCGTCTGGCGAGAGCTTGCCGCTGTTGGGGATTTTCTTGACGGAGAGTGACGGACGACCGCTACCAAGTTCGTTGGCGCTGTCATCCCGGTGATCTTCCTCTTCTTCTTCCTCTTCTTCCTCCTCATCCTGACCATTGGCGTACTTTTCGAGCTGGCTTTCCATGGCCTGGGTGAAACCTGTAGCGGGGGCAGCCGGAAGCTTGTCAGGGGCTCCAATGCGACCGCTCGCGCCGTAGGCATTTGATCTGCGGTTGGCGACCTTGGTCAGGGTCGTCGTAGTGCGTTTCGCAGCGGACGCTGTGGCATTGGTGACTATTGATTCTGCGGTAACGGAGTTTGCTTTTGCGCTGAGCCGGTCTGAGCGGCGATTCCGCCCACCAGGTGTGCGTACCTCACCGTTAGCACGTTGGGACATGGCGATGGTCTGTCAATGTCCCGATTGGAGTCTAGAGTGATGTGGAGCCAGGAGATGCGAATCCAAGGACAGACGACAGGGACTGAGTTTCTTGCTGAGCTTCTGTGAGCATTTGTCTGTTTTGAAGTTGAATCGCTGGGATGGCCAGTTGTGAAAGAAAAGGCGGACGACTGGAGCCGCCCAACAACAAGGTGCAACAAAGAGATGAGGCCGACTCGCAACAATGGCGAGCATAACAGAAAACAGGGGTAAGGCAAGTAGCTTCGTTGCAGCCAGCCGACGAAAATTTGCGCGGTGAAGATGAGGATGAAGGTGAAGCATGACAACACGTGCATGCAGCCTCATATGCATGGAGACGTTTTCACACCGCAAGGACATGGGTAGGAGAGCGCGCCAACTTACACCTCGTTCTGTGATCCAGCTCTTTCGCGTCCGGACTGCGCGGTCCCAAACGCGTCGTCGAGCAATGTTCCAACTCTTCCTTTAACACTTGCGATGACGGTGTTGTTGGTGACGGTACCTGCAGTGGGTCCGTAAACACGTGGACAAACCCTCACGCGTCGAGGCCGGCAAAACGGGCGTAGGGTCGTACTGGCTGAAAAAACTTTTGGCGCTCGTGTGTGTGCAGTTTGCGACTCGCGATCATGTTCCCAGGATCCGGCGCGATGTTCTCCAGTGTGTATTGATGGGTGACGATGTGATTGTTGAAAGTTCGAGGTCGCGCTTTGAGGTGCAAGGGTTCAGCCTGTCCGGAAGCCACCGCAAACGGGAGGTTAAGCGAGCAGGCGCTTAATCCGGCGGTGTGTGACATGGCAGTCTTTGACACAAAAAACTAACTCCTAAAGGACACAAGCAGACATGAGCAAGAATAGCAGGCTGGGAGAGACGGAGCATCTATCAGAGAGACTGGGAGCTAGTGTCTCCGCTACCACAAGACATGGATGATGCATGAAATTTCCGGGCCCAGCTCGAAGCGGAGCACGAGACCCTGAGAGCCACAACGCTTATTTCGCCGTCTCGCATGTACCTGCGTCACCCAACTCTAGTCAGAGGAAGGTATGTCGTACAGCGATGCTGTGACTGGTGCATGTAGCTTGAGGACGGGGAGTGGCTTGTCAAGCCCGCGCAACGTCTCTGGAGTGTAAGGGTTGCTATTGTGATCTACGGCTTGCCAGGCGATGCCACCCGCAGTCGGCCCACCATGCCACAGTCCCTTGCTCTAACAACACGCTACCAAACTTGACATACTCGTCCATACATGGCTTTGTGTCTACAGTTGTGATGTGGTCTACCCAAGTGTGACAGTAGAGCAACACAAGAGGACGGGTTGTGTCTGTGACATGGTCCACCCGTACATTTCGTCTGCTACACTTGGGTACCTTCTAGCAGAGCAGATGAACACGATCACACATCCAGAATGCCATATATATTTCAGAATACATGGCGATGGCACAAGGCAGCCAGACAACGCTTGCCATATCTGGAAATCTATCCGCACGCGGCTCTTCTCCCACCACTAGTGCCACAGCCCATGAACCCAGCATCTCGTGCTGCCGCGTTTTTATATATCTGCAACCTCGCAATCAAACACAAGTCTGCGATCGCATAAGAGCAACCGCCCCAGCCACATCCTCTTCTCTCCACATTCTAAGCTCTCACAATGGTTGTCGGATCTGTTCTCGTCACCGGGTAAGCTGCCCCTCCACCCCTCCATTTAGCTATGCGAAAGCATCACGCTCAATTGGTACTGACGACGGCGCAGTGGAACCGGCTACATTGGCTCCTTCACAGCTCTTGCCCTCCTCGAGGCAGACTACAAGGTCGTCATCGTCGACAACCTCTACAACTCCTCCCCAGAAGTCGTGAACCGCATCGAGCTCATCTGCGGCAAGCGACCTGCCTTTTACCAAGTCGACGTTACGGATGAGGCCGCGCTCGACAAGGTGTTTGAGGAGAACCCAGACATCGACAATGTCATCCACTTTGCTGCTCTGAAGGTGCGTCCGCTCCTCGACTACGGGCTGAAGTTGAACTAACAATCCCAGGCCGTTGGAGAGTCTGGCGAGATCCCCCTCACATACTACCGCGTCAACGTTGGCGGCTCGATTGCGCTTCTCTCCTCCATGGTCAAGCACAATGTCACAAACATCGTCTTCTCTTCTTCCGCGACCGTCTACGGCGATGCGACGCGCGTCCCCAACATGATCCCCATCCCTGAACACTGCCCCATCGGCCCGACCAACGTATACGGCCGCACAAAGTCCACCATCGAGGGTGCCATTACAGACACCATCGAAGCTGAGCGCAACAACGCGAAGAAAGCTGGCAAGGACGACAAGGAGATCAAGAAGTGGAACGCCGCGCTGCTGAGGTACTTCAACCCCGCCGGTGCGCATCCCAGCGGTATCATGGGCGAGAACCCTCTGGGCGTGCCATACAACCTCCTCCCCTTGTTGGCGCAAGTTGCGATCGGCAAGCGCGAGAAGCTCCTCGTCTTTGGTGACGACTACAAGAGCAAGGACGGCACAGCGATCCGCGACTACATCCACGTCCTTGATCTAGCGCGAGGCCATCTCCAGGCGCTCAACTACCTGCGCGAGCAACAACCCGGTGTCAAGGCATGGAACCTGGGTACCGGAAAGGGCTCGACCGTCTTCGAGATGATCAAGGCATTCAGCACCGTTGTGGGACGCGACCTACCATACGAGGTTGCGCCGCGGAGACAGGGTGACGTGCTCGACCTGACAGCGAACCCCACACTTGCCAACAAGGAGCTCGACTGGAAGACCGAGTTCACACTGGAAGACGCTTGCGCCGACCTGTGGAAGTGGACAGAAAACAACCCAGAGGGTTACGAGCAGCAACCACCAAAGGAGTTTTTGGACGCATTGAAGAACAAGAAGGCGTAGACGAAGAGGAATGGATTAAGGAAGAAACGCGCATATGAGGATGTCGAAGCGCTACATTTTACACATCTCCTTGACATGATTATCTAAGTTCTATGGGTACAAGTGAGACCCTTGGTTATTGAATCGTTTCAAGTTAGTTGTCTGTGCGATCATTCAATCTGAGAATAATTCCAAACTTCACGCAACGTCATGTATTTGAAAGTCAGATCTGGGTATAACATTATCAAACATGTAGTCGACTGCTGTCCCAACTCCGGGCCTCATGCCAACACAAACATGGCCGCGCAAACGCTCAAAAGATTTGATACTCAGCCGATGTGCGGCATACTCCATCAACGCCTAGGCAATGTCCTCAATCGGGCAGTTTGGATGTAACACGTAGACTGCCTTGTCGTTGCCCTCACCCTGGCCCTGTTCGTCTGCAAGTCCTTCACCCCGGATCAACATGAGGTATTGCTCCTGGAGTATTCGTTAGCATACAGATGACCATACGTCTCGAGTTATTCCGACATACCTTGACGACCTTCTTCAGCACCTTCTTCGCAAGTGTCCTCTCCTTCTCCAGATCCTCTTGCGTCTCCATTTCATTCTCCTTCTGCTCAAGGTACCAGATGAGCAGCTCTTCCTCTTCGACGCCGTCTTGTGTCTCTTCTTGGTCCTCGTTGACGCGCTTGACAAACATATTGCGCATAGCGACGTACTTGTCGTGCGTGATCTTGGTCTTCTCACGTGGCGCGACGGCTGGTGTCGCTGTTCGGTCTCTAGAAGCGTCTTGCTGATCGTCCATTGGCGCATCGGCCTCCTGTTCTGCGGCGGTCGCTGCAGCAAGCAACGCCTCGTCGTCGTCGTCTTCAACCTCGACGTCGTCCTTCTCGACTGATATGATAGACTGGCGGAGGAGGTTGTAGGCTTCTTTGACAAACTCAGGGGTAATATCGCTGACGCAGTTGGCCTTTGCAATAGCCTCTGAGAGACGAATCATACTCTCGAGTTGTCGAACAGTAATACGGTAACTGTTGCGGCCGATGCCACCTTGTGCATCGTCTGCGCGCAGCTCCTTGTACTTCTCGACTAGTGTTTCCCTTGCCTCATCGGTAAATTCTGGCCTAAAGGTCCTCGCGAAGCGGATGTAGCGTTGCAATTGCTCAGTATTGAACTCAGGGTCTACAGCTTCGTCTCTGTGCTGGTGAATACCAACAATGTGCTCAGCCAGATGGCGGTCGACAGCCTCGTCGCACTCATCCAGTACGACGAAGAAGAGATCGAAACGAGACATGATGGGCGCAGACATGTTGACGTTCGCGCGCAGCGTTGTCTTGCGGTTATAGCGTCCGCCGACAGGATTAGCCGCAGCAAGGATAGAGGTACGGGCGTTGAGGGTGGCTTGGATGCCGGCCTTAGCAATCGAGATTGTCTGTTGTTCCATAGCTTCGTGGATAGCGACTTGATCGGCAATATCCATCTTGTCGAACTCGTCGATGGCGCAGATACCGTTGTCAGCCAGCATGAGAGCACCGGCCTCGATTGTGAACTCTCCAGTCTCCTCGTCCTTGACTACCGCGGCTGTAAGACCGGCAGCTGAAGAAGCCTTGCCAGAGGTGTAGACGGCGCGAGGAAGGAAGCTGCAAATGTACTTCAGGAACTGTGACTTGGACGTTGACGGATCGCCGACGATGCAGATGTTGATGTCTCCACGCAACGCCATACCCTCGGGTGTCTCTTTTGATACACCACCCATCAGTTGCAGCAGGAGACCCTTCTTGATGACCTGGTGGCCGTAGACCATGGGTGCTATCGAGTCAACTAGTCGCATGAAGATGTTGGGCTTGTGCACCATGTCCTTGAGATCCTGAATCTCCGCAGCAGTCAGCGTACCAAGATACTCTTCCTGTGCCTCCTCGCCGCTTGTCGCGTTTGACTCAATCTGTCCTTGGCCAAGAGATGCGAGAATGTTGCTCGCCTGACCTGTCAGGTGGTGATTCGAGGTTTGTCCAGGAGTAGAGTGATCTGGCGAGACCATGCACGCCAGGAAAGACATGCGGTATGTCAGGTCGCGCACACCAAGGGCTTTGAGACCGCTGACACCTGACCCACCGACATCGTTGCCTCGCGTGGTGTTTGCGGTATCCCTCATTGCTTGGGGGCGCACACCAGGTACGCGGAACTGGCTTACGTCTGGAATGACAATCACTGTGCCCGTAAAGATACACTTCTCGCCAGCCTTTGCCCGATCCACCATCTCTCCTCGAAGGATAACGTCCATTGTTCGGGGCATGCTGCCAGTGGGAATCTCTGAACTGTTCTCCTGGATGCGCACCTTTTGCCAATCTACGAAAGTTGACTGCCTGATATCAAGACGCCAGCCCTCCCTGTTCATGCAAGTTATGTTGGGACATTGTGTCGGCTCTGTGTACTTGAAAGTCTGTTCGATGTTCGGCACGACGGTGTTGCAGATCTCGCAGACAAAGGTGGCCATTGAAAGCTCTGGTCGAACTTCAGATGTTCGCGTCGCAGTACCAGAGATGGAAAGCAAGCTGCCGATTGATGTGGTGCGTAGCTGGCGAATACGGGACACAAGAGGCAGGTTGTAAAAGGCCAGGGTGAACAGCTTGTCGGTCTGCTGGTTCGACGTCTTCTCGTTGAGACTCTCGTTCTGGCTTGTAGCGTTGCCGGCGCTCGAGGTACCGGCTGCAGAGGCAGTCGAGGCGGGCTGCTTGTGCTGGCGGAAGTACTTGGGCTCGTACTTTGCGATGAGGTTGTGGAGCGACCGAACCATGTACGGCAGGAAGCGGTAGTATTCACTCGCAATGGCCGCGGCCAGAATGCCATCTTCGTGCCTGAGGAGATGTGTGTAGTCGACGTAGAGGGTGGACAGTCCGTACAGTCGCATGCCCCGTATTTGGGCAATGTAGTATTTGTCTGTGGTGGGCACGGCACTCGAGGCGGGAAGAGCCGATGACGAGGGATCTTCTGTGTAGCTATCCTGACATCAGCACAGTGCACAGCATGAGGCTGCTGTCGTGAGGCTCACTTTTCGAGGAACTCCTGGAACCGCAGCGATAACGTTTCTCCAGTAACGTCCACTACCTTTGGGATGTCTGTTCGCGGGGCATTCGTGCGCCTCCCCGGTACCCGTGCTCCGATAATCTCGTCGTCAGGGTCTCCCTCTACATCGCTGTTCGCGCCGGCGCTTTCAGAGGGTGGTCCGCGGGGTCTCGCAGACGAGGATCGCATTTGCGGTGTGCGTGCATCGTTACCGTACGCGCTCGAGGGAGTGGGAGCGGCATCAGAATTGAGCGCGAGGTCTAGTAACGAAGACATGGTGTGCGTATGGGTATGTTATGTGGGGTGCTGTTTGCTATACAGGAGTCTTGCGGGGACTGTAAACACGCGAAAACGCGGTCGCGCTGTCCGGATGGGGAAGTAAGTGTGGGTCTGTGCACGCCATGAACATCACGACGAATGGTAGGGATAAGATATACGTGCAGCATCAGTGGATGGATTTCAGCGTCCTACAGATCTCAATTACTGTCAAAAGGTATCATACACAAACTATCGTCAAACCGCTAAGATTAACCCCATGTTCCACCACCGCCCCTACCAGCCCTCCTCTGTGCACTCAATCTCCAGTCATCTTCACCTGCAAACTTGTTGTGCAAAGGCTGTATCCTCTCGGCCTTCTTCCTCTTGCTCAGTCTGTCCGTTGGCGCAACCTTGAAGAACGTCGGCGCCGCTTCGACAAGCCACTTTGGCTCGATAGCACTGCAGAAATGCATATACTCCTTCGTCGTCTCGACAAGAGAGTGGTATATAACGTGTTCAGCAGGCTTGCCAAACAGTGAAGAAGAGGGATGAAGGTAGACTGGTGTGCCCTCAACAAGCGTCTTGTAGCCCTCGGCAGGGTCTTTGCGCGCCGAGTTGCGGAAGAAGCCTGAACACAGAGCTTGTCGGACCTTGATCGTGTTGCGGCCACACGACACGACCTGATGTTTGTGTCGTGCCATAATCTGCAGCAACTGATTTCGAACGTCGCGCACGCGCTGCATGTTCTTCGGCATGACAAAGTTCTCATGGCACCATGGCGTGCTGAATCCTCCCTGCTTCCAGCCGTTGTACACGTTGAGAAGGGTTATGTGATCGCCAGAGGGGTCGTTGAACTTCTGCTTCTTCTGGTCGGCCTGTTGTTGCTTGTCACGCGGACGGTGGAAAACGTTTTGGGTTGCGCTGATCATGGCCACAATGGTCAAAATCTCGTCTGAGCACTGAAGGTCGACAGATTTGATGAGTGACTTTGAAAGGGACGGGTCCATCGGGAAGTCTGCCATCTGTCGACCGAGACGCGTCAGCAGACCTTCGTCGTCCAGCGCGCCCAGCTGATACAACTCTTCCAAGGCAGTCAACATGGTGTTCGTAGGCGGTGGATCCATAAAGTCAAAGTGCAGGAGGTCGTTGATGCCCATCGCTTTGAGCATCAAAATCGTGTTCGACAAATTTTGACGCTGGATCTCCGGAATAGTAGTCGGCAACATCTCATTCTGGAACGCGGCCTCGGTGTACAGACGGAAACACTTTCCTGGTCCTGTCCTACCTGCTCGTCCACTCCTCTGACGAGCCTGGGCTTGCGAGATGGGGGTGATCTGTAGACGGTCCATTCCCAGCTTTCCATCATACGAACTTTGTTTGACAAAACCCGGGTCAACGACGTAGTAGATGCCGTCTATAGTCAGACTGGTCTCGGCGATATTGGTGGCGATGACGACTTTACGGGTACCATTGGGGGCGGGCTCGAAGATACGAGAGGCTACCTCAGACGGCAAGGCACCGTAGATGGGCAGAATCATCAACTCCGGGACGTTCGGACCCAAGGCTTTCATGCGCTCTGAGATAATCTCACAGGAAGAGTCAATCTCCTCTTTACCTGTCAGGAAGAGCAGAATGTCACCAGCTGGCTCCGTCAAGTGGATCTGCATGACCGTGACCAGCGCCGCGTCCAGGTAGTCAGACTCCGGCTCTTTACTGTACATGACCTCTACCGGGAAGGTTCGACCTGGAATCGAGAATATAGGACACTTGTAGAAGTATTCAGAGAACTTGTCGGCATCGAGGGTGGCACTGGTCACTATAAGCTTCATGTCCGGGCGTCGTTTGAGCGTCTTCTTCAGCAGTCCGAACAAGACGTCTGTGGCAATTGTGCGTTCGTGGGCCTCGTCAAGCATGATACAGCTGTACTTTGACAGCATGGGATCCAACAGAATCTCACGCTGCAAGATACCGTCCGTCATGTACTTGATGCGGGTGTCGGGTGAAGTCTTGTCTTCGAATCGAATGGTGTAGCCAACCTCGTTACCAAGAGCGCAGCCAACCTCTTCAGCAACACGCTTGGCAACACTCATAGCTGCTACACGCCTGGGCTGAGTACATCCGATAACCAGCTCGTTACCATAGCCAGCTTCAGCCAGATACTGGGTCATCTGTGTGGTCTTTCCAGATCCAGTATCACCGACGACAATCAGAATCTGATGGGTTGCGACAGCCTCAAGAAGCTGGTTCCTGAATTTGAACACAGGCAGTGACTCTCGCTGCTCCTTGATGCTCATGTTTGTACGTTTGCCGAACGAGGTTTCCTTGCTGTTCGTGGAGATCTTCTTCCATTCCGGCAGGGCCTGGCTGGGCTCATTCGTTCGAGTGTTGCGCAGGTCGCTTGCAAACTGTCGTTGTTGAGCCATGGGATCATTCCACTGACTACTCAAGTCGACGTTCGCAGCCTCCTTTGCGGCCTTCTCTTGGGCTTCTTGTTGTTTGAGGTCGCGGCGTTCCTTTGCCAGTGTATCACCAGCCATCGCAGCGCGATTGAGCGAGCCATCGGGCGCCTTGACAACCCGGATTGGTGAAAGCTCCAGTGATTGCTTGGTCTGGCCAGCCAAGAAGGGCGGCTCCTCCTCACGAACTTCAATGTCAACATCCTCCTCTTCTTCGAAGCCACCCTCGCCGTTGATGTGCGCGTTGAAGTCCTCGTCGATGTCGGGATAGTCTGATTTCGGTATCACGCCAGAAGCAATGAGCTGTTTGATTTCCCACCGTTCTGGAGACGTCATGCGCTTCCGCATACCATTCTTGCGACTGTTGAAGCCATCCTCTACGATTGGCACTGCACTGTCAAAGCCTGGTATTCCCCCGAGTCCCTGAGAGTTTGCGCCTGTTCCAAAGGATGCTATGCGTTTGCCGGGAGCGAGATCTTGACCCGTCCGTTGGTCCACCTCTTTCATCGACAGCGAAATCCTGTTGTTCTCATTCTTGATGACCTTGACCTTGACTTCTTGCCATCTCGACACGAGATCGGATGGGTGGTTGACTCGCCCTTCCATCATCTGCGTGACGTGCACCAGCCCGTCGACCTTGCCTTTGACACCTTGCAGGTTGACGAAGCAGCCAAAATCCTTGACGCCTGTAACCTTGCCATCGTATACTTTGTATAGCACAGGCTCGTCGTCGAGCTCGGGAGTGGGTGGCCGTCGGAACTCGTCGAGATCTTCGTCGCGGTACTTCTTGCGGCTTCGTTGCTTGTTGTTCGGTTTGACGGTGCGCGTACGCCCGAATTCATCTTCGAAGACTAGCTCGTCGTTCTGTTGCCTCCCTCGCCGCGGACTCCTGGACCGCGAGCGAGAGTATGACCTATCCCTCCGCCTGTGTCGCTTGCTCCTGCTCATGTCGTCGTCGCTGTCGTATGGGCTCATGCTTCTTTTCCGCGACCTCTCCTTGGGCTTGCTGCTTGGCGCCTTCCCTGCCAGACCCTCCAGCATCGCAAATGTGTCGTCCAGCGCGTCGACTTGCGGCGCATCCTTCTCAGACTCCTCGTCTGCTACCTCGTAGTCCACGTCTTTGTCGGGAATCGCCAGGCCCTTGAAGACGCGCGTTTTCCGGTCTGTCGCATCGCCGCCATCCTCTCCGTTTGCGCCAGATTCTTTCCCGTTTGCGCCCTTGTTCTTGTACTTTGGGTGAAGCGTCAGGATAAGACGGTCGATGCTCTCGACCAGACTCTGGGGGAACTCGGCGCCCATGGCCTCCAGCTGGTTCTTGAAGTCTGTGACGCCTTTGCATTTCGCATGTTGATCGATGACGAACTCGGCAAGCGTCTTGTCAGATACACCGACATGGTTCTGAATTTCGGATGTGACTTTCGAGACGAGCGACAGGAACTCGAGGTTTGCGAGATCGTCCATGGCTACGGTTTGGGCCTTCGCGGCGCGCGTTCTTCGTGTAGGCGAGGCGTATTCACAGACGATGGCGCAGTAGTCGCAAAGGGGCTGACGGGTTGTGCACTTTCAGAATGTCGCGCCAAATCGGTATGCGACGACTAATCCTCCACCGCTGGGGAAAGACTGAGTGAATGGACGGAGCTGTAGATCGTCAAGAAAGTTGATGCGGCTCGGCGGCGATTTCGCGCTAGGCTGCCCCCGCGCGCTGCAGCCACTCACTGCTCGCCAGACTCCGAGACGACATCTTATCTCACTCGAGCCACCGACGCCCAAGTTCTCAAGCACGTTGCGTACTCTTCCAGTCGTGCTAGACCATAACCTCCACTCTGCCACACGTCACGATGAGTTCCACACGTATATACCATAACATCTCGCGCACGCCCATCACGTCCACAATCCTCCTTATCTTTGCCAACTACGAACTATGGCGGATCCACAAGGGCACCCACCCCTACTGGAGTCCTAAATTCGAACAGGCAGGCTTGACTGCACCGCGCAACGAGGTCAATTCAAGCACTCCCGATAGTGGTGCTCCAGCGACTCGGGCGGAAGCTGGACGAGAGTTGCGCGGAGTCTCGATCCAGTTCATGAATCTAAATGGCGTTCCCATACCTTTTCTCGGACCCAAGTCGATGGACTGAGGACTGCATTGAGCATCGATACAAGTGATAACAGGGTCTTGTGAAGGGTTACCAGATGTCAGTGGGCTTAAGAGGCGGTGTGCATGGAGTACTGGCGTTGGATGTTGCAGCGTTCGAGCGAGAATGTTCTTTCAAGAAGTGACTCCCGGGAAATACAACCCAGAAAACGACTTTGTTCGCGGAGCAGGCTGTAAGAGCTGGAGTTGTCCACATAAGCTGCTACGATGCCGTTGATCGTGCAGCCACAAGATCAACGTTCCAGAGCCTGGCTGACCCACAGTCAACTCTACAACCCAACCAACATTTGAGAGCATGGCCAAATCCCTGTCCACTACATCGAGGAAAAACAAGAGTGAGGGGCAGAAATTCCTCCGCTTGCTGTTCCCATGTCATCGGACGATTGTTGGCCCTGGAATGTGGTCCGAGCACTGCGATGTTGAATTCAGAGCGCCGAATCGCGTCAGATTGCATCATCTCGCTAGCGTCGATCTTACTCCAGCTCCAACATACCACCTGCTACAACTACTGCCAATACGATGGGAGGCATGCTTTTAGTATCACGGATCATAGCAAGGATGAGAAAACAGGCCGAACGCAGAGAAATACGGTCAGGTCGTGCCGCTCGAATACACTCTGTATATCTACCTCGCAACTCTCAGCCTGCAGCGCGAGCAGTATATTTCTTGACTACCCTGATCGTGTGTCGTTGCATCTCGATGTTAGTGTCCTGCGGCTCAGCGTCAGGGTGATCGGCTGAATTGTGTGCGATGGCGCAATCGTCCCGATGCGGCAAGTAGTCACTGACAGTGATATGAATCGCACGTATACCGCTCAAATGTATTACTTATAAGGGCCGCCTCTACTCTCTGGATATCTAACTATCATCTACCAGTCCTATAGACCTCGCCCAAGCATATCCTCTCTTCATAGATTGAGTTCAGCTCCTTACAAGCATCTATTGTTTCCTCCATTGTCTTGCCATACCTGCCTCTTGCATACGGGTCACGTCTCCTCAAGTACGCATACCTTGCCGCGATAGACTGCAAAGTACTTGCATCCCCTACGGTCTCTTCCCTGAACCCCGGTAACAATCATGGCGCCCGGACTCGTCGAACCCCAGTACCAGCCTACCGCTACATCCACATCCCTCTCCACATCAAAGTCTAGCAACGTCCACAGCTACGTTCCTGGTCGCACAACTGTCAAGAAGCATGCTGTTCCTTACAAATACGAAGACCTTCGGCCACACTTCCCCACCATCACATGGCCAGCCTACACTGAGATCCCCTACGCCGACAAAGGCCAACTAGGCGATCCAAACTTCAAGAACCTCCTCGCAACCGCCACAGACGTCTTCGACTACAACCCAAAGATTGGCACCGAGGTGCACGGTGTTGATCTAGCAAACCTCACAGATGCTCAGAAGAACGACCTTGCCCGACTGATTGCTACGCGTGGTGTGGTGTTCTTCCGGAATCAGAAGAACTTCAGCATCGACGAGCAAAGGGAGCTTGGCAAGTACTTTGGTGAGCTCCACAAGCATGCTACAACTGGTGTGCCGAAGCGCGAGGGTTTGGAAGACGTCCATGTTATCTACACCGGCGAGGACAGCCCAGACCTGAGGGCGTTGTTCACACCGTCGTTCCTCTGGCACTCTGATGTAAGAATTAAACCATTGCGAGTGACTCGAGTTCGCTAACACAGTCAGGTAACATACGAACTGCAGCCTCCTTCCTACACCTCCCTCAAAGTCCTCACTGGCCCACCTCGTGGCGGTGGTGGAGACACACTCTGGTCTTCGCAATACGCAGCTTACGATATGCTATCGCCGCACATGCAAAAGTACCTTGAGGGCCTCACTGCCCTACACTCGGCCGAGCTCCAAGCCCAGGGCTCACGCGATCTGGGACGAACTGTACGCCGCGACCCTGTCACCACCGAACACCCACTCATCCGAACAAACCCTGTCACGGGCTGGAAGAGTATCTTCTTTAACCCAGGCTTCGTGACAAAGATTGTCGGTGTACCAAAGACGGAGTCGGATCACATCATCAGTTTTTTGACTGAGATTATCGCAACCAGCCCAGAGGTTCATGCTAGGTTCCAGTGGAACGAGGGTGATGTAGCGTTCTGGGATAACAGGGTCACAGTATGTTGAATTCTTCCTGTTGACTGACATGTGCTGACACGCAGCAGAACCACTCCGCTACTTATGGCTTCGCACCCCACCGCCGACACGCAGTCCGCGTAACCGTCCGTGCTGAACGACCGTATCTCGACCCAAAGAGCAAGTCGCAAGAAGAAGAGCTGAGCGAGAAGTACGGAGTCCCGAGGGCGAACAAGGATGGAAGCGGTGTTGTCAACTACAATGACTGAGCATTTGACGTCCTGTGAAAACGCGGGCTAATGTTTTGACTTTATGTATGAGCGTTCTTAGCGAGCATGATGATATAAGCGTGCAAATGAACTAGATTCGACTTTAACGTTGCCTCCTGGCGCACATGTTCTTCGTTTTCAAACCAGTTACACGCTTCCGTACTTGGAAGTGCAAGCCGACAAGGGGTGATTGAGGCACATACAAATGGTCTATCAAGAACCAACACTCATATCTAATTTCCGCAAATGAACGAGGCCGTCATTAGTCTAGAATCGTCAACTACACAAGTAACATTGGTTCAACAAGACAATACATAGGTGGCCGCCAATCCTGCCAAACGTAGCCAACAACAATCCCCGCTACCAACGCCAAACCCAACATATACACCGATATGGTTTTGATTGTCCCTACGAATGCCACTTGGGCAACGAAGATTTTCCTTGATCGAGAAAGCGCCCTTTAGGTCGCCGCCCTCTTGCAATGCATGTCCCAAGTAGAGTCAGAATTGCGAGAACGAAGAAGACAATTTTCAGCACACGCCAAACCTTGGCTGACGTCGAAAGGGGTGCACTTGACCAACAGTCAGACTAGTGTGCCAAGAGCGATAGATGAAATCAAGGTGTCAGATTGAAGTAGGACTGAAGTGAGATTGAGCACTTATTACTGCTCCTTTTCGTACCCTGCTGGCTTCTCCATGCCTTGCATTTCGTAGAAGCGGGATGTGCCTGTGACTTTGTAAGCATAGATTATTATCGTTGTAGTAGGTAGACGTACAGCTGTATCCATTCCAGTCAAAGTTGTCCTTGGGGTTGCAAGAGCACTTGTGGTCGAGGCGGTATTGCTCACCGGTCGGGCAATGCGTGAAGGGGACGTGGTAGTAGGCAATGTCGTTGAAGAAGTGGATCTCGTCCTTTTGTAGTAGCAGACCTGCGGCAATGGAGTGTACGGGGGCATCGCCCCATCGCTCGTAGAAGAAACCGCCTGCGTGGTCAAGAGAGGTGAAGAAGTCAATGTATGCGTCGGAACGGAGCCAGTTGAGGTTGCCAATCTCGAAGTTGGACCAGAAATGGCAGTGGTTGTAGGTCTCGCCGCCGTCGTCACTGAGGAACTTCATGGCGTTGTCCTTGACGATGTGCTGGGGGTAGTGCTTGGTGAAGTTCTTGGTGGCATCCCAGAGGGTGGGGATGGTCTCGACGTATTCGTAGAGACTGAGAGTGAAGCTGTACTTCTTCTTGTTCTCGGCCATGAACTTGAAGGTGTCGTAGTTGATGTCGCAGTAGAGCTTGACGCTGGGCTC
Source organism: Alternaria alternata (assembly GCF_001642055.1). Classification (NCBI taxonomy): domain Eukaryota; kingdom Fungi; phylum Ascomycota; class Dothideomycetes; order Pleosporales; family Pleosporaceae; genus Alternaria; species Alternaria alternata. The sequence continues at coordinate 157,169 of NW_017306200.1, forward strand.
GACACGCCAGTACCACTCGTAGTCGAGCATCAAGGGGTGGCGGAAGAAGAAGCCAGACTCGTAGCGGCACATGTGCCTGTAGCTGATGGAGTCGCCGTAGATGATCTTCTTCTCCTTCATGGTCTCGCGAACCTTAGCGGCCTTGTCCTGGTCGATCCATTCGGGGAAGGACCAATGCTCCGTGGGAATCTTGCCGTACTTGGTGGTGCCGGACACGAGCGCAGTGGTGACCTTCTTGAACTCGTCGCTGAAGTCGTCGTCGTTGAGGAAGACCCAGTCGTAGTTGAACTTGCGGTTGAAGCGGTCTTCGACTTGGCGGATGGACTCGGCAATCTCCCAGACGTCGGAGTTACGGGCGAGGGTGACAAAAGTTGCGTTCATGCGGTCGCCGGGGATAGTGGCGGGTGGGAGCTTCTGCTGGTTGGGCGTGGTAGGAGTCGTGACCTGCTGGACGTCATCGCTGGCGACGGGAGCATTGCCCTGGGGAGTCGCGGGCGACTTTGTGTCCTGGTAGACTGGCCAGCTTGCAGAAGGCACAGACGAGGAGGAGCCGATGAAGTAGAGGAGGACGAGAGCCTGCAGAGAGTCAATGGCTGCGTGGGTAATCATTACACGTTGACAGTACGTACCACTACCGCAAAGACGATGTAGCGGATGTACCGCTGGCTGCCGGCCATGGCGTTCCGGCCCTGAGGCTGCTGCTCAGACGGGTGCTTGTGTTTAGCGGGGTTGGGGCCCTCCACTTTGCCTGCTCAATGCGACAGTGCAAGTGTGGGGGAGGCGTAGGCGTGGGCGTGGGTGAAGGCGTGAAGCGTAGCCCAGATGGCGGTGCCGGACACTCGGCGCGTGTCTTCCCCGGAAACGGTTTATAGGGAAACGAACGGATCTGAGACGCGGGGCATGCGCATCAGCAGGTGAGATCGAGGACGGAGTCGAGGTGAAGGAGGGCGGTGGGGAGAAGAAAATACAGGTGGAAGAAAGTAAAAGGAGTGGTCGTGTCGGGGCGCCGTGGTAAAGTGGTCAAGTGTGGCTGATTCGCCCAGAAGCCAGTTCGCAGGGTTACGAGGGCTTCTTGCTTTCTTTGGGTAAGGGCGGGACTTGCCGCCAATTGGGACGGAGACGCGAACACAGCCAACCTGGGTCGCAGCACCACCTCGCCCACCGACCACGACCACCGTCCCAGTCTCTGTACGCTGCGACCGCTTTCGGAACCTGCAGTGTCCACATCGACCGCCGTTCGTTCGTGATTGCGCCGATGCGACCGCCGCCCAGCCAATCTGCCTCTGCCCTAGCCAAACGTCACCACTTTCGCGTGTCAAATATCACCTCGCCCCAGGCATAAGAACACCAGCCAGAGCATCCACCCGACCGGGCACCGCCCACCATGTCTTTCTTCGGCTTCGACACCAACCTGCCGAGGGACCGCGGCCACGCCTCCAATGCCCCCGGGTTCGGCCAGCACGACGCCTTCGCTGCCCTGGGTGGAGGGGCAGCCGATGACGATGTGTAGGTCGCGTCCAATATAGCCCACAGCTCCCGCTTACCCCCAACACAGCATCGACTTCGAGGAGACGTACGACGGCCTGGGCGACCAGCTAGACGACGATGCCGATGACCTCAACGACGACACCTTTGGCGGCGGCCCGGCCACGCAGCAGTCTGTTGGGAAACACTTCGACTTTGCTGGCCAGACCTCCATGGTGTCAAGCACCCTGCAGGAGGAGCAGATGCTGTACCAGGCTCGCCAGAAGTACCCCCAGCAGCAGCAATACCAGCAACAGCAGCAGCAGCCCCAACAGTACCAGCAGAGACCGCCCGTCCCACAGGCGTCCAAGCCCAACCGAACTGGCTATGAGAGCTACAAGGATCCCGAGTACATTCCCCAGCTGGAGGCGCGCGCCGATATTTGGGGCCTCAAGCCGAAGCAGCCAGCTGCGCAGAGACAGCCGTCACCCCAGCCCCCCGCCGCTTCGCAGCAGCCCGCGCCCACGAGGAAGGCCATGAGCATGGAGGAGGTCGAGGCCATGATGCGTGCTCAATCCATAGGCACTCCTCCAGTCCAACATGCGCCACCTCCGGGCTTCCCAGGATATGCGCAGCAACAGCAGTACCCGCAGCAGCATTTCCCGCAACAGCAGCCTCAGTATCCCGGTATGCCTGCTGGAGGTATGCCAGGACAGTTTGCGCCGCAGATTCTGCAAAGGCCTCAGCAGCAACAGCAGCCGGTCAGACAACAACAGCAGCAGGCTCGTGCAGAGCTCCCTGATCAACCCGTCCGGTCTCAGCCGCCCCAACAGCCCACCATCCTGCAGCGACAAAGGCCTCAGTCCAACGAACCCGGCGCGCAGCAGCAGCGCCAGGCGCCATCTCAGGCACAGGCTCAGGGTCCGCCTACCCAGCCTCGACAGATCTTGCAGAACCCGAACCGTCTGTCCGGTCAAGGCCAGCCGATGGTTCAGAACCCTCAACAGGGTCCTCAAGCCGGTCGCGGGATCCCTGCGGGACACAACCGGGGTCCATCGTTCCCCGGAATGGTCATTACCCACCCCGAGCAACTTCTGCAGCTATCCGAGGCCGAGCGTGCAGCCTTCCTAGAAGAAGATGCCAAGCGGGCCAAACGGAACCACAAGATTGCTCTGCTAGCAAAGGACAACGGCCTCATGACGCCACAGGACAAGAACTTCATCACCCGGATCCAGCTGCAGCAGTTGATGACTGCGACTGGCAACTTGGAGGAGAGAGGGCCCGAGGCAGCTATTGCTGAGGACTTTTACTACCAGGTCTTCACCCAAATTCGGGGTGCTCCACGTCAAAACCCGCAGCAGCCAGCAAGCCAATTTGCTCAGACATATCTGTTCCAGACCAACAACAGGTTTGGCAACCGCAGACAAGGCCGAGGAGGCGACAACCACATGCAGCGCATGGAGCAGCAGATCCAGCGAGCAGTCGAGGCCGCCAAAGCGAGACCAAAGGCTAGACAGCTCGTTGTGGAAGGCAGCCTAGGAAAGATTGCCTTTAGCAACTCCAAGACCCCGCGACCGCTGCTCAACCTCAAGCGAACGGAAAACAACGACAAGCTGCCAAAGAACCACAAGTCTTCCATCGCGGATCGCAAGGAGGCTCTCCGCAACATCGAGGCTGTGTACAAGACACTCATGCAAATGGAAGACCACGAGCGCGCAATGCCGCCTCCGATCCAAGAAGGTAGCCCCCCTGAAGCCATCCAGGCGCACATGGAGTGGCGATCGAAGATTGAGGCTCTCCACCAGCAACTCTGGCTGAACACCAAGATCATGGAGCCCATCAACCCCAGGTATGTTTGGCACCCCACGAGACCTTTTCTCGCTAACAATAACTAGCACACCGCATCCCTTCATCTCCATCCTTTCGCATGCCAAGGGAAAGAAGGTGATTCCGCGCCTGTTCCGACACATCAACGAGCAGGAGCGCATCACCGTTGTCACCATGATTGTCGTCCATCTAGATGCTCTCTCTGTGGTTGGCCATGCCATCGCTACGCCTGAAGAGCCTTTGAGCGCAGCCATCCGAGAAGAGGTTGACCTTTTCTCTCAAACCGTCATGTCACCCATCCACGCACACATTTCCGAGGCGCCATTGAACATTGTCATCGGGCTTCTTGGCCTTGTCTTGGACCGCACCAACCTCCATGTTGTGGCTCGTAGCAGAATTGGTCTTACGCTTCTTACGTTCCTCATATCCCGTGCGGAGCTTCTTAAGCAGTCGGCTCCAGAGATGGTGACCGATTGGCAACAGTGGACGGGGCTTTACAACCGTCTGTTCGACGTCATTGAGCCCGTTCTTCCTTACCTGTTCCCCGGAAGCATCAACGACACGGACGACATGTACATCTGGCAGTTCTTGGCTGCAATGGGTGTGGGCGCCAGTCCCGAGCAGCAACAGCGTTTGGTGCTGGGCGTCAAGGACCGCGTCATGGAAACGGTCTCTGTTAGCAAGGCCCTACCTGCTGACATGGCAAGCGCACGCACAGCAAATGTGAACCTCTTCATGAGGGCTATCGGTCTGGATGTTGAGCTGCTTGGATGAAACCCCCTGAGGATCAACATTTAGCCATGCAATGCTATCGGGACGCCACGCATCGCGTTCTGCGGTAGGCCGATGTTCGGAGTACAAAGTCCATGCCAAGGGGTTGGACGCCGATGGACTCGGACATGCAGCACCAGTCTTGCGTGTAGTCGTCGCCTAGTTGCCATGTGTCCGTTGCATAGTCGGAGCAGAGCGGAGGACCAGAGAGCTGGCAGTATAGGAGTTATCCGAGAGTAGACGGCTCTGGCGGCCAGGCCCAGGTGATGGATGGGCCTCTGGTGGCGCGTCGACGATATAGCAAGGACATCACTTTATGATAGAACAAAAGCGCCCCATTCAATATTCGAATATACGCATTGATTTCATGCAGCGATTCCGCCTGTCAGTGTCAACATGTTCGTGCCCTCCCGGGAGTAGCCCGTGCACTTGCGGTTCTCTCTCGACGCCACTCGCTTGAGCAGAGGCAGGGAACGCGGCTGCTTTTTCCAACTAACGCCTAGCCACGCGGACTCTCTTTATGCTTTGCACCGTCTCCTTTTTGTGACTGTACCAAAATACAGAGTGGAGAAGCCCAGTCGTCTACGCATGCCTGAGGTTGGCTATTCGTCCCTAGGCACGACGGCTTGCAGATGAGGAAATTGTCGTACCAGTCTGACAAACACCTTGCTGTGAGATTCGAAACACGAACTTCGCATCGACGGATGCCCAGCCTGTTTGCTTGCCGAGACAAGTGGCGCCAAACTGCGATGAAGCATGTTTGCCGTCATGGAGCATGTTTTGGAAGAGCCACATCGGGTTGGTTGGTTCTGGAGAAAGCGCTCATCCGACGCCGCAACATGACAGTTAAGCTTCGCCCCGGTTGCTTGTCTGACATTTCGGATACGCGAGCGAGATGGAGAGGTTTATCCGCCGGCTGCTTCTTCTCAAGTTGCGGGCTGGCGGGCCCTTTGTTTCATCCTTGCGACGACGCCCAGTTAGCTTGTCTGGTCTTGGCATTGCGAAACACTACTCCCGCGGCTTCGTCAGCTCATCCGTTCATGCTCGCTGACGGCATAACCGCGCGTCATCAACTTCAGGCGACTCGGCAGAAAGAGGCATACGCTCCCAACGTAGCAGACCGTCAACGACTGAAATGAGGTGGCTGACAGAAACAACTCTCTAGTACCACCACCGTACGCAAGCCATGTCTGCCGTAAGGGAGCCTCTTGTGCGACTCCGACGTTGGCTGGTACCACGGTACTGAAACGTACCTGCAGTCGATGCCATGCCTGCTGCTAGCTCTCTCCACATTTCTTCGACGGTGTCAAGCTGGACGCGTAACGACCCCATCCCCTTATCGATACCTCTCCGATGAGGCTCGAAATGCGTCTCGGCCAATCATAGCGCGCCCACTAGACCCATAGTCCCCGTTTTGCACGTTTAGTAGCCACCCAGACTGGCTTCTAGATTTTTGTGCCTGAAAACCTGACAGGAGCTAGGCTTGATGTTCCCCATGGATCATCGTCAATGCAGCACGCGTAGCGTTTTGTCTGCTGCCGCGTGGATCTCAGCTTGGCCGTGAGTGTCGAGTTAGCGCTCCCAGATCTTTCATTATGCGTCGGTATCGGTTCGGATTGCAGGCACTGGTTTCATCTTCCTCAAGTTTCACACTCTCTACATCGTTGGTCGCGTAGACGTTCCTTCTTTAAAAGCACTCTCCTCGCACACTCCTTGAGAACCGTGGACTACCATCAGGCCGAGCCTTCTGTTCTGTTTCTTTCGAGGAAGTCGTTTCGTTTCGTACTTTTCTTTCTTTAACCATTCCCTTCTTTCCAAACGACAGGTTCTTCCAGTCCGGCTGCCGGTCAGCATTAGCTCAACATGTTCTCCCTACGATTCCTCTTTTTCGTCACTCTTTTGGCGGCCGTTGTGCTAGCCGTTCCCGCCCCTGCACGCAAGAGGGGTCTCCAAAAACGTTCCTTCAAAGTTCCTAGGCAAATCAACAGGGCTCATCCTACCGGACCCAATGGCGCTGCTGCCATGAGGAAGGTGTTCAGGAAGTACAACTTCAAGGTCAAGGAAGACTTTATGGTCAAGGAGGGATTCATTTCCTTCACCAAGCAGAGCCAAAACGTGACCGCGGCCGCTGCTGCTGCTACTGGCGGCAACACCACCGGTACTGTTGCGGCTAACCCCGAGGAAAACGCCGCTCTGTTCTTGTCGCCTGTCGATGTTGGTGGTCAGACCCTGAACTTGGACTTCGACTCTGGCTCCTCCGATCTGTAAGCTCACACCTACCATGCGTTCATGCAATGCACTTTACTAACTCTTGCCCAGCTGGATGTTCAGTACCGAACTCGACCCGCAGCTGATTGGTCAGCACACTGCTTTTGACGCGTCCAAGTCTACCACTTTCAAGGCCACAACCGGTTCTCAGTGGAAGATCAGCTACGGTGATGGTTCCGGCGCTGCTGGTGTTGTTGGCACTGACACTGTCACCATTGGAGGTGTCAAGGTCGAGGGCCAGACCGTTGAGCTTGCAAACCAGGTGTCTCAGTCTTTCGTCCAGGATACCAACACTGACGGTCTTGTTGGTCTTGCGTTCTCCAGCCTCAACACTGGTGAGTTTTCTACATGCCGTACATATCGAGTTGTGCTAACAATGACTAGTCAATGATGGTACCAAGAAGACTCCTGCAAAGACCTTCTTCGACAACGTCATGCCTAACCTAGACATGCCCGTCTTCACTGCCGATCTCGACCCAGATGGCACCGGTGTGTACGAGTTCGGCAAGATTGACGCCACCAAATTCGAAGGCGAGATGGCATGGATCCCCGTCAAGGCCGACACTGGCTTCTGGCAGTTTGGCTCTACCAAGTTCGCTGTCGGTGACCAGCTGTTCGAGAACCCTCAAGGCTCCGACGCCATTGCCGACACCGGCACATCGCTCCTCCTTGTTGACCAGCAGGTCGCTGAGGCATACTACTCGCAAGTCCAGGGTGCTCAGCTCAACGCTCAGGTCGGCGGTTTCATCTACCCCTGCGGCGCCACTCTCCCCGACATGAGCGTCGCCATCGGTGACTCCTACATGGCCAAGATCCCCGGTAGCCAGATCACCTTTGCCACTGTCGATGCAGCAAACACGACCTGCTTCGGTGGTGTACAGGGTAACCAGGGTGCAGGTCTGCAGATCTACGGCGACACCATGTTCAAGGCGCAGCTCGTCGCTTTCAACGGTGGTAACCAGTCCCTTGGTTTTGGTCAGAAGCCAGTCCCCAAATAAGCGCATATCCTTAGCAGAAGGAAGTACAGTTTGCTCGCATGTACATAGTTCGATATCCTTTGCACATTCACTTGAAAATATATGGGACAACCCAAAGCATAGCATGGCACAGCGTGGCCACAAGATAATGAATGAAGACATCAATAAACCATATGAAGCCTTTGCATGTGACTCGTGGTCAAAATAACGTGCAGGCGCTAGTGTGTGGGTTGAGGAAGGTGCAACTCTTGAATTTGACTCGCGTTCCGCACTGGTCTCATGATCAAAGAATTACATTGATATTATTGCCCATGCGACAATCCCGGTATAGCTACAATGCAAGAGCAAGAGTTGAGCATCCTCGAATGGGCGCGAAGGCAAGGCGCTTGTATAAACTACGAGACCGAGTTGCTGCACATTGGCAGACTTGAGGTGCCAGCAAGCGATGATTACGATCAGCATCTTCACGATCCCTCCGACGCGGCCATCACTACTGCCCTCAGCACGCTTATCAAGGAAAGGCTCACGTTGGATAAAGAAGCTGCATCACTCCTAAAGGCAGTGCATTCACTCCAGGAAGTTGATGCAACCAAATCGTCAGCCATCAGCAGCCGAATGTGGATACGCGATCTGAAACAAGAGCTGCCTGTGTTGCAGTCAGACCATGAGCTCGACTTGCTGAACTTTGGCAGTGTAGCTGTGCCAGACTTTAAGAACTTGCAAATACCTTCCGAGATCACGGTAGAGCAGAACGACGAGGGCTTCACATGGCCAGCCAAGTACTTCGCCTATCCTGCTCAGTGCGATGCACAAGTCAAAGCCGAAAAACTCGCCGTCACGAAGGAGGTATTGGAATATCTGCAAGAAGCTACCAGAGACGCATATGTACCGGAAGATGGCGAAAAGATTGAAGCCGAAAGTACCATGCGGAAACAGGTAGGCAGAGTCCTTGGTGATGTCCGTCTGCTAAACGATGCAGAAATCAATCATCCGGCCTGTCACGCCACCGTTGCTCCCTTTGTCTCCGCCAATGAAACCCTACATACCATCCTCACCTGCAAATCGTCTACCACTGGCTTCGGACAGTAGTGGCTCGGTCACCGCTGAGGCACAGGCTTTGCACGACCAAATCATGGCGGCGGATTCCCTGCTTCCTGAGGGCTCAGACGGCAGCGACTCAATGCTACTCGATATTCCCCACACAGCCGCTTTCAATCCTCTCGAAGTATCCACCCTACCCATACTTAAACGCCGAGCCGAAGATCTCAAAGTAGAAGGCCCACTTACTCCACCGCTATTTTCCACTTCGCCAACGAAGAAGCTGAAGTCCGTGTCTTTTGCAGACACTCTACATGAGTATAGCTCGTACGTGCCATGGGGTCAAGACGTGATGACTGGTGAGGGAAAGTCCAGCGTTGAGTCCGACCAGTTCTTCAAAGAAATCGAAGACCTGGCTGAGGAAGCGAGGAAGAAGGTTGAAAGTGAGAAGTTATCAGGCGCCGACACGATTGTAAGAGTGGATGTACCTGACGCTGACTTCTCACTACCTGTTGCACCATGGGACGAGTATAGTCAGCGTAGTGGCAAACATGGACCTGATGATACTGAACTCCAAGCACAAATGAGGTTCATGCTACGGATCAGGCATGAGGACATGAAGTCGGCATCTTCGTGGCATGGACTTTCGGTCCCGGAGCGAGAGTTGAAATGGGGCTTTCTCAATACCAATGTATTCGCTCCAAGCCTCGAAGAAAAACTCCATGGTGAATCAGAAATGACTAGGATCATCGCTGAGGTGGAAAACGGCAATATTGCGACCAGCTCCACTCAGGTGTGGAAGCGCGAAGGGCTTCGGATCCTAGACGAAGACGAGGACGAGGAAGAGCTAGATTCGAATGGAGATGAAGGGCGACAGAACATGGAAGCTTTGATACGCAAGCGAAAGTTGGAAATGGAGGAAGAGATGGAGGAAAAGCACCGCTATCGGACGTCCTCACAGCAGGCTGTACGCCCACAAATCCAGCCGCCCAGGGGCTTGCAGCAGAGCCACCACTTCGGAGGACGAGGGGCAGTGCAGACCTCAAGGACCCGGTCGAAGAAGATGGATCACGCCTCCAAAGGACTCCAAGGGTCCATGGATGCGAGCGGTGATCTGATGTTTGGCGGATTTTCAGCGTCGACCGCTCTTCACAAGTTCATGAAGACGCGTGGAGAGTCTGTGGAGCCAGTGAAGATTGATAGGACAGAAGCACCCGATTTGGAAGGTCATGCTCATTCCAATGCGTGCAATCTACCAGTCCAATCAAGAGGATCTGCTTCGCACAAGTCAGCAGTCCAAGGCCAGCAGGCGCATACCGTCAAGCCACTGCCGCCCACCGTTCCGAGCAATCTAGCACCTTGCTCTTTCGTGGTCTCTTCGTCCTTGCTACAGCAGCGAGGAGTACTGAAACACATCGAACAACTGCACCCAAAAGCAGAGATGGTATATCGGGATTATACACTACCGCACTCCATAGCCGGCGAGGCCGAGATCATACTCTCTCCATCCACGGGCCTGATCTTTACCACTTTACAGGAGGTCAAACAAAGAGCCCTCCCTGGGCAGCCAGAAAGATCACTGGTGAAGGAACGTGTGGCTACGCTTCAGTTACGGTACGAGAGATTGGTGGTTTTAGTAAGTGAGGGGCTGAGCCGTGAGATGGAAGAATTGGGTTCAAGTCGGCCAGATGACCCGCGCGATGCGGAGGCGCTCGAGACTTTTGAGCAGTTCGCTAGCAAACTAGAGGGCGATGTTGTCGTTCGGTATGTCCGCGGAGGAGAAACGGCTCTCGCGTGCTCCACGGTGATGGAGATGGCAAACTACGGACTGCCCCATGGCTCAGTGGACATTGGCGACATCAAGCCTATGGCTCAGGAGACGAGCTGGGAGGTCTTTCTTCGTCGAGCGGGATTCAACCCATTCGCTGCTCAGGCAATCGTGGCGTGGCTCCAAAAACCCTTGAATGTACCAGTGGCTCCTACACCTCCCGCAAAATCCGTGTCAGCCGTTGGTCTTCCGCGTTTCATACTGATGAGCGAAGAAGAGAGGGTGCGTTCGTTCCAGGCATTGATGGGTGGAAGTAGGATTCTCATTACAGCTAGCAAGTTGATGGGCCAAGCGTGGGTCAGCGCTGCACATGGATTCAGGATGTGAGATGGAGATATGATACTACGAATCTATAGACATGCGATGTTCAGAAGTCACATGGAGTAACTAAATTTAGAACATTAAGATTTTTTGCCATCACCAACTGGCATTTCAAGAGACATTGGACGTGGGGTGAAGCTTGGACCAAGAATGACGCCGAAGCTACTCGAAATATCGCAAAGGCAGCTACACCAATAAAATCTCATGCCAAAGTAGTCATTCGGCTTGCAGCCTTACTGGCATCTCGAGTAAACTTTCGCCTATAGACGAGCGGTCTCGGACGCGTCGAACATGTCTTCAGTCGGTGTCATCATCTCAGGTCGGCCTGTCGTAACCGAGCCGTCCTCCGTGATATCGCCTACCCAGTTCGCCTTCCAGATTCCTTCGCAACCGTCATTCTCCCACATTGTCGTCTTCCTGCTCCCAGGCGTCACACTACCAGATGGCACCGCCGCCGCCGTATACGCGCAATTACCCGGCACGACCGACTTCAAGCTTCTCGGCGCGATCGCAAACGAGAAGCCCAGCGCGATATTCAAAGTGAACGCGAAAGCTGGTGGGCCCGCGGGTGGTGGTCTAGGCGACAGCGACGATGCCATGGTGGACGAGGGTGTTTCAGTGGACGCGTCAAACGGCAGCACCGCACCGCTAGCTCTTGGGATCGCCGTCGAGCCCGCGCAACAAGTCGCCGCAGCTTTGGCGGAGAAGAAGGCACAGGATGCCGCGGCGTCAGCAACACCGAACATGGGCCAGGGCAACGAGCTGGTGCTTAGAGGGCAGAGGAGCGTAGAGACAAAGGTGCTGGCGCAGAGGATTATCAAGAACTGCTACGACTTCTTGACGAGCTGGGGTACAGGAGATACCGTGCCGCTGAAGGCATTCCAGGCGTGGTGGACCAAGTTTGAGGGCAAGATTGAGAGGGATCCAGGGTTCCTGGAGAGGAGCGATGGAGGTTGAGATTGAGCACGGCATGGATTATAAGACTGTACGATACGAAGCTCGCAGACAACCCCTCAAAACGCCTTGTTGACACCATCCCATTCTGGTTCCGCGAGCGCTGCCGCGTACATTGCATGCGGCCACGAAACCTTTGGCGCCTTCTCTGGCTTACGCTTCGCCTGCTCCACTACTGCATCGCCCAGTACCTTTTCGATTCCCGCGCGCTCGTACCGCACTTCCAACTGCTCTCTCAGTGGCTGAAGCATTTCCCAATCCGTGCTCTTCCTCCCAAAATCTGTTACGACGGCGATGCGAACAAGTCTCGAGAGCTCGCCGATCCTCTCAGCAATTCCTGGGCTGGTATGGCACGCGATTGCTGTCCAGACATCATGCGCATCCGCTCCGTCGACGCCATGCGTGGACAGAAACACGACTGCTGCATCGGCACCCTCGACCTCGAAGCGCTGCGAACCATCATACTTTTGCGTGGTGCCAATATCGTGAAAAAGGCATGCCATCAAGAGCAGATCGCGGCAATGGGCGTTCGTGAAATACTTTGACAATGTGTGTTTGGCCAATGCGTTAGCATAGAGATAGACTCTGATACTATGGTCGAGAATTGCTGGGTGTAGCAGACCAGCTGCATGTGCATATGCAGCTTTTGATATGTCTGTGTCAGGGTCCAGGAGACGCGAATACGTCCCGCCCTCTGGATTGCTGGCACCGGCAATGGTTAGGTCGGATGGTGGGCACATGCTGCGCTATACGGTATGAATGGTGATATATAAATCAGAGCAAAGTTTATGCGACAGAAAAGTACTTTGTGTGTCTCTTGTACATATAGACGCGCTTGTCGTCTGTTTCCCAATCGGGCCACAAGGCGTGGGCGAGCGGGGCTAGCCACGATACTTCAAATCCAACGTCGGACGTCTCATCATCACTGCTAGCAGGCGCGCGCGATTTTTGAGCATCCTCAAATTCCATACTTCAGGAATTGGAGTCTTCAGGCATGAATCTTGTCGCAGCTACCCTACCCAGAGTTCTGCAATCTCTAGTGCCAATTGGCGATCATATTCTCCACACACGGCCTACACAAATACTAAAGCAAACCAAACGTAAGCTCTACGACTAGACGCCGGTAACGGCTATCAAGAAGAAACCCCCAGTCATCCGAGTTTGCTAACACGCCCTTGGCGTTCTTACTAAACACATCCTAGCGGATCCAGAGTGTGGGCTATCGCATGCAAGGCTCACTGATAAGACACGCTGACACGACGACGGATCTGGACGACTCGCATGGCCAAGAAGTTCAAGCCTTGCTACTACTCGTAGAATTAACTAATCGAGCTGCTTCTAGAAATACCAAGCACTGCATGACGACAGTGCCTTGACCGCAGCTCGACAATGATACGATAAGAGGCCGTGGAGATAGGCGTAGCAGGTTCGCCGACGGTAAGCTTGGCATGTGAACTGGGTGACAACAAAAGAGTATAAAGACTGGCTTCGGCTTGTTGTGAGTCGATTGTGGTTTCAGCTACGTGCGCATCCGGTTGGCAAGATGAAGTTCTCTATCCACCTTCTTCCTCTCTTCACGGCCCTTACCCTAGCATCGCCAATTGATCTTAGTCGGTCAAATCTCCACCGACTCTTCGTACGCCAGGATATCCAAACACCAATCAATGCTTCCCTTCCTAATGTCACCATCTTCGCAACCGGTGGAACAATTGCCTCGCAGGGTAGCAGCAATACTCAAACCACTGGCTACTCGATAGGTCTCGGAGTCCAACAACTCGTTGATGCCGTCCCAGAGCTCCTGAACATCTCGAATATCGCCGGCTACCAGATCTCCAACGTCGGCTCTGGTAGCGTCAATGAGACCATCAGCTTGAGCTTGGCGCATATGATCAATGCTGAGTTGGCCAAGGAGGAAATCTCCGGTGTTGTAGTAACGCATGGCACCGATACGCTCGAGGAGACTGCTTTCTTCTTGGAGAGTACGGTAAACTCCACTAAGCCTGTCATCGTCGTGGGTGCCATGAGACCGGCGACTGCATTGAGTGCAGATGGTCCGCTCAACTTGTTCCAAGCAGTTACCCTTGCTGGATCGCCTGCCGGCCGGAATCGAGGAACTATGGTGAGTTTATGAGTCGAGATGCAGCCGTGAAGAGGTTGTTCTAACATTTTCAGATCGTCCTCAACGACCGCATTGGCTCTGCTTTCTACACCACAAAGAACAATGCCAACACCCTGGACACATTCTTCTCGACTGAAGCAGGGCAACTCGGCGTCTTTATCAACCAGGTTCCATACTTCTTCTTCGCACCCTCGGAGCCTGTCGGCCGCGTAGTCTTCGATGTGACCAATGTTACGGATTTGGCGTCCGTACCGATCCTGTACGCCCACCAGGACATGGACCCCTCGCTGTTCAACGCGTCTTATGCTTCCGGTGCTCAGGGCATTGTCTACGCCGGAGTCGGTGCAGGCGGTGTATCTGATAAGGCTGCTCTGGCTGCTGAGGAACTTTACAATGCCACCGGCATTCCGATGGTTGCCAGTCACCGGAGTTCAGACGGGATGGTACCAAACGGTGGCGACTTTACTATTGCAAGCGGGTTTTACAACCCGCAGAAGGCAAGGATCCTGTTGCAACTGGGACTCACCATGGGTTGGAGCGAGGAGGAGATTAGAGAGGCTTTCGCGTTGAGCTATCCTACACCTTAAGCGGTGGAGGGGTCTAATACATATGTTAGCAGACTTGACGAATTAATGAGACAGCCACAATGGCTTGCAAACACAATTTGCCATTCCAATCACTAATTTGCGTGACGATTCCCCCAAGACGGGTACATCGGATGAGTAAGAGTATTGCTATTGTTCGAACATGTCTTGCACTCGAATGACAAGTATTCATCCGGTTTCCGTTCCTCTCTTCGAATGATGTCGTATTGCTGACAAAGATGGACAACAAGTGAGATTCAACGCGTAGAGAGAGTTCACAGTCCAACGATGTGGTGAGGCGGCAAGATACGAGACTGTCATCCTGGACAATGTTTACAATAGGTTGCGTGGCAGGCTATGGCATTTCCTGGTGGCTGGTATCTAGGCGTTGCTCCTACCAATGGGTTGCATTCGTCGTGGATTACAAAGGAAGAATGCGCGACACTGCTCGGTCGGACTTCGCTGGGTTCATTGTGCGATGGAAACACCGCATACGGATGATTGCGCGATGCGGCGTTGGAGTCGTAGGTGCACAGCCTCCCAAACTTCAGGGCCAGATCTCGCTGCAGGGCCCTGCACGCCGACGTCATGACTTGGCGCTACCAAAGGAAGCCAACATCGTCTCCATAACTACGTCCATGGACCCGGTAATCATGATGTTAAGTTTCAATTCGAATCCGCAGTCATGTCGAATGATATTGCCGCAAACCGCTCGGGGCTCAAGGACTTTCTCGCATCTATAGCGACCATCTCGGGAGATCTTTCAAACATTACTGCGCCGCCTTTTGTACTAGCTGAGAATTCGACGGTTGAGATACCACAGTACTGGGCGGACCATCCGTATCTCTGGGCAGCGCCGGCGTTGGAAGAAGATCCCGAGAAGCGCGCGCTGCTTGTGCTGAAGAACTTCCTATGCTCACTACGGGGGCAGCAATATGCGGGGCGAAAGGAGGAGGATGGCGTCAAGAAGCCATTGAACGCCTTTCTCGGCGAGCTGTTTCTCGGCAGCTGGAACACTGAGGAGCTGGGAGAGACGAGGTTGGTCTCTGAGCAGGTCGGCCATCATCCGCCAGTAACGGCGTGCTATCTGTGGAACGACCAAGTCGGCATCCGAGCTGAAGGGTTTACGGAACAGGAGATCACCTTTTCAGGAAATGTTAGCATCAAGCAAAAGGGCTATGCCATTGTGCATGTCGACAAGTACGACGAGGACTACCTCCTGCCCCTGCCGAATATCAAAGTAAAGGGTCTGTTGGGTGGGGTACCACATCCGGAGTTGTACGGCGAGTATTCTCTCATATCGTCCAACGGATATATCTCGCACATCAAATTCGAAGGCAAGTCCTTCTTTGGCTCCGGGCATAAGAACGGTTTCGAAGCGAGATTCTTCCACGCAGATAGGCCCGATGAGACGATCTACACAATTGAAGGAGCTTGGAACAGCACGTTTACCATCAAGGACGCGCGGAATGACTCTGAGGTGGAGACGTTTGACGTTAGGACTATCAAACACAAACCCATGACTGTGCCCGACCTCTCAGAACAGGACCCGTGGGAGAGCAGGAAAGCATGGAGCGACGTCATATCCTCCCTGCACAAGGGTGACATGAAGGGCGCCACCACAGCGAAGAATGCAGTCGAAAACGGCCAAAGACAGATGCGAAAGGACGAAGAGGCAAAGGGCGAGGAATTCAAACATGTCTTCTTCAATAAAGTACCTAACGACCCAATCTTCGACAAACTAGTCAAGCATGACCCTCAAGCTTACACCATCGACCCCTCGGGCGGCATATGGAAAGTCGACAAGCAAGCCGCGGAGCAGCGACAGCGCCCGTTCCATGGTGACCTGACACCGTCTAATCAGAGAGTAGCGCACAAGCAGGGGCAGCCGCAAGAGGGTAGACGATCAATAAATGGCCAGGACCAAGACAGCGGTGGGGCTGCTGGTGCGGTAGGCTCGGCGAAGTCTTCCAACGGCTATGCACCGGATGCGCCGGTTCAGAACGTAGCACCAAAACCAGTCGGCGACGCAACGCCCCGTGACGAAAAACGTCCAGATTCGGCAGTGGGGAGTAAAGGGGATTCCCGCCGTCAGTCGAGTAATGCGATAGAGGTTACTGATGAGATGGTGGAGAATTTTTTGAGGGCCAAGACGAGTAACCTGCGAGTGTAAGTATGATTAGGGTGGAGATTTCTTACTTACTGGTGTCACTTGGACCATGCAGTTTTTCAGTACCCAAGCCGTTTAGTCCAGCGGTCATACGCAGTGGACACCGCACTACTGTGGAACAGTTTCAACCTGCTGGATGTTGATACATGTGGATTCAAAGCGTCAATGTTTTCAAAGCGAACATAAACACAAGCTTAGTCGAATATCTCTTTTTTTTTGTTTTGTCTGGCTCGCGCCGACATGAGAGTAATATCATAGAATCTAAATTAACTTGTAACCCTTTCGTCTACATCGTTGACTTCTTAACACCTTTTCCCTTTTCGGCGTCCTATCGCCTCTCGTTCTTCTGGTTGATGTGCGTTTCCATTGTGATTTCGCCAATTCGGCACTCTTCATCGGACACTTTGCCTCCCCCCTTTATTTTCCAGGTATTGAACACCTTGTCGCTCTTCTCGTTCTCCGCAGAAATATCGTCTCGCAGTCTCACAGGCGCGAGATTGCCCATTCCATAGTCCTCGTCGATCTCCGACTTGGACGGTCCTTTTTCTGTCTTCAGCAAAGACATTGTCATGCTAAAAAGGCTAGGCCTCTTTCGCGACTCCTTGGTTGGATCGTTGTTCCATTGTGGTGTTCGCATGCCAGATGGGCCCGAGGGACCGAATGATGAGTTGGTGAAACCAAACTTCTCGGAGATCTGTCGCCAGAGGGGGCGGAGGGTGGCGAGGGAACCGGCTGTGATTGCGAGCCCTTGCTCGATGTCTGACCAGATTGCGATGTCGACGGTGGCCCAGAGGAAGTCGGGATTCTTAAAGTCCATCACGTAGCCCATGCGAACGCAGACTGCTACACTGGCAATGCAAGCCATGCCGAGAATGGGAATCAGCAGAACCCTCGTCTTGACTGACATGTTCAAGCCCCAGATGAGGAAGAAGGGCAGAATGGCAAACGTAAAGTCGCTAATGACAGAAATCGCACTGTACAGGAACGTAAGACCGATGATGACGTTTACGTCGATGCAGGTACCGTCTTCGATACTCTTGTTCCAGAAGAAGCTGACCGGGTGGCACTGGAAGAGGGTGACGAAGAAGAAGATGAGTCCACAAAGAACCGTGAGGCCCATGGCACAGTAGATGATGTATTTGTGTAGTTTCTTGACGGTGACGCGGAGGAGGAAGAGGCCGATGGACATTTTGGATGTGATCATCGCCCAGCAATATGCGATGTAGCAGAGCCACCAGTACTGTCGGTACTGTTAGTCTTCTGGTCGTGGAGAGTCACAGGTCGAGGCCTACCCGCATTGCTTTGTACTGTTGCTCGAACGAGAGTGTATCCATATGCCGTCCGGTGCCATAGTGAACACCACCCTAACACAATTAGTCAAGAGCTAGCAGGTAGTGGCTATGGATCTTACAATGGCGCAAGTAGCGAACATGACATGGCTACATAATGCTACCACCATCCACCAGTCGTCCGGTCCAAAAGCTTTCACGATGCGGGCTCGTACGTAGACCCGCAGGACAGTGGCTATGAATGCGAGCGAAACGAACGTCGAGCACACCTGCACACGTTAGTCGACAGTCTCCATCTCATCCAGTTCCTGTACATACCGCCGTCAGTTCAGGTCCCCGATTGTCGAGTTCGTGCCTTGTAGCCATGATGATGGCGTAAAGTCGGGCAAATCTGGTTCCCCCCAGATTCCTGAGGAATCGCGCGGATTTTGGCTCCATATACCTCGTTCCCGATGCCTTGGGTATCAGCCAAAATGAGTCAGCCCGCATTCTAGCGAGTCTCGATTCGAATGGTACCCAGGGGAAGGCGGCTCGTGGGCCCTGCCCACCGCTACTGAATGGGAAACACCGCCGGCATGTCAGGGCAGGGCATGGGTGCACACCATGCTGATTCAACGCTCAGTTACGATGGGGTCCAGGGGTGTTGTGGCGATTATTCCCGTGCTTTCGCAGCTTCCACTCTGGGCATGCATTTCGAGTCCCCTGCTCGTTTACGTGAATACAAGATGATCATAATTTGTTGATGGATGCTTGCGGCTCGTGAACCTCCCGCAATCTAGGCTACCCGCGCACAATAAACGTCGACGGACTCCGTTCCGATCAATCAAGTGCCCGCTCTGGCTGCAGACGTCAGAGTTTTCGGTCCCACGGTTTCCGTGTTTACTGTGGCTTCAGGGTCCCGCTGTTGTTCCACAGGGTGACCTCGATTCTGATTGCTAACATTAGTAAAAGCCGGCTCAATGCCAAGTTTCACTCGCGTGGCACAGAGACGGGAAGGATCCGCGTGGCTCCAGGGACTGAAGTTGACGCATGTCTGCTTGCGAAGTCGCATAGAGGTCGTGACTCTGTTGGGGCGAAATTTCCGCAGGGCGTGTAAGCGAGCTCATCTAGCACGATCTTGGTAAAACACGTGGGAGCTACATGGGTAGCGAGGACGTCGGCGACCTTAGCGGCAGATCGTCAAACTCAAACATCGACGTGCCGAGGCATGAACACTGGTGATTGGGAGATGGCCCGCGACTCAGGCACACTCCACCCAAGGCACTTGAGAACGGCTTGTTCAGTAGTGGGACTGTCACTCGGGTCGTTCTTCGCCGCTCGACGCTGACGGAGGGCTATCCGAAACTGTACGTAAGGCTGTTGACACCCATTATCTGATCGAAAGGGGAACGGTCAAGCAAAGATATCAGGGTTGACCCGCGAGTCGTACTAGGTTTGCAATCCGATTCGGTTCGATCAGTCCGATAAGGCAACTGAGCTGCATTCAACCGCTCGAATAGACATCAGCATGGACAGCAACTCCTGACGACCCTGGTATATTCACACCGCAGGAACCTCTCATGTCGTTTAACCCAAGTCAGGAGATCGGCCTCAACAAGCACCTGAAAGAGTTCGCTGGCGACGCGGACACGGGAAGACGCTCAACTGGCCAGCAACTGTGTGTTTCTTCGACGACGATCGTATCCTGATAAACATGTCGGCTCCCGTCCGTCTACGCATTCCCACTACGTCGGCAGTAGCAACTCACGTCGACACTAACGTCAGCTACAGCGAGTGCGACTCTTAGCTGCTGCCCAATGATATCGGCTTCGTCCCTCCGACCCAAAGCCACCAGACTCTCATGGTAGCCGCGCAGGGCCCATACGTTGTTCGGATGTTGCCTCGCCCGCGGTAGCGTATCATCGAACCCCAGATCTGCTTTGTAGGCTGTTGCCGCATCTTCTATTCGGCCCTGCTCCATCAACAGGGCAGCATATGCATGGCGTGTCGGTTGCATCCATGGCCAAGGCTCGGCGTATACGAGGTTATCATCACGTTCAATTGCCGTCTCGAGGTGTTTGAAAGCCTCCTCGTAGTTGCCTTTGCGGTACTCAAGCTCGCCGTCCAACATTGCAACTCCAACTTGCAGCACGACGTTAGACCTATCTTGGTTAGTAAGCTCTTAATACATGGGTTTCCCGCCGCTCCGGAAACTTTGACTCTACTGTACCTGTTAGGAAAATCTCCGCATATCCGCGATGCTGGGATACACTCTACTGCCTGAACCAAGGCATCGCGTTCCTCTTGCGCCTTAACGACGTCGCCAGTAGCGGCATATGCAACGCCTTTGCCATAACGTATCATTGCTGCTGTCACACAAAAGAGGTCCGTGTCAGACGGCATCTCGAGCGCGATAAGATCCTGCCATCGTCCGAAACGAACTAGGACATGGACCCGGACTGACGCGAAGTTCTCCAACCAGTCTGCCATGGGCGGGCTTTCAATGCGCAGCAGCGACTCAGGCAGCGATGCCTCCATCCGGTTGACTGCGTCCAGTGCGACCTTGAACTGCCCTGCAAACATGGCTGCATACACGAGCGAGTGATAGTTGTGCATCATGTAGAATGAGTAAAAGTTTCTCGCCCCATGCTCGGCAACGTACTTCTCGTCAGCACGGCAGGCATCCGCATTAGCGTCAATGGCATGTCGATAGTCACCAACAAGGATGTCCAGATGGGACGGCATATGTCTGTGGTTGTATGGCGTTAGTACGTACTTCGCTTATAATTCAACGTATACCTACAGCAAGTGTCCTCCGTCCGGGGTAAGTTTTCTTAGATGATCGGCATAGACAAGGGCTACTTCCGGCGTCGCTGACATCTCCATGAGATGAATGTACAGATGGAGAACTCCCGGATGTTTGTGTGAGCTCTCTTGCTGCAAAGCTTTCTCGAGCACAGCCTTGGCCTCTAATGAGCGAGCACCAGGCGTTGGCTCGCCCGTCTTGAGATCCCAGAGATTCCACGCCGAGAGGCATACGAGGGAGTCTGCATAAAGCGAAGCGATGTCGAGGTCACTAGAGAAATTCCCGTAAACGCTCCTCATGGCCTCGGCATATTCCTCGTTGCACGCCTGAAAAGCAGCCTCGTCTAGACCTTTCGGCACACGCACTTGCACGGCATCGATTAGTGCTCTTTCGATATCCGTAGACTTGGGTGCGTGTTGTTTGGCCTTTTCGTTCGCTTCATTTATTTTCCTTAGTGTGGCCTTGAGCTCTTTCTCATCAAACAAGTCCCAAGGTTTATTGTAATTCGGCCCGAGGGCGAACGCGAGCTGTGGTAATCAGCTGGGGAACCAAAAAATATCCCGACTATGTCAGTGACCTACACCCCAATAAGCCATCGCGCAACTTGGGTCTTCGTCGATGGCCCGTTCGAAGCATCGGGCGGACTCTTCATGGTGAAACGCATAACACCAAACCAAGCCGCGATCAAACCACTCCTGTGCTTTCGAGCTAGAGGTGCTGATCTTTCGACGGTAGGAGCCCAGGTCGTATCGGTAGGTAGTTGAGTCGGGCATTGTTACCGCCAGATAGGTGTATGAAGTAAGCGGATGTCCGCAGGGTTGGCGGCTTGTGGTGGGGCATCCACATGTGGGGGTCCTTGCCTAACCCCTTTCAGTCTCTCAAGATCTCCTAGAGCTCGTCGCGCCCAACTCAACTCCATCGCACCAGGCCAGCATCATCTCATCAACCTTCAGCCTGTCGCGGCCAAGCAATTACTGGCTAAATCGCTTACTTTTGTTTTCGAAATGGCCCATCGCAAAACATGTATCGCCATCTGTAGCCTCTGCAATATTTCCTGTGGCTCCAGGGCAGAACCGTTCCAGACAATCGCGCATGAGAGAGGAATCTCTCAGTACCCTGGTGTAGAAGTCCGGGATGATAACTCACTTCACTGTCCAAACACCTAGATTAAGCACCCAGGTACCGTTCACGCGATTCAATGCAGTTCTGCGACGTAGTGGGTATGTCTTCTAATACTTGTCATTTCGCAACACACCAGGAACACCGCAACAACCTTCAATGTTGTTTCTATCGTAGTATCCAGAGTTGAAATTGGTAGAGAGATGAAGAGGTCTGAGGTAGTGGAAGCCCAGCGGAAAGGTAGGTGTCTCGCCCTGGATATCGTTCTTCTAAATCTCTATATTTATCACGATCGCAGTTCCGACGACCGTTTCTCTGACTTCTCCCCTTCATTACCTATGTAATATCGAGTTAGCTCTAGTCGCTAGAATTTCATGACCAGTATACACACACTATGGCCTACTCGACCCCAAGAGGTATGGCTTATATAACTCTACCATTAGCTTTTCGAGACATGACCTTCAGTTTGTCGTTCCTCCAACACAGGCAAAGGGGTTTTCTGAGGTCGCAGCGCAACGAGTAAACACATCTCACACGGGCCGTTTGTTAGCTTGGCGTACCAGAAGGCTTCAGGGCTTTACGCCGCGGCAGTGATGATTTGTCCAGCAGGAATATTCTCGAAACATTTTAACAACTATACATAAGCTTTGAACCCTCGCTCCTTCGTAGTTGGTGAATGTGTGAGGTTTGTGTGAGATCCTAAGTGGAGCGATAGCATCTCGTTACGTCACCCCACTTCGCTCCGATCGTGAGGACTCATCTAGCAATTGCATCGCTTGAATCACGCCACGAGTCACTCGACGTATCAATCTCCACCACACCCTACAGAAATCAATGCTTGTACTCAGGTGTACAAATCTCCTAAAAAGACCTACAAGCATCGTCGGTAGTGCAGGCTACATACGCCAACGCGCATCGCTTCCAAGTGTAAATTACCCCCAGACGACCCAGCGCCGACCGAAAAGTATGCTGCATTCAGCTACTGAGTCAGCGAAGAAGATCTTCGCGCCTACGAGCAACTCTGAAGACCCTGGCCATGCAACCCAATACAACAAAGGCGCCCTAGACCGTGATGATCTCCTTCCCTCTCCAACTGACCAATTTCACAAGTGGTTCCAAGAGGCCCAGGCCAACAACGTTTACCAGCCGGAAACCGTCACCTTGTCCACCGCCGAACTACCCAGCGGCAGAGTCTCAGCACGAACACTGTATATGAAAGAGCTGGATGATCGCGGCTTCGTCATTTACTCAAACTGGGATACGAGTCGCAAAGCGAGCGACGTGCGAAGTAATCCGCATGCGGCATTGACTTTCCACTGGCGCGAACTTGAACGCCAGGTTCGGGTTGAGGGAACTGTGGAGCGCCTCACATCTGAGGAATCGCAGGTTTACTACGATACCAGGATCCGCGGCTCAAGAATCGGGGCATGGGCCAGTCAGCAAAGCAGTGTGATTGATTCAAGAGAGAAGCTAGAGAAGAGAGTGGAAGACGTGGAGAAGAGGTTTAGTGGCAAGGACAAGATCCCAGTGCCGGAGTTTTGGGGCGGACTGAGAATTGTGCCACAGATGATGGAGTTTTGGCAGGGACGGCCAAGCCGGTTGCATGACCGGTTTGTCTACAGGAAGGTTGGCGGGGAGGAAGATGCAAAGGGGATTAAGGAGGCGGAGTGGAAGATTGAAAGGTTGAGCCCTTAAAAAGAGAGATGGCGTTGGAAAGGTGTGGTTGATTCGGCCAAGGACCAAGAATTACACCAGAGAGTTTAGGAACGACGATTGAAGACGTGGATTTACGAGCCCATCATAATCTCCACTCTATCATACATGCTTCTCTTGGGCTTTCACTACAGTTTCTTCGCCCCGTCTAACCTTTGGCTTCTCCTCGCCGACGTACGTGTCTTCATCCTTGCCTTCAATCAATATCTCCCGCTTGACTACTGCCCTTGCGCACATCGTAAACACGAATACATACGTAGCGACAAGACACATCGTCAGAACACTGCCCACCCAACCCACTACCCTACTTTCAAATACATCTCCAATCTTGATGGTCGCAAGTGTGAAGCCAACATTCGGAAACACAAACGCCCACCAGTTAAGACGAAACGTCATCTCTTTAGCCACAGCAAGTATGCTCAACAGCGCGATGCAAAAGAACCAGAGTGCCAGACTCCAGATGAACACTGCCACTATTGTCGCAAGCAACTCTAGTATGCGAGCCGTAGCTTGCTTACCTACGCCAAAAAAGTTAGTAGTCACTGGCCACGCCCTGGCCATGCCAATAATCGCCAGCGAAGTGAAAGCGGGCGGCCCAACAGCGATGAACATTGCCGGTCTGCTCTTTTGACTAGGAAAGCCCCATTCGATCATCCGATGAACGTACATGACATACATAAGTAGACTGACAGTCATACCCAAGCCCTGTGCTGTAAGTCCGGCGACAATCATGGCAACTGCGTGCGCCTCTGCTTGATGTCCTGCACCGATAGCAGCCAGCGTTCCAGATAACATGAAGGGGAATATGGGCAGATCCCAGGCAGGTGTCATGTCCTGGATCTTGAGAGCCGGCGATGAGAAGAGGGAATAATAGCTCCAGATGGCTACGATAAAGGTAGCCGTAAAGTAAAGCCAAAACAAGATACGATAGGCGATGAGAAGCCATGCTCCACATATTGGCAAGCCATACAGGTGCATACCGCCGATTATGCTGGCGAGAGAAAGGAAGGATGTTGCGAAGAAGAGGCTTTCAGAAGGGTGGATCAAGCTTTCCTTGAGTAATCTTGGGTATCGTACAAAACGGAGGCTTATGGCGCATGCAACTGCTACGAAAAGAATGATTTCGAAGACGTAAACCGCCCTTCCGATGGCAAGGAGACCGGGAAATGTGTTGGCCTGGTTGTCGGGATGGAGCAGCAGCGCTAAGCCGCCAGTTGACATCGGCAGCGTGAACCATGCCTGCGCGTCGAAACAATTAGTCCATGAATATGTCAAGACACGACTAGGTTTGTTTGGTATGTACCCATGTGAAGTGCTCAAGTCTCTCTAAAAAGGTTGTCGGTCTTTGCTCCTCCTCTGTTAGGGTAATCGAGGACTCATTGCCCTGTTCTGGATCGAAGGATGGTCGAAACAGTCTTTGCGACATCTAAGCGTGCGGTGCTTGTTCTACAATTTTCTTCAACTAAAGACAAGGGTTTCCAGTGGGCATAACAACAGGTGATGCTGTTATTCGTGCTGAAAGTTTCAGAGCGGTCATTAGGCGAAGGCGCCTCCGGTTGACGCATCGTCGTAATTCCATGTTTATGCGCACTGGCTCGTGCTGAAGCTGCAGGTAACGTCAATAACAGTAGCGATGTGCAGGATGCCACATGTTCTAGAGCCCCTTGTCTCTTGTTGAGGTGGCACGGGAGCGCCCGAAGGTGGCGTGACACAACACCAAAACAGTGAACAATCCCGGCACTTGCTAAGAAGCTGTGATAGAAGTATCAAACACTTGCTGTGGTATCATTCATTCCTTTTAATCATACGAGCAGTCATAAACTATAGACATAACTTTCCCCAACCGCTTGGACTTCCCCATGAAACGCCATGAAATG
The DNA here is from genome assembly GCF_001642055.1 of Alternaria alternata. Classification (NCBI taxonomy): domain Eukaryota; kingdom Fungi; phylum Ascomycota; class Dothideomycetes; order Pleosporales; family Pleosporaceae; genus Alternaria; species Alternaria alternata. The sequence goes on from NW_017306200.1 coordinate 182,273, forward strand.
ATCATAAATTGTCGTAAGATCGACGAACGCGAAGAAAATCCTATGAAACCTGTCCTTCACGTGGGTGTGGTTTACTCGCCATCTGACTCTTGTTCCGCAGTCTGTGATAATGTTAGCATACATGTCATATATTTGTGACCGAAGTCAACTTACGTTGTCGTGGAAGTTTGTTCCGTGCGTGGTCTCGTTAATGTAACCCTTCCTAATGACGAAGTCACCAAAGTGCTCTCCGTCGTTCCTCTCCTTGGCGTATTGCTTGATCATCGGCTGCAGAATTTCCAGAATCTCTTCCTCCTTGATCGAGCTCCTGTAAAGCTTGTTCAGCCTTTGGCCATGGTAACCACCACCAAGGTACATGTTGTACGCGCCATAGGCCTTTCCAACGAAAGCGACCTCGGCGAGCCATGGACGTGCGCAGCCGTTAGGGCAACCAGTCATGCGCATGACAATGCTGTCTTGTCGCAGACCAGATTCTTCGAGTGTACCCTCAAGCTTGGAGATGAGCTCAGGCAGGTAACGCTCTGACTCGGCCATGGCAAGACCGCAAGTGGGGAAGGCAACACAGGCGGAACTAGACAGCCTCATACCAGAAAAGTTGGTGTTGTCAAGCTTCCACTTCTTCAGCAGCTCCTTCATGGCCGGCAGATCTTCGTCGGCGACGTTGGCTAGGATCAAATGCTGGTTACCAGTCAACCGGAACTCGCCCTTGTGTACCTTGGCCACCTCGATGAGACCAGTCTTCATGGGGAAGTCGGCAGTGTCCTCAATGCGACCGTTCTCAATAAAGAAGGTGAAGTGGTTGAGGCCGGTCTCGTCCTTTTGCCAGCCGAAGGTGTCGATGTTGCTTTGGAACTTGAAGGGCTTGGGCTCGTCAAATTTCTGACCCCAGAGCTCTTCAACCTTGCCCTTAAAGACATCAACACCCATGTCGTCAATGGTGTACTTGAGACGGGCGTGCTTCCTGTTCTTGCGGTCACCGTGGTCGCGCTGGACAAGCATGATCTTCTCGCAAACAAGATGCACCTGCTCAGTTGGGACGTAGCCAAACATGCTTCCGGTTCGCGGGTATGTCTTCTTGTTGTTGTGCGTGACACCCATGCCACCACCGGCGAGGACGTTGAAACCTACAAGGTTTCCGTCTTCGCCCTTGACTGCGATGAGACCAATGTCGTGAGCGTACACATCGGTGTCGTTGTGAGGAGGAATGGCAATGGTGATCTTGAACTTTCGTGGGAGGTAGAGAGGGCCGTAGAGGGGCTCGTGGTCCTGGACAGCCTCACCAGCAACCTTGCGCTTCTGCTTTGTCTCGTCGTCCTCCAACCAGATCTCGTGGTAAGCAGTGGTAGAGGGAAGGAGATGGTCGCTGATCTTCTGTGCAATGTTGTGGACCTGGCCGTGGTACTTTGACTGAGTCGGCAGGGAGCTGCACATGACGTTTCGGTTGACATCACCGCAAGCTGCGATGGTGGTCATCAACGCCTTGTTAATGGCCTGCATAGCTGGCTTGAGCTTTCCCTTTACGACGCCGTGGAACTGGAAGGTTTGTCGAGTGGTCAGCTTCATGGTCTCGTTACCGAGCTTCGTGCTGATCTCGTCCATCTGCAGCCACTGCTTAGGTGTAGAGACACCTCCAGGTAGTCGGCATCGAATCATGAAGGAGTACGCTGGCTCGAGACCCTGTGCCTTGCGCTGGTCGCGAAGATCACGGTCATCCTGCATGTAGGTGCCGTGGAACTTGGTGAGCTGTTGGTCGCTTGCCGAGATGGCACCGGTGCTGGTGTCGGCCAAACCCTCCTCGATAGTACCTCGGAGGAAGTTTGAAGCGGCCTTCATATCCTCGTTGGTCAACGGCGCTGGTTCCTCGGGCAAGTTCTCAACGTTGGCAACGCCGAGCTTCTCCCAAAGCTTTGGCTCCCACTCAGCGTACGCAGTCTGGTAGGCGTCCGGGTCTTGGTCATCACCAAGACCACACTCCGCCAAAGGCTTGCCACCGAGAGTAAGAAGACGAGCATGAAGGTCCTTTGCGGGCTTGTTGTAGTAGATCTTGTCCTCCTTACGTGGCCAGTAGTGGCTGTCACCGAGACCGAAGACACCAAAGTTGACTGTCGCAAGATCCAAATCGGTGGAGTCCTTGACGGTTTCCCAGAATGTTCGACCGTTTTGAGGGAACTCTCCCTGACCGGCTACACTGGTCATCAGGATAACGTTCTGCTCATTGGGCAGGTCTTCGATCGGGAAGTCATCCATGGCCATGACCATGGTCTTGAGACCTCGAGCTTTGCCGCGGTTTCCAAGACGCTTGGCTAGGTTTTCGGCGTTGCCGTTGTCGGAAGCGAAGAGAATGGTCATTGGGTCGCCCTGGAGACCTTCGAGAAGCTTGCTGTAGGCATCCTTGGCCTTGCGCTTTTGCAGTTGCCTGACCTCAGTGCCGTATGATCCAGAGATGTTGGACGAGAACTCGGGATGTCTCTTCATGACCTGGGACATGTAGTTGTCGCGGGAGAGGAACTCCTCCAGCTCTTTCTTAATGCGCTCCGAGTCAAGCTTGAAGTTCTCCTCGCCCTTCTCCTCAGCACGTGGGTCCCATCGGTACAGGGGCCAGTAGCCAAGGTCGACAGCCTTCTTGGTCTCTTGAAGAACGGTCAGGGGTGTGTCGTTCTCCTTCTCGTAAGGGAGGTATGCAAGCACAACGGATGGACCATCGAACTTGTCGGCCTCGATCATAGCCTCCAAGACCTGGGTGTAAGAGCTGTATACAGCGACCGATGCGACGTAGGCATTTCCGTAGTTCATTGCGTACAGACCAATGTCCTTCTTGCGCCTCGCGGCGTCAGCGGCTGCGCGCTCAGAGTAGGGGGTTGAGTCGACGATGAGCATGTTGACATTCTCGCCAGAGGCCAGTACGTGGTGAACACCAGAGTTTCCGAGGTCGTACGCCCAAGCATCTGACCCAATCAACCACGGAGATTCCTTGTAGAAGAGCTTCTTTGACGACAACAGTTGGCTGGCAACGGGCGAGCCGTCGGTGCCGAGACGAGCGATGACTTCAGAAGCAAGTTCGTTGGCCTTGTCAGTGTCATCGGCGTTGAGTGCCCACTTGGATAGCCACTCCTTGGGTGCTTGTGTGGTGAAGGCATTCTCCTTGGAAGCAGCCGCAGCCTCGTCTACTAATCGCCTTCGGTGCTCCTTGCGCGCTACTAGTGAGCCGAATCCGTACTCCGGGGAAGAGGAGATCTCGTTGGAGATGCCGGCGTGCTGCGAACCAAGCTGGTTAGCAATGTGGAGCTTCTCACCAAAGACCTGGTTCAAGATCTTCATGTAGGCGTTCTCTAACCCTGGTTGCTCGGCCTTGATAGCCTGGGGCTCCGGGCCATCGAGGTTGCCGATGACGAGGTTCTGCACAGGTGTCTCGCTCATCAAGTTCTGGAAGACACCGCGCATCGCTTGGGACACAGTCTCCTCGTTGATGTAGCCGAGTTGGTATCCTACAACCATGGGGGAGGCACCGCCAGTCGACTTCAGGGACATCAGAAGGTCGAGCAGTACAGGGCCCCAGCGGGTAGTCTTTCTTCGAACTTGCTCTAGCACAGCGATCCTCTTGAGCGATGAGGGAAGCATAGGCGCAAGCGAGGCACCCAACCAGGGGCGGTATAACCTCGCGGTGATGACGGCTGTGTTGGCATATGCCTTGGTCTCCTCGACACTATCCAGCTCGGTGGCAAACACAGCAGTGTCAGCACCGAAGAGGAAGATGGCGGCCTCCTCGGTGCCAGTACCAGAGAAAGCGAATGCATCGTAGCTTCGACCGGTGGCATCCCGAATGGTTCCCCAGATCTGTGTGGCGAAGCGGTAGATGTCCTCGGATGAGACAGGTTTTGAGATCAGAGATTCGACAGTGGTTGCAGAGGACACGGACGCGCCGCTTGTGCTAGCATCGCGCTGTGATGAACCAGAGGACGACTCGGCGCGCTCGCTGTTCCTCTCAGATGCCGGAAGTGACTTGGCCTGCTCAGGAGCGCTAGCTGATGTTGCTGCTGGGGCGGCGTTGACAGCCTGGCTCCGAGCGAAGGACAGTGTCGAACTCCTGCCATCATCGGCGTATAGCGATGTCTCCTCTGACTTGGTGTTCTGGTACGCCGCCGCCGCGTCCAGGTCGATGACACTCCGGACCAGGTCGGCATCTTCGACTTCAACAGTCTTCTTGAAAGCAGTCGCGCCTGAGTCGAAGAAGTGAATGACACCCTTGCCCGACTTGATAGCCAAGGCATGTGCAGTCAGAGCAAGATCCTGCAACTCCTGCAGTGTCTCCGACTGGATGAAGGCGAATCCAGATTGCCGGATGGAAGTGATATCGGAGAAGTCGGGGAAGCCCGATGGCGCTACCGATACGTGGAGAACGACGGGGTACTGGGCGAGCTTGTATAGGTGTGGTATCGACTTTACAAGGATGGAAGAAGTTGTGGTGACGCTGGTGAGCTTGCCCGCGCGGATGGGCTGGAAAACAGAGAGAAGGGGATCCGCATTTTGGCGGACTGTGAGGATCTGGGGAGAAAGTTAGTACGATTGCGTCAGACACGCCCAAATCATGCAGACATACCTCTGGCTGTGTCTTGCAAACAACGCTAGGCGCGTTGTGCTTGTATAGTCCTCGCAGAGGCTCGGAGAACTCAGATTCGGCCTCGAAGGAAGGGACGACCGACACAATCACGTCGGAGGCCAAGTGGGCAATTCGGGCCACTACACAGTACAAAAGTCAGTATATGTGACTTTGGACCCTCCAACTGCTCTGGTGCAACGACGTGCTGGGGTAGAGGCAATGGCGGGGCGAATGGTTGCGGGGACATACCGGCCTCTCCTGCAGTCGAGATGGACCCCATATTGACTGCAAATTCAGGGTTGACGGTAACAGTAAGGAAATGTCTACGGGGGAGACGAGGAGTAGTAATAGTTCGGACCGTCGGCGACAGTCCTCATAGTCAGCGGCAACGGCAATGGAAAAATTCCCTCTAAGAGGTCATGACAACGCGTGCCGAAAGCACGCAATATTTTAGTGCACTTCAGGGTCTGGGGCGAGGGCCGAAGAGCGGCGAATCAGACCATCATAGATGCGCGAGTTCGGTGTAATGCACTTGGCTAGATCTGCTTGTCAAGCTCGACGCGAGGCTGAGGACCGAATTTCACCCATAGTGCATCTCGTGGTGGAGTCCTGGCCGACGGTGGTCGTGATGCTTACTCCCGCATGTCTGAGTGGCCAGGTGAGGGCAGCGCCGCCTTGCCGCATCGAGACGTGCCGAGGACCAGCCTTATCGATAGGAGCACAGGCTACCTCCACCTGTTCGCCTCTCCTGGCATGGCCGACACATGCATCATGGCATGAACCAGCACGCCCGTACGACCAATCGTCGACACCATACCTGCCCTTACCGTAATCGCATGCATCTGCATCTGATGTCGTGATTAGCGTACCTTTATTGCAATGAACACCGCCTCTGGATTTTCAGATCCCCTCGTCTCCGATACCCCGCTGCCCTTCCACGAGCTATGCACGCGCATCAATGACCGCATAGCTACGTTTCTCGACGCCAAGGATGTATCAGAGCGCGTCAAGAATGTGCAGGAGCAGACTCGCACGTCGCTGAGCGTCATAGGGGAGGCACTGGACAAGTACAGGTTGGTGACTACACTGCGGGGCGGTGCGGCAGCTGGGGACTAACAGCTATGTAGTCTGCAAGAGCTCTCCCTATCGTATAATGGCGGCAAAGACTGCCTCGTCCTTCTCGTGCTATACCTCTGCGCCATGCACAGACGGGGCCTGACGCAGACGTCGAATCCCTCGTCCAGCATCGAGACCGCGGTGCAGTGCGTATACATACAAGACGCGCATCCCTTTCCCGAGGTCGAGGAGTTTGTCGCGCATAGCAGCAAGATATACTCGCTGGCCCTTTTGGAATATGCAAAGCCTATGAAAGCGGCCTTTGCCGACTACTTAAAAGACACTCCGTCGGTCAAGGCGATATTAGTGGGGACACGGCGGACGGATCCGCATGGCGAGCATTTGAAGCATTTCGACCCAACAGACTCAGGGTGGCCGGCCTTTGTACGGATACATCCCGTCATAGACTGGCACTACGTGGATATATGGACGGTACGTGGGAGTTATACGACTTCGTACCTGCTTACTGACACATCTAGTTTATACGCTTCCTCAACATACCCTACTGTTCTCTATACGACCGTGGATACACCTCGTTAGGCGGGACGACTGATACGCACCCGAACCCGAAGCTCGTGCGCCAACCGTCTACGCAACAAGTACCGCAAGCCGAGAGAGAGAACGGCGCCCCGAAGCCCAAGTTCAGGCCGGCATACGAACTGGTAGATGACTACGAGGAGAGGTTAGGGAGAGATAGGTAGAAACATGGTAATATTGCATATGCATTGTATCTGTGTTCTGTTGCATCGCGCGATGACATTCATTTCAGTTAACAACACGCGCTTTATACTCGCAGGTAGCGGTTACTTTCCAGATTTTAGGAACGAGTTTAGTATTCTTTTCGACATGCTGGATTATTCTCGGAGGATCTCCAATTTCTCCGTCCGCGGTTATTTCTCGGAGATCCCAACTCCGCATTCGCATTCATACCCGGAACGCATGCTGGATCAATTTTAGATTTCATAACAAGCCGGTCGCATCTCTTCCAGCCAGGTCCTGATTAGATCCCGACCAGGCGGATATCCTGGAAGTTGAGTCAGTGTTACCACTGCGACATGACGCCGTTCGCGACAATTGCAACCATCCGCAATCACGCAAGGTACAAGCAGACCTATAGCACGACATGAATTGGACTTTTGTGGAAGGCCTTCTGTTTGAAGTAGTTTGCGCATTGTAGCACGAGCATGTGCCGACCCGTGATCGCATGAGTTGTCAACCGCTAGGGCTCACAGCTTGTAACCTTGGGCACACATAGTCTATCATGTTGTCCAACGAGTCTGCAGAAATATTCTAGCAAATATGCTAAGTTATACTGGTTGGTAGATCACGCCAGTCTGCATGGTCTGTTCCCGAAGCTAATGTATGCGACGTGTATAGGCAAGCGGACCTGAAGTCTACTGGAAGCACCAACAATGGACGCTACCAACAAACCGACGAACAGCAGATATTCGTGAATACCGCGACGTTGCATTAAGGAATATCCGCATGCAAATATATCTTTCTTCCCGGTTAGAATAGGCAAAGAGAATCTTGGACACACTCAAAGCATTTCGTTCCCCATCATGCTTCTCACGGCGTTCTCTCAAGTCTCACTTCTGTTGACGTTGACCATTCATGCGGCTATAATTCCTGACGATCGACCTGAAGTCATCCCGGGTCCAGGGCTTCCGTCACTAGAATCTCTTAACCTGACTTCAGCTGACTTATATGAGTTGCCGTTGCCGGGAGGTTCGACTGGTAAGACTTCGTGTTCATGGGCCATGTACTCGTATGTGACATCACCTAATACTCTACAGCTCAAATAACCACCTCGGACAACGAACTGGTATGCGGACCAGAAGACATCGCTTACACTAGCGTCGAAAACCTCATCGTCTGCTACCACTATCTTCGGAGCCTAGGCCGGACGCCCTGCGAGTTTGAGAATAGAGAGGCGAGAGCATTGTGTTGGCATGGAATCGATACTGTCGTTGTTGGTATAGGTCGAACAGGAGGCCACGAGAGTAGCTACTGGTATGCTCAGCTTCTGCCACCTTTGGTGAAGACTAATCTGACACACCAGACAGCATCGACTTGGCGGTAGGAATCTTAGCGGTCATCGACGGCTGCACAAGGCCTGACGGAAGTTGCGCAGGATTCGCAGTAGCCAACGGGAATGCGAACATCATGGTCGGTGGAACGAATGCTGGATATCAGAGGCATCGTTGGAGTTAAGCACAGGGATCGCCTCTATACGCATGGTCGTATTCACAAGAGGTGTCGAGGTTGATTAAGCCACAATTCATGGACACGACATCGGATTTCCAAACTACTTTGTTTTAAAAAGCCTCTTAACTATCTTCAGGTTTCCTACGTGTCGAGTTCATGTATCGCACGCTTGTGGAGTACATTTTGGAAGACGCCGAGAGCCAACTTGGATCAGCGTCGACTGCAATCATGCGCCTCATCGGCTAATGCATTCATTCAAGATTTACCAAGGAAGAACCTTCCCCGCAGAATTTCCTAGAGCCAACACTTTCCCCAGACTCTGCCTCTCGATATTGAGCGAACAGAAATCTGGGGTCATCGGAGCTTTTCGACTTCCTCCAACCAGAGGTTTCTCCGGGACCAAGATGTTTCGCATACATCAGCCAACGTTCGGATGTAGCCATAATACACGTCCGAGCTGCCGTATCAAGCCACACATTGGTCATGCGGAGAGATGCATGGTACCTGGTGCATGCGGATGCTCCCGCGGCGCCGTTCGCGATCGAATCCCACCTAAGAGAGTTCATCGTTGATATGAAGCTGTCGGAAAACAAGCCACACTTTCAGCTTCGTGTAGATGAGTAGCAAGAATTATTGCGGTTCAAACGCCGATAGTTTATACATAATGCAGCTTCAGCATGTTCGTGAAATCTCCAGCAGAAGATACACAACATCACAACAACACTAGTCATGAAGTTCCCTACATCTCTCGTCCTCCTCGCGGTAACCGCAGTCACAGCATCGCCTACTCCAACCATCCAGGAAGAACCGGCGAAGGCCCTGCAGAAGAGAGCTAGCATTACAGATGCTGCTAACATTGGCTATGCGATGGCAAATGGAGGCACCAAAGGCGGAGCTGGCGGTCCTACTACCACTGTCAGCACTTTGCCCCAGCTCTCGGCTGCGGCCAACTCCACTGGACCTCTGAACATTGTCGTCCAAGGAGCCATCAGTGGTGCCGCAAAGGTCCAGGTTAGCTCGGATAAGACCATCATCGGGAAGACTGGAAGCTGTATGCCCTTAATGTCCACTTGCCTCATTGATCCCTAACTGACACTCTGCAGCCCTCACTGGCATTGGTCTCACGATTCTAGGCCAGAAAAATGTCATCGTGCGCAACATGAAGATCAGCAAAGTGCCTGCTGCATACGGCGATGGCACTACCATCCAGCTTTCTACGAATGTATGGGTCGACCATTGCGATTACTCTGGTGATGAGTCGGTGGGCAAAGACACCTATGACGGCTTGGTCGACCTTTCGCATGCTGCGGACTTTGTCACCATCTCCAACACTTACTTCCACAATCATGTAAGTTCAATATTCTCACGTCACTCTGCAATACTGAACAGTGACTAACACGAAACAGTCCAAAGGCACTCTTGTAGGGCACTCCGACAAGAATGCCGCTGAAGATACCGGCCACCTCCGCGTAACATACGCAAACAACCACTTCTACCGCGTCAACAGTCGCGGTCCGCTTCTCCGTTTCGGCACAGCGCACATCTTCAACAACTACTACAACGAGCAGTCTACGGGCGTGAACTCCCGCATGGGCGCGCAAGCTCTCGTTCAAAGCACCGTCTTTGAGAACAGTGGCAAGAAGATGGTCTACACGGAGAGTAGTGCAGAGGATGGATTTGCAGTTGTTGAGGACGTCCTGTTCGGCGGACAGAGCGCCAACACAGCGCCACTGGGTAAGCTCAATGCGCAAAGCTTTCCTTACAAGTATGAGTTGCTGGGAAGCGCGAATGTCAAGGCTGCTGTTACCAAGGAGGCAGGGCAGACACTGTCGTTCTAGAGTGGTTGTGGTCGGAGGGCCAGGTACAATTCATGATATGCCGTACTGACGTTTCTAATGCTGAGTCGACGACTACATTTGACCTCTGCAACGAAAACGGCGTTGGACGACATGAGTGATGTTCCGACTCCAAAAAAACTGGATGTATACTATATGTTATCCTTGGTCGATCGTCAAAGCTGTCGCTCGGCCAATACTCGGCCACCAAAACATGTTGGCCCGCTCCACCTCCACTATGAGGTGCAAAAACAAAAACATACAACAGCGGGGATTCGCTAGTGGTCACCCACCTAACTACTAATCCGCCGGTACACTGCTTGTATATGGCTGAGCGGACGGGAAGCCTAATTTTCAGTGTCCTATGGTCGTATGTGGAAGAAACAGAAAATGGAACAAATATAATGCTACAACCGTCATCATTGTACCTTGATCTACAGTTCAAAAACTATCATCACACATCACATAACAAAGTCAGGCCATGACTTAGCTGTTTCGGTGCTGTCTCGTAACTGTCAGGAGCCGTTGCTGTTGCTTTCCGACTTTAGGCCCTTCTAACGTATAGTCAGGTCGTAACATAAACAGGCAAAGAACGAAGGAAGCGCCTCGTGCCATGACGACGTGCCAGAAACCCCCTCTCGTATATACAACGACATCAGCCCATTACGCTAGCATAAATCCAACTGAAGCCTAACACAATCCCATCCTAGTTTCTTGATCTGTCTCATTCGTCAGAAGGCTCCAATCGCTCGTGAGGCCCATCATCCTGTTTGGACAACACGGGATGAGAGTCGCCTAGCATGGAAATATGATAATGAGAGAGGAGAGCTGCTTCAGAAAGAGGAACCCTGCCCATCCAAATCATCGTGAAGCCTATCCAGCCTTTCTGTTGGAGATTCTGGAACTGATCCTAGTTCACGGGCAATATAACCGGCACTCTTCCGACGATTCCTTGTTGGCTGTTGCACTCCGAGGAAATTCAGGGAAGTAAGTCTGTCAATTCCGCTGAGTCGGTCCCCGCCATAAGCACCGTCGTAAGAGATCACGAGCATGTCGTTCTCCACAAAACGTAGAACATCCCGCAAGGGCCTATTCGACGCGCTGTCGACTTGCAAGCTTTCTTGCAAAGTCTCGATCATCTGAGAGACAATAGTCAGTCATACCCCCAGTACTCTGATCTATAGCCAGGGACTCTTACCTTGATAACTGGCGCTTTGAGCCCTAGCACATAATTTTGTGGACTGTCTCCAGGCTTGAAGAAGAAGAACGATGATCCCTCGTAGCCGCCTGCATGAAGACGGTCATTTTCGAACTCTTTCAAAAGCTCATACCCACCAGCATACCAGCATACGAATTCCAGGAACACACATCCCAGTGCCCAGACATCACATTGACTACTAAGCTCCCCACCCGGTAGTCGACATTCGGGCGATTGATAGGATCTCGAATATGGTACGGCGTAACTACCTTGCATGAAGGTTCTTTCTCCATCGCTGAACTGCGTGGTTCCAAAGTCAGAGAGCTTTAGAGTTCCAAAGCACTTGTCAGACCGCTTGCCAGGAAACCAGAGGATATTCGCAGGCTTGATATCGCCATGCCGACCGAAAAGAAGTTTTGGATTTCGAGGCTCGGGCGACTGGTTCGATTGTGGGTGGCGTTGCGCAGACTTGGTTTTTGGCTTCCGGGAAGTGATTTCGGAGAGCATCGTTGTGCCAGATGTCGTCTTGTAACGATGGATCTGGGAGACCGCCTGAGCTATGCCACAACACTGTTGTTTCAGCCAAGTAGAGAGTTCGGCGCTCTTACCCAGCGATGTTGGGTTGTTCATTTTCCAATATTGATTGAGATCCGCTTCCGCCCATGGCAGGATCAAAAAGAGGGAATCATGCTGCTTGTAGGACGCGACCAATGACAACAAGTGATGATGGAGATGTTCCTTTTTGCGCAAGTTTCGAAGCACATTGAGTTCATGGGACGCCTCGGGGTCGTCGACGCAGATCTTCACTGCAACCACGTTATTGGGAACCTAAGCAGATAGTTAGTCAGCACGGAAATTGCGACAGACTCCACTTTCCTCTTTCTCGTCGAATGCATGATGATCCGGATGTACTTCAGCTTTGTAGACCTTACCGGACGCGCCCCAACGCCCCGTGAATTTCCACGATGTGAAAGGCAAAACTTCATTTACAGTTGCTTCGAAGTGCGGATGTTTTCCGTCATCTGTTTTGTGGAACGTGCGTGCGAGAACCCGCCACTGGAAGGTTACAAATTGTTCAATGTCGCTGGGTTCTTTGAGACACTTCAGAACCGACTGATCATCGCTACGGCGGCGTAGCTCGAAGTTTTTAACCTCCAGAGGAAGATCTGTATCGCAAACTTGTTCCTTAACGAAAGCCTTTATCTTACGTTGTCGACCCATGAACATCAAAATTGCAAATACTTTCTGGTAGCATGGCACGTCAGGTTGAGTCGCCGCGCCATCCGGCAACCCGACCTGCCCATGGCGTATGTACTCATGCTCCATGGATGGTTCGACTCTGACATACTTGTTCGACGACAGCCAGGATCGGCGCAATATCTTTGTCGCGAAATATTCCTTTTTTGATCTTGACAATTCACGATCCACCAACTCCTGCGTGACCAGTCGGGCGAGGTCGCCGTTTGGTAGAAACTTCCTATGAGTGGAATCGTCGTCCTTCAAAGCTACTACGAGCTGATGATCGAGACGCGGTCGATCAAAAACGGCAGTGCGTATCGGTTTACCAGTTTTTTCGGGCTCTTGCGACTGTGTTTTTTTGACCTCACTCCCTTGGTCGATCTGCTGGCCGCATTCGACCCCTAACGAGAGAGAGTTAACTGCGGAACGGTTTCTCCGTGGTGGTGTTCTGCCTTCGATGTTTGTTGTGGCCGTCTGTCCAGCAATATTTTCAGATTGTGTCTTTCTATGGCCCTTCACATTCGGTTCCCTAGGAGACTTCAAGTTGGGGAAAAACCTGCTAACACTTATAGACCTTGGGCGAGATGATGGACTTTCGTTTTCTTCGTGTGTTTCATTTGCTGCCACAGCTGCTCTGGCCGGCTGTACTACATCAGTTTGCATGGCGCTGAGAAACCCCCCAGAAGCTTTCGTTTGTTAGAAAGAGCCCAAAGTCACAGATCTATAATAATCGCTTGCCTTGAGATGCATGCCTAGCAAAATGATTCTCCACACCATATTCATTAGAAATCCCCGCAATGATCACTTCTTCAGTACTTTCATCTGAGTGCACCAAGTATTTCTGTACAGTGTCATGCTGCTCAAGCGTTTTCAGGGTCTGGTCGGTGTGTTCGGCCATATCTTGCAGTCGATATGTGGGTCTTTTGCAGTCTCCTGGAAGTATCTGAGTCGAGAGATCCACGCCTGAGATTCTTCGATTGGGTGACTAGTTCTGTCGCTACTGAGACTTGGCAGTTTATAGGATTGGAGGAAATTGATCCACGATGTCTCGTCGATGTCAACTCCTGGGGCGGATATGGCCATACCTGGTGCATGGTGGCGCGTCCAGATCAGGCAAAGTGAACCTCTCCTCCAAGGCTGGCTTGGTTCAGCTGACACCATGTGCTGGCATCAGTATCTGATACGAGGTGGTGTGCATGGATCTTTCTAGACTCCAACCATTGGGGGCTCATTTTCGTGGACGCAGCACAGCCAGATCAATCAATCATCCCACCATCGCATTCCGTGCGGTGGGCACCGTCTACATTGCCAAATGGCAGGCTCGAGGATGAAGTGAACGATTTCCTATCTGGGTATACTAGAATCCTGTCTGAGCAGCTCTTATTGCTCGATTGTGCGACCTTGTACCTTGTCTATCTGGGTACTAGAACGGCATCCTTAGCTGCCTCATGGCGAAACCCTTTGCAGTGTCATTCATCGCATCGCGACGGTGGTCGAGCACAATCAAGATTGCGATCTTCCGATAACAACATTAGCGCGCGGCTGAGATCAGCACGAGGGCTCCTCCATTGGCAGTGATATGGCTCTAGCGTGTCGCATAGAAGATGGTGGGAGGACTCTAGGCTGGACCCCACATTCGCCACACGGGAGGTCCTTCGTACCGCTTCCAGGTTGCCGCTGCACTTTGCCTTACCGCTGCCTTCTTCCTAGAGCCCATGACAGCCACTTATACATATGAGCTGCACGTCGAGTCCAGCCACAATAATGTTCATATGCGCTTGATCACCGATGTATGCACATCGCTTTCCAGACATCCTCACTAGTCAGATCCTCGACTGCTGATTCGCAAGGCAGAGCCTCATCCCATCTCGTAAGGCGAATCGCCCATGCCAGTACAGGCATTTTGGTAAGAGCATGCACCTGCTGTCGCTGTTTCCTCTGCAGCGAAGCGTAGGTCAGGTTCCGGTGAATCCACGACAGCGGATGCGATGAGCCACGGATGATAGCTTATCTCGAGATGCCGCAGTGCCACTGTCGAATGTCTCACACCCCAAGCTTCTATACCTTTGTCTTGTGACATGTAACTATTGGGCTCAGTACATTCGCTGCCAGCCTTATCGCAGCCTTTCGCAAGCGCATTCGTATGTTTCAAGCAGTCTGGCCAGACGAAATGGCTATTGTGCGATCGGAAACAGCCGGCATCGGTACAAGAAGAGACAGTAAAGAGGAAGTGAAACATGGCGAGCAGGTAGTGGGAGGTGACGGCAAGCATACGAGAGGCCTCGACTGCAGAAACAGCACTCCGCTAGGCTCAAATTCCAAGCCCGTTTCTGCTAAGTCACTGCGGAAGCGCCTTTTGGACCGCATTACCTTTGCCTTGGAACTGAGCATGTTTGAAAAGACGAAGAACAAAAAGTTCTTCCCACGAGACATCCTCCAAGACATACTGCCGAAGACCTCGATGAATCAAGCTGGCAGCGGAGAAGATCCAGCTGACACTGTGCTTAGACTCATGCAAATTGAACCGAATATTGCAAGCTCAGACAACCGAGCGCTTGCAAATCATATCCTGAAGAATTCGAGGATCGTCTTCCTTATCCTACTTTGGATAAAACACGATCATCTCTATGAAGCGATGGAGCTTTTCATGGATCATCCTTTTCCAGATGGCAGCCTGCCTCTCTCAGCGTGGTCTGGAGACCAATTGAAGAACAATTCGGAAAACCATTTATTCTCACGTATGGAAATTGGTCACAGTAGCCAAATTGCAGCTGAAGATCCTATATGGGATGTGTCCTCTATCAATAATTTTGAGGACGCCCAGTGGATGTTTTTAGCTCCAAAATTCTCAACGAAAGAACAGAATGGTCATTTCGACGAACGCTGCCCAATCCCTTTCATCGATCAAAGCACACACAAGAGCAGTGGGGCGCATGGCATCGTTCATAAGTACACAATTCACCAGGCGCATCACGAGGACCTGCTTGATCCGGTATGTTCAACTCATTGTCTGTATTTCGTCCATCTAAAGTGATTGTCCTGTATAGGTCTCAAGCGAACCTTGCGTGGTTGCTGTTAAAGCTTTTAGGAAAGGGGGAAAACACGTTGCTACTGATGTAGAAAACGAAGTCAAGGCTCTTGAAATGATGAACACGCTCGAGAAGGACCATATCGTTCGGTTTCTGACATCGTTCCAACGCGGTGCACCGGATGATCTGGAATACTTCCTCTTATTTGAATGGGCCCATGGAGGAAACCTTGGCGACTTTTGGAAACAGCAAGCTGAACTTCCGCGGACGGCCGAATTGATGAAATGGCTGATTGGGCAATTGCGCGGCCTTGCAAAAGCGCTCACCGCTGCTCACGGTGCAGTTTGCCGCCATGGAGATCTGAAGCCTGCTAATATTCTCTGGTTCCGCGATACCACATGTCCCTACGGCACACTCAAAATCGGCGATTGGGGTGAGGCAAAGATCCACAAGGACGTAACTTCATTGCGCCACGTGGATACCGATGCTGGGTACGGTACGAGACGCTACGAACCCCCTGAAACTGGTCCGCATTCACCAAGACAAGGCCAAGGTCTGCCCAAGCGTTCCCGGTTATACGACCTTTGGGGTTTCGGCTGTATCATCTTCGAATGCACCATATGGTATCTCTATGATATGGAGCGACTCAACAAGTTCAACAATAGTAATTTGGGAACATATGGTACTTCTGACTTCTTCTACGAACGCGAACGCGCTACTGGAATCGCAAAGGTACATGGCGTGGTGGAACACTGGATGGATCACATGTCAAATGACGCATTGTGCCGCTCAGAAAAAACCGCCCTCGGTGATCTTCTTGAAATTGTCCGCACAGGGCTGTTGGTTGTTGAGCTTCCTAAGGGCGGTGGCTTCGTATCTCAGGCTGATGCACCGAAGAATATCAAGGCGAGATCTACTGAGTCCGCTGATACCCAGACGTTTACAGATGCGCATGATTCTCATCCAACGATTCAAGTCACTGCGCCAGAATCGGCAAAGCTTGATGATGCTGCTGAAACTCCTAACGCGCATGGCATCACTCCAACATTCAACATCACTGAATCATTATTTACGGAACCTACTGGACTGCAAAACCCGGAACCAAAACATAACGTCAGGCTTCGTGCCGATGAGCTTGAGGAAGATTTGAGTCGCATCCTCCAAACTCAGAAAGGGAACCGCTACTGGGATCGGTTTCAGGATCCAAGACCCGAGCCAGTGGGAACCGACAGCTCTTCCCGCTTGCTGGCGCCCTCTGCCCCTCATATATCCACTGCAACCAATCTTCGCGTTCCTACAACTCATAAGGTTGACTATGATCATCCATCATTGGACCCAGAGGACTGGCAGCTCGAACTAGACAACGTATTTGCCGCGCAGCTCTTATCTCGATTGGTAACTATTGCCGGAACTCCTTCACCTCAGAGCCTGCCTTCAGCCGACCTATGCACGGGTTGTAAAGAGCTTGGTGAGCAGTTACCACAGACGAATTTCTCGAAGTCATACACGACCCGGGTACTGAAATGCAATGCGGATGCCAAACTCTGCAATCTGTGCTGTTTACTATGGCAGACTCACCAAAGATACGCCTCCACAGAGTGCAAGGAGGTTCGTTTCTACCGCATGGGTTCTGCTATGTATATGAGCGGTGCGAAAAATCCCGTGTGTACCTTACTCCGGAGCAATGGTAAGCCAGCGCTTTGAAGTTCGATCGTCCACTATGTACTCACTGCTGTTGCCGACACAGATCCTAACAGTCGAGCACATGACATCCAGGTCGGGCTTGCTGAGCTTCCGAGTGTCGGTACGCCTCAGCATTTTGGCATCGTAAGAAGCTGGCTTGATGACTGCGACAAAATGCACTCCCACACGTGCAAAACGTCTAAAGACTTGCGTTTAAAGACCGATGCGACTACCACAATGCCAACCCGTCTCATGTACGTTGGAAAAGATGGAGACGATATCGTTCATCTTCAAGAGATGAAAGGCAAGAACGCTGTTAGTTGGATCGCACTTTCTTACCGATGGGGCGATTCTTCGCCTTTTTCTACAACCCGACAAAACCTTCACAGTCATATCAAGGGGATGAAGCTGACAGCGTTACCCCGAACCTTCCAAGATGCCATCAAGGTTACTCGGGCTTTGGGACACAAGTATCTTTGGATAGACTCGCTTTGCATTATACAAGGCAAAGACGGTGATTTCAGTGATGAGTTCAAGCGAATGGAAGATGTGTACAGTGGAGCATACTGCGTTCTGGCCGCTAGCTGTGCCACTGATCAAAGATCAGGGTTTCTGCTGCCTCGCGTAGCAAGAACGTCCGTCGCTTTGAATCACGAAGGTCGTGATGGCGACGGTGGTACGATCTACGTCTGTAGCTTCATTGAAGATTTTCGAAGTCATGTACTACAGGGTGCCTTGCACAAGCGTGGATGGGTCTTACAGGAGCATGCTCTAGCTCGACGAACAGTGTTCTTCACCGAGTATCAAATGTATTGGGAATGTGGCCGTGGAGTTCGATGCGAAACCATGATAAAAATGACAAAGTGAGTGCCGTGCCTCGGGGTCGTCTTGCTTAGATCTTCTTTGAAGGAAACTGACTGTGTTGCCAACTTACCAGCCAACTTGCTGCTTTACTTGGAGATCCAGACTTTCCTAAGATCCTCGACCCAGCCAACCACGGTGAACGCATTTCCAGGTTTCAAGAACTATATCAACAGTATTCTCGACTCGAGCTCTCATCGGACTATGACCGTCCAACAGCCATCGATGGCTTGCAGCAGCGTCTCATCAGGACGATGGGCGTGAAAGGCGGATTCGGCGTCCTGGACGATGGCAGCAATCAAGGCTTCCTCCGCCGCAGTCTCTTATGGCGTCGTGGAGAGGATACGCACCACTTGAAACGGATCGCATTCCCAAATGATCGAGAGCATGTGCCGTCCTGGTCTTGGATGTCAGTCTCTGGTGGTATTGATTACCTCCATCTGCCCTGGCAAGGATACGACTGGCAAAACATTCGGTCACCACCATGGCGAACTTCATCAGATTCAGTTTTTAGCAATGCATTCATGGGAAAGTCACAAGCTTTTAAATGCCCGAGAGGAAGGAAGCACGGATGCGACATCGTTTTCGACGATCCAAAAGATTGTGAGCTTCCAGAGCTCATGGCGATCGTTCTAGGTATCGAGAAAGGCTCGCGGGCTACCGAGGAGAAGACACATTGTATACTAGTGGTCAGGCCGAAGGAGACCTCCAGCCAAGATGGTATAACGCTGTATGAAAGGGTCGGAGCAGGTTACATGCCGGGGGAATATTTGGAGGGGCTTCCACAGGCCTGCGCTTTGATATGAACCATTTCTTCGATTGTCTTCCTGTGACCGCAGAGATTCTGATGGCTAGCCTTGAGTTGCAATATAATCATGACCACTGGTGGATTCTGCACAAAGAAAGCTACCACAAAACCGAAAACCAGGAATCAGGGCCAACCGTGCAGCTCATCGAATGCGTGTGATGACTTTCACAAATTACTGTTGCAATCTGGGATGAGATCGGTTGAATCTATTCCCCATGATTGAACTATGTGAAAACAAGTCAGACTGGAGTAGACGGCAAGACCTGAAGTTGTCGTAGCTCTTCGCCACAACCACGTGGCGTGGTATACTGACCTATCATGCGGAGACCGTGTGGAGAAGAGCCCTAGGGTTTATATGCACATCTAGTAGCGAGAGGCTGCTGCGACAAATCATGCACCTTGTCAGGCATCAGGCGATGCAGATGCGGGGTCGGTTGGGCTGTGTATAAGGTTTCCACAAGTTGTCCTCTCCCACGTCCTACAGTTGTCAAATACTGTACATACCACCAATCCTTTCACTTACCTCTTACTAGACTCTGTATCTCATAGGTTCTCCGCTTGTCCAATCAGAAATCTGGCGCACATGTCTTCCGTAAGGTGCATCACCAACGATTGTTCAAATTGGGCCGCGACCGGAGAAAACAAATGCCACGAGTGTCTAGACAAACAGGGCAGCTACCGTCACGATTTACCACGCATACCGGGTGACCGAGAAATGATGTAGGAGTGCTGCTAAGCATGATGCTGACAGTGCTAAATGTGATGCAGCACATCACAAGACTATCGTACGCGCAGGTCTCGTTCCACGATGTCAGCGAAGCGGCGACCACCCTTTTCAAGATCTTGTAACAGCCACTCAAATGGTCTGACTAGCTGCCGCTCGCTTGGAAAACCATCCTCGCGGCCCTTTCCACGGTACATCTTGCCTGTACCTACACCAATCCTCCGATAAGAGTCAACAGAGTCGTTAGATCTCTCAAGTATCAAGAAGTTATGGTACAGGTGTCGCTGGTGATGGATAGAGTAAAGGCTTAAGAGTAGAATCGACTGCTCTTTGTCTTGATCGCCAGGTCCATTCGACGCTTCATTTGGTCGATTTTCTAATGCTCCGGGAATTCTCTTCGTATCGTAGTGCGGTATCGAAGCATCAATAGAGAATTCACAAGTGGCCCGCTGATCTGTACTTGGCGAATACGTCGCTTCATCGATGCAGATGTTGTATGCTTGAAAACCGTGAGAAGATCGTCGCAATACAGCTGACACAGTGTGACCTCGAATCTTCAACCAAGCGTCTGGTGCCTTGCTATATACATGGTTGCCAGCACTTGTGTAACCAAATTCGACAAGTGTCGTGTGTTCAATTCGATGACCAGGATACGAGTGACGTGCAAACCGAAAGTTGACAGCGCCAGGCGAGGATGCCCACGAGAAACTGGGGCCACACCGGCCCGCAGACGACACGGTTGGTACAAGGTCGCGTTGCCAGACTAGATCATAAAGTATAGTCTCCCTCCATCCACCAGCGATGTACGTCCATCCGGTTGCGGTCCCAAATTTGCTTGCTAAACCGTCCAGAGCTGGTAGCTTGTCGGCAGGGTACCTCAATTTGCGGGTTGAGTATTCTTCGACGATCTGGCTCCAACTCTTAGAGAGTTTCACGAAATCGTTCGCAGCTATCGGTCCAGTAGGCGTGGGAAACAGTGGTTGCGATGGAGATGTATTATGGTGACATTCGCACGCCTTGAGTGTTCTACACGTCCACTGCAATTCTGCCCCGGTGAAGGCTATAAGTCGCCTCGAGAGCATTTTCTCTTGCAAACCCCATGCACGTTTGTCAAGCGGATCAATGTCCCTCGAACGCCCAACTTTGGCGTGAATTCCTCGAGTAATCTTCCTCCTTGCTTTGAACACGACATCGATAAGTTCTCCCTTGAACTCGCTATATAGTTCGGCTTCCTGATACGAGGATTCCCGTGCTGTAAAAAAAGTCTGATACGGATCCGTGGACAAAGAGGCTGCGATTGTGATGGCAGCGCCCTCAAAGATCTGTCCCATTTTCGCGGCCTGATCTTCCCAATCCGCGGCATCATCCTGGATTATGCAAAGAGTGTCGATCCAAATATAGTGGATGTCAAGGCTCCACGCCATCGCAGCCGCATCTTGAAAAGCTATAGGCAGCGCGTCTCGATCGAAGCCGTGCTTCCTCTCTTGATAATTCTGGGACGTGGTCATTGGAAAACCTCGACCGCCCCACGAATACGACAGAGTAGCATATACGCCCTCTGTGTAAGCAGCTGGTTCGATAACCCGGTATCGTGGCTTAGATATATCGACTATGCGTTTCGGGAGGTAGGTACATTTGGGATCGTGACATTTCTCATGCTCAGTTCTGCAACTGTAGAAATTCTCCCTCAAGAACTGCACTGACGCATTCAAGCTCGACACTTTGGCAACGTCGTTTCCCACAATAGGGTTCTGCCTTGTGTTTGCTACATGGCGATTCTTAGCCAGAGCTACCCATGCAGAAGGGCTTCACAATAGAGCAAGCTTACTTGAGCATGAATAAATTTCCACCACTTCGTGAATATCTTTGTTGAGTGACGCATGTAACTCAGCTGGTGACTGTCCGTAGAGTAAAAGTTCGACCCGCATCTCTACTGGCACATCTTGCAATAGCTGAAAGCTTTGCTGAACAACATCGCAGAAGCAACATCCTTGCTTGGCCGATCTGCTAAACTCATCGAAAGAGCGATTTGGCAGAACAGTAAGGCTAGGACGCTGAAGCTTATTAGAGCCGCGCGTGTGAAAGAAGCCGAGGCAGTCGCATATCGAGCAACACACTTCTGCCTTTTTATTGGCGAGCATCCAACCCATGGCGCATGAGTAGTAGAGTGGTGCCGTATACGCTGACTCTGAACCGCAAGAGATTGTGATGAAAAATGAGGGGCGTGGCAACGACGACATCATATGTGAAACTGAGTTGCACAGCCTGCAGGCTATGCAGATACGTGGACATACATCTGAAGCCAAACCAATCGTGATCAAGCGCATTTGCTGGGCACAGCTTACCGCCTCAGGCGCAAGAATTAAAGTCAAATCGAACGCGTCGGTTTTGAGGCATCAGGGCAACCAGTGCTTCCATGCCGACAGTTTGGTCATCACTCATCTTACATGTACTGTGGCCTTAGACATTATCCAAATATGCTCTTGACGACCAACAATCTTTGAGTAGGTGTCATATCGCACGTTACGCAGTTGTGAAAGTCGTGCGCTTCATGTACAACCTTACATGCAGCGGTGTCCAAATAAGTTCAACTTGGATGTTACACAAGGCGGTGTACCATTAGTTGACGCCCTCGTTGGTGAATCAGGCAAAGGACCTTGCCTATTCCAGACTAACCTTCAGGCTTTCTGGTATCAAAACAAAACTTCAATATTCAACACCTTCAACATAATGTGACCTATAAGTTTTTTGAGAAAGGCATACAGAACAAATTGATGATAAGAATCTTGTCGACATATCGCTATACTGCGCGGCCTCATACAGACAGCCGTCGTGACACGGATACTAACTTAATCTGGGTTGTCCCTTCGCAAACAGGCTTTGTTCCATCCCTACTTAGGATACGCACAGCTGATTTAGCTAATTAGACTTTAGTCTACATATCATTCGATGACGTAATCAGTGCTCTTTCTGCGACAGAAGAATATCGTGATTACTTAGATGTATAGCGCGTAGACGTCTTGTTGCAAAAGACGTGGCGGACACTGTGAGTGTGCGCGAGCGACTTATCAACAGCCCAGATAACCCGTGCATGCCCTGACAGCCGATAACCAACCGCCCCCTTGCTCACGTACAGGTCCTGCCATTCGATACAGCTGCACCTTCTACATCAGGCCAAGGGCAGAGAATCCTACTTACTGGTGGCTTATTCCAAGTCCCTTTTGCTTAATGTTAAATGGAGGGGTCAGCACCACCTTAGGCGGCCGTTCGCCTCGTTGCTCTTCGAACAGTATGTCGCAATTCAGGGTCAGGCAAGCAGAACTCCGCGATCTGCCACGCGTTACAACAGTCGGCCTCGCCAGCTTACCTGACGATCCAGCATTCGTGTGGCTTTACAGGTACAGGCATCAATATCCTGATGATAACTACTTTTTCTGGCTACAAGTATTCAAGACTTACTTGTATACCCCAAACATCACGTTCCTCGTAGCTGAAGAAGTTGCGTCATTGGACAAGAAAAGCGAAGATCGTGGAGAAGCAGTAGCGACAATATTCGCTTTCGCAATCTGGGAGAGGAATGAGAAGAAAACGGCGACACAGGCTCTAACCAGTCTGTACAATAATTGCTCGTTGGAGACGATACACCGTGAGCATTCATGCGTGAACCCTGATCTGGATGCCGCTGAGTAGCTTTAGGTTGTGTCACCAAGCTAGAGAACTGGGCCATACGCCAGGAGTTTCCGCGACGCGATGCCGATGTAAATCGACTGGGGGCGTTTGAGAAAGGGATGAACCACACCCACTCAAAATATTGGGAAAAGACATACCCCCAGAACTTCTACCTATCTCTGCTCGCGACCCATCCAGACTATCGTCGGCGAGGCGCAGGTACTGCGCTCACTCAATGGGGTATCGATCAAGCCATGACTGCTGGCTTCGATGTTGGGCTTGAGGCAAGTCCAATGGGATTTCCACTATACCAGCATTTAGGTTTCATTCATTTGGAAGACCATGTACTGAAGGCGGATAACGATTCTACGAGTGTAGTGTTGAGGATTATGGTATACGAAAAGGACCAGAAGTCATTATCGGTCTGATTCTTGGGTATCAGTTTATGAGAGAGGCTTTGGCCTGTTCTTGTTATGTGCTGTTGAGTTGGGTGCCGAGCCGCTGTTCGAACGGGAGCGGAGATTGGAACAGCGCCCGAAGTACCGACGGCCCAGTGAACTGCTACCGCGCGTCTCCCTAATTCCATCTCTTCTCAACACCGTAAAGCCATGCGACCGTGCCACCGGGAACGGAACAATAGCTTTCATTTCTCACTCTTCTAAAGATGTATCGTAGCGCCGAACGAGGCATGCTTGACGTGCGGGAGCGGACGGTATGTTCGCTCGCAGTACCGCTCAGAATGAAGCTATAAGAGCGTAGCAGTCGCTTCTACCAACCGCATCATCGATCGCAATCAAATCTTCGTTCTCATTGCTGAGCCTTTTACCTAAGAGTGCTTTCTTTGTAATAACCCCTCCATCATGAGCATCGGAAGAGCAGCAGCCTCACGTGTGTGTGGCAAACCTGTAGGCCCCATCGGATTTGGAATGATGGGTACGCTGTCATGCACAAAACGGAAGAGAACTACTCCTAACAGACTCCTCAGGCTTGACTTTCCCTCCTCCGTTCCCCCAGTTTGAGCGTGAGCATCAAACAAGCCTACTGAAAAAGGCATTGGACCAGGGTGCCAACCTTTGGAATGGAGGGCTTCACTATGGCACGCCAGAATCAAACTCGGTACACTTGCTGCGATACTACTTCGAGAAGTACCCCCAGGATGCTGAGAAGGTTGTCCTCAACATCAAAGGTGCCTACGACCGTTACACCGGACCAGCAGGAAGTCCGGAGGCTATTCGCGCATCCGTAGAACAAGCTCTCAAAGGGTTGGGAGGCGCAAAGGCGATTGACATATTCGAGATGGGTATGAGGACTCTAAAGGCTCATGAGATTGTTAGCTAAGGACATTCTAGCCCGTGTCGATCCCCGCACGCCCATTGAGACTTCTATCAAAGCCTTGGCTGAGCTGGTAGAAGAGGGCAAGATTCGTGGTATTGGCCTGTCCGAGGTCAACGCGACTACCATTCGCAAAGCTCACACCGTGCATCCCATCGCATCCGTAGAGATTGAGTTGAGTTTGTTTACACCCGATCCGCTCCACAATGGCATTATGGAGACGTGCCATGAACGTAAGTCGATGCGCCCTGGACTCATTGAAAGATGAGCATTGATAACAGAATCCTAGTCGGCATCCCTGTCATCGCGTACAGTCCGGTCGGACGAGGCTGGCTTACGGGCAATTTCAAAAAGATCGATGATCTGTCGCCAAATGACTTTCGAATTCAGATGTTCGACCGCTTCAAGCCTGAAGTTTTCGATCAAAACTACAAACTTGTCGAGGCCGTTGAGAAGGTCGCCCATCGCAAAGGCCTCAAGACATCGCAGGTTGCCATCGCTTGGGTAGCGCGTCAGGGGGCGATTCCTATTCCTGGATCCACCAACATCGAGCGTGCCATCATGAACAGCAGGCTATCAGAATTGACTGATGAAGATATGGAAGATCTTTACAAAGCACAACAGACCTTTCCCATAGCAGGTAAACGATATGGAGGCGCACACGAGGACCTACTGAACGGTTGAACTTTGCGCCGTAAAGGTCATGTTGGAGATTTCGGAGTTTAGACGGACGGGCAGATACATCCGTCGCTTTACCTAGTTCCATCTAGTCTGTTCCTCCTCCTCATCATTGTTGCCTCCCAAAAAGTGCCAACCTGCTATTACGACACCTCAGTCGCTATGGATTCATCGAATGAAGAAATAGAAGAAGCAACAGTCACTTCGCAGAACACTACTCATACACATCATGGATCATGCACAGTCTGTGCGAAGGCCAAGAGCAAATGCATCAGGCGCCCAGGAAACGGCGATTGCGAGAGGTCAGTGACCGCATTGTCGTTCGTTGGATAGCACGGCAAAGCGATCTGCAAAATGCGCAGGAAACAAGACACTAATTCAGTGTGTACTTAGGTGTATACGATTGCACAAGACCTGCCAGATTCGGGAGCCAGTGAAGCGCAAACGCAAGGCAAGAAAAACCACGTAAGTTAAGCTTGAGCCATGTTTCCGCTGTAGATTAGGATGCTGAGTTGCTAGCAGACGATCTGCTCAATTGCAAAATCTTGAAACAAAGCTCGCAGACATAGCTCAGGCGTTGGCCATCAAACAAGCACAAGCGATATCGGCAGAATCGAATTCGCGGAGCCCTATATCACAGCAAATGAACGGGTTATATCAGGAGAGCGATGATATGTGTCCAACATCACTAGTCATAACGCCAAACACTACAAGATCTAACGACTTTTTGGCCTCTGCTCACGACCCAACACTCGAGACAGTGTATCCCGAACACGTATCAACAGGGATGAACGCGACACATACCGACGTCTTGCTCGATCGCTACCAGAGGCTTATGGCGCCTCACATGCCTTTTGTGGTAATTCCAAGTGGCATCGACGCTTCTAGCTTGGCCAGTAGCAAGCCGTTTCTCTTAAAGGCTATCGAGACGGTAGCTTTCTTTCATGACACAGCAATTCAACAGCGGATGGTGAAGGATCTCATGCGACAAGTGTCCGAGAGGATGTTGATTAATGGCGAGAAGTCGCTAGATCTGCTTCAGGGTAAATACTCCCACATACTGCGTATGAGACATATACTGACTCTGTAATCGATACTCTAGGCATGTTAGTGTTCGGCAATTGGTATAACCCACATCTATTCGCACCGCCAAGCCACACAGTACTCCTGCATCTTACCATGGCGCTCACCCATGATCTAGAAATCGACCGTGCGCCAGGATTCTGTGAAAAGGTGGCTTTGATGGCAGCCTCACAGGCGCATGGCGTACCACAACCGGCGAAAGTCGTAACAAATGACGAGAGACGCGCAGTGCTTGGAACATTCTATCTAACTTCGCAGACCCTTACATCGTTCCGCAAAATCGACACTTTGCATTGGTCTCCTTGGCTTACGAAGTGTGCTGAAGCATTGACGCAAGCCCAAGAATATAAAAGCGACCTTTTACTTGTACAGTTGGCACAGAGTCAGCGCATCATGCAGGAAGCCATGTGCACAGAATGCGATCATGCACCAGTGAGCTTTTACGCCAAGTCATTCCTCAGCGATCTCGATAATATTGAGCTAGCATCCGCGAACGGAATGTCAGCGATAGTGCTGCGTTTGCAGCAGGCTTGTACCCGAACTGCCATCTGGGAACGCTCATTTGGGAACTTAGCCAGTCATACAGTCAAGGAAACGGACCTACGGCAGCGATTAGACGGCATGTGGCACTGCATGGACGCTGCGAAAAGGTACACAGATATATACCTGGAGCTGCCTGTCGAACACTATCCTCTCGTTCCTTTCGGCGTTTTTGCGCAGTTTGCGTACATCTTCGTTGTGCTTGTTCGAGCGAGTTTGATCGAGGTGGACGGCTGGGATGTGAAAGCTCTGAGATCATTCATCGACTTCTCGTCGCTTTTGGAAAAAGCCTCGCAACGCTACGATGCTGTGTCGACATCTCGTCCTGATGGTCTGGTCCTGAACAATGAGGCGTTTGCGAAGTGGTCTGCTAAGACAAAGTGGGCGAAGTCATTCTACGATACCAAGTTCTTGCCTGTTGATCCGAATGCACCGACCATCAATCAGCCTCCGCCTGGGTGTACAACTATTGAAGCGGACGAAACTCAGGAGTCGCGTAGAGCTCTTCCAACGCCACTGCAAGTTCCAGCAGAATTCTCAACAGATACTTTCGCTTTTGGGGATTCGATGTGGGATAGTCTCGACAATCCGGCAATCTTCTTAGGAGACATTGATTCCGCGTTTGCCGACATACCATGACGTCCTGTATTCTAAGAGCAGCAGACAAACAAAGCGAACTGTATGGGAACTCCACAGGAACTCGTTCAGTGCATTTCGCAACAAACGATCTTAGCCCAATCATATTTGGGACACCAAAACTGGGCGAGTGTATAGGCTAGCTCTGTTCAATTCCACTATTACTATGAAAAAGTCATAGTAAGACATGGTGAATAGTAGGGTTGGAAAACTATTACCCTACTCCTCCACTCTTTGGAGCAATAACACCCAGCCGACTACAACATTAACCTAAGATAAACCGACGAGCTTTGAAATCACCTCTAAGCCTCTAAGCCTCTGGAAAGCAAAAGAGCAGCCAAACCATATATCTCAATGCCTGATATTGCAGAGTAGCCTTGACCGATGTACTATTCATGAGACAGCTCTTTTCGAGTGGTTGTACTCGAGTAATCATAGCCTGAAGGTGTCTATCAGGTTTATTTGAGTGTCAACCAATACAGAGTACCGCAAATGACTCTAGGATATACCATGGTTTCATGATTAGGTGATACCGTCCAAAGAAACCATACTTCTTTGTACACGAATCTAATCTTTTCTTCTACCGCCGACGAAGAGTGCCGCCAGAACCACTGTACATCCACAAATACCAGCAAGCACCGCGTTCATATTTCCGTACCCAATCGTCTCTCTTAGTTTCCCTGCCAGCAATGGGCCTACAGTCAGTCCACCGCTCCATACCATGCTGTTGATGCCGTAAAGTTGTGCGTACGGAGCTTGGTCGAACATGTCTTCGTTCGCCTTATAATACTTCTCGACAAGATTGCCAGCTTCAACGAAACTGGGGCTGTTAATTGCTGCCAGACCCACTCCATTCATCGCTAATAGTCCGGAGTAGAGTGCGATAAGACGTCCATTGTCTAGCCTCTGGATTATACCTGATTCAGTCGGAAGCCGGAGTAGTGCGAGCGCTGGTATCAACCAGGAAAATCCAAGGACGGCTGCTGGTTTTGTACCATAGCGGTCGACACACCACCCAAACACTGGGCCCAGTAAGAAATCCGCACCGCCAAGCGGTAGAAAGAGCAGTCCAGCTTTCAAGCTGTCGAAGCCAAACTGCTCTGAAGCTACCAGCGGCACGGTAGCATCGAAAGACCCAAGCAGAAGAGCTTGCATGAAGCCGATCCAGATAGCGGTCAGGAGACTAGCATCGCGGAACAGCATGAGGATAGGAAAGTTACGTGTAAAGCGATTCGTGGGTTTGGGCAAGCGATAACGATCAATCGAAGAGTGGCTGTTTGGTAGAAGAGGTGTTTGTTCTGTATCTTCGTGGTCATTTCCGTCTGGTTCCGAGGCATGTGAATCAGGACTAGAGTACTTTGCGGCCACCTTCTTCTCCACGACGAGCACTCTCAAAATAAAGTCGATACCAATCAAGCTTACGCCAACGCCGAAGACGCCTTTGTATCCAGTCCTGGCATATAGGAGCCCTCCAACCATGGGCGAGAACAGTCCGGCGACTGAGATGAAGCTAAAAATGGTGCCCATAGTCTTGCCTAGATTCTCGTTCCCAACGGTCTCGATCACGAGAGCGATGCCGATAGTCCACACCACGCCGCCCGACGCTCCTTGCAGGAACCGCGCAATGGCCAGAACAGCAACGCTACGTCCGAGAGCGAGAAGGATAGTCGAAAGGAGAAGCAGTACAAGCCCAAGGAGAAACGGCAGCTGTCGAGACGAGGACCATTTGTCGGCTAGGATACCAGCAATGGGAGACGCTGCACAGGAAGCGGCCGCATAGACTGCCAGAAGGTTTGATATAGTGCTTTGAATCTGCGAATCTGGAAGATTGATACGGTCCTTAAGCAGAAATGGAAGTACCGGTACAATAAGCCCATACAGGAACAGATCCACGAATGCGCCCATGCCCACTGTGAAGACGATGAACAATGGGTGTGACCGCCATCGCAGCCCTCTTGGTGGGGACATTGTTGAGATGACTCTGAGAGTTTATAGTGTGCTGACAGAACTTCGGATCGGAACCATAAACAAATGCAAGATGGATGGTCCAGCTCACTTGAAAGGCTTCTGAAGAAGTTTCCGCACGAGCCCTTAAACATATGCTGACGTCAGTGCTCGCTGAGAAATGCAAGCGGCCAGACCACGCGTAGCAGCAAAGGAAAATAGACGCGAAAACTATTGGCGATACAAAAGAAACATTGCATCGATAGAAGAACAGCCCAGATCATGCCTAAACAGTTGTCCATGGCGCACAGGTCAGCCGGGGGACTACGGTTCTTGTATTATCTTGCGAGCCAATACCCATGGCTCCTGTCGTTTTGGGAAGATGGCAAGGGCGAGACACTTGGTGCAAATGGCAGCCCCGGAGTGCTGTGCTCGCCGTCACGTGGGGACGCAGCCTAGCGTGCTTGGCGCGGATCTCGAATTCGAGCTCCCGATAGCTTTCACCCGCTAGGTGAGACGACGCCGTACAACCCCACTCCACACACAACAGTCGCTTCAAGATGGCGGACAAGATGGAGGGCGTAGTAATGGGCGGCAGTCTCGTAGACCCCAGCAAATACCCAGTGCCCATTGAAACGTAAGTGCAAGATCATGCCCAAAAGGTAGGTCCCCTTGATGCTAATGGAGAACCACAGAATCTATGTGAGTTGAACATGAGGGCGCCAGCAGCGCACTCGCATTGCACTCGGCGGTGCTATTGCTGACAGCATTAGGTCAACAACCTCGAGGAGCGCGTTAAGATCGATACCATGAAGCAAGCCTTGACT
This sequence comes from Alternaria alternata, assembly GCF_001642055.1. Lineage (NCBI taxonomy): Eukaryota > Fungi > Ascomycota > Dothideomycetes > Pleosporales > Pleosporaceae > Alternaria > Alternaria alternata. The sequence continues at coordinate 212,280 of NW_017306200.1, forward strand.
CGAGTCTTCCAATACTACGGTCCGATTCTCGATGTTATCGCGAAGAGCAGTCTGAAGCGCAAGGGCCAGGCGTTCATTGTCTTCGACAGCGAAAAGGCCGCGCTGGAGGCGGTAGAGGAGATGAACGGGTTCGAGATGTACGGCAAGGTCATGAAGGTGCATAGGGCGAAGACACATAGCGACGAGACGGTCAAGCGAAAGGCGCCAGAACTGTTCGACGACCACAAGCGCAAGCGTCTGACACTCAAGGGTACGCGTCTTCTGCTCCTGGCGTTTCAAACACTAACCGGTACAGACTTCAAGCGCGCCGAAGAAGATGCGAAAGCGCAAGCCAACCCAGTTGCTGCAGAGAAGCCTCGCGCTGCCAAAACTGGAGCGGCTGCCGTGCCCGACGAATATGTCCGACCCAACAAGACGCTCTTCCTACAGAACATTCCCCGCGATGTCGACGAGGAGGACCTCACGACGATATTCGAGCGCTTCGAAGGCTTCAAGGAAGTGCGCTTGGTCTCAGTCAGGGCCGTGGCCTTTGCGGAATTCGAAAACGAGCAGTTTGCGATTACAGCGAAAGAAGCGACGGCCAACACGCCGATTGGCGCAGAGGGCAAGCCCATGAAGGTCACATACCAGCGGCAACAGTAGGTTACTGTACATGGATTTATTGCTATGGATTTATGCGTTTATGATACCTCGTTCGGCATTCTCAGATACAGGCTGGCATAATAGAGTCTTATTATCTGAAGGCCCATCTTCACATCTACATGGTACAATGCTCATCTCTTATTTAACTTCGCAGACGACGCTCAGAATTGGGATGGAAACGGAATGTGGTCTTGGGAGGCTGTGTCGGCATTCTGGAAAGCCCGAGAGTTCAAGCAAGGACATGACGAGTTTGTCCTTGCGAGGAGATACAAGAAGAGGCCCTACTAGGCGTCCGTCGATTACTCAGAAGATGACGTCCTCGTTGTCCTCGTCGCCGAGCATGTCCTTGCTCTCGGCAGCATCTTGTCTCGCGTCACTCTCGTCCTTCTCGTCCTCCTCGTTCTTCTTCTTTGCCGCTACTCTTGCCGCTTCTTCCTCGGCAGCGTCTTTCTGCTTCTTGTTGGACACTTTCTTCAGGCGGTAAAACTCCTCTCGGTCAAGCTCGTCGAGTTCAGAGTTGATGTACTTGATAGTGTTCTCCGTGCGGGGGATAATGACGTGCTCACTGTTGGCTGTTAGCTTTGGCAATTGTCTCGACGGAGATGATACCCACATGGCGTTTACACGGCGGTTGACCACTTTGATGACCTCGTCCAATATAACAAAGGCAGTCTGCAGACTAGCCAGTTCCACCAGCGTCTCCACTGCCCTTGCATACGTCTCTCTGCATCTTTGTACTTGCTGACCACCCTTGCCCAGACCTGTCAGGGCAAAGTCGTTGTTCTGCTCGACGGTAAAGCTCTCGAACTGAGGGAGGAAGACACCAGAGACGTTCTCTTGCTTTGTCCGCACACGGAAGCGGGCTTGCTTTGCGGACTCCTGGATCTGGTAGCCAATGTCGCCGCCGACGGCGTAGGTAACTTCGGCGAGGGAGAAAGCAGCAACCTGCATGACACGGCCCATCTTGCGCTTCGCCTCATCGATACGGCGCGTTATTTCTGGAAACGGCTTCAGTTACACGGGCACATGGTGGGGGAGTTTACGGCGTAGTCGTACCTCGGAAACGCCTGCATACGGTCAGCGAAGCTTGGGGAGGGTAGAGCAGACAGTGAGTGCATACTTGGTGAGGGCTTCACTCTTTCGCTTCAGCAAGTCGTGGCCGGTCTGAGCGCCCTTGAGCTTGCTCTTCATCAGACCGAGCGACTGCCGCGTCGCGAAGACGGCCTCTCGTGCCTGGAGGTCGAGTTAGCATCATCGACGGTGCTGCATTGGATAGCTATCGCTGGCCGTACCCCGCTGCCAGACATGTTTGCGGCTCGAACAGTTGGTGGAGAAGGCTATGGGGCTAAAACCGAATATAGAGGCTGACAATGCTCCGGCGATAGTCTGGTAGGTGTCTCGGAGCCAGTCAGCGTGCGCAGTCCGACCAAGTGAATCCAACGGAACGTGACGCAGCTATGCCGGGGAGCTATGTGAGACGAGTCCGTGCTCGCGCGCCTGCCAACTATGCAAAGCGGGTCTTCGGGATGCACGTTGCTTATTGGCTGCAGGCTACCGCTGACCGCTCGGACTCCATCACTCTTTCCCTCAGAACTTTAACGCTGCGACACGCTCCATCAGCCGTCCAGCACCGCATCCCATCGCCTTCCTGCCCACCGCGGGCCAACACACGCCCTGGCTCTGGCGCAATCATGCCCGGCGAACTCCTCAGGACCGTCACCGCGAGCCTCTCGCGGCCCACCAAGCGGAAGATGGAGCCGTCGTCGGACCTTTTCCTCATCACCGACCAGGACGTCGCGTACGAGCAGGACATCCAGCGCAACGCGGGCAGCGTGAAGCCCTGGCTGGACTACTACAGTTTCAAGAAGTCGCGTGGGAGCATCTTGGAGCAGGCCTTTGTGCTCGAGCGCGCCGTCACCACCCTGCCGCGTTCCTACAAGTTGTGGAAGCTGTACCTCGAGCTCCGCACCAAGCACCTCTCCAAGAAGAATCCTGCCAAGTTCGCCGCCCACTATGTCAAGGTCAACGCCCTCTTCGAACGCGCCCTCGTGCTGCTCAACAAGATGCCGCGCATCTGGGAGATGTACCTCAACTTCCTCATGCAGCAGCCCCTCGTTACCACCACCCGCCGCACCTTCGACCGAGCACTGCGCGCCCTTCCCCTGACCCAACACAACCGCATATGGGCCCTGTACCGGCCGTTCGCGACGTCTGCGTCGGGCGAGACGGCCGTCAAGATCTGGCGTCGCTACATGCAGATTCACCCCGAAGACGCCGAGGACTTCATCGAGCTACTCAAGGACATGCGCAAGTACACCGAGGCTGTGAAGCAGTACATGGAAATTCTCAACAACCCGCGCTTCAAGAGCAAGGAGGCAAAGGGACCCTTTCAGTTTTGGACAGAGATGATCGACCTGATGATTGACCACGCCAAGGAAATCGACACGAGCGACGACAGTGGCATCAACGTCGAGAAGATCATCCAGAGCGGCATCTCCAAGTTCCCCGACCAGCGCGGTATCCTCTGGGTTGGCCTCGCACGGTACTGGATGCACAAGGGCGAGTACGAGAAAGCGCGCGATGTCTTCGAGGAGGGCGTGACCACTGTCATGACTGTGCGCGACTTCTCCATCGTCTTCGACACATACGTGGAAGCCGAGGAGGCCATGATCGGAATCAAGCTCAACGAGGCTGCTGCTCGATCGGAGAAGGGCAAGATTGATGAGGCTGCTGACGCGGACCTTGACATCCGGATGGTCCGCTTCGAATCACTCATGCAGAGGAGACCGTTCCTGCTGAACGATGTCATGCTAAGACAGAACCCGCACAATGTCATCGAATGGGAGAAGCGTGTCGCACTTTGGGGCGACAACAAGAAAGAGGTGGTACAAACCTATACCGATGCCATCGCCGCGATCAATCCGAAGAAAGCCCTCGGTAAGTTCCACGAGCTCTGGACCAACTACGCAAAGCTCTACGAATCAGGCGGCGATCTCAAGAACGCTCGTGTCATCATGGAAAAGGCCGTTAAGGTGCCGTTCAAATCGGTCTCCGAGCTGGCTGAGATGTGGTGCGAATGGGCTGAGATGGAGCTCCGCAACGAAAACTTCGACAAGGCCGTAGACATCATGGCCAAGGCCACGCAAGCGCCTAAGCGATCAAACGTCGACTACTTCGATGAGTCGCTGTCGCCACAACAGCGTGTACACAAGAGCTGGAAGCTGTGGAGTTTCTACGTCGATCTCGTCGAGAGTGTCAGTACGCTGGAGGAGACAAAGAAGGTTTACGAAAGAATCTTCGAGCTCCGCATCGCGACGCCGCAGACCATTGTCAACTACGCAAACCTCCTGGAGGAGAACAAGTACTACGAAGACTGCTTCAAGGTGTACGAGCGCGGCCTCGACCTGTTCAGCTACCCTGTCGCTTTCGAGATTTGGAATCTCTACCTGACCAAGGCCGTGGACCGCAAGATTGGAATGGAGCGGTTGCGAGACCTTTTCGAACAGGCTGTCGAGGATTGTCCGCCAAAGTTTGCCAAGGTACTGTACCTGATGTACGGTGCGCTTGAAGAGGATCGCGGCCTAGCCAGACATGCTATGCGTATCTACGAGCGTGCTACACGCGCCGTTGCAGACGAAGACAGACTGGAGATGTTCAACTTCTACATCACCAAGTCGGCATCCAACTTCGGTCTCACCTCCACGCGACCGATCTACGAGCGCGCCATCGCTGCCCTCCCCGACGGTGAGGCCAAAGAGATGTGCCTCAAGTTTGCCGAGATGGAACGGCGACTGGGAGAAATCGACCGAGCCAGAGCAATCTATGGCCATGCCAGCCAGTTCTGCGACCCGAGAACCAGCCCCGAGTTCTGGAAGAAGTGGGAGGCGTTCGAAGTCCAGCATGGAAACGAGGACACATACAAGGAGATGCTGCGCATCAAGCGCAGTGTTCAGGCTCAGTACAACACCGACGTCAACTTTATCGCCTCCCAGGCTGTCGCCCGCGGCCAGCAGAATGGTGCGCCTGCCGACGAAGACGCCGACGACGCCGATGCTGCTGGCGAGGATGCAATGGCCGCTCTCGAACGTCAAGCTCGCGCACCAGCTGGCTTCGTCGCTGCTAGTACAGGTCCTCAAGGCGGTAATATCAAGCAAGACGAAGAGGCAGCTGCGAATCCCGATGCGATCGATCTGGACGACGACGACCTATGATTCACGAAACCAAGGTTACTTCCCGTGCGAGTGCCTTTAGGGTATATCACCAGGTCAAGGATGGGTGGAATAGGATGAAAGATTTGCATTTTCAACGGCGTTACATGAGAGGTGACAACAACACACCTGGCTATCTTCGCAGGCTACCATGCTACTCCGGAACTATTTCGTTACTTTGTGTACATTTGGGTTGATTCAGTGCGATCTCCCTTGCTTCGGCCTCGCCCAATTTTTGAGGTTTCGACAGTCTGATCTTTGTGTTTTACTCGACTTCGATCGATACCTTGACAACTTGTCACAACTTGTCCGTTTTGCATATATGGCGTTTTTCCTTTGTGAGGGGTTCTCAAAACGATGTCAGAGGCATCTTGGCTGGAAGAGAGCCCCTGGTTGATGGGCTGATTTCTTTTGTCGAGTGGTCAAACAAACAGTATGTTCTTGGCAACATCTTCTCCCTTCACCATGTCATATAAAATACTCTAGCCAAAAACAAGCACTATTCACTCCGCAGCCAACGTATCGACTTTTGTCGCATGTACGTGGTGTGTCGCAAGCACGTTCTTGTCTCTTTTAACAAGGTTGTGACTTTTTACGAGCTGTCTGGACTGTCTTAACTTTGAACCTCGTTCTGGAACAACCACGGACTGCTTGCACCCATTCGGTTGTTCCAAGTGCCTTTTGCTTCAAGAGCCGATTGCTCCTGATATTGGAAAAGGGGTGAGGAGATTCACACATTCTTCTTTACAATAACGTAACCTTATAGGTCTCTCACCATCGAAACCGTGGCTGCCCAGTTTTAGAGTCACTCCCACGTATGACTTCTATTCCTAGAACTCAAAGACTCCTCATGCCGTTTGTAATTCCTTTTGTTATCCTCGGCTTCCAGATCATTGGTGTTTACGCAAGTCAATTCGTGCCTGGCCTTAGCTGAATATTGTGTTCTAGAGGGAAGAAGCAACGGGATGAAGCGCAGCGACTTGATCGGCGAAGAAGAAAAAATTGATGTGAACGTATGCTAGCCTCGTAACGAGACTTGCTCGGGCGAGGAGCAATCCAGAAGACGCTTGTGCAGATATGCTACATGGGCAGGCTGTTCAATGAAAGTCCCATGACGCACCACAAGACCGAGGATGTTAATCTTTGAGTCAAACATGCCGAGGTGCAAAATGCGACTTCTTAGCGGTGGGAAAAATGATAGTGGGGAAACATTTCCATAGAGAACACTGCTTCAATGGCGCTGCGTGTCACTTGTTTCTCGTTGCTTCACGCACGCTTATGCTGTGGTCGACGAGATCAGTTACCGCTCATGCTGTATTGGCTTCGTTCTGAATAAGCACCAACGGTAGACAGAGCCCAACATGTTGAAGGCTACCAAACTTTCTCTTCCCTCGCTGAGATGCGCGAGTCCCTATACGTGTTCCCCACGATGAAGGTCCATCCCAGAACGTCACGATACCATGTCGAGCAGGCCAATATACCCCTTTAAGTAACCAGGCCCATCCCTCGTCGAATTCGGGGTGTCACCTGTCACTGCCTCAACGGGTACTTGTACCCTTAACTATGATGTAGCCTAATCTCCCAGGATGGAAGATTTTGCAACTGGCAGCAGCGGTTGCACGGTGAACGGCAACTGAAACAGCCTGACAGCCGTGTGCTACCACGTCAAAGTATGACGAGGATGCGCCAGTGTGGAGATGAGATAAATTAGCAGGCTGGAGCTCGTCGGCATCAGCCGCATAGCGTGCACTGTTCTACCGGCCCTGGTGATCATGAAAAACGATGTGGTGGTGTGGACATGTTTCGAGTGGCACAGGGCTCAGTGTGGCTCTGTCGAGTCTCGAGGCGTACCACTATCCGGGTTGTTGGTTGTTGTCGAGTCATGGGTCCGGTTGGACCTGCTCCTGTTTAGCGCAAGCAGTATTCAGACATTGAATTCCAGGCTAGTTGATGAAGTAGTTCATTGTCAAGTCGGAGTGTTCAAGCGTTGAGGTAACGCAGAATATGCTGTACGAAGACGCAGCTGTCCGGCAGTGTCGGTTTCAGAAGTGTTACAGGAGCCAGGAGAAAAGCAGACACCTCGCCTGCTCTCCGTGATGCAATCTGCGAACGTCCAGTTGACACTATGAGTTATATACAAACTTTCGTTATCTCACTCGCCATATGCGCGTTTGCATCGCGTGTTTCTGCCTCACCACAGTGCGCGAATCCACCCCGACACTTCGATGCCCAACTACCGCTTCAGTCACAGCAGTGTGTAGACACCAAAGACGGATTGCGACTGTCGCAGGATGTGCAGTCATTCCAGCACCCACTATGGTCGCACAAACCCACTTGTGCCCAAAGAAAGGGCCAGGAATATTGTACTTACACGACGTCCGAGTTGCGCGGTGGTCATGCTCTGAGCATTATCGCGACACCTGTCGCTGCAGACGCAATAGCTGCAGCCTTTCTAGCATTAAAGAAGGATGATCAGAGCAATGACAGCGGCCTCGAAGTTCGCTCATTCCCAGGCAAGGGCAAAGGCCTTGTCACTACAAAGGCTGTCAAGAAAGGAGAAAGGATACTCCTTGATTCTGCACACATTATCGCAAGCTCGCACTTTCCGACGCAGGTCACACGTTCGCAAGGCAAAGCTCTCTTCAGTGCCGCTATCGATCAGTTGCCTCAGGCAGACCGAGCTTTGGTGCTCGGGCTAGACCAGAGTTTGGGGGGTAGCAAGGTTGAGGATATCATGAAGACGAACGCCTTTGCGTGCCAACTGGCCGATGGCGATGCAGACGACGCTTACATGTGTCTCTTCCCATCTGTCGCCCGGATCAACCATGCTTGCCAACCCAACGCACATGCGCGCTTTGTTCCGAAGACGATGTCGATGGAAATCAAGGCTCAACGGGATATCGCAGCGGGAGAAGAGATAGACATCTCGTACGGCCGTATTGACTTGAAGCACGCGGATAGACAGACACTGTACCAGGAAGGCTGGAACTTTGGATGCGCATGCCCCCTCTGCACTGCTTCGGAGTACGAAAAGACTGGCAGTGACCAGCGCCGCGCTAGGTTCGCTCAACTAAGAAAGATGTTGGAGAACCTGACAGTGGAAACCTACGACGCCCAACAGATCGTAGCGTGGGAGAAAGAAGTGATGGAGATCGGTCAAAGAGAGGGTTTGGAGACTATGCTAGCCCAGGATTATGAGAGACTGGCGTACGTCTACGCAGGCCATGGCATGGTGAAAGACGCAAGACGTTGGGCCAAGATGGCTAAGGAGAGTTTATTGGAATGGGTGGTTGTCGATGGTGGACCGGACAATCAGATTAGGAGGGTAGAGGGGTTACTCAGAGAGCTGGATGGCTGAGGTGGACAGGTCATATCTCGGCTTGATAGCTAGGTCACTTGGGTGACAACGCTGCCTGAAGACGGACCGTGAGGGCTGTAAAGTTCGAGAGAAACGCACCACGCCTTACAATATTCACGTTGGATCGCGGATGGACCTCTGGTGTCCGCTTCCGGTCGCCGTGCTAGTGAGCTCGTAAGATCAAGCGGTTCTACGACGTGTAGCCCCCAGCCCGAGCTAAAGGTGCTGACTCTTCTTCGTTCCGCCCTACGATCGTGACGTGGACCGTGGGCGAAGACATGGTCGGGTCGGTCCATATCCACAGATCGTCGTTGTGGCTTCCGAATCCTCCGTGAGTCCACAATTCATCATTGATCCGTCGGCCGTGCAGGAATAGTCGTTGCTACTAAAGTCGCAATGCCTGAAAGTGATCCTCAAGAGCAGACTAAACCTCAATAGGGTCCAGAGAGTTGGTCGTAAGATGACGTGAGCGATGGATTGGGCAATGTGCACTGGGCAATGGGCAACGAGAACTCGAGAGATGAGGCTCCTGAAGGCCGTGTGCAAATTAACACGCGTAGTTCGTTGTCACCCGGAGTCCCTGCCGGCAGCAGCAACAGGTAAAATGTGTGGCTGGTGCCGCAACCAAGGGTGCCCAGATCTGCACGTACCGGGTACAGGCGAATTGAGATCTTGTAGGCGATCATCTCACAGTCAGAAGAGGTAACGGTGGAGTAAGCCACTGCGCTGAGTAATCCCGATCGAGGGGTTGATAGAGATGTACGATGAGCCGTCCCTGCTTCGGCCAATTGACGACATCCGACCTATTGACCGAGTGAACGACTCACGATTGACTTCTACCAACATCTCCAGGCAAAGTGACAGGACGGGTCGGTCGCGGCGCCGTTGTCAACGGTGATAAGTCGCATCGCGCGGGAAGAGAGTTCGATGGTGGAGATGCAGGTACGAGCCGAAAAGGGGTCTGTGATGTTGTACTAGGCCGACGCTTGACCAATCAGATGCTAGATGTGGCCTACTACGCCCTGCATCTCAAACCTTCTGCCATCCTTTGGCGCATCATCGCCCCCAATACATCATTTGCTGTGAAGCTCTCGTCGTCTTTCTCTGCCTACCTTATGCGGCTAAACTCGAGCAAAAGCACGACCAAACGACCCGTCAGCGCAAAACAAAGCAAAAGTGGCGGCACGCATCAGCAAGCGCCACGATCGTGTGTACGTGGGTCTGAAAGCGCGCATCTCTTTGAGCAAGTGAAGGAGGAAGCGCCGTCGCGCCTTGTTGAATTAGACTTTGTCGTCTTTGTACCACTGCTTCTGAAGTCGAGGCTGTACACTTGCATCGAACTGTTCGTTAGCTGCGTCACCCCAGCCTACCGCATACGGGTCCCTGGGTCTTTGGAAGACCGGGTTTGATTGTCCTGTTTCAAATGGCGGCGGGGTCTACCCTGCAACCACCAGCTTTGCCAGCTGAAGAGAGTTGCACAGGGCTTCGCCGCATAACATTGCGAATGTAGGGCTCGAAACTAAATATGGACCTGCATGTCCTGTCGGCTCTCATATGGGATTCATTAATGGTCTAAAACACCCTTAGTTCTCCATACTCGTAGTCTGCATCAACGCTCATTGTCAAATATTTCCGATCCCTTGCTTTTGCAAACAGTCACTCCTTTACTTCTTCTATACTGTCTTTTGTCTAATATGGTGTCGAGCCGGTCCCTCCTGACGGTCTTCGCGACCTTCATTGCGGTCGCTGCCAGCCAAAAATGTTACGCGGTCGACGGTACGGCCCTCGACAGTACATACACGCCATGCAACCCTAGCGCGAAGCACAGCAGTTGTTGCGCGTCCACCGATGTTTGCATGAGTAATGGATTGTGTATGGGAACAACGAACGAGTCGATTGGCATGATCTTCTCAAGAGGATGTACGGACTCCAAGGGAAAGGATGCTTCGTGCCAACAAATATGCCCTGGTGGTATGTCCACGAATGTCCGTCATCTTTGGTTCATCAACTAATCCGCTACAGTTTCCGACGACTCCAACGGTCTCAAGCCGGTAAAAGCTTGGCAACTCCAAACGTGCGACTCGGGGGAATACTGTTGCCGCGGCGCCGATGATACAAAAAGCTGCTGCGACAACGCAAAGGCACCGAAAGTCACAACTACGTTCAGCGCTACCCTCCAGTTACAAACTCCAACTGCAACCAATCCTGTTGCAGAAGTCGTCGCAACCGCAGTCTCTACCGGAACCCCCTTCGAAGCCACCACCACACCAACCGCCCATGCGTGCGCCAAAGAGAAGCGAGAGACTGCAATAGTCGGCGGTACCATCGCAGGTGTATTCAGCATGCTGATAGCGGGCCTGTCTGCTACTGTCTACTGGATGTACAAGAGGGAGAAGAGGCAGCGCAAGCTAAAGGAACACTACGAGGAGCAGTTCTCCCAGACCAATGCGTATAGAAAAGCGTTGGCTTCGAGCGCAGGGTCTTGCAGAGGCAGTGTGCTCCTGGACGAGCTAAAACTGAAGTCTAGTGCTTCAGAGTAAGGGTTACACACGACCAACGTTTCTTTTGTTTCACTCTTTCACTTTAGCGTCGGTGTTTCATGGTTCCAGTCTTGGTGATGATGGGGGAAGGTAGTGGTGCTTTGGTCTGGTGTTGACTGGTCTTGGGTATTAGCCCATTTGGTTATGTCTTTCGGCAGTTGCGAATACCCTTCGGTGCATTCTTTTCCTTTCGGTTGGTTTAGAGGTTCGGTTATGTCACGATGATGTTAAAAAGGAATAACACTTAGAAAGTAGTTGTTAGACACCTCGGGGTGCGATAGATATATGTATTTTAATGTAGCAAATGTGTACATCAACGCTCAACCTCACCCAACTTTCCCATGAGCAGTGCCTCGACTTTCTCACCTTTCTTCAGGCTACCCTCGCCCTGCGGCATTGCAAGTAGCGCATTCGCACCCCTGAAGCTGCCAATCCGACTACTCCTCTGCCCCCCTGTCGAGCTAGCATATAGCAGTCCGTCTTCCTTAGTCACAACTAGTGCACGGTGATACTCTGGCCGACCCTTGTCCATCTTCACATCCTCATCCAGTATGACCTTGATTCTCGGTAGACCGAGTGGCTTAATACCAGCCTGTTGGTGCAATGCAGGCAGAACGAAGAGATGGAAGCACACCACAGCCGAAGCAGGATTTCCGGGGAGCGAGAAGACAGACTTGGTTACAGGGTTTCCAGAGTTGTCCTTTACTGGCACCGTGGCGAAGGTGGTGGGTTTGCCGGGCTTCATGTTTACGCGACCAAAGTGGATCGTGCCGCCGAGAGAGCGCTCGATTGTTGGCTTGAGGAGATCTAGCTCGCCCATTGAGACGCCGCCAGAGGTTATGATAACATCGCACTTGCGCATGGCGTCGCGAAGTGTCTGCTCGAGGCTACCAGGTCTACAGAGGGTCAGTGATGACTGATTCAGACATTTGGGTCGCGCAATGTAACTCACTTGTCTGAGACAATCCCTAGATCGATGACTTCAAATCTGTGGCTTCGTGCAGCGGTGATGAGTGTAGGGCGGTTGGTATCACGCACTTCTCCGAGCCGCAGGGAGCCTTCTCTGTTGTGCGGGATGATCTCGTCTCCTGTGCTCAGGACTCCAACGACTGGTTTCTTGTAGACAGACACCTCTTTCGTGCCCACAGACGCAAGGAGACCGAACTCGCCGCCGACGACTGTGACGCCTTCACCTTTCTTCAAGATGGTCTCGCCCTCTTTGACGTCACTGCCTACTTCGCGTACGTTTTCGTTCGGTTTAATTTCGTCAGTCAGTATCTCGATCTCTTTTTCTTCTTTGCCGTCGTCTGTAAGACTCTTCAGCACTGTATCTTCGACCATGACCACTGAATCGGCACCAGGAGGGAGAGGGGCGCCAGTTGTAATTCTGGCAATCTCCCCTTCTCTCAGCTCTTTAACCTCGCCAGCCTGAGCGTGAGATACTATCGTAACGGGGTAGACTCCTTTCTCAAACTTGCCTGTAGAAGGGATCTTTACGGCGTAACCGTCGACGATGCTAGCGCGGAATGCTGGGACAGACTCGGTGGCTTTGACATCTTCGGCAAGGACGGAACCACTCAGTCTCATGTCTACTGGTACGCGCTCTACTACAGGAGCTGGAGTCTGCTCTGCGATGAGCTTGAGCGCATTGTCAACAGCAAGCATAGGATAAGGAGATGACCGGTATCTGCGTGTTGGTCCTGCGGAAGGGTCATTGGACTGGGGACGCTCTTCAGGGTTTGTATGAGCTCTAGGTCCTGCGTGTCCACCATGACCATGAGAATGACCATGATGGTGATGCCCACATCCGGTTCCTGTTCTTGTTATCTACGGTGTTGCTAGGATAAATGGCATGCCGCATACCTGTGGTCGTGCCAGCTGAAGAGACCCCAGCGTCCTTCTCAAGCTTCTCTACGCCACCCGCATGCAGAGGTCTTGATTCTGCACCAGCTGCCTGAATGCACGCATGTGGTAGTAATTTGAGAACCGCCTCCAGATTCTCTTTGGCACCTTTGGGCGATCCAGGGAGAGTCAAGATCAAAGTCTTCTTTCGGAGACCCGCAACAGGTCTCGCCATAAGTGCGACTAATAAACGTTAGTCTATGTCTTTGGTTCGGGTTTCCCCGACTCACAAGGTGTGACAGCATATGAAGTTGTAAGCATGCCATGTCTGCATCTGTTAGCATTCCCGCGGACTATCGGAAGAGGTAGCCTACATAAGACCGGGAGCATGTCTGTCAATCAATGGCGTAACTGCCTTGTTGCTATCAGCTAACTACTCTCCACCAGTATATGGAATGGAGCGCGCACCTCTGGGGTGACATCTTTGGTTGCAAAACCAGTGCCTCCACTAGTGACAATTAGATTGATTGGATCAGGGCCATCAGTCCAAGTTCTAATTGTCTTCTGAATCGCGAGAGCATTGTCGGGCACGATCTCAGTTTCGCTAACATGCCATTGGTCATTTCCGAGATCGCCGAAGACTTTCTTCAGCACTGGTATGCACTTGTCGGTCGATGGGTCTTGGGAAGCAGTCTCAGATACTACCAAGACTGCTGATTTGAGCTTTGGATTTGTGGTGGCCATTTTGATAGATGTCAGGTTAAGTACAGGCGGAGTAGTGCGGACATGCCACTCTGGTGACGTTGCGCACGGACCATAGATTACATTGATTCTCAACTCCGCGCAAGGGAATTACACAAGCATATTTGATCTGGAAATTGATAAATGATATTTAACGCCGATACTCGCTCATATTACATGCATTATACAAGCGCCCCCCTATGTACATGGTACAACCTCTACAAATGACGTCCAGTAGCCTCTCGACCAGCTCCACAAGCTGGAACTTGAACGCCTTCCTCCTTGGCGTCGTTCTGAGTGGGACCAAGGTTCGATGTAGTCCGTATAATTGTGCCCGGAGGCGAATTCGTTACACTCTCGTACGCTCACTGGAAGTCCTTGGCATTGCTCTGCATGAGCAGCCCAATGATGAGACCAAACAGTCCGAGAATGGCAGCGAAAATCTCAATGGTAAGAATCTTGACGAACCTGGGATGGAGTTAGCAGCTAAAGATAAACCCAGAGATGGCAGGCGTGTACATTGCAGGGTCGGCAGCATCGGCCAGCGCAGCGCTACTTCCGTTGATGCCTACGCATACACCGCAGATGAGGTTGCACATGCCCACAGTAATTCCGGCCCAGAACAGCGCGTATCCAGTGAAGTAGTTGGAGCCGGAGTAGAGCAGCTCAGGGTCGGAGAGCTGGTTCATCTTGGAGGAGAAGATGATGGCCATGATGACACCGTAAATGGCGACGACTTCGCAGAAGATGATGGAGATCAAGTTCTTGGTTCGTATCCGCGGCGCCTTGACACCTCCACCCACGATGGACACACCGGTTGTCCAGATTCCCCTTTGCGACAGTCAGATGGCATGCGTGCAGAATTCCAAGCGCGAGACGTACCATGCCGAGCCTACGACAGAGAGACCAATGCATAGCGCAATTCCGACACTAGCAAATGTGTATGGCGAAATGCTTTCGAGAAAAGCTCCGACCTGGGGTACAATCAGTCCTGTCCGTGCTGTCGAGGTGCAAACGCGTGCGTACGTTGAAGGCCTCTCCTTCGTTGTTGAAGAGCATGTCTGGCCGTCGTTAGCTATTGCCTGCGCCCCTGCGCGCTGTACATACACAAGCCCACCACACCGAGGGCGGCAGTCGCACCGCCCGTTCCATAGGTAAGAGACATGTTGGGTGTGTTGGTCGGCGAGTAGGAGATGGATGGGAAAAGTGGCGGCTGGAGCTTCGTCGTGATGGACTCGCTGCGAAGCTGGCGATGATGCACCTGGGCAGGCGGAACAAGCCGCATCGCGCTAGTGCCGGACAGCTTAGTAACCGCCTCCGCGCCCCCGTCACTCTTCCCGCCCAGGCGTCACCTACGCCAGACCACCAGCTCGTCGCAAACACCAGCACCATGGCCACCGACAACACCAAGTACTATGAGCTCTACCGCCGAAGCAGGTACTGCATCCACTTCTCGAAGGGCTTTCCCGTGGGCGCTGGCTAACAGAGGACAGTCTGGGCGGCTCCCTCACAGACACGCTCGACAACCTCATTACCGAGCGCCGCATAGAGCCCCAGCTCGCCATGAAGATCCTCTTGAACTTCGACAAGGCCGTCGCCGATGTGCTCTCGGAGAAGGTCAAGTCGCGCTTGACATTCAAGGTCAGTTGCGCAGATGCAACCAGTGGGAAGCATGCCATACTGACGTGCGCCTCTGCAGGGACATCTCGACACTTACCGCTTCTGCGACGACGTATGGACCTTCATCATCAAGGACATCAACTTCAAGCTGGACAACACGCACCAAGTCCACGCCGACCGTGTCAAGATTGTTAGTTGCAATGCGAAGCGTCCTGGCGAGGCCTAGAGCTGTACTATATCATCTTTCTGGCGTTAGGGATCAACCAAGGCTTTCACGATACCTATGGCATAAATGGGAGTTTGGGATCGGATGCGCATTTGCGCTGGCTGTATGCCGATAAATTGAAATCATTATGACCTGCATCTCAACAACTACCACTGGTCGTGAATACGTGACCAATTCAAGCTTGACTGGTAACAGAATGTAAATGAGAGCATAGGACGAGTGGTTTGAGATAAGCCCCAACATGCACAAGAAAAAGCTGCCTAAAGCATTGCGTCGACATGCAACCTGCATCGACTACCCCATACATTGACTAAGCGCGGAAGCGCATCCGGTACCTTGCAGATCATTAACCAACGTCTGTCAATCAACATCGACCTCTTTCCCCGCAGCACCCAAGACGGCTGCGACCATGTCTCTTCCGCAAACCAAATCAGCCTGGCTGATGCTTGCCATCACTAGTGGCGCATGTGCAGCTTGCAATGGTGTCTTCGCGAAGCTGTAAGAGACCGTCGCGTTGATCCAGCCCACGGTGCATGCTGACAATGGTGTAGCACTACAACAGAGCTCACAGCCTCCTGGTCGAGCTCCATAGCCCTCGCATTCGGGCTGAGTGCTTCTAACAAGATTGTTGAATATGCGATACGAGGTGTACGTCCTTCCTCCGCCCATACCCATCCGTACTCGCAGATTACTAACACGGCGCGCAGCTCTTTTTCGGCATGAACCTCCTCTTCAATGCCATCATGTGGGGTCTCTTCACACGTGCCCTTACCCTTGCTTCCTCCACTGTACGCGTCAGCATCATAAATACGTCTGCCAACTTCATCGTCACCGCCGTCCTCAGCTTCATCATCTTCAGCGAAAGCTTACCGGGACTGTGGTGGCTGGGCGCAGCAATGCTAGTAGCTGGAAGCGTGATTATCGGAATGAGGGAAGAGACGGAAAAGAAGAGTGTGGTAGCTACAACAGGGGAGGCCCCGCTTCTCGACCGCGACGGCGATGCGAACGCCGAGGGCTTCAGGGACGACGATGATGAAGACGAGGATAGAGTCGAACTCAACAGTGTGAAGAACACAGGAGGGGACAGTAGCGATGAAGATGGCGTGTTGAAGTAGACCAGACGCAGATGCGTTGTTATGATAATACACAATTCGGACCCTCTGAACTGGAGCCTGACCACCTGATTACCACGGTACCACTCCTATCCTCCCCCCTCATTCGTCGTCATCGAGAACGCTCGTTTGCCTCAACGGATTTATTCGAGGGACCCGATCAGCTTATTGGAGGATCTATGACGTCCAAGGTAGGTGCAACACGCTCCCGCTCCATCACCGCTTGAGTTGGGACAGTGCATTTCCATCGCATCCAGAACCACTCTCTTTCACTTTGACCTTGGGAGTAGCAGTGAGTGCGCAATCTCTGGGCAGGAGAGTATTTTATAATCCGGTTCGCTTGCCGCCCACTACCTTTACCCAAAATCCGACGCGCTCTTTTCCTCCCGTTTTCCCACAATCCACCGTCAACTTTTCCTCCTACATTCCCAAAATTTATCGCAAAATGCCGAACTCACCAACCCCTGGCCTTTTGGATGCCACCGCTTCTGCGTTTTCTCCTGGTCAAAGTACGCATCCCAGTCCTGCCCCTAGCGAGCGCTTCTCCTCTCCTTCAACGCCCCTCTCAGCTGTGGACTTCCAGTCCCAATCCCAATTCCAGCCACAGCAGTACTTTGGCCCACAAAAGCACCCCGGGTATCAGCCGTTTCCTATCTTCAACGGCTACACACAAGCCTACGAATACCACGCTACTCCACCTCCTTACTCGACACAGACCCAAGGTGCTGCTTCTTGGCACCCTCAGCAGGATAATCATGTCAGCTACACTGTCAACCCGAATGAACCTTTTGCAGATCAGTTTATAGAGCTTCAAGGTGTGCGAAATGGTTACGTCCCAGGCCAGGTAAGTTTCAACTGTACAAAACCCGCGTGAGACAAGCACTGACTTTGTACCTTCACCTCTACAGAACACATGGTACCACTATGGCAATGGGAATTACATCAACAACTACAACAACGACGTTCCCAAGAAAAGTACAAAGAAGAACAAGCGCAAGAAGAACAGTAGGTTCAACAAGGTACGAGACCGCGCTGTGGAGCAGATGGGGGAGTCTGCCACTCAGGCCGAGCCCAAGCCCAAAAACGAAACCAAGAA
Organism: Alternaria alternata; assembly: GCF_001642055.1. Taxonomy (NCBI): domain Eukaryota; kingdom Fungi; phylum Ascomycota; class Dothideomycetes; order Pleosporales; family Pleosporaceae; genus Alternaria; species Alternaria alternata. Next base: position 229,665 of record NW_017306200.1, read on the forward strand.
ACAAAAGGCAGAGCAGCAGAATGAGCCCAAGAACAAGACCAAGATCAAGGCTGATGTCGAATCTGAGGCCAAGGTCACGAGCATTATCGGTGGATAAGACTGAGATGTTCAAGTCTTACGCAGTGGATACTAATGGTAGAGCACGATTTTGTGGCTTATGTGGACAGCAAAGACGTCTCAAATCGGTAGTGGAGATGGTAATGGTAATGAAATATGTTGAGATTCGGAATGTACGTTAATATAGCAAGCAAAGAGATCAGGTGGCATGGTGAGGTGGAGCGCGTAATGAGTATTGGTACAAAACTGAGCGAAGGCGTCCAGGATTCAAAGATGGATATTAATGATGGGATTCATGAGTTAGTCTGCATTTGCGCAGTAATAGAGTCGAGCGTTCATTTTCTTTCCCTTTCCTGGTCCAGCAACGAGTAATCCGAACTTATATTCTGAGCCTGGCTATGTACCTGTCTCTATCTCTAATGCAGTCGCCTCAACCCCTCAATCATTCCCTTGACCTCCTCGAGCTCTACACCCAAACCTGCGATTGCCTCTCTCTGTATGTCTTCGCTTACATCCAGGAATCTCTCCACTAGCTCTCCGTCGACAAAGCGCATGGGTTCCTCCTCCTCCCTGACGGTGTTTTTGAACGCGCGGAATTTGGCAAATATCATGTCACCAGGTGTTTCTACCAAGGCGCCAAGGTTAGATTGGAGTGTCATGAGGAGGTTTTGATGTGTGGGAGAGATGAGACCAAAGAGGTAAATCGAGCCTTCGACCTGTATATAGGTTAGTATCCGCGCGTGACAAGTATTGTTAGGTAAACCTACAGTGCCGACAAACGCTCTGGGTACGACTGCAGCGTCCGGGGTTGTCAGGACATCAATCCGACGTATTCTGTTGACCATCTCGCCAAGTAGCATCTCAGAGCTAACGTTCAACCGCCTCTTGTCATCGTCTGTGACACCTTTCGGGTCGCGGTACAGGACCATCAGGTTCCCTTCTGCGTCGCTTTCAAGGAACGTGTTCGTGTCTATCTCGGCCACAGACGTTGCCCACGTAGTCTGGTAATGTCGTGCAACCTCTACAAGCTTGTCTGGTAGACCCGCCTCGCCCTTTGTGTACTCTACAACGGCGAGCGACTTCATGAGATCTGCTATGGCGATCATGGTACCATTGACCGTAACATCGATCGGTGCAGTTGAGCACCTGAACGAGGCTAGCTTGACCAGATCAGGTGAACTTTGCGTTCGGAACTCAACGTCATAGACCACGATGGTCTTGATGAGTGCTGCGACAATCTTGCCTTCGCAAATGGCCAAACATCTACAGCCACCCTTGACGGCGATCTCAGTGACGAGCTTTAGTACGCGTTCAGGTGTCACTTCTAGGATAATTATGCGGCCACGTTCTGCAGTCGCGTTCTGGTCGTCAAGGTATGCAGTGCCGACGACGAAGCGCTCTGCAACGCCGCCTGAGCCATCCGGTAGTTCGCATCGCATGACGCATTCGACCAGCTCCTCGTCGTTGAGAGCGTATGTATCGAGCTCCTTGAATTGAATCTCATCAACGAGCTTGAAGTGACTTAGCATAATCTCCTCGCCGTGTTTCAATATTCTTTTGATGGTGCCAAGACCGAAAGCCTTCAGACTAGGCGAGTATGATATTCTTCGTACCGTTTCGTCGACCTTTAGAGTCTGTACGTGCGTCGTCCGTTCTGTGTCTACTATAGCAATACGGAGATCTTCCGAGGTTGCAATGGCTACAGAGCCAGGGTATGCTTCTGAATCGAAAGGACAGACAGTGGTCGCCTTTTCTGCCGTAACAGCAGAGTATACAAGACGACCCTCCGATGCGTAGATCAACGATGGGTGTTCGCATGTTGCAAAGACATTGAATAGGCCATCGCCTCGCGGCAAGGCACGGAAACTAGCTTCACGCGTACCTAGCACGATGCTTTTCCTTCCAGTGAGTTCATGTGTCGACGGATCGTAAGCATATGTGACGACGTTTCCGTCAGCCAGTGCAGCGAAGAGAGATGGCGGTTGTTCCGGGAAGATTTGTGTCAGCAATAATGAGCGAGGAACAGACTCTTCCGATATCTGAACAGTCTTGACCGCCTCCAAAGTATCGAGAGAGCATATGGCGAGTTGCGAGTTGCTCCAAAAGCCGATGAAGCATATCGAGCCCGAGACCGAGGGAAGAGCAACGCAGGCGACTTGACTCTCGGCACCAAACTTCTTCTCTTTGATCACCTGTAGACCGTCCGTCAGGCTCAATGAGACAATAGTAACGCCCCCTAAGGAGATCAGGACATGGCTATCGTTGACTGATGCAGCCGTGATGGTCTGCCCATCCGTTGGCATCCATTCAGACGTAACCATCCCGCCGTCCAGATCGCAGATTCGAGCCCGTCCGTTGGTAACCTGGACGACGCGGCCTTGTGAGATGTTCGCCGCAGCCAACGTTGTCTCTTCCAAAGCGAGGGAAGCAAATTCATCCACCTCTTCTACCTCACCCTGGGGATCGAATCGAAAGATGCGCGATTCGTTGACGAAGCTCACTAGTAATGTATCTGCGTACTGGGCAGAGGCAGTCGACTTCAGGCTGAAGAGATTGGAGATGTGTTCCATTTCACCCAAGACACCCAAGTCTTCCAGTCCGACTCCGCTTCTGACGCTTCGGAGACTCCCATCCTGATAGGCGCCACTGCCAGTCACTATTCGCGCTTGGCCAGAAGAGTACTCGTTTGTTTGTCCTTCACCGGATCTGTTGCCCATATCCATGATTGTAAAGTCAAGTATGGGCGCGATGTTGGAGAATGTCTGGACAACTTCCATGGACTTCTCTGCAATCTTGATGACCTGCGAATCGCCCTGGTGCGATCCCACGAAGACGTAACCGGCATCCAAATATACCAATGTAGATGCTCGAGACGTCTGCCCAATTACGTCGAGCTTCCATGACTGAACTCCGCCTTGGCTGTTCAAGACCAACATGAACATGTATAAACGACCGTAGTCGTCGGCAAGCACGAATCTCTGGGCGTCAATGCGTTCCCAAGCTACGAAGATTGTCGCCTCGTCCAGTGGTTCAGTCTGCAACTCTCCACTCTCGTCATCATAGTACCCGATAGACGTCTCCCCGACCACTATGAGACCATGCGAAGGCTCCTCGACAGGTATCAGGTGGCTCGAACCAAGTTCCAGTTCGCTTTTGCACGTATCCCCTTCTTGTAGTTCCACTTCCTCGTTGGCAAACGCCAATTCTCTCAACTTCAGCTTTACTTGAGAGTGCGTGTCTTCGTACAGCAGAGCCATCTTCGGTTTGTCCTCGAATGAGCGTGGGCGCAAGAATGCAGACGAGCGGACGAACATCTCGGGTAATCTGATGGGTTGGGGATCCCCCAGATGGGCAATGTCTGCCTCTTGCTTCCTCTTCTTGCCCCTTTGGACTAGCGGTATGACGGTGACGATGCCTTCGTAAACCTCGACTGTCATGAATCGCCCGGTTGGATCTATGTGACATCTCTCTCCTGTTTGCGACTCTCTCGCAGCATTGTCGGCCACACTTGCAAACGACTTTTCCGTGTGTAGTTGTTTCTTGTCGGCGTTCCATGAGAGGGTAAAGTACATGTATCGATCGGTGCCGACAAAGAGATGGTCGGTCGGCGATAGCGCTGGGCGGAGCTTCTGAAGCATAGTGACCTTGCCATAGATGGCTTTGGAGTGCTGGAGGGCCAATCCATCCGATGTCTGGGTATAGAACTCGAGTCTGTTGGACTTGCTGCAAACATGTTAGCATTCTATCCGCACTATACATGTACTGCTTACGCGACCACGAGGCAGTCCTCCTCCGGGGCGAGGAAGTTGAGCTTGAGCGCATGTCGAACGCTGCTTGGCCGGTGGATGGGTGCTATGTAGGCCATGGCGAGGTTCTACTATCTTGTGCAGCTTGCAGATTGCTCAGAGAACAGAGACGGGGATTGTCGCTGTTGACGGGCTGGAGATATCGGATGCATTCCGTCATTGAGCTGCACGGGCCGCGGCTCCACGCGACTTCGCGCGCGTTGCGGGGCGGCTTAACTTTTGTAACTTTTGGGTGACCGCGAATCTTTTTGCTTGCAGCCCCGACGCGCCCACAGCATGGCTTGTAGCCCCAGCCCTTGATCGCCAAAACACTACACCGCAGTCTGCCAGCACAATGGCCAATTCAGCGGTCATGGACATTGAAGACGACGACCCTGTCGTGGCCGAGTACGATGTCTACATCACCCCCGAGGTGGCCGAGCAGCAGCTCTACGTGCTGCAGTACCTGAACCGCCCGCCAGACCAGCCCTTCACCAAGGCCACCGAGAGCCAGCCCTCGGAGCTGCGCATCAAGAAAGACTCTGGCTTCGTCGAAGTCGACGTCCCCATCAACATCCACCGCAACTACAACCGTGTCGCCGGTGTGCGGTGGGGAGAGGCCATGCGCAAGACCAAGGGTTTCGGCCAGAAAGCTTTCGGTATCGCCTCTGGCTTCGAGCGTACTATGCCTCGCAGTACCAACCGCCCTGGCGCCGCCGGCGAGGGAGCTCCAGCAGCACCCATTGCGACCGAGGACGACGACAACTTTGAAGAGTACGTCACTCACTTCGAGGACGCCAACGAGAAGGGACATGTCTTCAACTCGCAGACATTCGGTGGTCAGATCATGCACGACGACGGCAAAGGCCCCAGCTATATGCTCGGCACCTTCCGCGATAGTAAGCAGTGTACAGCGAGAGCTGCAGCTACAAGACTGACCCGGTGCAGACGAACTCCACCTCACCCGTTGCAACGGTCTCGTCCAGCTTCGAACACAGTTCCATCACATAGATGCCTCCGCTCAGCTAGAGGCCGTCCAGCGCCGCCGCGAGAAGGAGTCACAGGAAGGCGCCAAGGTCGCTGAACCAAAGGCTTTCCTTGCCCAAGTCAAGAAGACGGGCGGTGACACGGCAGCAGAGCTGACGCAGGCCTTCATGAAGTCAACAAACCAGGAGCAGTGGCAGAAGCTCGACTACTTTGACGAGAATGTGCGTTGCCTTTTGCACTCATACTCGCTGCTAATGGGCTAATCATTCTGTAGGACGAGCGCGCTTTCGACGCCTACCATGACCGACTGTTTCTCGCAGATGTTGCGTCAGCCCCCAAGCTGCAGTCCAAGATCGACAACAACGAGTTTCTTGACGCCATCAGTTCTAGCGGCAAAGGCGGCAAGAAGAAGCCCAGGCGCGGCGCCGAGGACCTCATCGAGATATCCGACGACTCCGACGAGGAAGAAGAGGCTACCGAGCCATTAGTGAGTTGAGCAAGTGGATTTCGCGCCCATGACACTGGCTGTTGCGCGAAAGAGCTTCTCGCAGCATCATCATTATCGGATATGGCAGTCGACATCTATCTTCCCATTTACATACTAGATACCCCAAAATATTATTCAACTATTGTTCCACGACGCTACAGCAGGCCTGCAACTATCGACACAGTCATCCTCTTTTCACGATGCAGAAACATCTCATAATAGAATGCTAATTTGACTGCTTTTAGTTTGATGTAGACCTGGGCTATGAGGTGGTACCACACAAAACTCGCGGCACCCGACTTTTGCACACTGAGTCGGGCTGGCAAAGAGTTCACGCTATTGACTGGTACTATTTCAAGATCTGGGGAGGCAGGAGACGTTATCCCGCAGCTTTTGGTCACGATGCTGCAAGAATCTGAGCAGGCAATACCAGGTGTACGAAGAATATGTACACTATGCGGGAAGATAGTGTACCAGATATGTTATCGTGTGATAATTGCGGAACCTTTGTCGTTGTCGACCTGTAACTGGATATTGGTGGAGGAAACAAGGATCTGCTAAATTTGATTCTTTGTGTATGTCGACAACTTCTTGTCTCTGAGAATGTCTGCCCATTCGAACCATAATTTTCCAGAAGTCGAACAAGCGACGAAGGAGATAGAGTAAGATAGAGCTTGCGTTACGAACGCTCAATCGTCTAGTCCCGATCGAGCTTGGTGCTCACTCGACCCAGTCTATCTCTCCACACCTCCACCTCACTGCATCAGGTTCACGTGAATGCTAACTTTTATAACACGTCTTCAATCTAACCAGCGTTTCATCTTCCTACAACTGTCCACACCATCCAAGAAACCGCAGAACCAACATGCCAATCACAACCCCACCTTCCTACCCCAGACCAGACTTCCTTCGCGAAGACCTAACATGGACATCTCTCAACGGCCCCTGGTCTTTCCTCTTCGACGACAACGATGTTGGATTAAACCAAGGATGGCATTTGACCAATCTCCCAGATAAAATCACCGTCAACCCCACCAACACAAATAGCACCGAAAACACCGAAGCCCATAGTATTACGGCCAAGATCGCTGCTGGAACTCAAGAGTTATTACAGGGGAATCAGTTCAAGAACGATCATACTGTGCATCAGAAGAGAAGTATCCAGGTACCGTACGTTTTCCAGTGTCCTGCCTCTGGGATCGAAGAGAAAGGTGTGCATGAGGTGTTGTGGTACGAGAGGGTTGTAGAGGATTTGAGAACCACAGGAGAGAAGGCAGCTGGCAATCGTGTGTTGCTGAGATTTGGAGCTGTCGACTACGAAGCCAAGGTCTGGCTCAATGGGCGCTTCTTTGGTGGTCATCGTGGCGGACATGTCCCTTTTGACATTGATATCACCGATGCATTTACGACGGAGAAGACTCAGAGACTCACCATTCGGGTGTTCGATTCTGCGCACGACTTGACACAGCCGCGTGGAAAGCAGTATTGGAAAGCTCAGCCGGAGAGTATCTTCTACACACCCAGCGGCGGCATCTGGCAAAGCGTGTGGCTTGAGTCAGTGCCTGTGGTGGCGATTGGAGATGCAAGTACAGGCACGCTATTCAAGAGTAACGAAATCGAGAGTGGCAAGCTGGAAGCCAGTATCAAGATCCTTGGACGGCCTGCTGGGCATGCGTATAGTGTAGAGCTCGAAGCTAGCCTAGCAGGCGTATCCGTCAGCAAGACAGGGAAGATTGACTTGCCACGGGACTCAGACACCGCGTCACTGAATACCAACATGCGGCTATCTGAATCACAGGCTTCACAACTGCCGGCAAGCCTTATATCTACCGCTCCACTTTCCGACCCGACAGCATGGCTCAACAACCTAGCCCTCTGGTCTCCGGAGCACCCAACACTCTACGACCTTACCATCCGTTTGTACGACAGCGAAGACAGGATCATTGATAAAGTCCACACAACAGCTGGCATGCGCTCCCTGCACTGGGACAACTCTACCTTCCGCCTTAACAACCGCCCCTACTTCCAAGCGCTCTTCCTCGACCAAGGCTATTGGCCTGAAACTTTCATGACACCTCCATCCTCCTACGCACTGAAGCTAGATATCGAATTGACCAAGAAGATGGGTTTTAATGGATGCCGCAAGCACCAAAAAGTCGAAGACCCATTGTTCCACTACTGGGCCGACCGCCTTGGTTTATTGGTCTGGGGCGAAATGGCAAACGCATACGCATTCTCCGAAGCCTATGTAGAGCGCATGGATCAAGAATGGCGGGAAGCGGTCCTGCGGGATCGCAATCACCCTTGTGTAGTCGCTTGGACGCCAGTCAACGAGTCGTGGGCGTACACTGATCTGCATACAAGCAAGCAGCAGAGGGATCACATCAGGAGTCTGTACTATGCGACCAAGGTGCTGGACTCGACTCGACCCATCAATGACAACTGTGGCTGGGAGCATGTCATGACGGATCTGACTACGTTTCACGATTACGCTGATGCGGACGAGCTTACCAAGACTTGCTCGACCTTGGAGGGTATCATGAAGAAGCAATCAAATCGACCAACGTTCCTTGCACCCATTGAAAGCCTTTGCGATCCAGGGTCCAAACACACCCCTGGTGCACCAGTTATATGCACAGAGTTTGGTGGAGTAAATATCGCACGAGCGGCTGCGGGTGGAGAAGAGGATAGGACGAGGGACTGGGGCTACACCACTGCTACTGACCCCAAGGACCTGCTCAAGCGCATCGAAAAAATGATGACGGGAATCGTCGATGGAGGGCATTGCTGTGGATTTGTGTACACACAGCTTACAGACATTGAGCAAGAGGTCAATGGAGTGTACACTCCTGACCGCAAGGAGAAATTGGATGCTACAGAGGTGAAGAAAGTGGTTGAACGCGTCATGGAGAAGTATGCGCAAATGCACAAGTAATTGCAAAGATTAGGTGACCATGTAGATACATGTGGGAATTCACTCAGTTGAAGACAAGCAATAGTTACGTAACGTCGTTTCTTTTACAGACACTCTTGTGCCTTCGTGCTATCTATACATGATTTCGTTTTAATCCAAGACATAGCTTCGACTGTGCAATTGTTGGCGAACCATTCATGACCGGCATGTGTCTTGCAAGGTCATACTGGCGTACGATAATCGATCGATAATGCTCTGCAATGGGCATGATCCACCTGGTAACGCAGAATAACAAGACGCTGAGGTCGCTAACGAGTCGTGCGAAATGAAAAGTCCAAGTGACAGGAAACGGGTAGTCTCCAATATGCAGGGCTCCGGAATGCGCGACAAAAAGGAAGGAAAGGGGTATCGTCCGTAGGAAAGCCATAAAACTCCGCCCATCCTGCTACTGATGCATGTCAAACGACTCAACCACCATATCGTACACCACTTCTCAAGTACCGCGCACTCTCTTCCTCAAGACGACGTGGCTGCTGGTCTTCTCGGAAGGGAATGTAGTCATGGTTTGGAGGAGCGCGTCTCTCATACACCCTGTTGTCAGGCATGTAAGCACGAGATGGCTGAACAGTGGGAACATCATACTGTGCACCCCTCATCTCATGCACAGACATTCGGTGAGGTGGTCCAGGAGCATATGCATGTCCACAAGGATCAGCCGCCGCAAATGAGCGTGGAGGTACATCGTAGCCTCTGCCGCCGTTAGTAGGCATATGGTAAGAACTGGTGGTTAGATCAACAACTTGCTCCCTGGGCGGTGCCCTTAGCCCATTGCTGGGCGCCATACGCTTGCTCGAATGAAACTCCGCTGGGCCATCATAGTAGTTCAGAGAGTGCACGTCCTCACGATATACAGGCCTTAAGCGCTTGGTATATGGTTCGGCATGATGCTCGCTGCCATTTGCAAAAGAAGGGAGTGCTTTTCGCTTTGGTGACGGCACCTCATTGTATGGCCTGGCGGCATTCGCATTGTAGTGTCGGACAGGGTGCTGAGACGCCACAACACGATGTGGAGATGTCAAATCAACTGTTTCAGGTTCAACAGAAGGCAGCACAACATCTTGGTCCGATGGGCGCCTTATGTGCGCTGGTGGTCTGTCAAAAGCACTGTGACGAGGTGATGGAGGCTGAACATAACCTTCTTGCACGCGGCGCGGCGCTGCGTGCATGGGAGGATCATACTGTGACCTTGGAGCACCACGAGTTTCTTTGATAGGTTGGAGCTATGTGTGTTAGCTTGGGAAAAGGGCGGAAATTGGGATACCATTGTCTCCTGCTTGTGGAGCTTGACTTTCGAACACTCACTTGGTACAGTTGGCCGTTGATCTCACGGACGATCGGCTGCGCACTTTTCAGGTTCTGACCAGTCTCGGCTGGTCTCGCTCGTCTATAATTGTGAGTACGGATTCGGGTGTTAGCTGTCGTCTGCACTTACGGGTCGATGGTCCTTGTTCGAGCTGGTTGGAAAGGCTGCTGCGACTGGGAATGCAAAGGGCCAGACGAACCAGCAGCCTGTGGAGGTGGAGGGTAGCGCGAAAGGACAATGGTTCTCCTTGGTGCTCGCCTCATATCATGTGCATCCACACGCAGGTAGTCAGCATGTGACTCGGGCTGTAAATCTCGCGCAGTAGCACGACTGGATACAATTTCCATGCTTTGCTCCCGCTCGTCGGGCGTAGACATAGACTCATCGCTGCTTGCATCGTCATCATCATCAAGAACAATGACTTCGCGAAAGGTTTCTTCAAGCTCGTCGCTCTGCTTGCCATCTTCGTCTCGCCACTCTTTGAGTTTTGCAAGAGAAACCTTCTCGACCTGGCTGCGGGCTTCCGACCAGCCATCGGTCTTGAGAAGCTTATCATAGTCTGTATATGTGTGACGGATGTGCGCTACAACGGCGAGTTGCACTCTACGAGCCAACGAAAGTTCCTTGGCATTACCTACCCGGTTTGTCCCTTCCTCGAATGCATGCGAAACAATGGCTTGCAGATCCGCCTCTGGAATCTTGGGAAACATCTCTCGAACGGCGTTATGAATATAACCCTTGGTCTCCTTTTCAGTAGCGGGATGGCCGTGCTGTACTTGTCGCGAAGAATAGTCTTCAAACTCTTGGGCAATCCAGTTAGTCCTCTCGCCTTCTTTGTCTTTTCGCAGACCGCGTCTCTCATCATAGATGTACCCGAATTTGCTGCATGCAAGCTCGATGATGTGGATAGGAAAATGGTGTCCGACTCGATGGACGTGATGGGATAACTTCTCGGGGTCGGAGTGGGTTTTGTTCTTCGGCTTGGCCTGCGAGGTTGTTAGTAAACGGCCAATTGGCTTGAGGGAAGCGAGACACTCACAGAGACAACATGCACATCAAGGTTGCGCTGTCGACACTGTTCTTTGCACCACTCGGTGAACTCTGGGTGACCGGCTGGGATGAAGCCGAAGCCAGTGGGGGCGTTGGACGCGTATGTTAGCTATTCTACAGTTAGTGGTGTTGCAGGACGATTGAACCGTGTCGTCGACGGACAATGGAATGTAGCTTTTTCTTCTCTTGTGTTACCGCCTCTAATAAGATCTTGTAGGGCTTCTTCTTCTTGACAGCGGCGCGCGACTGGTCAAGCGTACCGCTGCGCTGCGGCGCCTGTTGCGGACGCGCATGATATACTCTGGTCATGGCGGTGGTTTTCAAATGATTTGCATAGATCCCACAGCGGATCAGGGCAATGTGGCGCTACTGGATGACGGAGCACCCTATGTGGCCTTGATGCGGCGTGATTAGTGATTAATACGGCAAGCGTAGCAGTCACGATGGCGTGCAATTGTCCAGAACGAATCCAGATTGCGTGTCTACAAACCCCAGTCGATGCAGAGGCACAGGCGGAGTGTTGGGTTGTACGTGTTGGTGAGTGAGGAGAGTGGGCGAGGTTGGAACATGGGCGGCGGTAATCAACGCCGGCGATACCTTTCTCCGGCACCGCATGATCCGAGGCCTGAGACTGATCGCAATCGCCATACTCGAACATGTCGCAACAAGCAATCGTTCACGCGTATAGACACCTGTACCGGCATAGTCTGAGGGCCATCCAGTTCTCGAAGCCGGCTCGGTATACATTGCGCGACCGCATTCGCTTAGCCTTTCGCAAGGGGTCCGCTGCCGACTATGAGCCACAGAGAATCCGCAACACGCTCGAATTCCTGCAGTATGCGACCAAAGAGAGTGGCTTGGAACACAAGATAGTGAAAAACCTGATGTTCGTATGGCATGTACAAGACACCGGAGGTCGCTTAAAGCATATCCCAAAAAACCTGTACGCAGCCAGCCTGTTCTGCTCCATCTTCAATGCCGCGTAGCTGACGCTTCCCAGAACGCGCGACGAGATCGAGATTAAGACCACCGTGTACGACACTTTCAATCACAACATCCGCATGCTAAACGAGAGCATGGGACTATGCCTTCCAGCCATGACTGTTCGCGATCCCAGTTGAGGCGACCCCACTAGGCTGAGATCATTCCGATACAGCCATTGTCGCACCCCGTGGTATGCGGGACGCACAGATACGACAAGGCGCTTACATGAAGTCATCGAGGAAGTTTTCATCGCGGTTCTCGTTGGTGTTCTCCTCCAGATTCTCCTCTGTCATGACATCGTCGTAGGCATGATCTCTCCGCCATGCGAGCTCCTTGCGCTCCTTGGCTATACGGGCCTCCTCCTTACGCTACGTTCCGTTAGTTTCGGTTTCGTACCGTTTTTCGAGGCAATTGGGCGAGGGATGACCGATGAGTATGGGTGACGGGGGGTATAGTGCGTCAGAGATTGTATATGACATGACAGACCACGAGAGTAAAAAGACGTATAAAAGCTTACGTGACAAAAAGAAACGTAAAGTAGAATGGTGGAAAAAGCTTGAGAGCATACATACCTTGGCCTGCAGAGCACCCTGGTCTCGTTTCCTCAACTCAGCCCGCCTTGCTTCTCGCTCTTCTCTCAGATCGGGGAATTTTTCAACTTTGGTCTTGTTAAGACGGTTGACAATAGGATTCTCTCGCTGCTCCACGTGTATGCGCTTAACCTGATCTGATGTCAGTATGCTGAGATTCAAGTAGTCATCAAGCCAAGAAACATTCTACAAATCTTGGACGTGCCTACCTTTCGCTGATCCTTGAACCCAACCTGGCCCACAGCCATGCTGCCATCCTTCTTCAGGTTGCTCCAAGGCGTATATACAATCGTGACGTTATCTTTCTTGTTACCCTCAATACTGTTGGCCTTGGTCAGTTGGGCGCAGTCCACCAGCAGCTCTTTGGTCATCTTCTCCCAATCTTCGCCCTCGGGTAATCGGACGTAGATATGTGCTGATGACAGGTTGTCTGCGTGGAACCAGACATCCTCATCCCAGCCGTATTTGATAAGCTCTTCATCTGTTCACCCAGTTAGTATGTGGAGCTGCAGCTGTTTGACCCTTTGAAAGTGCAACAGCGGACCGAAATGCACGTACTCTCAACCTTGTCCTTGCCCACGTAGATGAAGGCAGATGGGGACACAGTGTTGGAAGAGAAATAGTACACCATCGTGCTAAGAGTATGTTTCTAGATGTCGAGGGCCAGTGTCAAATAGCAAGTCAGAGAGTTGCTAGGGTCGTGAATTTAGCAAGCACGTGTGGGGTCTAGCGGGGTATTCATAGGTAATTGAGCCGCGCTCCAGCCTCAGGATCCAAAGCTCAAAGCATGCAACATATCACAGTGGCGAGACCTCTTGGGAGTAGGTGTTCGTAATGGAGTTAATTTCAAGCCTCTTGGCTTTTATTCGGTCGTGAAATCGTACAGTATATACATTAGAGTTGCAGCTTCTTTCAACACCTACTGCGCGCCTCTCTTGTTCAGAAGCGCATCCTGACTCTCTTCCTCTTCACCCGGTGCAGCCTCTACATTATGGTCGCCAGCACCATGCTTCAAGCTATCCATAGGATTATCCTGTCGGGCGTGCTTCGCATATTGGTCGTGACCCTTTGCTCTAGGGTCAAAGTTTGCGTCGTCTAGGTTCTTCTTCTCCACACTTGATGGCAACTGGTCACCAGTGCCGGTCATGACCTCGCCTGTCTGTCCGCGGTCGTTGACACTGCGTGGGATATCGAACGCATTATCCGCTGCGTGTGCGATATTTGTATGGGTCTGATCTGGGTGAGAAGAAGGTGAGACCTGAACTCCTATCAGTACACAGGCCTTACACTGAAATATAGTCCGCGAAACAGGTGTAGAAGCTTACCACGTTCATCTTTCCAGCGTCACCAGGAATCGAAGTGCCCTTTGCGGCCATGTCCTCAAGACGGCCTCCTTGGTGCGGGTCTGATGCCATAATGTCTGATCTGAGTTGTAATCGACGAGACTAGTTAGAGGAACGTAAATGCTATGAAGCTTGAAGTCGTTCAAGAGGTCAAATGAAGCTGCGTGTTAGCTATAAAAAGATCCTACAACAAGCACGCGAGCTTCCATTTTGTAGCTCTTCTATTGCGCCTGAGCACCAGTGGACCGTCTGCGTCATGATGATGCTGATGTCACAACTATGTTTTGGTGTCAAAGAGACGAGGATTCCGACTTTCCGATAGAGTACCTGAGAGGCAGAGACGCCAAGAAATCACGTGCGGAACTCACGTGCGGAAAGCGCGTGTGGAGACGCGACTTTCACCACACAATCTCGCAGCGACGTAAACAAACAGACAACTCCTAAAGTTATACGCCTGTGCAATCAAAAAGGCCAAGCATCATATCGAACACCAAAGATGCCAGCAGCCGAGCAATCATCAGCTGACGCCCGTCGGAAGGCCGCTCGTGAAGTCATCGATATTCTTCATGAAATCGCAACATTGCTAGTACGAAACACTGCGCCTGAAGGAAGCGCCTGATACCTGACATTAGCCCTAGAATACTCATCTTGATCGCCAGCAGTTGTCATACTGCGTATCGCTCATCGAAAACGGCGCGAACCCGGAGGCATTAGCGGTACGTACCCAGTACGGCACAGCAAGGTGTAACAGCAGATCGCCTCGCGCGCGGTTCGCACTGTTGCGTTGAAGTCGCGGCCTGCTCTGCGCGACCGCCAAATATACTGACTGTGGCACAGAAAGTCATACTGCAGTTGCGCGAGGAGTATCCAGCGAGTTCAGTTGACGGTGATACAGAGGCTGGTGCAGCCGCGCGTTGAGCCCGAGCAGGTTCGGAGTCCGAAACTGTTCCTGTGCAGCTTTACACGGGCGGTACCGTGCAACCTGTTGCGCAGCTTCACATGCACTTGCAGGCCGATGAAGGAGCGAACAGGAGCAGTCAATCAATAGTGCCTATGGTATCATTTGTCTTGTGTTGAGCTTGGGCCGTTATCATCGTAGCAGCCAACCTACCCAGACATTGGCGCTGGGCTAAGCCATCGTCTCCGGGTCCGCTTGCATGCATCATGCAACCTTGACGGAAAGCCTGGAAAGCCTAATCTCCCCTTGTACATGGAGGGGCAGTAGCGAGCAACGCGGGGCAAATCTACCAACGAACCGGAATCTGACGCCAAGGTGCTGATATCGAAAGGTTATGCACCGTTATCAGTGCATGCGGCCTGTTTTCTCACTTGTTCGTGGATCGAGAGGGATGCCGCGATAAGGACAGCCCGGATTACAACCACAAGGTTTGTGGAGGTCGCGCGGAACAGTCGGGTATGCAATGCATATCAGTGAATATTAATCTATTCAGCTTCAGGCGGGACGCAAGTCACCAGGGCAGCGGAGTTGAGCGTTATGCAACTAATTCTGCTAGATATCGTCATTGTATTCTATCAACAAAGGGCCGTTGTATCGTCTATTATGACTCTGATGTATGGTCTGTATGGTGATGATGACAGGGACTCGATGCCGAAATAGGAACATGAAAAAGCAAGTACAGAAAACTTGATGCTAGCAACGATAACGATCGTTCGGGGTATCATCAACGAGAGGAATGGGGTATCTTCCAAAAGAAACTCGTCGCCGCGATGAAGTGAAGACAGAACACCACCTGCTGGCCTAAACAAAATGAAATGTGTAGCATGTGTCTACCTGCTGCCCCAGGTGGGAGAGCTTTGACGCTGGCGAAAGTTGCCCTTCGCATCTGCAACTTTTTGTAGGGCCTTCTCAGCTTTGGCATCTTGTTTGTTGATGAAGCCATTAAAGACGGCAGGGAGAACGCGCTTGGAGTCTGGTGTACTGTTAGCAGTGGCCTGGGACTATGAGTAGGTGTGCACTTACTGGCATGGTCAGCATCGAAGACAATGCCATCTGCACCTCGCTCTCCCGCAACCTTGACAGCTTCCTCCAGAAGACCTTCGCCAACGCCCTTGCCGCGATACTTCAACTGTACAGTCCAAGCGCGCACAACGGCCTTGCCCCTCCTTCTCCGGCCACGTTTCTTTGCGGCATCATTATCGGCCCAACCCAATACCAAGGATCCAATGACGTCCTCACCCCACTTCACTACGATGAGCCTGTCATCGCCCAGCCACTCCATGTTGATTTCCTCGGCCATGCCAATGTAACCACCAGTCATCCATCGAATAAAGATAAGGAAGGTCATCGAGATACCTCCAATGGTCGTGAGAAGCATCAGTTTGTCCTCGTACCAGCGTAGTGTGAGTTGAGCCGCAATGGCGACAATAGCGAAGTAAGCGGCTAGCGAAATGGGGTGAAACAGCATGACCTTGCTTGCGACCTGACGTTGTTGTGCGACCGAATCTGCTACCAAGCGCAAGCCCTCAATGCGATCATCCTCTGTCTCGGCAGTGTAGGTGGAGAGTTGCGGCAGCTCGTCTGTGGGCGGCTTAGCCGGTGCGTTTGCTTCGGCCGTCGACATGGCTTGAGACTCGGCAGGCGAGGGGTACGGGTTGTACTGCGCGGGTAATGTTGAGTAGGATAGCGACGTGGAAGGAACCTCTTGGCAGAAGTTGTTCAATCGAAACGACGTAGGTGTTGGCAACGGCGAGGGCAGATCAGGATCAATTCTGAGATTTGCGCTCAGCGACGTTAAGAATGCTGTTGTTCGCGCGTTAGCTCGTATTCGTACCTAAGTATCTCGCGCGTCTATGTTGCTGCATGGTTGACATCACAACCCCAGTCGCGGCAACCAAGCACACGACCATCAACACTCCCGGAGAAAATAAAATAAAACCAAACATACCAGCACTTGTCCTAAATCCCGGTAAAGACGGTATGGCAGGAATGGCCTTTTCAATTCCGGAGTAATGGTTTACAACAACCGTATCCTGACCCAAAAAGTGTTGTCTTGGAAAGGCATGGGGACCAGGCGGGACCTTGAGATGACTTGGGGGAAGTTGGCGACGCATCCTTCTTATAAAACAATCCGAGGCTCAATGCTTTCCGAAATTCGATTACATATACAAGCGTATGTCAAACACGTGGGCGGACCAGCCAGGAAAGGGAAGACAGAGTAATTAAATGAAGTAAGGTGGGAAGCACGTCGGGGACTGTGGTACGTAGATGTGGAAAGGTTAGAGGCTAGAAGCAGAGCCAGACAACCGCAAAAAATCCAGATCGCGAACAAGTGGGAAAACGTGCGTTAAAGTATTGGCTTACAAGCCAAGACAACTATAACACAGATCCTTTCACTACACGATTTTCCCGCGTCAACGGGGTCTTCTTTCGCACGAAGCGGGTCCAACACAAACGCACAAGCCATGTCATGGTACGTTCCGTGCATTCCTTGGTTGCGTACGTGCGGGTGGGAGCGAAGCGCAGGAGTCGAGGCGCTGCCCGGCTGCGACGACGATCTTCACAGGCCCACCCTGAGCTCACTCTTGGACCCCTTGTCTGCGCTGCTTCAGCTGCAAAGACAAGTGCCTGCGACGGCTATTGGCTGGGGGCTGCAATAGAGATAAGACGCTTGAGGGCCAACAACAGCTCTGCATCCAAACAGATCTGGATCATGGGATGCATTCATCGGCGAGAGCGGTGTGGCGGGGGTTGGATATGGATAGTCTGCGGATCCGTGTTGCTGCGCGTGTGAGTCTTTGTGTTGGTTTTTGATGGAGGTGTGGTTGTTTCTATTTTTCTAGCTCGAGTTTGTACAAGCGGCTATCCAGAAAACGGCAGACATGCAAAATACGGCCTCTGCGAAGAAGCTTGTTCTTTTTGTGTGGTCGCACGGCCAAAAGAGATACACCATCTTTTGTTTTGATGGCACGTTGCTACAGGCCACGGCGAACATCTCTAGGGTGCGCTTTGGCAAATACGATAGTCGTTGGAGCTAATGTGCTTTTTCGGACCATGCTTATTCCAATTCATGTAGTACTATCCTCTCGCCCTAGATCATATCTACCATCTGCAATTCGCTTGATACTTAACATCTGTCATGATGACAGCCGTCACTCCATCTTCGTCATGCGACTCCCGCGCCTGGGCTCGCTTGCGCTTACCCTTCACAACCCCTCCAACCCGCTCTTGGCCACTCGTGCATCAATCTCAAACGCCGCCCTCCGCGTCAAAGCGGACAGGCTGAGACTGCGCAGGCATGCGTCTTGTATTACCGTAGTTCGTTTCACGTTCGTTTGCCCAGGCCTTGCATAGCACCCCCTGCTTTCGATTGACGATACAAATGGACCCACTTTGCTTGCTTGCGCGTTGCGTGCTGGACGCCGAACGGGCGTTTGTCAAGATCGAGTATCGTGATACAGGCGTGGGATGCGCACGTTGTCTACACTAAAGGCGTGCTTTCTGCATATCTCGTCTCTTCACAAACACCACCCACTCGCCAGCAGAATGCCAGCCTCCCCGGTCCACTACTGGCAAGTATCGCGACTTAGTGCGATAAGCGCTTCCTCGTGATGAGGTCTCGAGGTGTTACTAACATACACCTCTCCAACCAACAGCCCTCAACTCCACAATTCAGCTTTCAAAATCCGGCCTAGATCCCTCTACAAAACTCCCGCATATCGCGCATCATATCCTACCTGCCAGCCAACCACATTGTATACATTATCCTTTGGTCCCCGGCTTGGCCTAACAATGCTGCGATCTGACGTGTGTGCTCTCCACATCTGGTCATCTACTCCACATCAGTCATCCAGTTGCAGCCTCAGATCACTTCGCCTGAGGCATTGCATGCATGCGTTGCGTAAACACGCGTCGCCTTCTCCACAGGGTAAGAGTAAGCCCGTTGGACAATGGAGAACAAAGGCTTGTTTGACGTTAACATGCGGACGATCCTACAGACAGCGTGAACCGTGTGTTCGAAACGAGCAACGGGCGATGCGCACGTTTCGGGCTCGTCAGGTAAGTTGTACTTGTTTCGAAGTGTCAGGATCACCGCACGATAGGCGAAAACGAAGGCTGGGGAAAAGAAATCCGGTCGGCCAAATACAGATATTACACAAGCATTGTGTAGGTCGCTGTCCGACGTAGATGAGCTGCAGACAGCTCGTCATCGCGATCCGCACATCAGCACTAGGAATTAAAACGTGGGGAAAGCGCGTCGATCCTTTTATGCATTTTCCATCAAGGCATACAGCTATTTACATACGCCAAACTCCATCATGGCTGCTGGCTCGTAGTTTCCATATACTAGGTTTCGTCAATCTTTCTTGTTGACATGACAACATTCACAGTATTAAACAAAAAGGCGTACGAAACGCGCGATAGTCAAAGAGGAGAAGAACCGCCTTTCTAATCGGGCCGGAACACCATACGTCATGCGAACAAGAAAAGTCTGTAAACACCCGCCTGCTAATCGTCCAAACGCCAATATGGAAAAATAACAAGACCCTCATCAGGTTCATGGTCCAAGCTCACTTCTTTTGTTGCGTGTTTGGAGCGGAGGCGACGCCAGCGCCTGGCTCCAGAGTATGGTCGTGGTTGTCACATCGGAGCACTCGTCCACCCTCTTCTTGCGTGCACACTGCACTACCAGTGACCCACTTGTCTTCGAGGATCTCGTCAAGAGTTGCGCGTTTCTTCGGATCAATTTCCAGCATTCGGCCGATGATGTGCCTGCTCTCTCTCGGTAGCAGACGGAGAAGGCGCCACGGGCCTTTGATCACTTGAGGCGGTTGCTGACCAGTCGACGATGTTGAAGCGCGATTGTCGGCCGAAGAATGCTCTGAAGTTTGGTTACGAGATGCAGGCTCTGATTGTGACCCTGACTGACGGCGATCGTCACCGGCGCTGCTCTGGAGGTCAGTGGCCGACTTCGAGGGGCCAGTAATCGATCTCGGTCCATCGTTAGGAGGCGAGACGAAGAGCTTATACGAGTTGTCGGAGACGCGTGGGGCTTTCCACGGGAATCGACGGAGCGTCATACAGCAAAACATGATAGCAAGAGACCAGATGTCGGTCGGTTGCGGATCGTATTTGGAAAGGTCGTACACTTCTGGAGCGAGGTACGGATCTGATCCAACGATACCTGGAGGGATTAGAACAAGCTTCCAAAGACGACATAGTAGACTTACCACTTGCAAGGACAATCTCGTCCTCGAAAGGATACTTGAAGACAGCAGCACTTCCGAAGTCGATAATCTTCATGATTCCGTGCTCGTTGACGACGACATTGTCTAGCTTTAGATCTCGATGTGCCAAGCCCATGCTGTGAAGGTACGTAACTCCGTTCAGGATTTGTAGGGTACAGCAAGTGACCTCTTCGCGGCTCATCTTTCCCGTCATCACTATAGCGAAAAGGTCGAAAGGTGCGTATTCCATCACAACGAAGTAAGCGCCCTTTTCGTTCACCAGATCCATGGTCTCGATGATGTTTCCGTGGTGCAGCGTCGAACCTATACAGAACTCGGCAGTCACCTTCTTGTTGTAGTCTTTTTCAGACTCGTACGAATGCCTGTTCCGGAACTGCTTTACAGCGAATGTGGTGCCGTCGCTACTTCGCTTCATGAGTCGAACAGAGCCACCAGCACCTGAACCCAGCACTTTTCCAAACTTCCCGTACTTGCTCTGGAGGCCGTGGTCGTCGGCGAAAGGTACGCTCATCGCCCCGTTTGTGATGGGTGGTGTCATGGTCCCTGACTTGTTCGACTTGATCTTTTGGCTTTTGATAGACGGCGCAGGCGACTCTTTCCGCTTCTCCTTCTCTTTGTCCTTGTCCTTCTTGTGTCCAATCTTGAAGAAGCGCTTGAGTTCAGACATGGATCCGTGGTTGTGTTTGCCTATTTGTGATTTGCTGTCCTCCACGTCAGAGTGAGCTTTCGTCTTTTTTCCAAATATGCTCGTTCTCTTGCTCTCCTCCTTGTCAGAGTCGGTTCCCCTGGAGCGTGGTAGTTGATATGTGGATGACGCTGCTGAATTACGCCCATCGCGGCCACCGTAAATGTATCGGGCTTCGAGCGAATCCAGATTCCTCGATTGCGCTGCGCGTTTGGAGCGGGCATAGGTATCGTCTCTATCTCCCTGTGGTGTAAATGGCCGGGAGCCAGATGCCGGGGTCGACGTTCCAGGCGTTCGCTCTCCACCGGATCCAGCCGGACTAGCATCCCGGGAGGCCGGGTTTGAGTCACCAGCAGGGCCCATTGTGAAGGCAGGACCGCGTCTTGGGTGCGGCTGTACCACGCCGGACAGATCTGACGAGGGTCGAGGGGATTGTGGTGCGGTTTTGGGAGAGCCAGGAACAGGCAGTGAAGATTGGCTATCGTTTGGATTTTGCACAGATGAGTCCATGGACGTTGGCGGAGCTTCATGCGGGGGTGAGACCTGGGGTGTCATCATAGCCGGATCACTCGGGCGCTTTCTGTGTCCCTCTGTGTTAGCTCTCTCTTCTCGAGACGACGTGCCTGCTGGTGTCAAGGGTGGAGAGTGCATGGCGGATGCAGGTGACCCCGGAATGGAAGAACGGTGTCCTGAGTGTGCTGAAGCTGTTCGTGAGGCTGGAGAGGGAGAAGGTGCCTTGGGAAGGTTAGCGGAGTGTTGATAGGCCATGGGCTAGTTCATGAGGCTTGCTTACTCGAGAGGGCGGAAGTGAGACAGGTTCGAAGGAGAAGTTTTCCATGCGCTTGGCCTGCATCCGTGACTTTTGGAGCGTGGACGACAGATTGCGTAGCTCTTCCTCAGCTTGAGGGCTCAATGGGCCATCGTTGGGTGCCTTGTCGGTGCCCGTGAGCTCCGCGACATCCCTCACGGCCTCTTCTGGTTCAATTTCCTGGGTGACATCGCTGAAGCGGACGGACTGCGCAGGGGGCGTCTCCGTCATGGTGGGTGATGGTTGTTGGGTGTGAGTGTGAGGTGAATGTTCTGTCATAGAGGGTCAGCTCCCCTAGCCCAGGCCATGACGAAAGACGCAGATGTCTAGGTCGGATAGCTCTAGCTTACTTGAGTGGATTCGTGATGCGCGTCGCCCAGAGCTCCGTCACAGCGCCCTTGCAGCTCGGATCTAGGGTCCAGATGGGCACGCGGAAAAGGCGGAAAAGATGACGATAGCAATGCGCGCAGTGGTGATGCCGGAGAGGGAGGAACCAGATGCAATGCTCGAGTCGTGTGCCTGACTACAAAGCATCGAGAATCGTCATCGGAGACTAGAGTAAAGAAGCCCCGCGCTAGTCGGCGATTGCGTGCAACCAATTCGCCCGTAAAACCGCGGATGTGCGGAATCTGGAAGGGGCCTGCTGCTGCTGGGGGATTGGTCCTATGTATATGCGAGAGAAGACAGCAGGTCGGCGTCGGGCGTGAACAGCGACAAGAAATTGATCTTCGGAGGGGTTGACGATACTCCATAGGTGCTACCTCGAAAGGCACAGGGCGCGCGGGTTGCCCAATTCGTTCAACATCGGGAAGCTACGGCTAAGCCTCTCCCATGCACCGCCGCCTCAACTCCCATGTCGGCAGCGTCTTTGGCATCTTCAACGAACACGCCAAAGATCCTCCCCAAGCACCGAGGTCCCTCAGACCCCGACAGCACCATCTCGTGATACCCCCGCAGCATATCAACGCCCACCAAGTGTCCCGACCGTCTGTTCTGACGTCGCCCTTGGACGTCGCTGTACCTACCTGCTCCCGGCCGTGCTCTCGTCACCCCGAAAATTTCAGATCCAGACCTGTTGAACAGAACCTTTCCAGAGTTTTTTCTGCCCTCCTCCAATCAAACCTCGTGACCGCCTTTACCTACGCACCTCTGTTATTTTTGGATAGTGCCCCGACCTGCCCTCAACATGTTCAGCTGGGCCAAGTCAACGTGAGTGCTACCCTCGCCCCCACACGTGCCTGCGCGACCGTGGCGTACACCGTGTAGTCGTAGAGGACGCGTACTTACAAATGTAGACTAGCCGCGGTTGCCGGCACCCAGGAGCCCGAATACGGCCCCGATGCCATCCAGCCCGTGGGCAAGAAGGGTGGTGAGCCCGCCTACACGGAGCTGACCAAGAAGGACCTCAAGTGGGTGACGCTCGACTACACCAACGTCGAGACCCAGACCTTCTACCTCTTCACCGATGCCGGTCACAAGGGCTTCCTGCAGGTCATCTACAACAACGTCGCGTGAGTGCCCTCTGCCTGTCTAGACGACCACAGTACTTACAGCTTGCAGCGGCCTACGAGTGACCGTGCAGTTCAACTGCAAGCTCTTTTACCCCAACAGCGAGAAGCCTTTCCTATGGGCAAGTGACCCCGTTTCAAACTACGGCTTCGACGAGGACCAGCATTCCTTCTACGCCGACGGCGTCTCAATCGAACTCTCCGAAGATGGCAACGCGTACACCATCAAGGCGGCTGTGAACGACAACAGCATGGTCAACGTCAAGTTCACCAGGACTGCTCCCGGCTTCATGGGCGGAAAGGACGGCACAACCAATTACGGCACCGATCCGAAGGCGCCGTGGGGCTTCATGCACCACCACTTCTGGCCGCGATGCAGCGTTGAGGGTACCATCATCACCAAGGAGGGAGAGGTCGACGTCAAGGGTCGCGGCATGTTGAGCCATGCTGTCCAAGGAATGAAGCCACATCACGCTGGTAAGCATCTTGTCAAGTATGCAAACGCTTCCGACTAACATACATAGCTGCGCGATGGAACTTCGTCAACTTCCAATCACCATCATACTCTGCCATCCTCATGGAGTTCACCACTCCCGCTTCTTACGCATCGACTGTAGTCCGAGTCGCCGGAATTGCAACCGATGACAAACTTCTTTTCGCCAACACCGAAGGCGACGTGAAGCACACCGAGACCAAGCAAGACGAGACCGGCTGGCCGGAGCCCACCTCGGCGAGCTACCACTGGGTGGGAAAGACCGAGGATGGCAAGGAAGTCACTGCAGACCTTTCTGGTGCTCTGGGAAAGACCATCGACCGTGTCGATGTTATGGCTGAAGTGCCAGGTTTCATCAAGACCATCGTCGCAAGCGCAGCTGGCACAAAGCCGTACATCTACCAATATGCGCCCAAGATGACCATCAAGGTCAAGGTTGGCGATGAGGTCAAAGAAGAGGAGGGTACTCTGTTTACTGAGGCGACATTCATTTCGTAGAGATGGTCTCAAGGTTGGATACAAGGACCCTACGATCACGTATACCCTAGTATTAATAATGCATCAGGGCTAGCACCTGGAACCTAATGAGTAACGTTTGCCGCGCACAGGATGCATGATGTTTAGCGACTTTGTGCAGATAAACATGGCCGCCACTGTCTATGATACTTCACCGCTAAAGTTTGACCTAATCTCACCTCGCGTTTGTTGTCGACAAGAGAAGATAGTACCCCGCTGCGATACCCCGCGTCCCTTCACCGCACCCACTCTCACCTGATAACGCGGACGCGTCTCAGCGCGTGGCGTTGCGGCCCGTGCCCAAGCCACACCAACACAGTGCTTCCGTCATCGCTCGTTCTACCTGAGCATAACACCATTAATGCAGCAGCATGGTTAACGAAAGGCCCAGGCAGTTTGGCGGTCCATCCCGCTACGCGTCAGCACCTCGGCCGCAAGCAACAGGAACAACTGTTTCTACGTCACCAGCTGCTTCCAGAGCGGCAAGACTGGGGCTCGGGCTGGGTAAGGGCGCCGGCGGTATAGGGAAAGGAAATGGGTTAGGAAAAGGCGGACTTAAGCGTCACACGTGAGCTCACAGCTCATGCCCTAGATGATGCAAGGGCTGACATGTTGAAGGAAAATTCGGAAAGACAACATATACGGTATTTCGAAGAACGATATACGGTAAGTGGCCCCGGGTCACCGTCAGCAAGAGCGTGGGCAGTCTCGTTGCAGTATGCTGTTGCGTTTGAACACCGCGAAACCCGTGCGGTTACTTTGATTGACTTGTTCACTAACTTACACCTTAGCCGGCTAGCTCGCCGTGGCGGAGTGAAGCGCATTTCGGCAACAACATATGACGATATCCGTCAAGCTCTCAAGGAGAGGCTGCACCAGGTCAGTTGATCTGTACGAGTAGCTGCATACAGACACTAACGGACTATCAGATATTGAAAGATGTATGCGCCATCTTGGACTCAAGTGGGCGCCAAACTGTCACGGTCACTGATATCGTCTTCACCCTTCGACGAGTAAGTTTATGTTCCAGAGCTTGATTGTTGCCATTAATGATTTTTATAGCTTGGTACGCCCCTCTACGGTTTCGAGCCCGCTTTCCTCAATGTTCGCTGAGTGCATATTGTCCATAAGCACACTGTGCGGTGGCAGGACAAAGGACAAGTTCTATATTCAGGAATAGGCGCTTCCCTTCCTTACTAGCGATGATACCCAAATGATAACTTGCATATCCAACAACCATGTCCGTCAATTACCACTTTTGAATAGCCTTCTTCACTGACTCCATCTGCTCGTCCCAGTTTTCTTCGTTTGCCTCTTCGTCCCAGCGTGTCTTATACCATCGGTTCAACGCCTCCAACCACTTCATGACATCCCCTCGCATCATCGCCGCCCCGCATTTATTTCTCTTCCATGCCTTTTCCACACATCCCATCGTTAGCACCATAGCATGATGGTTGAGAAACCATTTTAACACCGCCTGCTCTTGTAGACCCGGCAACCCAAAAGGATTATGGAATGGCGACTGCTCAAATGTGTAAGCCCACCTGATATCTTTTTGTGGCGATCTCGAACACCAAAGGAACCACGAAGCTAGCCGGCAGAACACAAGAAAATGGGATTTATGTAGGTCAGAGGGTACTGTGTAAATATTTCCAAAGGGCTGGCATGCTTTCCAGTGATCTTGCATGTATCCATCAATCAACCAGCCTTTGGGTGGATACGTGAAGGTATTCTTTACGCTCGGTAAGACGTTAATTTCTAAATGTCGGTTCCGGGATAACAGCAGAGCGCGATGCTGTTTTGGTAGTTCATCCAGCCATTTCATAACAGGATAGAAGTTGAGGTTCCGGACTGTAAACTTGAAGGCTGTGCTGGTGTAGTAGTCGTATGCCGCCTCTATCCTGATCGCACGGCAGATGTGGAGTAGGGGAGGTGGCCGTTGTTGTCCGTGTTTGAGGATTGCGGGCCAAGAATCAGAGATGTGATGTGTCATTGGTAAGACAAACATGTATATTAGGCTGCGTAGTTCGGATGGAAGGTCTGCTAAGAGGCATGGCTTGGAGACATCTTTGGGTTTGATAGGGTAGAGATCGCGATTGTAGATGAGCTGGTCTCTTGCCCGAGGTGTAAGAAGAGATGGTCGTTTGAGGGTTTTCTTCGGAGTCAGAGGATTTTGAGCGCGCTTTTCAGGTGTGGTGGAGATCTTTGCACTGTATGGCGAAGATTTCGTCGGTTCTGCTGTGGTATGGATAGTGCTCGATGATCTCGGGCTGGCTCTAGAGGCAGACGAGGTTGTGGCGCGAGCGTATGATGGGGTCGACATCACTGCAACGTTTTTCCGTGTAACCTTGAAAAGAGACGAAGCAGTAGTCGGATCCTGAGATATCACGTAGAAGCAGTTGCCACCTGGATGTGCCGCTTACACGCCCTGCTGCATCCAACTCTTTTCTCTACGCTATTTTGCCTTGGATTGCATCGAGCTGATTGTTGCTAAAAGTGTTATTTTGGGCGTACTCCTTCATCTCCTCAAAGCTTTGGATTTTGATGAATGATGACGCGTGATGAGGCTGAAGATGTGACGTTGGGAGAGGTGCCTGGCCACGTGAGAGCGCGAAAGTGGGGCATTTCATCCATCGCGCTTCCCGTTTGCCCACACCTCCGTCATGCATCACTCACCAGCATCACCCTAAATTATTATCCCGAATGCGCAGTTCGATTGGCAAAAATGACGGATGAAATGGAGCTTACGCCGCAGTCGCCACGTGGAATAAAGAGGAAAGGCGATGATAGTCTTCCACTTCCTGCGCCGCGCAGGATCAAGGCGCTTTCGCAAGACGTCGTTAACAAAATCGCGGCCGGAGAGATCATTGTCGCTCCAGTAAACGCGTTGAAAGAGTTGATTGAGAACGCTGTGGACGCAGGATCGACCGCATTGGAAGTTCTGGTCAAAGACGGCGGTCTCAAGTTGCTGCAGATCACCGACAATGGACACGGCATCGATGTATGTGTAGTCTCTCTCAGGATCGTCATATACTAACATTTCCTAGAAAGAGGACTTGCCAATATTGTGCGAACGTTTCACGACTTCCAAACTCAAAGCCTTCGAAGATCTGACCTCCATCGGCACGTATGGCTTTCGTGGCGAGGCGCTAGCGAGCATTAGCCACATTGCTCATCTCAAAGTCACGACGAGGACGAAAGAGTCAAGTTGTGCGTGGGAAGCTCACTTTGCCGATGGCAAGCTTTCAAGCGCGAAGCCCGGCCAGAGCGCAGAGCCCAAGCCCAAGGCCGGCCGACAGGGCACAATCATCACGGTATGTTCTTCTCAATTTGTGCCAATTGTGGTTGTAGCTCATGAAGTGTAGGTGGAAGACATGTTCTACAACGTTCCTTCACGACGCCGAGCTTTCCGCTCCGCCAGCGAAGAGTATGCAAAGATTCTCGAGCTTGTCGGAAAGTATGCTGTTCACTGCGCAGGTGTTGGTTTCTCCTGTAGGAAGGCGGGAGAAAACAGCGCAGGTGTAACAGTACCTGCTTCTGCTACTGTTAAAGACCGAATCCGGCAGATCCATGGCAGCGCTGTTGCGAACGAATTGCTATCCCTAAACGTCGAAGACGACCGCTGGGGCTTCAAGTGTAACGGTTGGGTCAGTAACGCAAACCACACGATCAAACGGACGCAGATGCTACTCTTCATCAACCACCGATCGGTAGAGTCATCGGTGATCAAAAAGAGTGTCGAACAGACTTATGCCACTTTCCTACCAAAAGGAGCACATGCATTCTTCTATCTAAGTCTCGAAATCGAGCCTCAACGAGTCGATGTGAATGTGCATCCTACCAAACGTGAGGTTCATTTTCTGAATGAAGACGAAATAATAGCTGTCATATGCGACTCGATCCGCGAAAGCTTGAGCAAGGTGGACACAAGCCGATCGTTCATGACTCAGTCGTTGCTTCCAAATCCCAAAGTCCCCTTCGCAACGCCCATGAAACAGATTATACCTTCGGTTCCTGCGACAGCTGATGCATCTGATCGCAGCGGCTCAAAGGCGCCGCAAACAGCGACCAAGAAACGAAATGATAATCACCTTGTCCGCACAGATGCCTCAGCACGCAAGATTACGTCCATGTTGCAGCCGCAGAAATCAGTCGAAGAGATTGCAATGGATGAAGAAGAAATGGAATATGAGCTCGCAGAAAAGGAACCAATAGCTTGTCGTCTCACGTCCGTCAAAGACCTTCGCGCAGAGGTTCGAGATGCCATGCACAACGAGCTTACGGATATTATCTCGACGCATACATTTGTTGGTATTGTTGACGAGCAGAAACGTATAGCAGCCATACAAGGCGGCGTCAAGCTGTTTCTGGTCGATTACGGCATGCTCTGCAACGAGTATTTCTACCAAGTTGGTCTCACGGATTTTGCCAATTACGGATCAATCCGCTTCAATCCGCCTTTATCACTACATGACCTACTCAAGGTTGCCGCAGAACAAGAGAAGACCAATGCAGGGGACGCGGCGGACGAGGTAGACTGGGATGAGGTTGTCGAGGTCGTCAAGGAGCAGTTGATCAGTAAGGCAGCGCTGCTAGGCGAATACTTCTCAATGGAGATCACCCCAGAAGGCGACCTTTGCTCTATTCCGTTGCTGATGAAGGACTACACCCCTTCTATGGCCAAACTTCCTCAATTCCTGCTACGCCTCGGACCACATGTTAACTGGAATGAGGAGAAGGGATGCTTCCAAACATTGCTGCGAGAGATTGCGTCCTTCTACGTACCTGAAAGTCTGCCTCTACCGCCATCAGCACAGAAGAGCGATGACAGCAAAGACAAGGGCACGGTTGCTGAAGAAGACATCGAGATTGCCATAAGGCGGAAGAAGCTACTGCGGGCAATCGAATACACCATATTCCCGGCCTGTAAGGCTAGACTAGTGGGCACGAAAGGGCTACTCATTGGGGGTGTGATGGAGGTCGCGAACCTAAAAGGTCTATACCGAGTATTTGAGCGATGCTGATGCGATGAAATCAATCCCCAACATGATAGCTATGCACGGGCATGAAATCCATTAATTAACGATATCCCGGACGATCAATACAAAACTAATATCAAATCTAGACACTCTTCTCGTTGCCGCGGAGCTAAGTGTTGGAGCTAGGATCTCGCGGCTGCAAACGTCACCATAACGCTTCGATCTAAAACTCGCTAACACGTCATAGATATCCGTACCATCGAGCAAACAGCCCTTAGAGGAAATAACCGTAACAACAAATAAAACCAAATGGCCGCCATGCATTCTCCAAGTGCAGCAAGCTTTTTAAGCGACGAATTGTGGTCCATCTCCCCTGGGATACTTGCGCCTCATCCTTTTACTTCGATATACCATGTCGCAACTAATTAATCGCATTCGCCTACCACGCGCATTTCGCCCTCCGGCCCAGATCAACGCAGAAGAAGGCACAAATGGACATCCAGAAACGAATCGTGGGAAAACGGCGCCCAAGGAAGCTGAGGATGGCAAAGAGAAATCGCAACAGTCTGACATGCAACCCGTGGGGTTCTGGCATCCCGATCTTCGACAAGTTCGAAATCGCGCTGTCGTAAAGTGGATCATCACGACGGCCTTCTTGATGGCATTCATTTTGGCTGTGCTATCGCTGTACTGGGCTGTGTTCTTCAAGGTCGAGAATAGGCTAAGCCATTTGCTGGTTTACGTTGTGGATATGGATGGAGCGGCGCCTTATGACAACACCGGGAACGCGCCTTTCGTTGGACCGACTATCACGCAACTTGTACAACAGCAGTTGAGCAGCGGCCAGCCGACGTTGGGATGGGGCGTCCGGCCTGGTTCAGATTTCAACAACGATCCGATACAAGTCCGACAGGCAGTCTACAATTGGGATGCCTGGGCTGCTATTATCATCAACCCCAACGCGAGCGCGCTATTGTACTCTGCTATCGCCAACGGCAACGCAAGTTACGATCCTCTGGGAGCGTGTCAGTTGATCTACCAAGATGCGAGAGATGATACCAACTGGTTTGATTTCATGTTTCCCATCATCAGTCAGTTCATGACCCAGGCACAAAGTATGGTCGGACAGCAATGGGCACAGATGGCGATGCAGCGTGCGAGCGATCCAGCAGTGCTTTCGAATATCCAAAATGCGCCCCAAGCCATCAACCCAGCGATTGGATTCTCCGAGTTCAACCTGCGGCCTTTCTATCCGTATACTGGTATCCCTGCCGTATCCATCGGACTCATTTGTAAGTTTGCCCGTACTCTCCACCCATAAATTGGCTAACCCCGTTTATAGATCTTATCATTATATCGTTCTTTAGCTTCTCCTTCTATATGCCCATTCACATGCAATACCTCAAGCCCGAGAACCACCCACCGCTCAAGTTTCCCCAGCTCATCATCTGGCGCTGGTGCGCTACGATATCCGCCTACTTTATGCTCTCCCTTGCCTACTCGTTCGTCTCGATGGCTTTTCAGATCAACTTCTGGCACACAAATTCCATTACCAGCGAAACACAAGTCACAAACATGATGGAGGGTAACCCAGTCGCTTATGGAAGTGGAACCTTTGTGGTATACTGGATGCTCAACTTCTTTGGCATGATTGCGCTGGGATTGGCGTGCGAGAATGTAGCAATGGTAGTGGGTATGCCGTGGATGGGACTGTTCTTGATCTTCTGGGTCATCTCCAACGTGTCCACTTCTTTCTACGACATTGAGATTGCCCCTGGATTTTACCGATGGGGATATGCTTGGCCTCTACATTCGAGTAAGCAATACCACTCACGACATGCCAGCGATGTCAGCTGCTAACATTTCATTGTAGTTGTCGAAGGGAGTCGGTCGATATTATTCGATTTACACTCAAGAATAGGTCTGGACTTTGGTATTCTGATCGCCTGGGGTGCAGTAAATACGCTGTTCTTCCCGCTCTGCTGTTGGTTCATGAGTAAGTTCTTGTGGCATATGAAGTCGCTTTTATATACTAATGTTAAGCAGGATGGAAAACACAGCATAATATCCATGAGTACTGGCCTCTGGACTAAACCGGATACGCCTCCCTAGTACATAGGACGTGTCCTTGCAGCTCTCTGGTTAGAGAATAAAATATTAATACTGATCCTTGAGTTATCTTTACTTTGCTGGCTGAAGTGCTTGTCCGTCTGCACACGTCTATATTGCAACATACATGAATATTTAGTAGGAAGAATATCATTGTAGTATAACGAGGGTATCTAATCTTCATGTTCATGGTCGGACCGGAAAAACTCCACGCTGTTCAAAGGTTGTATATCAGTCATAATTCATAACTCATCTCTCGCTTCATGGTTGCGTCGTCTTGATTGCAGCATCTTTCAAAGGCCCATGAACACTTTCCTCGCTCTGGCGGCCTGCAGGAATGCTCCGTAGCTCCATGTCAGGTCCTCAGCGCCCCTCATATAACCTGTCACACGATCGAACTGCTCACTCATGCTACCCTCAGCATCAACGTGCGTCTTGATGACCTCGAGAAACTGATCGCCCGTGGTGTGCAATCGCTCAATAACGGAATGAAAGAGTGCATCAGACGGGCCGAATGTGCCAACATCAACGTCAAGAGATGATGTTGCAAGGAGGGCCTCAAAGAAAGGCAGACCGGTGCCAGAGATGGTCAAATTGCCAGCAACCGAGAGGTATGATGCGGTACGGTAAAGAACCTCGGCAGCCGACGATGTGCACAGAAACCAAGGGTTACCACCGCGGTTAGAGGTGCCATATCCGTCATATACATCTTCCGGATAACGCCCAATACCGGTTCCTTCGAATGAGTTTTCTTCCACGTCATCCTGGTCCTCGTCCGATGGATTGCTGTTGATGGGGAACCGATCGCGTTGGTCACGGGCAAGGGCAAGAAGCGAAACGAGAATCTCGTCAGACCAAGGTGGGTATGCAGAGTCGCCTTCGAAATCGTCTGCAGGCAGAGCATGAAGAGAGCCAAGGAGCAATGCGCAATCCAGTCCACTCCTTTTGCTCGACAACGTCTCCACAAGGTGATTTTTCTGAGCATCCCAGAACTTGCCAAGGAAACTCTCGATGTGATCAGCCTGCTCTTTGTACCATTGCGCTGCACCCATATCTCCAAATGTTCTTGCAAGATCGCTACCTTCCTTCAAACTTCTTGCGCTGACCATTAGGTTAAAGAAGTGCAGGCCCTCGACTTCCTCCCAAAGATCGAAACTTGACTGGTTCCAGAAGTGACTGACGTATTCCAAGTCGGCTTTGATGACGCTACGCGGCGGCATCTCTGCAGTGTAGTATGGTCCGAAGAAATCCTCAGATGACTCTGAACTCCAGAGTGAGGGGTGTGAGGCATTGTATTCACGCAGATAGTGCATAAGCGTCAAGGCCCGTAGCGCTGGGCCGTCACGCTGAGGCCGTCCCCAGGAGCCAGTAAATGGTGTGCCATCGACGTGGAACTTAGGTTCACCCAATCCAGAGAGATCGTCAAATGTGCCTGAAGGGTTCGAGGTGTGCTGAATGTCGCTCGAGAGAGAAGTATATGCGCCGAGGATAGAAGACAACGCGGAACCGCGAGAAGAGGATGGGCCGTCTGCATAAACGTCTACGAGGGTGTTCATAGTTATGGCAGCATCGCGAACCCCTGTTAGATGCACGTTGGTGATTGATTGATAGCAAGCACAGGTTTGCGAAACTCACATTGGAACCAGTAATCTGGACTCTCTTGACTCGGACTCGCAATGACCGTGCCATCCGCTACACCCTTCCCTTGGACATTACTACCGCCAGGTGCGATGTTTGCCAGGAGTTTGTCTAGTGCTATACGTCCTTCCTTCTCGATCCACGCATCGAGTGAATCTTGTAACGGCTGCTGCAGTGCCTGGGTGTGACTGGCGCCAACAAAATCGCCGAGGCGAGGAACGTGTGGTATCGAGAAGGCATGGCTACGGTGGAGGAAGCCTGCGAGGAGAAGTACGTGAGGTAGCATGACTGAATAGGGCCGATGGACTAGGACACTGAAAGAAGTGTAGTGTAGTATAATTAGCAGCTCATAACTAGCGCAGGATGAAGCAGAAAGCAGAGGAAGAAGCAAAGCAAAAGACCTCGTGAAGCCTAGGGGTTAGTAGTGGATCAAAGAGGCTCAAGAGCCACCCATGGCCCCCCGGACTTTCAGGTATCCATGCTTTCAACTTCCGCGGTCATCCTTCTCATCGGCCATGGTTCTCGATCACGATGATGACGATGAGTCGCGTGCCAACGTTAGCGGAGCGCGTGGACGAGTAGGAGGCGGTGGACGTGGTCGCGCGGGCGGTCAATTGTCTTGTTTGACCTGGCGGGTGATGTGTAAAAAGCCACGCGAGCCGACGCCAACAACGTCACGCGACCCACTTCCGCGGCCCCGGGGGATCTGGGGTAAGCATGCAAGGCACTTTTCCGCTGGGCATGCAACACATGAAAATGGCCGAGGTCTGCGTATAGTTGCACATGAAATTTCGACTTTGAATGCGAAGAGGAAATCACATCAACGTCTGGTGAGAACTTGAGTGTCGGCTATACTATGATTAGCCTGTGGCATGTTGCTCCTCTGCTGTGTCTAGGCTACACCAGAAACTGCCCTTCCAAACCAACTGAGCTTGTCAGCTTCGGTAGATGCCTGCCGACCATCGGTCGTGAATCGCAGAAAAGCACCATGAACCCGCAGTCTGCAGGGCGCGCAGACAGTTGTTTAAGAATTCCGATGTCGCCCGAGGTTCGGATGTATGAGGGGTCCATTCGGCTACTCGCATGTAGCCGCAATGCACGTCGGTTAGTTACCTCTGAGCTCATCTGAGGTACCAGATGTCTAGATACAGGACTCAACTTGAGCGGACAAAGCAAGAGCGTGCTTCGTTATCGTCTTTCTTTTCTACGATTGAGACCCGGTTGTGGTGGTTTTGACGGTTCGTTCCAAGTACCGAAACAGTCTATGACGTTGATCTAAAAGCTCGTTCTATCCGATATGCTTTCACAGCAAGTGCGTATCTTGCGCAATAACGTCCGCACGGCGCAAAAGCCCTGCCGAAGGACACCTTGTGCCACCTTCTCGGTCTCCTCTCGACGCAACAACTACGATGACACCATTCAAAATCTCAAAATCGGTTCGCACACACGCGTGATATTCCAAGGATTTACCGGAAAACAAGCCACTGCGAATGCAAGAGAGTCGATAGAATGGGGGACCAATGTGGTTGGCGGTGTGAAACCCAACGGCTCAGGAGAGCATCTTGGGCTGCCTGTATTGCCGTCTGTGAGGGCCGCCATGGAACAATTGAAGCCAGATGCCACGGGAATCTATGTGGCAGCTCATCAGGCGACAGCTGCAATTGAAGAGGCCATTGAAGCCGAGGTGCCACTCATCGTTGCAGTTGCGGAACACATTCCATTGCATGATATGATGAGGATACATTCGATGCTGCAGTCGCAGTCCAAGTCGCGGCTCGTGGGTGCCAATGCCCCTGGTATCATCTCTGCTATTGGGAAATGCAGGATCGGGTTCCAACCACTCCCAACGTTCTCTCCTGGGCACATCGGCATTGTAGCAAAATCTGGCACGCTCTCATACGAGACCGTAGGATCTCTAACGCGAGCTGGTGTTGGTCAGAGTCTATGCATCGCAGTAGGAGGTGACGTGATCGCTGGGACCAACTTTGTCGATGCCTTGAAAGTTTTTGAGCATGACGAAGATACCAAAGCTATCATCATCGTCGGCGAACTAGGCGGTACAACAGAAGAGGAGGCGGCGGACTGGATCAATGACTACAAGAGGCGTGTCAAGAATCCGAAACCTATTGCCGCTGTGATTGGGGGATTCGAAGCGCCGCACGGAAAGGTAATGGGTCATGCAGGCGCGTGGGTCGGTCTGGGAGAAGGCACTGCGGCTTCAAAGTACAAGGCGCTTGAAAATGCCGGTGTAACTATGGTGGATCATCCTGCTAAATTTGGCGGTGTGATGAAGGATATTCTTGCAAAGGCCGGTGGCAATGTGAAGAAAACTGTATGTTCGAAGTTGAGAGAGACCGGGTATCGAGACACTGACCGCGACTAGGAACAATCCGCCGCTCAACAACGCCGCTCATATCATACTTCAAACTTCACACGGAGACTTGACTTTTCCGCTAGACCGTCAATCGTGCCTCAACAAAGACGTACTCTCCATCTCACCCGAGACCAATCTACAAACCTCCTCAAAGAATACAAGATGAACTTAACTGTACCACCTGAGGGCTCACCGTCAACACATTACCTAGGAATCTCCCCCAATCGCTCAGCCCGCAGTCCTTCAATCATCGCATCACCCACCGCAAATGCTTCCACACTCAACCAACGCGTCCGTCGCTTTCCCTTCGACTACCGTGCAGGCCCCAGTTCAGAGACCATCCAAGCCGCAATCGCACACATGCAACTCGACGCTGCACCACCTAAAGCTAAAGCCCAAACAGTCGAATTGATTAAGAATCTCTGGAAGCTATACAAAGAGAAGGAAGCCATAGACACCCATGTCAAGCTCGCTCTGTCTGTAGAGAGCGACGAGATGCTTGTCTACGAACCATACCTGTTCTTCGACGACGCAGCGTTCAAGTCAGGAAAACGACAAGCTGATCTTCACACTCTACGCGATCAAGCCTCCGTTTCAGCTACAGATCGGGAAGCAGAAGAAGCGGGTATTGTTTACATACCCTTGGGCTCTCCTGAATTTCCTGCTGGCACTACTCAGGCAGGGACTCAAACGCCACCGTCCTCTACTACCGAGGAAGGACCGCGAAATCTGATTGGTACTCTGGTCAACGGTGCTGGACTCGCGTTAAACACGGTTGATACGCTTTCTCTGCGTCTTTCTCAACCGCCTTACTCGACTTCTGCTGCCAACTTCCTCGACACGGGTGGCAAGGCGACGTCCGCCACTATCAAGACCTCGTTTAAGCTCATCCTATCTGATCCCCGCGTTTCCGTCGTCTTTGTAAACATCTTTGGAGGACTGACGTTGTGCGACATGATCGCCGAGGGAATCATAATGGCTTTCAAGGAGATTGGAGTAGAGAAACCAGTCGTCGTTAGATTGAGGGGAACAAATGAAGAGAAAGGACAAAAGGTGCTGGAAGAAGCTAAACTGCCCATTCATGCATTTGACGACTTTGAAGAGGCAGTCAGGAAGGTTGGAGAACTGGCTAATGCTAGAGGATTGTAAATGTCATCACTGCACACGCAAGATGATCTCTGACATCACGGGATCGATAGTATGATTGACAACAATGAGAATTGGGGGATATCAGATTAAAATGCTCTACTGTTGACCACCCGGACAACCTTTTCTCCATTTGAACACAGAACGAGTGTTGCCGCTCCCACCTCAGAACAAGTTCCTTTCCTTCCAAAGGGAGCCAGCCACCAATGTCCTTCATGCAATAGCGTACAAGCCTCCCGGACGCCTGTATAAAAGATCAGAAAAATTTGGGTGTTGGTATCTGCGAACAAATCGAAGTGAAGTAAAGCACATGGAACTCAATCGCGCGAGGGAGAGCCTCCAAATACTCAAAACATGCGCGAGACCGTATGGTGTAAGAAAGAAATAGCACAGCATAATGATCGGCTTATACAAAGTATTGGAAGGCGGTGCTGTATTTCATTAGTTGTATGCCCAATATGGAGTTTGTTTAGTGAAGACTTACCCGATAATTGCCATGACACCTACGCCAACCAGCGCTCTCCGTGTAACCTTCTCCTTGGTCATCTTCTGCTCGGTTGTGTATGCAACCTTTGCAAGTTTGCTCAAGCGCTCCTCGGCGAGATCTTCAACGTCCAAGACATCTTCAATTCCACGCTTTGTCGACTTGGCGACCTGCGATGACGATGCGCCATCTAGCCTTTGTGCTTCTGCGACCATTCGCTTGGCCTCTTCGATCATGGCGGTAGGGTCTTCCGGCTCAGGAAGTGCGGCGTGGCTGTGTGGGACATCGACAGTGACATTAGTGCTCGTCTTTTCGGTGTCGCCATTAGTCTCAACAGTCTGCTCGACTTCAATGTGAACGGTGCCCTCTTTGACATCTGGCTCTGTCTTCTCGATCGCCACCTCTTTCTCCTTGACCTCGCCATCGACAGATGATGCGACTGACTCAGAAGGTGTCGCGCCGTTGGCAATGATAGTTTGCAGAGCACTCGATGGAGTAACGACCTCGTCAGCCTTGGTGAGTTCGGGCTTCATCGCACTTCTTGTGGATCGTGACTTGCGTGGGGTCGCAAACTTTCGGCTGGGGGTTGCTGCGCCTCTGCTAGGTGATACAGATCGAGCCGAGCGCGCGCGCGTTGTGCGAAGGCCAGGTGCGGGGAGAGTCGCAGGTGTGGCGTTCGCGACGTCGAATTTAGGAGGCATCTGAATGTGGGTGTTTGATTTATCCTTGTTGCCTTTCTCGATCGGCGCGGGGTCCAAAAGTGCCTCAATCCAATGACGCATAGAGTATTCGTCAGACAGTGCGAGAGCTATATGACATTTCTGTTAGCGCGAGGTTCTGGGTAAAGGTAAAAGTAAGTCACTTACCCTCCTCAGGCGCAATCCACACGCTTCCGGCGACCTCTTCGGCGCCCGCGGAAGGGAACGTCTTTTGGTACTTGCGCTCCATTTCCTCCTCTGCGAGGGAGGCCCAAGGGAACGCAGCCTTGAACATGCCTGTGGCACTGATATAGCCGTCGCTGCTGCGTCGCTGTTTGTCGCGTTAGTCGGATGTCTGCGCCAGCTGCCATGGCTTCTTTTCATCGCGTACCATCAGGAAGTAAGATTCGGGGAAAGCCGAGGTCTTGTTCAATGTAAAAATGCCGGATCCTGTCAGGTCCTTTGGCAATGGAACCCTCAAATGCGCGTAGTCGAACGTGCCCATGTTCTCCGGCTTGGTCGCATTGGTAAGGCCACTGACGCCGGGCTTTACACCGAGGTTTGTCTGTCCTAGTCGACGTCTCTCGATGAGAATCTCGACTGCGCACAACTGTTAGATGGCTAGCTGAAATAACGCGATGCAACGTGTACATACCGGCCGTGGCATCGGTGGGCTCGAGGAGAGGATTCTTCCTCTCGGGCAGGTTGCGATGGGAAACCATGGTGGTGATGTTGCGGGTATGTATTAAAGTTTGATCTGATGTGCGCGTAGAAATAGAACGCGTTTTGGCGATATGTGAAGCGCGCAGCGCAAAGGCGGTTGCGTGAAGTTTCGGAGCGGGTTTGGACTACGTATGACGCGCGCAATCGTCAGTAGCAATGTACTGGCGGACCGGGTCGCGCGACGGGTGAAAGCAGCTGAGCGTCGATTCGTGAGGGAACGGCGACGTGGCGAGAGGGAGTGAAAGCGCGCGATCGACGTGATGAAAGATGCTGCGATGCGACGGGGACAGGAAGGAGCGACGGGTGTGCTATCCCTGTGCACTAGCGCTCCCAGGAAGATGACGCCCAGCCACCCCGGACGTGTCTGCGCGAACGCAAAAAGTTTCGCGACACCCTTTCTAGTGTATTTGCCATGCTTGTGTTGCTTGCCGATTGGCTCTGCCCATATTGTCATGGCATTGCAGGCCCGATGA
This sequence comes from Alternaria alternata, assembly GCF_001642055.1. Lineage (NCBI taxonomy): Eukaryota > Fungi > Ascomycota > Dothideomycetes > Pleosporales > Pleosporaceae > Alternaria > Alternaria alternata. The sequence continues at coordinate 268,066 of NW_017306200.1, forward strand.
AGCGTCGTCTGGTCTTTCCGTGCGCTCGATTAGGAAAGTGTAGAAAAGTCACGCGTTTTGGCACTTTCTCGTGACTTTGCAGCGCGTCTCTCCTGAGCAGCAGCACACTTTCACTTTCAAACAACGCAAGCAGACAGTCCCACTCATGCGGCGCAAACTCAATTGATATGGCGTTAAAGGGGCACTCGTTGCCGCAGAATAGAGACCGGGTCCCGTGATCGTCTGGTCAAACCTCGGGGAGTATAATTCCGCAGGCGCCCTTGAGGAATCATCGAAACCGGCGCTGCGAAGCTACACACAAAGAAGCTCGTCTGTTCCAAGCTGTTCTCTTGCCCGGGCATCACCTGGCACTATCACTTTAAGCTTATATCTCCGAGACGGGATGCATACGCTACCACGCATAGCGCTAACCACGTCACGAAGCTCACTGACAAGGCGTGTCGGTCTGGCAGAAGCTCCAATCCTTGGTCGCATTCCACACGAACTTGCAGACGTAGTTGGCCGATTCAAAAAAAGAACAAGCGGGGTTTGGTCTATGCTCGACCATGAGACAGTTCATACCTCAGGGCGCTTCTTTCTCTGGGAACAGGACCATGGTAGAGGTAGTTGTGTTGCAGCAGGAGTCTGGACAGCCTGCGGCATATCAAAGGGTCCACAGCACTGCGGCAACCAGGAACGTAGCCAATGAGGAGCTCGACTTGCTGGAGCGGTGAATGTGCCCCGCTAACCGCGAGGCTCAACACGAGGCCGCGCCCCTCACTGCTACCATTGACCCTTTAACTTCTCCACAACATTTCTTTTGCTGACTTACACCAATTCCCCAAGCTTGCACTCCCAATAAACCACTTACATCAGCCATGGCCGACCACGCAGACGACCTACACGCCGAGCAGACCGAGGGCTTCAAGGTTGGCGAGAAGAAGACGATTGACGAGTACCAGCAGCTGGGTAGGTTCCACAGTTTCTCCGAGGAGCTAATCGCCTGTATCTATAGCTAACCCGCCCTGCTACAGACCAGAACGACGAGTCTCTCCAGAAGTGGAAGAAGTCCCTTGGTCTTGGACAAGGCAAGGACATCTCCGACCCCAACGACCCTCGCCGGTGTATCATCCTCTCCCTCGCTCTCGAGGTCGAAGGCCGTGATGATATCGTTATCGACCTGCGCGCACCTGGCGCTGTCGAAGCTCTCAAGGAGAAGCCATTCGCCATCAAGGAGGGTGCTCGGTTCCGCATGAAGGCACAGTTCAAGGTCCAACACGACATCCTGTCCGGTCTGAAGTACCTCCAAAAGGTCTCACGCATGGGTGTCAGCGAGAAGCTACAGGAGATGATGGTAGGCACACCCACTACACCAGGGCATCGGGACACGAGCTAACAGTTGTAATAGGGCTCATACGGTCCCAACACAGAGGAGAAGCCATACTACGAGAAGAAGTGTAGGTACAGCCCGACAACGTCTTGCACAATCTACTGACACGCGTCCCAGTCGAACCCGAAACCGCTCCCTCCGGTATGCTCGGCCGTGGCCACTACACCGCCGTCTCCAAGTTCGTCGACGATGACAAGCAGACTCATCTGCAGTTCACCTGGTCTTTCGACATCAAGAAGGATTGGTAAACGGGGTTGCATAAGCTTGGCTAATAGGGGGAGTTATGTAGCAATGTGGCGGAAGGTGTCATTTTCTTTCGATTGGAAGCGATGGATATCCAGGGCAGCTTAGGCTCCCACGAAGTAACGAAGCGACGGCCATGTAGATGGACTCAATCAGTCCGGCTTGATGGCGCATACACGGCGAATCAAAACTGCAGGATCCTTTTACTCATGATCACTAGAGCACGTTATTGTTCACCCTTGGTCTGCGTGTGGTTGTTGATTCTCGAGGCTGTGGAAGAGAAACCACCTTGCTGCTACCCACTTGGCCCTGGTAGTGCGACCTACCCAAGCTCGCTCGCCGCTGCCAGATCCGAATCTGCGGGCTGACACATTCAAGATGGAGATTTCCTGTTCCCATGGATCCTGGGTCTGCGCTTCAGCGGAGTGCTCTGGGGGATCATTTTCCATGTCTGCGTCCTCATCATTGTGCTCGTCCGGATGCCCGCGCTTTCCCTCACACTCGACAATATGAAGCGTTACACCGGGTTTGAGCGCAACCTCGGCCGCTGCGGCAAAGCATCTAGACAGGCCTTGAGCTGAGAAGAAAGACGTGGGCGCATGTAGAGCGAGTGGATTCACCAAAACGACCCTTTCCCTTTCGTCGGCTTCGTCGGCGAGATTAGTTCCAGACCGACCATATGCAGTCAAGTAGGCTAACAAGGCTTGCACAGACGCGCAGAAGGCGAGTTTGACATGCCGTGTCGTGAGTAAGTTGTGAAGAGTGGGCGCGACCAGCTGCTCTAGACTATGCGTGTCATGACGGTCGTGATTCTGCAGTGAGCTTGCAAGGTCCTGGATGAATACGTCTCGGCTCGAGCATACGATCAGCAGCGTTGGACATGTGTCGGACTGTGTAGTGAGAAGGTAGTGAAGCAGGCCCGGAAGGGTCAACGGGTAGAGCACGGTGGGTGCTGGCGACATGACAGACGGATTACTTGTGGAAAGTTTCTCGGCTGTCATGTGTGCTGGTGCCGTCTGTCATCGGTGTACTGATTCGGGGCGGAAGGTAGGCCTTGGGGAGCGCAACCTCGACAGCCCCGACGCCAATCAGCAGTAGTACCCGCACCCTGACCACCCCCACTACTTACGTTGTCCATCCATCAGAACTCCAAGTGCATGCACGCCAGGACTTTTGATCACGACCACCAGGCCCAGAACCTGCTTCCTCCCTTGCCTGGCTCTGCATAGTCGACATCCCGTTCGTGGGCAGAGACGAAGCGCGGACCGAAGCGCTCTCCCACGCGCAAGTCGCGGTCATGGAGTCCATCAGTCGCATATCGAGCTTGCTGGAGACAGGTATGGCGCCTTTCACAATTTTCATACAGATATGCCGCCTGCTTTGTGCTCCTCTCCCCTGCGCCATTGGGCTTTTTGGACATGTAATTGCTCGGTGCCGTTGTTGTCATGCATCCCTCGAACTTCGCTCACTGGTCCCTCTCCGCAGCTCGCGACCTTACCCTCGAAGCCGCCCGCGATGCCAGCAATGTCCGCCGAGCCCCCACAAAGGAACTGCCCTCGGGCCAGCTCAAGAAGCTCCTCGACAGCAGATCAGAGCGCGATGTGCTCGAAGGACTGCGCAGAGTCGTCACTGTAGGAACACCCCGCCATGGCCTCGAGACTCCCGCATCATCAGCCCATTGGACGCTGTGGAACGTCTAGTAACTGACTACAGCCCATCTAGATGTCCTACCGCCAGCCGCCTTCGCAGACCCTCCCCTTCTTCTCCCACGTAATCAAGAATGTCGCGTCACCGTCCCTCCAGGTCAAGAAGCTCGTCTACATCTACCTCCTCCAGCATGCCGAACACGAACCGGATACCGCGCTCCTCTCCATCAATACCATACAGAAATCCCTCACCGACACGAACCCTCAACTCCGCGCCCTCGCTTTACGCGTCATGTCCAGCATAAGGGTGCCTGTCATTAGCCAGATTGTTAGCCTGGGCATCAAGCGCGGTTCTGGCGACATGTCGGCATACGTGAGGAGAGCAGCAGCTCTGGCAATACCCAAGTGCTACAGATTGGACCCTAATACCGAGCCGCAACTGCTCGAATACCTCTCGACATTATTAGGAGACAAACAGTACTTCGTAACTGGCGCAGCAGTCTCATCTTTCCTGGAACTGTGTCCAGACCGTCTGGACCTCATACACCCGCACTATCGCTCCTTGGTACGAAAGCTAGTTGATATGGACGAGTGGGGGCAGTTGGCTACATTGCGACTCATGATGATATATGCAAGAAGATGCTTTCCGCGCCGGACGAGAAAAGTCAAGAAAGCAGCCAGTGCCAGCATGAATAGTAAGACGAAACAATCGACAAAAGGCTTCTACGACTCAGAAAGCGAGTCCGATGAGGAGGAACAGGAACAGGACATGGAAGAGGTCGCGGTGCTTGATCCGGACCTTGAACTGCTACTGAAGGGCTGCCAATCGCTCCTGCAATCCCGAAATGCGGCTGTGGTGATAGCGGTAGCAAGGACATACCTATATCTTGGTACTCCGGAGTACCTGACGCAGGCCATCGGACCGTTAGTATCCCTCTTGAGATCTGCGGGTGACATCCAGCACATAGCACTGTACAACATCGTACAGGTCTGTCTGACACATCCGGAGCCATTCGTCAAGTACTACACCCACTTCCTGGTGCGATCGACAGACGCGCCACACATCTGGCAGCTCAAGCTAGAGCTGCTTACTCTGATATTCCCTCACGCACAGTTGAGGCTGCAGAGTCTAATCCTGGCCGAACTGAGCCATTTCTCGCATTCTGGCAGTCTGGATCCCGCGCTGGTCAAGGAGTCGGTGCGTGCAATTGGGCGATGTTCACAAAGCCCCGCGACAAGCCCACAGACCTCGGCAAGATGTCTGAAGTTGCTGTTGAAGCACATTGGGTCCGCTGATACTCACCTGGTTGCTGAGTCACTGGAGGTTATCCGACATCTGATTCAACGGGACCCCAACGCTCACCGGACGACTGTAGTCCGGTTAGCAAAACACTTGGATGCAGCGACCAGCCCCCAGGCACGAGCGAGCATCATATGGCTGGTTGGAGAGTTTGCGGGCATCGACCCTGAGAACAACATCGCGGCAGACGTCTTGCGCATTCTTGTCAAAGGCTTTGCGGATGAAGCTGAGCCGGCAAAACTTCAAATCGTGCTACTGGCAGCAAAGGTCTATGTACATCACTTGGCCGCAAACCCGCCTCCAGAGCCAAAAGAAGAAGAGCCTAAACCGAGTCCGTCGCTGATGGATGACTTCCAGGAAGACCAGGGCGGCTTTAGGGACGAACATCTTGAGTCGGCTCCACAAAACGAGGAACCTCAAGAGGAGAAGCCACACATTATCGAGGCACTATACAACTATGTACTCCTACTCGTGAGATACGACACCTCGTACGATCTCCGCGACCGCGCCCGCGTGTACAAGGCGCTTTTGGCGACACCAACATCGACACAACTCGCGTCGCTCTTACTTCTCGCACCGAAACCAGTACCACACATTCCGAGTCCAAGTGAAACAAGGAAAGGTTACGTGCTCGGCAGTGCCAGTCTTGTTATAGGCGACGAAGGCGGCGTCGGTGGTCTGCGAGGCTATGAAGATCTGCCTCGCTGGGTCAAAGAGGGGAACGAACCAGATCCGGCTCTGCGCGATGAGGCCATCTCAAACTCTTCTTCAACATACGTTTCCGCCTATGAGACTGCGAAGAACATGTCTGCAGCAGAAAGGCTAGACGCTGCAGCCGGTGGTAGTAGCAGGATGACACCTGACAGCATGTTGAGTCCGCGAAGTCTGAATGGCATGGGTGGAGATTCTAGTCTTGGCGGGGCGAGTAAGGCGCCGCAAAAAGAGAAGACGCTCGACGACTGGCTTGCGGAAGAAGAGGAGGAGAGCGGCAGCGAAGAGGAAACCGATGAGGAAGAAGAGACAGAGGAGGAGAGCGAGTACGAAACAGACAGTGAAGAGGAGACTGATGATGACGACGACGAAAGAGGTAATCTCATCAAGTAGTCATGAGCATGTAGATGGTATATCATACAACAAGCAGACTATAGTCGCGCCATATTCCCTCTCTTTCGCATGCTCTTCGCCTTTCCTTCTACAACCCCTACCTCCTCACCATCTAGTTCTCCTTCATCAAATACGGCTTCATCCCAAAGTTTCTCGCCGACCAAATCCGCCAACGCCAAAACCCTCGTTTGCACTGTCGCTCCATCGCGCCTGTTCTTGCCCTCCCTTCTGGAAGCACTGATCCGCTCAGCAAAGCGCCACAACGGACCGTCCGCAATGATACCGCCATCAGATCCTCTTTGCGGAGTCCACTCCTCCGCCAATTTGATAGTAGCTGGAGTCTTGCCTTTGGGTTTGGTAACAAGAATCATGCCTTCTTCTTGGAATCGTGCGTAAGCATTCTTGAGCGTTTCTTTGTTTACGGCTTCGAAGTAGGAGAGGTCACCCTGATGGTAAAGAGTCTTTCCGAGGACTTGTGCGCGGTCTTGGACTTTCTTGAGGTCCAACCAGGAGGATTTGGGTGTAGGAGTATGAAGGGGTGAGACGGGCGGTGCCAACATCATCAGGCTGATAGCACCGAGCCACGCAGCTTCAATAAATGGCCAGATGAGGAAACAATAAAAGTCGTAGTTTTCGCGTCCTTGGGTCCGTTCGGCTGGTGAGAGTTCAATAAAATCAACAGTCTCTTCCCCGAGCTCGGTTTTCGACCGTGACATAGTAATCACATCATCCTTCTCCAGTCCGTCGAGGGTTTTCGCCAAGTTGATATCCAGACCTTCGGTGGGAAAGATGAACTCTCCACGGAAGAGTTGTGATAGGAAGTGTACCTGCGCGCGCAAATCACCATAGGACATGCGTTGGTACTCCGGACCGCCACCCTGCTTGACGTGTGTGTACAGCGCTGCGCTAACCAGACTTTGCAAGATGAAGAGGTGGATGGTCATGTTTCTGTAGAAGGAGAGTTGGAACCTATCGACGGCGTAGTATGTATCTTCTGGTAAGCCAGGGACAAGGCCAACCAAGCCAGGTCCCAAGACTTCTAAAGCGCGGTCAACGACAACGCTAGTGGGGAGATTGCCAAAGTGTGCTACACGACCACCTTGAGCGCGAACCCGGTCGCTGAGCCATTCGACACGGCGTATTAGTTCTGATTTTCCTACGCCACGTCCTCTCAGCGTCAGTAGCACAGTACCAACGAGGGCGGTCGGCATCACAACTGAGACGTCGTTGATCTCCGACAGCACTTTGTAGCCTAGTGTGCGGAGGAGACGGAGTCGATCTTCTTTAGTATCTAGTTGTTGGGGTAGTTTTGAGAAACGATCGCGTTGCTGGTTGATGAAGGATTTGAGCGACCATGGCTCATGGAAGCGAACGTCTACGCGGCCGAGTTTGAGAGAGAGGACGGAGGAAGCGGAGAGAAAGTCCATTAGATTTTCTTTGGGCTTGGGTTGACCGAGAAGTTCGCTGATATATGAGCTGTGGCATGTCAGTATTCGAGATAACGTAAAAGTTACCTAGAGAACTTACTCGACCTCGATGACCTTGTCGTACTGGGTCGAAACCGGACAGATGATGGCATCTTCCACCCTGCCACTCGCGACACTATCTAGCATGTAGCTGAGTATGCCAAACTTGGGCGGCAAAAGCTTGCCTGTACGACTCCTCCCACCTTCGACGAAACACTCCAAGTTGTATCCGCATTGCAGCAGGGTATCAATGTACGATTGGACCAACGTGATATACAGCTGATCGTCTCCGAAGCTTCTTCGTATCCACATTGCGCCCGCATGTTGTAGAAAGGACCCGAGGACGGGGATGTTCAGGTTATCTCCAGCAACTACAGTTGGCAAAGCAAGCCCAAGCCGATAGCAGATGATCTGCAAGGAGACGTAGTCGACGTGAGAGCGGTGGCAAGGGAGGAAGATGATGGAGTGTTTATCTTTTGCAGCCTTTTCTGCAACCGCACGTAAGCGTAGCACTTCCTCGCTCGAGACGTGCACGCCCTGGTGGTATGCTCTTGTCAGGAGTTGTGTCGCAAAATAATATGCGCCTCTTATAAAGCCCTTGCTTTCCATCTTGCAGATCATGGAATCCGTCCAGCCCTCGCTGACCTGCATAAGCGATTCCTCAATCTGCATCCTCCTCTTGGCCTTTGTATCCTTCTCGCCGACGCTACCCCCATTTTGCGCCTGTTCGCCCAGCAATCCTTCTTTCGCTTCCACGTCAACGCGCTTGTCTGCCAGTTCGCGAACCTTGGCTACAAGCATCGGGTTGCTCAACACCCTCGCCTTCATGTCCTCGCTGAAGCCCGAGTAGAACTCTGGCTGCCCAATGTGATCGTCGAAGGACCGCCATCCTGTGCCTGAAAAGTGCAGCGATACCTCACGGATGAAGTCGAGTGGCGAGGAGCGGAAGCGCGCGAAGCTGTGTATAAGGCCCCGGTCGGGCGACTCATTGTAGCCGGCTGCGTGCAGGTAGACATTGTCGTCGGCGGTTATGCTGAGATCGGGAGCTTGTTCGGGACTAGAGGAGCGGGCGGTGGAGGGTTTGTCATCTTCATCGGAAGACGCCATGGTGCCTGGAATGGGATAATATTCAGCCGACAGCAAGGAGCGTCTCCTTAGGGAAGGTATGCGGCGGAGAGCGCGGGTGGCATGAGTGGGACGCGCTCACGGGATAATGGGGCGGTGCAGGGCGCGTCCGGTGTTTGTTCTTCGTTGTTGCTGGTAACTTTTACAAGAGTTGATGCTATGACATCGCGAGGAAAGCCATTAGGAGATGCGACCATGGACGGCGCGAAACGTCAAGCTTGAGGTGAGACCCACTTCCCCGGTCGCTATGCCTCGGCTTCCCCACAGGATGCCACGCCGGCGTCCATCACCTCTGATTCGCTCTCCATCAGGACCACTAACTTCAGCCATTGTATGGTAGACTAATGTATAGCTTTATGCTATGGTACGTCTTGGATATATACATTCATCTTCGTCGAGTTGCCGCATACCAGAAAAATACCATATCAGAATATTTCCCACAAACTGACTTTCCCGTCTTTGGCTCCAGCCGCAACCCAGTGTTTGAGCCTCGTCTGCTCGTCGCGCTCCATCTGCCGCTTGTTGACAGCCTTGCTGATATGGCCTGCTTCTTCTGGTGTAAGAATCTCTGCGAAAGCAGTTGAGTAGACTCCTTCCTTGTGCCACTTGAGCACCGCCACTTCTTTGAGTGTTTTGATGCTATATATACGAATCCGGGAATCCCAACCGCCAGTCACAAAGAGCCTGCCGTCAGAGCGGACACGAAGAGATTGCTGACCTGCATGTTTGGTGTCCACTGTTCTGCACGGCGGTTGTGGAGTGACCAGCGGTTGAACTGGCGGAGCTGGTCTAAACTTCGGTAGTGGTGCTGAGGACGCAAGCAGTGAAGATAGACCACTCGGTGCCGAGGTTCCAGGCTTGTCCTGATTCATGTTTTTCTTCGCGAACAAACTTGGCGTAGGTTTGGAAGTGGACACATCCGAGCTGTTGTCTACACCACCAGGATTGTGTGGCAACTCTGGTATGCGATGCTTGGCTATTACAGCATCTGCTGAGGATGTGTAGTAAAGGTCGCCGTCTGGTGAAGCGTCCAATGACAGAATGGGCTGGGAATGGGGCTGGCTAAGGTATACGAGCTGCGCAGTTTCTATGCCTGTGTTGGAATGTTCTTCTGCCAGCATGAAAGCTGCCGTAACACCGCCTTCATATCCTGCAAGAAGTAGAATTCTCTGCGTGGCTTGGCTGCGAACAAGCTTCACAGCCATGACCATTCCGGTCTCAACTGTCTGTATACGTGGGACCCTGACTTTGAGTAGCTCACCAGGGAAGCTGTACACGTCGATTACTTTGTCATCCGTTGATGGGAGTGCTACTAAGATGGAATCGTCTTCCGCGATCGACGTTGGATATTGATAACACATTGAGAAGGAACAAAAGTTCAGAGTGTTTACGGGAAGTGAATGGAGAAGCCATGGTTTTGGAGTGACTTGTCGGTTCCCGTCTTCAGGCAGTGTCGATGAGAGCTTCCCTGCCTCATCATCTGACTCCAGTCGCCAGATCCTTATTCGGTTGTCTCGGCCATGTCTAGACACAATCTGGAGTCAGTATAACCCAGCACGTAATAGCGTAACAGCTGGTGGAAGTGGAGAATGATTTAACACTGTCCTAAGGTGAGTTGCAGGGTGTTGTAACATGACTCACGTGATGATATTTGCTTCTCCCCATTGTGCGAATCCTAAAATGGGGCCATCGTGGGCTGGCCAGACTGCAAGTGGTCGCTTAGTCTGAACATTCCAAAAGACGACCCAGCCATCTGCGTCGCCTGTCAACAGACGGCTATTCTGGCGCACAAACAGAGTACTGTGAATGTGCGCGGCATGGCCACGAAGGATAGCGGTAGGCTGTGCGGGTGGGAGGGTGGCTATCTGGCGCTCTACGGCCATGAGCAAGCTGAGGTATTAGTTTCGGGCAGGCCGGCGCGAGAGACGATCGTCTAGAAGCGATGGTGGGGCCAGTGATGAGCGGTTGAATGTCGGTTATAGAACGCGAACGACGGGTACATGCGCAGTTGGCACGATTGCGGGCTAGGCTTTGCCTTCTCAGATGGTGCTTGATTTTGGTGCGCTAATGTTATCTGGCAGCTGCTGTAGGGGAGCAGTGTAGCCATGGTGGATGGTAGAGAGGAAGATGAATCATGTCCTTTCAGCTCGAGTGGATACAAAGGCGTCGCCAGGTGTTCAAGGATGCCAGGTGCTATGACAGTGCAAAGATTGCCGAGGCGTACAGGGATCTATTCTGGTCTTGAGCTTAATCACAAAACTCTACAAGATTAGACGAGCAGCAATGCAGCCAGTCAGCATCTCACGGAGCGTTGAAGCTGCGCGGGCGCAACGCGACATGCAGATACCAGAAGCCGGTTGGGCGACGTGTGTCTGCAAAACCCATCTATCTGCTCAGTAATTTCTGGCGTATTGTATAGCTGAAGACAAGTGACCCACTTAGGCCCTCATGTCAACACTCTCCCGCCTGCGCCACAATGCGTAGCTCTTAGCTCTTCGCACGAACTACCACGAAGGATGCTAATGTGCTGGGCAGTACGTCTCGCTGCAGAAATGATATACAGCAATTGAGGGTCCGCGGGACGGGAAGAGCGGTTTCCATGCTACGTCGCCGAAGGTCACAACGAATCCAAGCAAGTTTGCATATCATTACCGGGAGGGCGCGCACATCATGGCGTCGCACCCCGGACTGGCGCATACCAAGGCCCAGATGTCTTCCGGACAGCGCATTTCTCCTTCCTCTTCGTCCTTCGTCTTAGGATCGTCGTGATAATTCTCCAGCTGCCCACATTTTGCTATCCGGGATCCCGGAATATGTCTTGTTTCAGAGTATAACTGTCAACGTTACAGGCCCCTCGGTTCACGGCCTCGCGTACACCTGCCCTCGCAACCCTCCCTGAGCACTCTCCTATCGTTCGTCATAGCCTGCATTCACGCCAGCCCGCTCAGGTATAATCCAATATTCCACCTCTCCTCGCGACTCGCTCTCGACTCTTGTTTGCTTCTGTCCCGCCAAAAGCACCGCCTTGTCCCATGACTTTCCTGGCCCACCCCTCAACCTAGACACCTTCGCGTTCCTGCATGTTAGTTGCGGCCGAACGCCTGCAGAAACCCTCTTGCGCAGCTCAGCACTGGACAACACGACCTCAGAAATACCCCGTATCCCTGCGCCTGACGTTGGACTTTTGTATTCGCATCACTACAGCGAAGCCGCGCCCTTGTATTTTCTCCATTGCCTTTGAAACATACCCTGTTGCGACCGCCCTACTGCGACTCTGCCGCCCTCGACCCAACCCACAACCTTCTGCCCTTACTCGACTATCGGACACCAAAGGCGAAGTGGAGGGGCCAACGGACTCGGTTCACTGCACGCCCTGTTACGGGGTCGTGGTCGCCCTGCGTCGGCGAGCGACGGCACAACGACTGTTTTCAAACGAGCCGCGTGTAGTCGAGGAACGTCAGCATGGCCAACACGGCTACACCACCGTCCAATAATGACTCGCCCACGAGCAAGCCATTGCCCACGAGGAAGAGAGCCAGCGATGCGACGCCCGACGACAAACCCAAGAGAACACGCACTGGCTGCTTGACATGCAGGGAGCGCCATCTCAAGTGCGATGAGACCAAGCCAACGTGCAACAACTGCCTCAAGTCCCAGCGCGAGTGCAATTGGGGCAAGAAGCTCAACTTCCTCGACACAACCTGCGAGAGAAACGCATACCTGATCCCCCAGGGTATCGACTACCAGATAGCCTTCATGGACGAGTCACGGACCATTGCTTCGGAATACGTAGGCGGTCGAGAGATGTATCCAGTCGAGGATATGGAAGCAAACGCACCCATGGGCAACAACGGTTTTGGCATGAGACCACCAACTTCGTCGCGCCAGCACATTCCTCCTATGCAGGGCATTGCACAGGAGTCGTACCAGCAAGCACAACTCTCCTATAATTTTGAACAGCCGGCACAGCAGCACCATGGACGTTCAAGTAAGTCAAGGTTCCGTGGAGAGAATTCCAGCTGACTCTCCCAGTATCAAGTTACTCAAACGGCCCAACACCGTCCCCATACACGATGGAACATTCCGCAAGCCCCGGGCCCTTGCCCACGCGCGATTACCTCAAGAGCCAGGAGGAGGTTTTATACATGCAAGTCTTCGTCGAGGAGATTGGCATTTGGATGGACAGCATGGATGCGCACAAGCATTTCTCACGCCTATTACCCTTTCATGCGCTGAACGAGCCTATGCTGTTACACGCTTTCCTCGCATGCGGTGCGCGCCATCTTGCCCTTGTCAATCCCAAGTATAGCGAAGAAAAGGCACTGCACTACTATGATGTAGCTACACGCGATCTGTTACACTCTTTGCAGGATCCCGACCGCGACACCTTCCTGTGTGCGACCACGGCGGTAATATTGAACGTATATGAAATTATGGGCGAACGTGCGCTACAACGGATGAACCACATTGCGGGAGCTCGTGCTTTGATCAAGGAATGCCGATGGAATGCTAGATCGACGGGCATTGGAGCGGCCTGTTTTTGGCTTAACGTTGGCATGGAGATCTTGAGCTGCTTGCACTTCAACTGGCAAGTTGCGTGGGATCCAGACGAATGGGGCATCGAGATGGACTTCACACCAGAGACCGAGTCGGGTAAGGAAGAAGTCTGGACACACCGCATTCTGTATGTCGTCGCAAGGATCTGCAACTTCCGTGCGTCAATACCGAGGAACCAGGAAGTCGCCAGGCAAACCTTGCAGGACCGACACAACGAATGGCTTCGGCTAAAAGACATGACGGACAGGTGGAACGAGAACATACCGCGCACCATGCACCCGATGGCATATCTATATCCTGGACAGACCATATCAGGCTCAGCGTTCCCTGAAGTCTGGCTAATCAAGAGGGCATCGATAATCGCGCGGCTCTTCTACCACACATCCCTTGTCTTACTAGCGCAGATCAACCCACTGCAAGGCCCTAGCGAACCTGACATGTGGGCTATGCTTGAGCAAAACTCCAAATTCATCTGCGGTATCAGTGCACACGTCAAGGACCGTGGTGTAGCCAGTGTCGCGCTTCGATCTCTCGCCATTGCTGCCGAACCACTTACGGACCGACGCGAACAAGAAGAGGTGCTCCAGATTTTCGACAAGATCAGGCAAGAAACAGGCTGGCGTGTAGGATTCGTCAATACAGAGCTGAAGCAGAAGTGGGGCTGGGATACACCGCAAAACCAAGAGCAGAAGCCACAGCAGCAACCACCGCCTCCGCCGCCTCCACAGCAACAGCAGCAAATGAACGGACATATGCAAGAAGGCAATGTTGTATATCAACAACAACAACAACAGCAGCAGCAGCAGCAGCAACAACAGCCCCAAGTCGTCGTCCAGCAGCAGATGCCGCAAGTCTCGGTAGCACCTGCTCCGGTACAGCGGCGCGCTTTTGGCAATCCTCTGCTTGTGGCAGACTTCAGCATGCCACAACACCCATACCAAACCCACTATGTACCCGCAAACATAGTCCAGCAACAGCAACCGCAAACATTACTCCAACCGCCACTGACCGCGATGAACGGATATGGCGGGCAACATTTCTTCTAGCAATCTTTAGCACGACCTCAACTGCTGGTTCTGGTTTTTCGTCTGACTTCTGGATTTGTATTATTTGGCTCTTGCTTCATGACCATTTTCATACAAGGGGCAAGGCGCTTGGGTTTCTATATCTGTGCCTGGGACAAGAGTCACTTTCTTAACGATGTCATGAACAGCATATTTGCGATACCTAATAACAAGATCACGAGGAGGATATTTTGAGATAGGATGGTACACATGGGACATTTGTAAATATATACCCTTGGATTTGAAAAGATATGGGTGGGAGCTGCTCTTGTGAGCATCTGTCCCCATTTACACTTGCACACCTCCTCCAAGCCCTTCCTTTGATAGCGAGTCACGGGCTTGCATTCTGATCGTGCACCATCGAAACTACGATATGGAATCGCATCTCCACTCGCTGATAGCTCGGATCTTGAACGCTAGCTGGGACGCGGTATTCCCTTCGGCAAAGTTCCGTTTGGTGTGATTGAGCTTCGTCGACTAGTCATCATTAGGCCGCCCGTCACTTCAGCCCTGACTCTAGCTTTGTACGCCACAACTACTAGTACAACGCAATTCCTCCATCTCCATCTGATTTTGGTAAGAGCACTTGCACATTAACGCCTCCGGTTGTTCAATTGAAGCGACGGGATGGATATGAGTGGGTTGCGGCCATATACGGAAGGTGTGTTTATGGGATTACCCCTTTCCGCTGCACTGCACAACATGCAGCTTTATGCGGGACCACAGTATGTGGCTGCTGACATTCCAATCTCACGGTATTTTCCTCACTCCCAAACACGTTGCGTACGGGATCTGTTTCCTATAATTTGTTGTTTGAGCAAAGACCACGAGTACGAGCAGTTCGTCGATCAGGTTCGCGACATTCGGCACGACATATCCACATGCAGAGGATATCTTGGGCGACTCTGCAAATCGACTATCCATTACGCTAACTTTGTAATTATTCTATTGGTCGGGATTAACGGAGTGGTGGCGCTTTCCCCTGTGTTTTGGCGAGTCAGTGCTCGACTGTGCCGCAATATGCGATATAACCAAGCGTCTCGCGTGCCTAACAAAGGAAATACGAATAGGCATCCAGCCGCCAGCTACGCCACACGAAACTTGGCTTGTGTATCATCTCGGAGGAACATTGCTACTTGAAGATGTCAGCAGTACCTCGCGTAGATCTCCCCTGGGAATCACTCTTCTCCTATCCTTCTCGTTCTCTTCAAGATGCGTCATGATTTCTGGGACGAGAAAACTACGTACTATGGGCCGAGAAGACATTCTTCTCCTGCAGGACAAAGGAAACGTAGCCGGCGTGCGGGACTTTTAGGGATCGCAGTCTGCTTTCTCGTTGTCTACCAATTTCTCTTGCCGCAGCAAAACGAGACCACTGTCCATCCACAAGGCGCCAACGATACATCTAGCTCTGGGTTGTCCTCTGCACAGCAAATTTCTCAAGGCGCCGAAACACCATTGTGCCCGGAATCGCCAATCGCAAACGATGTCCTGGTAGTTCTTCGAACAGGGGCGACAGAAGCCCTTGAGAAGCTACCGGTTCACTTCGAGACAACACTTCGTTGCGTGCCAGACTATATCGTCTACTCAGACCTCAAAGAGGAGATCCAAGGCCACCAGATCCACGACGTTTTTGAAGGAATCAGCGACGAGCTTAAAGCTTCCGCACCAGAGTTCAAACTCTACGACCATCTCCGCACACATGGCAGGGAGGGTTTGAAAAATACCACGCATCTAGGAAGTGGCCCAGGTGGTGCGCTGGATAACCCTTCATGGAAACTTGATCGTTTCAAGTTTCTCCCCATGGTAGACAAGGCTCTGCTGTACCGTCCTAATGCGAAGTGGTTCGTGTTCATCGAAGCGGATACTTACATGGTTTGGCAAAATATGCTCGAGTACCTGCGCCAGTTCGATCCCGACCAGCCGTTATACATCGGAAAGCACATGTACATTGGACAAACCTTGTTCGCTCATGGAGGGTCTGGGTTCGTCTTGTCGTCCGCTGCTATACGAAAAGTAACTGAACAACGAAATGCCAACCTCGCCGAATATGACGAGTTCACAACCAAAAGCTGGGCGGGTGACATGGTACTAGCCCAGGCCTTGAAAGACGTTAATGTAGACTTGTTTGGGGCATTCCCCCATTTCCAAGGCGATCCAGTTTCATCACTCGACCACAATGTAACGAAGCTCGACAAAACACCCTGGTGTTACGCGCCGATCACCTACCACCACATGCGGCCAACCGATATCCAAAGCCTATGGACCTTTGAGCAAACACGTCAGCAAATTGGCAAGACCCCACCCCTCCACCGCGATGTCTTCCAAGAATACATACTCCCCCAGCTCTATGCCGAAGTTGATGACTGGGATAACCTATCTATGGACGTAGAGGTTGACGATACCGGCCCTTTTGAGGCATGCGAGTTACTCTGCCATTCCAAACCAACCTGTCTCCAATTCTCCTACGCCGCAGGGAAATGTTCGACGTCTACGAAAGTCGTGCTCGGTGAAAGTGCAAAGATGCGATGTGTGGAGTATTCTGATGCGGCGAGTAAATGTATTCGCTGGCAAGAGGGCACACAATTTGCTGGCTCGATTCAGTCTGGGTGGATGATGGATCGGCTTGAGCAGTATGTGATGGAAATGGATAGTACGTGCGCTGATGATGAGGTGAAGTGGGTTGTTTGAAAAATGGTCAGCAATTATCGATTGACTGTCGCGCCATCTTGGCTGGTTTGTTCAGAACAGTGAGGAAAGGGGGACCAGCCTGTCGGTGTCGTCTCTTTTCATGACTGCGATGCTGAACATCTAACAGCTAGGGTGGACCCTGTGTTGAAAGGTCTGAATGACTGCTGCAGCCACACGTTCCAGACAAAAGATGGTGGGCGAGCAGCGCTGGCTTCAAGCTCTCGGCGACCCTTTTTCAAGTCATCTGGTCGTTCCAGAACATCTCCTGTGAGCGATTCGCGATGCAGGCTGGGCAAACTTGATGGAGAAGGCTGCGTTTGACTGGACTAAACGATTGACATGGATACGAGGAGTCAGGACTACAAACTATTTGTATGGCTAGGAAGCGAAGGCGATCTTAGGAGAGACGGCAGAGCACCGCGAATTATACCCGCCGAGTATTGAGGCACAATATTATGTTTTCTATAGTAGACGGAGGAATGAGACGACTTCAACATGTGCTGTTCATCTGCCTCTAATGTGTTAAAACTCGAAGATACCCGGAATGCAAATCACATGCACAAGTAAGATGAGATATTATTCAATGTGATAAAATTCTGCTATATACATTACATTCATTTCTCGTTTGTCCTATTATCAATGCCCTACTTCGATGTGTCAAGAACATAGCGTCCAGCAATGGCACCCTTGTTCATCTTGTCATAGACCATCTGAAGTTCAGATAGACCAACGACCTTGTAGGGGGCCTTGATCAAGCCACGGCGGAAGAACTCAATAGCCTCCGAACTGTCCTTGCGGTTGCCGACATATGAACCTTGGATCCTGATCATCTTGATGACGGTCTCGAAAACAGGCGCCTTCAGATAGGCGCCAGCTGGAAGACCAATGCAGATGACTGTACCGCGTGGGCGGACGTACTCGGCGGCTTGCTGGAAGGGCTTCTCGTTGACGGCGACAAGGATGACAACGTGGGGACCAAGGCCATCGGGTGTTGCCTTTTGTACATCGGCGACGAGGTTCTTGCTCGTTGAGAAATCAACAAAGGCCTCGGCACCGAGCTCTTCAGTGCACATCTTCTTCTTCTCGTCACCTGTGTCGATAGCAATTGTTCGTACACCCATTGCCTTTGCGTACTGGCAGGCAAGCGAACCGAGACCACCACCAGCACCGACAATGGCAGCGAATTGACCAGGCTTAACGCCCGACTCTTTGAGGCCCTTGTAGACAGTGATACCGGCGCACAGAACTGGGGCAATAGCGGCGAGATCGCACTCCTTGGGAATGCGTGCGACGTGGGCAGCTTTTGCGATGCAGTATTGCTGGAATGTGCCGTCGACAGTGTATCCAGACAGAAGAGGCTTCGGGCAAAGGGGCTCATCAGCTTGTTGGCAGAAATCACAGGCCAGGCAGGATCCGTTTAGCCATTTGACACCTTGACGATGAGTTAGTAGTGCTCGAACATACCAAAGAATGACTTACCAGCATAATCGCCAATTTCTACATCTGTGACAAGGTCACCTCGTGCGACTACGACACCAGCACCTTCATGACCGCCAACAAGAGGTAGCTTGGTAGCCTAGGAACCGTCAGCATATGTTAAGATTGGCAAAACGAGATATGCTTACCAATGGCCAGTCACCGTTCACAGCGTGAAGATCTGTGTGGCAGACACCACTGTACTTGATGTTGACGAGAACCTCATCTGGACCGGGCTTCTGGACGGGAATCTTCTTGTAATCGACGGGTCCGCCGGTCTTCTCGATGACCTGCGCCCATTGCTCCTTGGGAATTTCGCTCATATTGAAGTGTGTAGTGGATATTGAGGAATTGCTGGAGTGTTTATAGCAGTAGATCGATGGTGTGATTGATGGTAGATGAGTTCAGTCTTGCAGGAGGTACGCGGTTTATATACCTTTCATTGCGGCACAGAGAAGCTCAAGACATTGACCCCACCCGGGATTAAACCTGCGAGTTGAACAGGGTCCGAATGTATCCGTGCCTCCTTACAGGAAGCTACAGGCGCTGCGTCCGTTCATCCATGGCCAAGCAAGGTCTTCTGCTGACCCCTAGAGGGGTACATGGAGTGGGATTGGACGCTGATCGGATCATGATGCTTCGGCTGGGTGGCAGCGACCATAGCGTGAGCGCGGAGTATCCGTGGTAAGATGGAAACTAAAGCCAGAAAGAGAGAAGTGGAGGTGGCCTGATTCTAGCGCATGTAAATCAGCTCAGGGATCATGGTTCGACACAAACTTTCGTTTGCTGTGGTGTGAGGGGTGACTTGGAGGATGTGTCGCCTAGGTGGGGTCGGCGTTAGGCGACTAGCCTCATTCAACGGGATATCTCCTGATACTTGTCGCTCAGTACCTATCGTCCACGGCCGCTGCCGCAAAGATATCAAGGCGAAAATCTATTCCTGTTGGAATGACATGTTGACTGAAGGCTTGAGTGACGATGGCAACGTCCTGTTCCAGGCTCGGCCACAGTTCGGTTCAACCGCGCCTCGTCTCCATCTGGTCCCTCCACCAGCATCATTCTACAGCTCATGTGAGAAGTAAAGCCCCGTAAGTGCGCATTTTGGTTGACGAAACCTGCCAACTGGGTCGGTCGAACGCAATCTCAAACGCTATTCCCAGGCCTTCTGCGTAAGCTTGTCCAGCCACATGTAGCCGTGCATCTACATCTTCCAATTGAGGAAGTCGAGGAAGCTAGCTGGCCAATAAGACACCCCTAGCATTGCCTCCAGACGACTCCACTACACGCGGCTCCTGTTGTACTATGCGGGGGTTCTGAGTCCCGGGAAGCGTGGTTGTAGCGCGTCCGCAATCGCGGGGTAGTTTGCAAACTGTGGCTCGCTGGCGTCTATTGAAAGTAGCCGGAGGTTACGGAGCAAGGGGTGGTAGGAGGTGCGTTTCCCAGGTTCAGAAACATAGACTGCGAGCAAGGTCTAAGTTGGTCGCAAGAGTATCGTTTGTCTTGGACATCAAGATGTGCGGGGCTGAAGATCTGTTGGAAAAAGCACCGGGACTAGAAGATCCGTAGACACGTATCTTGCTGCTAGCTGGGTCTGCGGGCGACAGGAGGGGAAAAAACCGGAGTCGGGGTGCTCATAACATTGGAGCAGAAGCACTCTCTTATGCAAATGGCCTCCTGAGAACCCTGTTGCATAAATGAGTACCTTCATGACTTCTCCTGGGCTGGATGCGAGAGCTCGATGCGATGCCTGGTGAAGTCTGGGACCAGGCCTAATGCAGCCCTCTGTCGTGACTACGCTGCATACCTTGGACTCGACTCGAGCTTCGAGACGATAGTCTCATTATACAAACGGATACAAGGTTTTCACGGAGTAATACATAGCCAATAGCAAGGCACAGAGGAGCCGGAGTGTAGGGACAAGAGCATCATAAAGTTCATTGTGGTATCATAGCCAAATCGAAGGCTTGCAAGTATTTAGTCACGGACAACGTTACAGCACATATTGAGGCGCGCAAAAGCTTGAACAGAACGCGTACGCCAGGTGCGATCACACCTCTACTGCACCATGACGTCGGCAGCCTCGCCATTCCCATTAGCCGAACGCTCATCGGCGTCCTGCAAGCCAAGAGGTAACGCGGGAGGGATATCCTTTTGAGCAGCTCGAGCCTTAGTCTCTGCCCACTGCCGTAGACGCACCAGGCTCCTCATGCGGGATTCTCCATGTGCTCCCATGCTAGTGAGTATTGCCTCATTGACCTTGCTGGCAACATTGCGACGAAGCGAAGGCTCCAGTAGCTCGTTGAGCTCCTTCTGTAGTGTCCCGGGGGCGGCAGGAAGGAAGATGAGTAACGACATGGTAAGTTCAAGGTCTTTCAAGAAATCATTGTTCGTAGCTGCGCGGGGAGCGAGCTGAGACGAAGCGAAATTAAGCGCGGGTGTGATATCGGAGGTGGAAGACGACGTGCATGCGCGAATGAGCTCAATGAGCTGTAGTCGCAACAGTGCAAAGTGCAAAGATGGGTCTGTATCTAAGATCTGACTCAAGAATTAGCAAAGCTCAGATAAAGTTATGCAATATGAGTAGATGTAGTTGCTTGCAATCATACTGAGGACTGAAGGTTTGATTATCATCAAAGAGATTCTGCGTGGTGCATGAAACTGGATATAATCCTGCAAGATAAGAAAGGAGTGAGCAAGGAATGCATACCTGAGGGTTCAGATCATTGATCTTGGTAATGGCATTATCAATATCGCCAGCATGGATAGACCGACGTATTTCTACGCGGGACTGAATGGACTCCTCCTCAAGAGGCAGCTGGATGTTGGCTTCCTTGGCAAACTTTTCAGCAGCTCTAGGATAGCCTTCGCTAACCAGGTAGTCCATGATGACGAAGTTGATATCCCTGTAACAGAGTTGTTAGCTTTGCGATTCAGTAGCACTTGTTGTATTGCGCAAAGCAGCAGCTACTGCAAGATCAGAGATACAAGTTAACATGTTCTCCACACGTTGTTTCGGAGAGATTCCCAACTTATTTTGAAATCATCATGTGGGACAGCAGCTGCGGCGACGCGGAAGGGTAGTAACTTACGTCTTAGACGGCTTGATGTCATCAATCTTCCTCTGGAAAGGATGCTGCGTTGGCGTAGCCGCCGACACAGATACTGTGGATGAGCTCTGCATGATTGTTAGAGGGAGGGGAGATTTGCGACAGCAGTGCGTTGGAGCTTACCATGGTGAAGCGAGGCGCTCAGCAAGCCTCAGCCGACGTCCATCAGCGAAAGATAGAGCTGCCCGACCGTTGGTCGAGTGTGCTGGCAGTCACGCAAAACTTGGTGCGTGATGAGAGAAAGTTTGTGAGTTCAGGTTCGTGGAAGAGAAAGACTGAGCTTGCGCGCTTGGCGACACTAGTGGATGTGGGTCGCCTTACGTAATCCCGACACTAAGTACAGAGCCGCCCGCTGCACAAACCCGATTGTGCTGGAACCCTGCATACGCTCGATATCTTTCAATCTTGCTACGAGAGGTGCGAATTGGTAGGGTATGAGGTAGCAGAAGCACGGTTTCACTTGGAAAACTAAAGACATCGCAAACATGTCCTCGGCAGGCCGCAGAACGCACTACGAACCGCCATGGGGCAACGCGAGTATTATTGGTGTAGCTGGCAGCTCGGGATCTGGAAAAACATCTCTGGCAATGGCTATCGTGGCGTCTCTGAACTTGCCATGGG
Organism: Alternaria alternata; assembly: GCF_001642055.1. Taxonomy (NCBI): domain Eukaryota; kingdom Fungi; phylum Ascomycota; class Dothideomycetes; order Pleosporales; family Pleosporaceae; genus Alternaria; species Alternaria alternata. The sequence continues at coordinate 289,835 of NW_017306200.1, forward strand.
TTGTCATCCTGTCTATGGTTCGTACCAGCCTCGCACAGTGGGTCACGTGCTCCAATCAGCTAAGGACCACTGCATGTAGGATTCGTTCTACAAGCCCTTGACACCAGAGCAATCTGCAGCGGCTTTCCGAAACGAGTTTGACTTCGATTCACCAGACGCTATAGACTTCGATATCCTGGTCGAGCGCCTGAAAGACATCAAGAACGGCAAAGTGGCTGAAGTTCCCATATACTCCTTCCAGAAGCACGCCCGCCTTTCCAAGACGACGACAATCTACTCTCCCCACGTCATAATCCTGGAAGGCATCTTCGCTCTGCATGATCAACGCGTGCTCGATCTCTTGGATCTCAAGATCTTTGCCGAAGCCGATGCCGACCTGTGTCTCTCGCGACGTCTCGTGCGGGATGTGAAAGAACGTGGCCGAGACATTGAAGGATGCATCAAACAATGGTTCTCCTTTGTAAAGCCCAACTTCTACAAATATGTTGCCCCACAAAGGGAGATTGCTGATCTTATCATTCCAAGAGGTATCGAGAACAAGGTCGCAATCACCATGGTGAGCAATCAGGTTCGGCAGACGCTAGAGAGTAAGAGTATACAACATCAGACGGAGCTAAGACGACTGGGAAAGATAGCGGAAGATAGTCCTTTGAGTGGGAATGCTATCGTGCTGAAGCAGACGAATCAGGTCAAGGGGATGCATACCCTGTTGCTGAACCCAAGCACACCGAAAGAGGACTTTGTGTTCTACTTTGACCGCATGGTGGCGCTTTTGATAGAAACCGCTGCGGATTTCTTGCCTTTCACGCCGCATGAGGTCACTACACCTCAGGACTACAAGTACCAGGGGCTGAAGAAGGTTGCAGAAGTTAGTGCTGTTGTGGTGCTACGTGGTGGAAGTGCATTCGAAACGGGCCTTCGACGGACGATTCCAGACTGCAGGACTGGCAGGGTTTTGATCCAAACAAACTTCAGGACTGGGGAGCCAGAGCTGCACTACCGAGCCCTTCCTGCAAACATTGCCGAGCATGGGCTTGTCTTGGTTCTGGATCCGCAGTTCTCTACAGGGGCGGCCGCACTGATGGCAGTCAGGGTACTGGTCGACCATGGCGTACCCGAGAGCAAGATCGTCTTCGTGACGTACACAGCAGGTCGTGTCGGACTCAATAGGGTGTTGAGTGTATTCCCGGACATTAAGATTGTGGTTGCGAGGCTGGGCAACGATGAGGAGGCGCGATGGATCGAGACGAAGTATCTGGGGTGCTGATACGGGAGCGCACATCACGAATTACGCAAGTTACAGCGGGCTGGTTGAGACTGCAAACGATCTTCACTATATGATTTGATTTCACGCTCGACTGTATATAACCAATATACTCTCGTCCGAACGCCGTGCCTCTTGCCAACGCCGATAAACGCAGGTTCGCGCCGAACCAGTAATGCATCGCTATGTTCGTTGGGTATCATAGGAAGTACTCCGTTGTGACCTCCTTTCCTTGTTGTTGCTGCTGCTCTGCCCGGTGGACATCGTTATCAGGGCTCGCATCGAAGACGTTAAAGAAGCGTTCGCCGGTGTCGCTGACCTCCAGTACACTCGCCATGTTGCCACACCGATAGCAGTAATTGGGTGCACTCCAGACCGTGCTGAGCCTGTCATCGTACAGGACTTGGTACCCTTCTTGACATAGCTGGTGTGCGCGTAGAATATGCGACATGGAGTTGACCTCGAGGAACTTTTTGACTACTTGTGCTCCAAATGTATAGCCTGCACCCCTCGGGCTAAGCGAGAACTCGTCCCGTTCAGGATCGGGGTCGCTCCAAACCAGGTCCGCCATGGGTCCCTCGTGCGGGATTTCTCGAAAACGGTCTATGATTTTAATTTGGTCGATGGAGTGAATCGACGGTGACAAGCCGCCGTGTACGCAGAAGATCTGGTCGTTGATGACGACGGATAGAGTGAGGAAGTCGAACATGTCGGTGAAGTAGTGCCATACGTTCGCATTGCCGTACTTGCGCGAGCATTCGGTGTAGAAGCCATAAGATTGGGTGACTCCGCGAGATTCGTGGTTGCCGCGTATGAGGTGAACTCGGTGCGGATAGCGGAGCTTCAAGCATACAAGGAGTGATATTGTTTCAACGGAGAAAAGACCACGATCGACGTAGTCGCCTAGCACACGTCAGCGTCGTGAACCGGGGTCGCGTGCCACATGTGGCCAATGAAGCAGAACATACCCAGGAAAAGGTAGTTGGTATCAGGACATGGTCCGCCAATCTTGAATATCTCCATCATATCAAAAAACTGCCCGTGAATGTCACCCACGACAGTGACGGGCGCTCTGATATGCACGACATTGCTCTCCTTCATGAGCAGCTCCTTGGTCTTTGCGCATATTGCCTCGACGACCGACTCGGCGAGCAGTTCTTTCTTCGACAGGCGCGATATGCATTCATCGAGGTCTACGGTAGCTGCCAAAATGTCAGCACAGCCATGTACACAGTGCGCAGGCGGCGTCGGCGACTGACGTACACGGTAGACCGGGCATGGTGGTGTTTGTGGCGTTGGCGTGGGCGTGGGAGCATCCGCGGCGCAGCTCAGGGTATTGAGTCTATACTGGTCGCTAACAGATGTCTATATCGTACAATCATCCTCGGGGGCGCATCGAGGGTCGGAATACGGGCGATGGCGCAAACGCGAGCAACATGGGAATGGGGGGCAATGTGTGCTGTCGGTCTGAAATGCGGCGGCATCCCGCACATGTCTTGGCCCGAGCGCAAAACGTGACTACGCTCCAAACTTCATTTCAACGCGACGTCCGTCTGTCAGACTTAGACATAGGTTAAGCACTCAAGTTCTTTGCCTGTCACATCTCTGCTCCTGCTGCATCTACTTTGACCCTGTTGTTCCGAGGATACCCCTCTGCACTCTTCCCAATTCGCCATCTGCATCCTGTTGTGCTCTCAATAGCAACTTCCAAGGGTTTTCCTCACATCAACCTGGCTTGTTTCACCCTTCCGTCAACTCAATTCCGTCTTTCCCAACGTCATAATCTCGCCCCCAAACAGTCAACTTTCACGCGTTACTGGGGCATATTGAGTTGCAGACCCCTCTATGAGCTTGGGCTTCTCTTTCGTCCTGGCTCGTGCGCTCGACCAGACCAAATTTTGAGACGCGCACCTCGCCGGCTCGCACCTCGAGATCTCTTGCCAACATCGAGTTCAACTGCATCACCATTTTCAAGCAATCCATCGGCTCGCATTGGTGCTGGTCTGATATTGCTCGTCTTGCGCGTCTTGTGTATCGATCAGGTAAATTGCTTTAGGTGGTATGTCGTGGAGCGGGCCCGTGACGGGTGCAACGCCTTTTCAGCAACAACCATATGCCAACGGTCAGCCATATGGACAGCAGCCACCCTATCAATATGGACAGCAGCCAGCACAGCAGCCAGGATACGGACAGTATCAGTCAGGAGCGGCCTACCCGCCAAACGGTCCACCCCATAGGGCTCATGTTCAGTAGGTCGCCTCTATCCTACCACTTACCCTCAGCTTGCATCTTGCAAAATGCGAAGTTACAGTTTGTAGCTCCGTGGAATCATCTCCTGACACATGCATAGGCCGCCAAAGAAAAAGGGGAATCCCATAATCACCCGGTATCCTCCTCCCCCAGGTTACCGTGGACCGGCGCAACCTCAGGGTACTTTTGGCTCCAATCAGTTTCCCAATCAATACCAACCGCCACAGCCAGCGTTTTCACAGACACAGGCAGCACTCCCAAACTATCCTCAGCAAGGTTATACTGCTTCTGCTGCGCACCAGAACTATTCTGCTCAAGGTTATAGTCAGCCACCGCCGCAAGCGTCCAACTATTCACAATCCTCATATCCACAAGCACAACCTAATTACCAATGGCCGCAACCTGGCTACTTGTCAAATTCGGGCTACTCGCAGCCTCCAAACCAACCTCCCGCGCAGCCCCATGCACCACCTCAGAGCCATTATCAAGGCTATCAGCCCCATCATCACGCTGCTAACCCTAACCAGCAGACTTATGGCCAGAATTCAGCGTGGTCGCAACAGCATGCTCAACCTGCGCCAGATCCTCACGCCACACCAACCCAGGCGACTATTCACCTCAATACAACTCATGCTCTTCCATCATCTAACCAGTCAACCAGTGCCGTAAGTGAGGGAAGTTCGAGCGAGAAGCCACAACTATACCTTGCCTGGGATGATTGGGATTTCGACTTCGATGGTGCGATATGGCCCAAGAGCAATGAACCTGTCGATCCGGCGTTGAGTCTCGGTGTCATTATCTGGCATCCCGCCAAGCAGGTGACACGTGCGTTACCCTCGACTTTCGCAGAGGCTGAAGCAGAAGCTCTGAAACCCACGCCTGAGAAACTGGACAATGGAGATTCAGTGTCCATGTACTTTACCGCTGACAACTCGCATGAGGCTTTCTTGAACGTTAGACAGACGGATGAATGGGAGATACTCAAGGACGATCCAGTCTTTGTCGAGTTTACAGACGAGGAAATGAGATCAAACCTGATCTCATTAGAGGATTGTATTGCGCAGCGAGACCGTCCCGACGAATCATACGAGGAGACACGACAAGATGAGGATCTAGAGATGCGCGATGCTACGTGGGACATTATGGATAACCTTGAGCAAGCACTCGCTACTAACAACGGTGCCGCAAAACCCACTGCTATGAAATCTGAAACAGCTTCTCCTCAACAGCTAAGCCAGGAAGACATTCTCGCCAAGTTAGGCGTAACCGGAACTCCCAAGCCGCCATCGAATGATCCCATCTCATTGCCGTTATCAGCCTCTGATGCGAAGCCTCCGGCATCGCTTCCCGGGAAGCCATTGCTGGCCCCTTCTCCCGCAAAGACCACTGAGTCTGTTCTTCCACCACAGCGTGCGCATTCTTTTGGAGGGCACCGTAACAGTGGACATGGACCTCCTCCTCCTCGGCCTTATGGCTCCCTGTCGTCTTCCGCCAACTCCAGGCCTCATCCGCCACCGCCACCTCCCGAAGAACAGCGCTACGATCCTTGGAATGCACCTCAGCGTAATGGTCATAGCCTTGATGACTCCAGGGGCAGCCCAGCACCCTCCGAAGGAAGCAATCGTACCATGGCAGGGTCTGATTTTGAACCTGAAAACCCCAGCAGCGGGACACAGCAGGACACGCCAACTGTACCCTCACTTGATCGAGGCGACAGCTCCTTCTCCCGGAAGAGGAGCTATGAAGATGCAGAGAATGAGCGTTTGCGGCAGCAAGAGGATCACAGCAAACGGAAGAGGCGCTCTCAGGTAGACGCCGCATATAGGTAAGCTTCTTTCTATCCCTCCAATATTCTTCGGTTGCTTCTCAGATTCTTACTAGGCACAGTCGCCGTTGAACAGCTAGATGTACGTCGGCACATCCACTGCTCCCCGAGCTCCGTACTCTCGACACATGAGTACCGATCATTGCGACTTCCGATCCGCCGACTTGGAACGTGCCTCCTCAGTATCTTAACCTCGGCCAACGATTTCCTTATGAGTCGGGAGCATCCGTTGATCTCAACATGTCTACATGTTGAGAATTTTCAAACTCCGTCATTTGTTGTCTTGCGATTACATTCTTATATCAACAGGCGCAAAATAATTGCGGCCTCATTTTCTGATTTACAATACGCTTCCATGAGTCTGGATGGGTGTCTTATGGGTATGGCGTCATTTAATGCTCTGTGTTCATTTGACAGACTGCACATCATGTCCTTTTCTCCTCATTTTCTACTCCCGACGTACTGCGTTCTTGTCATCTTCACCGATATTTATATTAATCTCATTTGACTTTCATCCCCGCACAGTTGGCGCATTGATTCGCCTTGGAACATATTTTTTCCTCGCATCGTCGCCATATTCTTTGTCACCAACCAAGCATGATCCTTACGTCTTCAAATCTTGTTTCTCTGTTGCTTGATCCTCTTTTTCGCTTTACCCTTGTAGGTCGTGGTTTGACTGCGCGATCTAGCAAGACTATGCAGTTGTGCATACAGTAAGTATCTGTTCGATACTAGGCGCTTGAAACCAAGCGATGTCAGCAACAGGGCCTATTCTGCTCTAGCAATTTCGTGGACAACTGTAAAAACTCTTTCGGTATGTGACAAGTGCTAAAATCTTGAAGCGGGGTTGATAGACATGTTCGATACAAGATGCGCTGTAAGATTTGCATGCTAGTTGACGATCCCCGACCTCCAATGTGGGGCATAGAGAAAGTTTGGGTTTGCTCCTCTCGGTATAAAATGGCAACTAGCTGTAGCAGATAGGTCATGTGTCAGTACAGTTAACGTAGACAACGAATATAAAATTTCAGGGGTACAAAGCTGTCCTGTGGACCTGACAGATAATCACACGACATTGCCACTTGATCGATGTGACTGAGAGAACAAAGAATGGTATAGAAAGATTTCGGACTACAGACACATGCTCTATACGTTAGCTAGCACCGGCGTGGCCGCAGTGTCCCGTGTTTCGTATTCCATGTTCCTCGGCTGCATGCGCCACAGCTCAGCCACACGGTGCGTCATCAGGTCAAGCGACTGGTACCTCTCGCTCAGGCGACACCACCACGCCAGCATAACAACTGCAACCTTGCACCTACAGCGCCTCGACTATCTCAGAAATTTACTTCGTACATCACCGTCATCATGTGCGGCTCCGACTGCTTTCTGATGCTCTTGAGCGTCCTAGTACGTTGACGCCCCCACAGCTGTGGCAGGCACCAGCTGTTTATCTGCGACCCACGGCTCCACGGCTCCAAGTACTGACACATTGACTAGTTCCCACCTGTAGGCGTCTGGGTCAAGAAAGGACTCTGTAGCGCCGACTCTCTTATCAACCTCGCGCTCTGCTGTCTTGGTTTCCTGCCGGGTCTCCTGCACGCCTGGTACGTGATCCTGCAAAACCCGGACCCGTACGACGCATACCATCAAGTACCCGACCGCGAGAACGGTACAACTAGCGACGGCCGAACAACATACTATGTTATCACACATGAGCAACCGGCTGGACGACAGGCGAACTATGGCACTGTGGGTAGCCAGCCAAGCAACGGACAGTTCCCCGGACAGCAGAGTGGCGTGACAAACAGTTTTGCGCAGCCAAAGGGACACAAAGCCTCCAAGGGCACTTCGCCTGCGACTGCGCCTGCACCGCAAGGCGGCGAGGGTAGCTCGAGCCAGCCCGAAGGGCCGCCACCGACCTATGCGGATGTGATCAAGGGCGACAACAAGGTTCAAGGCCCGTAGATTATGTTGTTGAAAAGAACAGTCTCAAGAGGAGGGGGCGACAAGGTGGTGTAGTTTGTAGCAGCTGGCGCATGGGAATGGCTGCGATAGCAGCATGGCGTTTAAGGGCTATGGTTATCGATATCTCGAGTGGGAAGGGAACAAACACTGTATACTAGACATTACCAATGCTGAATAATATCGGTGGACCATACACCTGCGAGTATCGACATGCGACGAGCTTCTTGATCATGTACTGTGTGTGCATCGTCCAAACCTCAGCCCATACGTCATCGTACGGGCTGCATAGATCCTATGGCTGCAGGAACAACGGCAGACGCACCCGACTTCAAATTCCCAATCACGACTTACACCAGAATCGAGCGGCACGTAGAGGGAAAACTCCCATTCGAAATGTTACGCCACGAATCAAGTTGTCGCAGCGTGCCGCCACGTACGTCGACGCGGCATGCCCTCGGCGGTTACGCACCAATGCTACGACAACGGCCCGGCATTTCTTTTGCTCTGAGCCCGCCGTCATCCATGACCTTTGCGCAACCTGCCTAGTTGGGTAATAGACAAGGGAAAAAGCAAGAATCGTTGAAATCACTTGATGCAGACTAGGGGGTGTATTCTCAGCAAGTCCTGTGCATGATCTGTAGTCGAAGGGTTGGCGAATGCGCGCCTCTGTTGACGTGCCATTCTTGTCTCAGCCGTGCAACGGGGGCAACGGCGCGCAAGCAGAGAAAAACCAAGTGTTGTACGCTTACGGTGTACACGTAAATCACTCCTAAGACTGCAGCAGTAAGATCAGCGTAGCACACGTGGTAGTAGGACACGGGGTGAAGCCTCCGACGCAGGCCATGCATTCATGAATGGAAAGCAAGGAAGGCTCAAGCCATCATCTGCTTCCCCGGATCAAGAATCGCAATGCCAGGCCTGCAGCTCGTTAATTGCCGACGACGACCAATTAAGCGTTTCGCAGTCTAGGCGCATCGTCATGCCCAGACCGCCTCTACGCCCCCCTCTTAGCCTAAGCCCCTAGCCAAGTACCTTGAGTGCATCTTGGTTCTATGTGACAAGGCTTGACTATCATGACGTGAAGCTTCGCATATCTCTGTTCTACGGAACAATCGACTGGTTTCCGAACGCAGTGATTTGTGTTTGCATGCGCGCGCTACTGAACACAGCCTTTGACAATCGCCATTAGCTTTGTTAGTCGCCCCCGTTCAACTGTGGCTGGAGCATTCGACGCGTTTCTCATTCGTGCGAAGTGCACAACAGCCACATCTACTGACGAGTGCGTGCGCTGGCCTCCTGTTAACAGGTTTAATTACCTTGTGGCCCTTCTCCCTTTCTTCATTCATTTCACCGGTCCTTCTTTCACAAGCAATCCCATCGCCTACAATCTCCCGACCCCGAGTGCGAGCATTATCTCGCGTCTATCTCTCACCGGTTGCCTCAGGCACAACAACTTACGCGCTTGTTAGCCCAGACAGTTCTTCGCCCCCATTTCAACGGTTTCGGCCCCCAGCTACTTGTTCCGAAGCACAAGCACCTCGTTCCGAGTAACGACTACACACGCCGACCTGAAAGTCGCACTTGAGCGCGACTCTCGATTGGACCAAACCTCCACCCACCATTAAGTGGAAAAAGACGGCCCAGCTGCCGCGAAAGTAGATCAATGCGTAAGTGGATCCACATCTCCGAGGCATCGAGATCACGTAAAGTCTTAATCACCCAACAACTCGACATCTCCTGCCAAACATCAAACTCCCTCTAACGATGAACTTAGATACCGTACGAAGGCAGGCTCATCGCGTCGCATCGCAACATGGTGGAAATGGCGCAGCCAACTATAATCCGTTCGCCCGACAACGGTCGCGAGACATTAATCTAGATGAGGAGAACGCAGTATACAGAACGCGATCCGAAACACATGCTACTCCCGCTATCGAGGAGCAAAGACGGCTAGAAAGCAGGGAAGCCGGAAAGGAGTTTGGCATGCCCGACCACCACAACACCGAGCCCTCCGCATCTTCGCCAACATACGGCAGCGCATCTACGACTTTTCCAGAATCGACAACCGAGAAGGACTTGACTTCTCATTTGAACGGTACGCACAAGGCATCAGACGACAGCACAATCGTGCCTTCCAACCAAGAAAGCAATGTTGGTCCCACCCGACGAGCTAGGTTCAAGGGCATCTTCCGCAAAGACCATCAGGATGCTGAGAACGATGAGGCCGAGCATCCAGAGGCTGATGAACTTTCGTTGGAGGAACGTAAGAAGAAGGCGTTCAAGAGGAAGATTCCGGTTGGCGCACAGATCAAGTTCGTTCTCTTTGGTGCGTGGATCAACGTGCTCCTCGTCATGGTACCCGTCGGCTTCGCTGTCTATTATGCCAGGCTGAAGCCCGTCCCGGTTTTCATCATCAACTTCATCGCCATCATCCCGCTCGCGGCAATGCTGAGTAACGCGACCGAGGAGCTGGCCATTCGAGTTGGTGAGACTCTTGGTGGACTGTTGAACGCTACCTTTGGAAACGCCGTGGAGTTGATTGTCTCCGTCCAAGCCCTACTCAAGAATGAGATCACCATCGTCAAGACCTCGCTTATTGGCAGCATGTTGTCGAATCTGCTGTTGGTTTTGGGCATGTCGTTCTTCCTTGGAGGAATCAACCGTCTGGAACAATTCTTCAACGTCACAGTCGCACAGACTGCAGCGTCGCTGCTTGCTCTTTGTATCGCATCGCTGATCATCCCAACTGTGTTCCACAACACCATTGCCGAGGATGACTCAGTCGCACAAAACGGTGCTGCAGATGCCGTCAGGAACCAGGAGTTGTCTCACGGAACAGCCGTTATCCTCCTCTTGGTCTACGCTTGCTACCTTGGATTTCAGTTGAAGACCCACGCCACCATGTACAATGAGCCCAGTCAAAAGGTTCCTAAGCGCAAGTCTGGCAAGAAGGAAGAGGGCGACGCATCGCGTGGTATCGCAGCCATTGGCGCTGGCACTGCTGCAGCTTCTGGAGGTGGTGTCAATATGAAGTCACTCTTCAAGAACCCCGACGGATCAGATGACGATGAGGAAGAAGAGGAGTTCGAAACACCATCGCTTTCCGTTATTGGCGCCCTCGTCACTCTCGCAATCTCCACTACTCTCGTTGCTTTCTGCTCCGAATTCATGGTCTCCAGTATCGATGGTCTCACCGCTACCGGTGGCGTATCTACAACATTCGTCGGTTTGATTCTGCTACCCATTGTCGGTAACGCTGCCGAGCACGCTACTGCGGTCACTGTCGCCATCAAGGACAAGATGGACCTCTCCATTGGTGTCGCTGTCGGCTCCAGTATGCAAATCGCTCTCCTCGTTTTCCCTCTTATTGTCATCTTGGGTTGGATTTTGGGCAAAGACTGCATGACCCTTTACTTCGACACCTTCCAAATCGCCACGCTGTTCGTCTCAGTATTGCTAGTCAACTACCTCATTCAGGACGGCAAGTCACGTAAGTTTTACAGCCGAACTCCTCACCCATTTAGCTTACTAACGGTACGCAGACTGGCTCGAAGGCATCTTGCTCATGGCAAGCTATATCATCATCGCGTTGGCAGCCTGGTTCTACCCCGACATTCAGGAGAACCAGTGCTAGAGCCATATCCACATTAGTTCTCACTTTTTCTCTTCTCTCTTTCATTCTTCGTGTACATATTTGTAGGGTCTCTGCAGAAAGAGGTGGTGTTTTGGGAGTCTAGGCTCATGGGAGTACATACTGCGACTGCTCTTTTTCCTTGAATTTGTTCGGATACCCAATTGTATATCAAGGGCTATAGAAGCACCTTATTCCAACACCAATACAAGCGATAATGTCTACTTTAGGTTCTTTAGTACAAAGTATATTTCGTGGTTGGACAAACGACCATATCGATGCTATGCGTGAATAACAAAAGCGATTGCTGTCAAGGACGCCATATGTCTGTTCAAGGTATAGCCCAGCACAACTCTTCGTTCCTCTGCGTGATCTTCATGCTAAAAGCTGATGCGCATTCTAGGTTGATTCGTTCGGGCCTTATATGTACGCTGACCTACCCAAAAGCTGCGAGATCTCGACCCATTTTGCCGCCTACAATGCCCACTTCATCTACGAATCCAACTCAAACGACGGAGCCGGGAGTTTCTTAACATACCTTGTACGTTAGATGTGTTGGATTCCAGATTTGTCCCCTCTCACTCACCTTGCTTCAGTCTGCCAGACTCAGGTGCTTGTGCACGTAGCTTCAATCAAGCCTAGAATGCGCATTACTCTCTCACCACCAATCTGAATCTCCGACTCCCACTGCCCATCTCTCTCACCTGCCTTCTCCCCTCTTTCGTCAACGCTGCTACTGTCTATATAAATTTCACTTCCTGCTGCTCCTCCATCTTTCCTACACTACCGTCCTCTTGTCTCTTTGTCGTCCCTCAAGCCTGCCTCAACCTGTACTTGGCATCCAACTACTACGTCAATCTCATCTCAGCGCCAAGCCACCATGGCTCAGTCTGATGGTATCGACGTCGCAGTCGGCACTCAGACCCCGGTTCCAGGCACTGAGGGCCTCAACAACCCTGGCGTGGCGAGTGATGACTTTGAACATCAGCCTGACAGCGTAGAACAACAAGTTCAAGCAGTCTACAGCCACGAGTATCAAGAAGATGAAGACGAAGGCCTCGCTCATCGAGATCACAACGCCAATGGGGAGGCTATCGAAGAAGAGTTTCTTAATCATGATCAAGACACACCTGTTGCCTCAGTTGAGCAACAAGACGCCCCAGATATCCTCATGCACAACAGCTCTGAACAAGCACCACAAATCGATGAAAACGACTCCACCTCATTATTCATCCCTGAGAAAGGCCACTCTCCGCTAAGGATCGGTCCCCGACAAACCTCCCTCGTGCCTATGAACCGTCCGTTACTCTCTGCCTCCCATCGCCAGAAGAAGCCTGGTATCTCAATCTACAACGCAATCAAAACCATGCAGAGAAAGAGGCAGGAACAAAAGCTTGTCGCCAGCAGACAGAGTTCGAAATATCATACCAACACCAACCTTGATAACGAGGCATACCTTGAGGCCGTCGTGCAAGGGCAATCCTCATCTATCGCAGCTCCGCCTGTCGATCCCGACGATGTTACAGACAAACAGGCAGCCATAGAATTCGAGAAGCAGAAGCGCTATTATGATGAGATCAAGAGGAAGACTGGCGGTCTTACATTCAAACAAGATGTTGAGTGGATGAAGATCAGAGGTGCTGAAACAGCTAGGAAGAGGAAGCGAGCTCGCGATATCGCGAAAGCACGAGAGGAAAATGAAGACGACCCAGAACTGTTCCCAGAATTCCACCTCCCAACGAACAACGAGCAAGAAGAGGATTCTGAGTACGGTTCCGACCTCGAGGATTCCGAACCCCGTAAGCGTCGCCGACCAATGCCGACGAAAGAAGGGAAGCAAATGACGATGCAGGAAGCTGAACTTCAGAGTATGCGAGTCGCTTTGGAGGCTGAAGGTGACCTACCGCGAAAGAAGAAGGGGAACGCGGTCGACGATACTGTGGAGGCCTTAACACCCACTGGTCCTGGAAAGGGATCCAAAGGAAAACCCACAGGAAAACCCATAAAGGCCAAGTCTGGCCCTAAGAGGCCCCCCAAGAGCCGTGTGAACAAGGCCGCAGGAAAGAAAGCTATAGGCCATGCAGTCAAACAAGCAGCTTCACTTCTCAATGCCAACGTCTTCCAGCAACAAGCTGGCGTAAATGCACCTGAACAGCCTACATTCAGATCGAGAAAAAAGGCAGATGCATTGAAAGAGCTCATCTCTAGCATACCCCTGGAGGATCAGAAGAAAGCAAGGGGCGACATGAATACCTTGCTGACCGCAACGAAAGACTTTGATGGCACGGGTAGTGTCAAGGCAGATGGCAAAGGCTTATGGAAAGTCAAAGGCATGAGCACCTCGCTCAAACCTTACCAGGTACTTGGTTCCGCCTTCATGCGTCGCCGAGAAAACGCGGCGGAAGAGCCAAGGGGCGGCTTAATGGCTGATCAAATGGGACTTGGCAAGACCCTCATGATGATAGGTATGTGTATCGAACAGACTCCATTGAACAGAACTGATTCTTACAGCGAATATGGTAAACGGTCGACCGACCAAGAACGGCAAAGGCCCCAAGACGACTCTGCTTGTTGCAAGTCCTGCACTATTGACACAATGGAAGAGCGAAATCGAATTGCATACCGATGCATCGAAAGTCAGGATAAAGATCATGCGTTACGGCGCTGGTACACGCCTTGATTCGACCAATGCAAACGAGATCCTAGCAGGGCACGACATCATCCTCACTACATATACCGAGATCATGAAGTCGTACCCGAAGAACGAACCGCCCATCCAGTGCCAGACCGCCCAACAGAAGATAGATTGGTGGGAAGAAGTCTTCAGAACGCAGAGGGGTCCATTGCACCGCATGATGTTCTTGCGCGTCGTTCTTGACGAGGCTCAGGCTATCAAGAACCATATGTCGCGAACATCAATCGCCTGCCGGGCTCTTATGGCACATCATAAGTGGGCTCTCAGTGGCACTCCGATTCTGAACAGTTTGGTGGAGCTCTACCCCTACTTCAAGTTCCTTGATGTTCCGCATACTGGCAGCTTCAAGATCTTCAAGCACAACTACTGCGAGGGGAAGAGTGTGGAGAACACTGAGAGATTGCTCGTGCGGCTTTCGCAATTCATGATCCGGCGCACTCATGCGGACGAGATGTTTGGAGCTCCCATACTGAAGCTCCCTCAAGCCGACCAGACGACGTATTGGTGTGAATTCAACTCTGTCGAGAGGAGAATTTACGATATCGTCCGCACGCGTTTCGCCAAGTGCATCAACATGTGGGCGCGGGAGGGTACCCTGGACAAGTCGTACAGCAACGCATTGGTGTGAGTACAAACAACTTTTGCCAGTTTGATCAATGTTGCTAATGTTCTGCAGGATGCTTCTTCGACTTCGTCAACTAACAGCTCACATTCTCATGCTCCAGTTTGTCGTCCGTGATCTGCTCGAGCGCGAAGACATCGAGGCCATCAGAGAGGTGGTCGACAAGGAGGCAGAAGATAGTAGCGAGCGCGGAGGGCATACGATCGCCGCTGTCCGTAAGCAGCTCGATAAAGTTGCGGCTGATCAGAGGAAGAGGACTGCCGCTATTGAAGTCAAGAAGGCTGCCACCAAAGCCAGAAAGACTGCCGCCAAAGCCGCCGCCAAAGCTAGACACGAGGAGTACGTATCAGACAATGACAACGACGACGACGAGCTCTTAGAAGAAGACGCCGATGAGGGCATTAACTGCGAGTCTCTAGAGGGCATTAATCCAGACTTCACCGCGGGTGGTGAGTTCGGCAAGGAGTTCAACTTTAAGCCCTTCTTAAACAGTCTTAAGACTGGAGAGAGCTGGGAAAAGACGAAACAGAAAGCTAAATGCAGCTGCTGTGGTAAACAACCACGACAGCCACAATTGACATCCTGTGGCCATCTGATATGCAGGGAACCTTGCTATGAAGAAATTCTTGTTGAGATGGCTGAGAACGACAACGTCGATGTATTTCCGCCGTGCAAAGCGTGTGGTAAGATCCCCACAGCCATTCACCCCTGCGAGGTCGACGACGATGGCATACCAGATGCACCAGCGCAAGGCACACGAGCCAACACCAAGAAGAAGCAGGATCAGATGCGCAACCGGCAGAAACGCGAAGATATTGCTGACGACTGGCTCGCTTTGGCTGGAGATGACGTTCTACCATCTGCAAAGACGATCGGTAAGTTGTGACTATACGAAACGTACATGGGAGACACACTAATTTGGTACCTCTACATGTGCAGCCGTCAAGAGTCAGATCATGAACTGGCTGAAAGAGAACCCTTACGTCAAGATCATTGTCTATACTCAGTTTCTGCCAATGTGAGTCGACTACCACATTTCCTCTTCGATAAAAATGCTAACAGACATGAGGATCCGCATCTTGGCACGCGTTTTCAGAGGAGAAAACTGGCAGACAGAGCAGGTAAGCACCGATCAGACGGCGACATGGACTTCCATGCCTTGTTTTGACGCTGAAATGATGCCTGAATACCTCCAGGCATAAATTTGGGCCCCAAATTGTTGCCGACTTTTGCTAACGTATCTACCTCACCAGTACTACGGCGGCATGAGTCTGGGCGCTCGTGATAAGGCTATTAGCTCATTCGCTGAAAATCCGGATTGCAAGATTATGCTAGCATCTCTTCGCTGCGGTGGTTGTAAGTATGGCAAATGTCTTCTGCAGCTCAGTTGCTAACTATATCACAGTGGGTCTCAACCTTACTATGGCTTCCAAGGTCATCATGATCGACCCTTGGTGGAACTCGGCCTCTGAACAGCAAGCTTTCTGCCGCGTCTTCCGTATTGGCCAGCGCGAGGAGACGTTTATGAGCCGCCTCTGTGTCAAGAATACGGTCGATGAGCGCCTTATCGCGATGCAAGAGCGCAAGCAGAATGAGATTGCTTCGGTTATGGAGGACGATGGAAAGACGATGAAGAAGTAAGTGATTCTCCGCTCCAAATCTGTTCAAACATGGCTAATGGTGCTGCAGGATGGACACACGCTCGCTGATGCGACTATTTGGTAACCTGGAAGAGGATCCCGATGGCAAGCCGTTTATCATGGTCGATAACCCGGACCCACGCGGCGGCTTCCGGGCTGATCAAGACGATGAGGGTTATGCCGACGACTTCTAGGCTGCTAGGCGACGGGTTGGAAAGTTGCGATACGAGCCATGTCTGGGTGGAGCTGGGAGTTTGGGGCTTGATTTAGGGTGGGCTGGAGGAGTTTGGGGTTTTTTTAGGCTTGCTTCTGGTCGTGGGAATGCATTGGAGGCGTGCCAGGCTCCACCATGGGCGTTTGTTTTGAGGTAAATATCCTATCGAAGAGTGCAACCCGCCAACTTCGTCATTGCTTTATCGCGCCTGGCTGCAGTCATGGACGAACGCGTTCGTCGGCTAAGAGCAAGTCCCCAGATAAGGGCCGAATTGCACCAATAACACGGCAGGCGATAGCAAGGAAGCTCGACGACGCAAGACGGTCGCGCAGTCTCTCTTCACCAGCCCAAAGCGACAGCCGTTCTGATTCGATTGCGCCGGCTTCCCTGTCCTTGGCCAGCCATGTTGAGCGCGCGAGATAGAGGGCGGAAGCACGAGCGATTGACATGTCCAGCGGCCGCTGATTAATGTCGCGCTGCTCGAGGCCCGTCAGAGCGCGCCCCGCCATTCCCCCACATTTTGCTTCTCCGGCCAACCTCCAGGACCTGTTATGGAGAACAACAACACTGCGGAAGCGCAGCCAACTTCCGACGCGCCCGCCAAGAAGGGACGAAGGGGCAAGAGGGATGCGGGAAGCGACGACCCCAAGAAGAGGCGGTGCATCTCTTCCGCCTGTGTTCCGTGCAGGAAGCGCAAGTCCAAGGTATGTTTAGGTAACGGGAATTGGCCCTGATGCCCTTTCTCCGGTCTATACACGCATTCTCCGGATCATCGCCAGCGCCCTCGGAACCACGCGCCTGCCAGCAGTAGAGTCGCTAATCTGAGACATAGTGCGACGGAACCACTCCGGCTTGCTCAGCTTGTGCCGCCGTCTACAACACGCCATGCATCTACGACCCAAACTCGGACCACCGCCGCAAGGGCGTCTACAAGAAGGACATAGACAACCTCAAGACGCGTAACTCGACCCTCCAGACCCTCATCCAGGCCATCCTCAACTACCCAGAAGACGAAGTCGCCCACCTTGTACAGCAAATACGCACCTGCGAGAGCTTGGACTCGGTCGCCGAAGCTATCATTGCAAAGGAGAACGGCGAAGACGACGAGGATGAGCCCATCAGCCCAGTCACCACCCCCATCATGGCCCCGGCCAAGGGCACCTTCGAGAGCCAGCTGAGCGGAAAGATGGGCGAGCTGCGGCTCGAGGATGGATCGACGAGATACATTGGCGGCACATCACATCTCATATACCTGGGCAAAGGCAGCGAAGAGGCCGAGTCGCCAGACACATACTCCGAGGATCAGTACCCGGAAGCCCAGGATCCATTCTGCTCGTGGACCACCGTCACCTCGGACCCGGAGCTCGTACAGCACCTGATTAGCATGTACTTTTGCTGGCACTACAGCTTCTTCACCACCCTGTCCAAAAACCTCTTCCTACAAGAGTTTCAACTAGGCAAACCGCCGCTAGGGTCCGCAAGGAAGACACAATACTGTTCGCCGTTACTCGTCAACGCCATGCTAGCACTGGGCTGTCACTTCACATCCTGGCCTGCAGCCCGAGCTATCCGCGATGACTCTGCAACGGCGGGCGACCACTTCTTCAAAGAAGCCAAACGGCTGATCATGGAGGACGATCTGCACGAGGTGCCAGCTTTGACAACCGTGCAAGCTCTGGCGTTGATGTCTGTACGAGAAGCTGGTTGCGGGCGAGAAGCAAAGGGATGGGTCTACAGCGGCATGTCGTTCCGCATGGCATGCGACCTTGGCCTGAATCTCGGTATGCACAGCAAGGACACAATCGACGACAATGAAGAAGACGCGCGAAGGATCACCTTCTGGGGCTGCTTCCTGTTCGACAAGTGCTGGAGTAACTACATGGGACGATTACCACAACTGCCCAACACGATCCTTACAGTCCCCAAGTTCGAAGTCTTTCCTAGTGAAGATGCGGAAACGTGGAGCGCAGTCACAGACTCTGGTCTCAGTCAAGCACATTCTCAGCCCAGTCGGACTCGTGCGGTCGCGCTTCAGATCTCTAAGCTTTGTGAAATCTCCAGCGACCTAATGAACTCCTTCTATAACCCGACTGATATGGACAAGGTCAAAGGCAGGCAAGCGGAGCTGAAGAAGCTGAGCGAAATACATATGCGTCTAGAGACGTGGAAAAGAGAGTTGCCCAAAGAGTTGGAGCCCAAGGAAGGTGGTTTACCACACATGCTTGTCATGCAGTAAGTACGCCCTGCGCATTGTGCAACAGGGGTCGCACTAACATGGTTGCAGTATGTTCTTTCAATTGCTGTATATCCATCTTTTCCGACCGTTCCTCAAGTACAACCCGAACAACTCCCCATTGCCCGCAACTGTATCACCAAGGAAGCTATGTACACAAGCTGCTGCCATGATCTCAAAGTTACTTCGACTATATAAGCGATCGCATGGCTTGCGCCAGATATGCAACATCTGTGTATATATCGCACACTCGGCATGCACGATACACCTTTTGAATCTACCGGAGAAGAATGCGAAGCGCGATATCATACATGGCGTCAAGCATCTTGAGGAAATAGCTGAAGGCTGGCTCTGTGCTCGCCGGACCCTCGGCATTCTCAGCGTTCTGGCCAATCGTTGGAAAGTCGAGATGCCAGAAGAAGCTGCCACAGTACTGTCCCGGACCGATGCCAAATATGGTCCCTGGAACGAGATCAATACACCTAGAGCAAACCGCCGCGCATCCATTCAGACGAGCAACCATCATCCATCACCGGCGGACCAAGCGTCCCCAAGCCTGCAACCATATAGCATGAATATGACGAACATGGCCACACCCCAGTTCTTCAACCGAGTAACAGCAAACACCAACAGTTCCGTAAGCAATGATCCTTCTGCGCGCCCTTCCAGCACCCACTCTATACCTCCCTCCGACGCAAACGCCCTGGCTTACATGCGCAATCAGCACCAGATCAGCACACCACAAAACTCATCTTCCGCCCTCAATGCACCAACACCAGCGTCTACACAAGGCCGACGTTCCGTCGATGGCGGACAAACGACCGCTGGAAACTCTCCAAGCCAGCTCTTCGGCGGTGTGGACCAGTTACTACGAGAAGGCCAAGATTGGATCTACCGCGATCAGACACAGCTCGCGACTGACTTTGAGAACTGGAACCCACAAGGCATCGATGACATTGCGAACTGGTTTGCCAACACGACCAGCCCAGCAGGTCCGTTCCAGGCCAACACCAACGCGCCTGTCATGAGCAATGAGATGAGTGGAGGACCTGTGGGTGGAAACGCGGTGAATGGTTACACGAATGGAAACGCAAATGGAAATGGAAATGCCAATCCGACTCCAAGTTTAAACGGTTTTGGCGCAGCTGGTTTTAATGGTATGGGAATGCAGGGGTTTACTTATGACGAACAAAGCTGGTATCAATAGGGCAGAGATGGGAAAATATAGGCACCACTGTTGATAAACTACGGGTATGCAAGGCGTCTACAACGGCGTCGGAGTTTTTAGAAATGAACTAATGATACACTTTGTATGCCTCGAAATCAAAAATTAAAGAAATCCTTGACCTTGCGCCATGCTTTTCTCATCCCATGTCGATAAGGATGTCTTCGTTCCCATGCGGTTTGCTTGTTGGCCCTCTGCCGCAGCTGTCTATAGAAATGCATCATCTCCTCTTCTGGTGTCTCAAACGGCGGTGTTCTCGCGAAGAGAGGCTCAAGCTGCCTGTTTGCAATAGCCTCCTCGTCTCGCCCCGTGTCCTCGGGCGTCACCCTCCGTACAGAGATAAGCTGCGCTGTGCTCAACGACGGATCTTCGTCTTCACCGCTGTATGTGACCCGAGAGGAAATGGAGCCGTAGGATGGCTGTGGTGAGTAGGCGGGATGGCCTTCGCGTTCTCCTGGGTAACGTCGTGGACGCAAGTCTGTGGACTCGTCGAGGGGACTAAGACGGTGGGGTTGATACTCAGCGAGTGCGTCTCGGATTCTGACTGGGTTGGGGCGGGAGAAGTTGACGTGAGCAGCGTCCTGTCTAGTTGGAGTCGGAGGAAGTAGAGGGGTTATCGGACGCTCCTCATCAGAACTCGGACGTTCTCCAGCAGGACTTGGGCCCTCTACCAAAGGACTAAGCCTCGCTCTCTGGTTCTCCCTCCTATCAACGGGCACATCGTCTTCTGACACCACACTCCCCGGCTCATCCAAACTTAGCCTTGGTGGTTGTGATAGATTCCACCGCAAATTTGGCGCATTCCTTAGTGATGGTGTCCGCCTTCCTCTGGGTAGACTGAGGACTCTGTGTACTACGTTGTTTTCTTCAACAGTCTGTCGACTACGTGAAGTCGGTGATTCAGGTGCTGTGGTATATGATCCGTTTGAAAGTACTGAAGGCACGCTGCTGTTCGTGGGCGTCGACGGTGCTGCCAATGGAGAAGATGCTGAAGGAGCGGTGTCTGATACTCGAGAAGAGTCCGTTTTTCGTGGTGTGCCAATGGCTGAATCGTGGGACAGGCTTCCGTCTGCACTGAGTCGCTCCATGGCTGAGAATGTTAAAGCTTGTCACAATGAGTGTAAATGTCTTGTTTAACAAATGCGTGTGGATGTTATGTGCGAAAGACACCAATATTGGAACGATGAGAGCCCTTTTAAAAGATGGGCCTTTAGCTCTGTTGTTGTCAATCATCGCAACTACCTAAGATTGCACAGCTGTGCCTCCCTCCACATCTCGGACTGGTTCTTCTGGAAGCGCAACCATGGGCATGTTGCGATTTGGACTTCCTAAAGAATTCTGTACGCCGTCCATAGTCGCTGAGCCATGCCTTCCTCCGCCCTCTATCGACTGCTCAGACGTCAAGGCAGGTACTTCGGCGGATGTGATTCTGGCTTCTTCAACTTTCGCTCGTATACCATCAAGCGCTAATTCGTTGTTTTCGCAAGGATTGCCGCTATTCGATGGCGATGCTTGTCTATCCGAGGGAACATGGTTCGACGATGATCCATGGTTAGAGATTTCGATACTGTTGACTGGTTCCGTGTGGCAAACATGCGATTCGGTGTTCTGCTCTTTTGCAGGCGTGTTTCGCTCAGAAGGCTCTTCACTGTCTGTCTTGGGGGTGCCTCGCTTCTGCCGTGCTCGCGCTATTAGGTCGTCAAATTCGGTTTTGTGTGACTTCGCATACCCATTGCCGTCGAAATCCTTCTTCATTATTTTGCTCTCTTTAGTGCCCGCCTTCCCACCAAGTGTCTGCTCCCACTCATCCAACTCTCTCAAAAGCTGCTTCTTACTCTTCCTCACGCTCTCATCAGCGTCGCAATTCGAGTTGTAGATGTTCAGCCATTCGATGTGTCGCCTCTTCATCAAGTCTTTTGTACCCCAGGTAGGTATGCCAATTTCTTGTAACTTCTTGCGCAGCGCAGTCTCCTTCAACATAGCGTAGTTGAGCTGTGACAATCTCATAGGCGGAGGCGAGGGGTCCTTCTTCCGGATTTGGAAGGCAGGTGGAAAGGCGCTTTTAGTCCTAAAGTAAACCATGGTCAGTCGCATGATCTAGTAACGATGCGTTGTCTTTCAGTACCTTGACCGGGTACTGCGTCCCTGCGAAGCTTCAGGCCCGGTGCATACGTCCAGATGGTTGTAGACCAGCTCCGCCTTCATCGCTTTGTTGCACATTGGGCACCTAGCCATGCCGTCTGGCATGAAATCCTCATCGCCATCATCCTCGCTATCAGCGACGACCATTGGCGATTCACTCCTGTCGTTGTTGCGCTGGCTTCTCGTTCGTGTTTGTCGCGACCGTGTATGCCTGACGTTGTCCCCATCTTCCATATCCGTATCGTCTAGTTTCCTCTTCTTTTTACTAGCTGCTGCAGTCTCTCCTTCTTTGTCTGCACGCGCCAACTCCATAGCCTTTGGTCTCGCCTCCTGGAACCGCATCACCACTTCTCTGACGGCAATGTTGGGCGCCAGTTTGTCGCTGGAACATCCAGTCTTGCAGCTTGGACACTTCCCGTCCGCCGCAATGCATCTTCGTATACATATTGAACAGAAGGTATGACTGCACGACGTGATGACAGGGTTGTTGTAGAATTCCTTGCAGACTTCGCAGCGCAACGCAGCCTCGAGCGGTTCGAACGCGGGTAGGGAAGTCTTGATCCAATCGGTGGAGTCGGGGAGATCGAAGGAAGAGTCCATGGGTCTATCGCAGACAGGAATTACTTGGTATGACAGAGAGTTGACAGACGGGTCCTCTTGGGCTGGACTCCGACGCGCCGGCTTCGATCGCGTCACGTCGACCACGTGACCGCGCTTGGGTTCTGATCGCTTTGTCATCAGCGGAAGTGGGTCGCGATCGGGGAGTTGAGGAAAAGGCTAAAGTAGGTTAGTTCACTTTGCGCCGTTCAGACATTCATGAACTATACGTGGATTTTTGTACGGCTCGCAACTTGGAGGTCCAGTTTGAGCAAATGTTAGTGAGATTGGGTTGAGTGAATAAGGTTTCTGACGAACTGCCTTTGAGACATAGACTTACTTCGTACAAGCACCTCTTGAAGTAAGAGCATTTGTGCATACTCTCAGATACAAGGACAAAGATCGATGATGCATCAGCCTTACTTCCACTCTCGCTCTGCGCAGTCTAAATAGGGTGTACTAGTTACTAGTCTTTGTTGGTATGTGAACTGCTGCGCCCTAGCTAATGCATGCCATCTCTCGATTCGTCCCCCATACACAGCGGGAGCGATACATAAACGCCCAGCTATGCCAATTCCTCTTATGCTAGATTTCGTTTCTTCGTTACTGCAGGGCACAGCCACCCTATCCGATGGCAGAAACAAGCTCTTGTCATTCCAGGGCTAGATCGTTACCTTGTCATTGTGCCTTCCAACACACCTGTTCAGACCTTGAAAACGGTACTCTTGCTCTTGATCCCATCGAATACACATGTGTTGTCGACAGGAACATACTGTTCTGTAATGACCTTGATGATCTCCTGTGAAACGATTCCACCAGTCAAGGCACCGATGTTGTGTAATTCGGCGCCGCCTGCTCGCACACTGTGGTTCTGTTAGCCTACTGTTCCTTCGTATCATGCAGTAGGGGTGTCAAGTATAGCGTTGATAACTTACAGCTCCTGTGCATATTCTCCAACCTGCGACTTGATCGTGTCGAACTCTTCTTCCTCAATAGACGCATTTGCTTCTTTGATGAGATCGTTCGCAATCTTCAAGGCTATCCCTGTGAGCTTCTCTGAGTCTGTTTCGGGGTCGGTCTCGCCAGCAACGCGAGGTGCTCCTCCTGAGCCATCTTGATCGTGTGTCGCAACAAACTCATCCCAAGCTAGGAAAGCAATGTAAAGCGGGATCTGTGAGTCAGGGAATGTGAGCGTTTGGGCTATACAATGTTAGTTGGAACAATGCATGTTTGTCGACTTCATTACCGATTGACTTGGCACGATCACCCCACTTGATCTTTTCGCCTGCTTGTACGACGTGAAATGGCCGCCCGCGCACTAGTTTTATGTGTGCTGCGTTCTTACAGAATGTCTCAATGTCCTTCTCATCGATTTGCGTGCTCCGGTTAGCATTACGCTCCAGGAAGCGGACACTATCTACCACCTCTGCCAGATCCTTTCGTGCTTTTGCCTTGTACACATTCTGCAGCTGAATGTAGTCTGCTGAGCGCGCCTTCATATCGGGTACAGAACCAGGAACTGGGAGGACGTTGTATTTGGTATAGAATAGACCGATAGCGTTGGCAATGACCCAGAAACTTGGGGAGTCGTCGCGGATCAGAAGACACTCTGGCGCCGTGAAAATCTCTTTGACAGAACTGCTCGCTTGCGGTGGGTTCAGCGACTTGAGAACGGCCGCCACTGCTTCGTCAAAGTTCTCTTCGCCACCTTCTGGGTTGTTGGTGTGTGCGGCTTGCGCTACCGACGTTCTGAACTCGGTCTTCTCCTTGTATGTCTGGGGTACTTCGCCGCCGTGGTCTTTCTTCCAACGCTCAAGGAAATGCAGCAGTAGTGCTATCCATGGGACATGTCCGTGATCTTCTGGCTTCATGTTCTCCAAGTCGGCCGTCTTCTCTTCGGCGTACTGTACAAGCTCTGGCCATGGTCTCAATAGCCGGAGATCTGATGTGGTCTCGGGACTGGGATGTGTGTCTACGATGGGGAAGGCAGGAGGCAGGTGTACGGAGAAGTGGGCGTAGAAGCCGACCGAGTGGACGTAGAACAGCGGGAGAAGCGCGGCGCTTGCGTGGTCGGAGAGCTTAGCGAGGATCTCAGGACGGATAGGTGCAGTCGCGAGGACGAGGGTATACGGCCGTAGAGCGTCAGGTTTGGCAAGCCATGACTCTATGGGCTGCTTGGATCAGCGGGTGAGCGGCGGAGAGCATGCTTTGAGGTACCTCTGTGATGAAATGACCATCCACATCTGGGTTGAGTTCCTTAAGAAGATTGCACGTGTGTTCTGCGCGGTACCCTCCCAGGTGCTGGTCTTCTAGGAAGAAGTTGACGCCTAGATCCGCTTCGCTCACAACGGCGGAGTCCTGGATGGTGAAATTGCCGATGCAGGGAAGGACGAGGTTCTTGAGCGTCTCTACGCCAACAACGCCTGGGCCGGAGTTGATGAGCAGGATATGTGACTTCTCGAGTGCGATTTGGCCGGTAGCTCCCCAGAGGCGCAGTTGACGGTCATATCTGGTCTGGTTAGTCGGCAATCGCGCAGGAAGGAAGTGGATGGGACGTCAAGAGACTTACTTCTTTTCCTTGGCAGTCGGGCCCTGGACTGGAGGCGGAAGATGGTCCATTGTCGCGACCAGAGTGTGTTGAAAGTGGGAGGACGGTCGGTGTTTGTCCAAGACCAGTGAGAGCTCAAGCTGCCAGGCACCAAACGCGCTGCCAGCCCGCGCGCTAGCGTTGCATCCCTGTCGCGGGGTATCGGTGCTGGTGGGGCTCACATCGTCATTTTGGCCGATGCTCAATCATCTCGTCACGAGCAAATTGTTCCACCCGTGCCGTCTCGTCGCGATTCTCCGTAAGCATTAGATTATCCTGAGCACTGCAAAATAAGCTGCAATCCGGTTAATGCCGTTGAAGTTGAACCACGTCTGGGTGGCCAATATAAATCAGCAAGCGCGCGGCATCAGTCATCTCACGTCTCGACTGCCCCTCCGACCTCTGCCAAATTCTCGATTACACATACAGCCGTCTAAACCTCGTCTCCTTAGACACGCAACAAACATGACTGACACAACTGTCGAGGCCGCAAAGCGCGCTGCTGCTCACCAAGCAGTAGCGGATCACTTCGACCCTGCAGCCACCCACGTTGGAATTGGCTCTGGAACTACCATTGTATACGTCGTCGAAGCTATCAAGGAGCGCTCCACCAACCCAAACATCCTCTTCGTGCCCACGGGCTACCAATCGCGCCAACTCGTAGTCAACGCCGGCCTAACCGCCATCTCCTTCGACAGTCTCCCCGATCGCGTAATGCTCGATGTCGCTTTCGACGGCGCCGATGAGGTCGATTCGGAGCTCAACTGCATAAAGGGAGGAGGTGCATGCCTGTTTCAGGAAAAGCTTGTCGCCGAGCGGGCCAAAAAGTTCGTGTGTGTCGCAGACTACAGGAAGAGACAAGATCGCCTTTTGACCAACTGGCCAACGATACCGATAGAGGTTGCGCCAATGTCTCAGCTCAAGGTCGCTGCTGCGCTTAGGATGCTTGGTTCAACGGGCCCCAAGCTAAGGACTACGCTACTCGAGAAGTCGGGACCCCTGAAAACGGATCAGGACTTTTACATTATCGATGCGCCCTTCCCCGCCCTGCTCACTTCTGCCGACGTTGCAGCTGGAAAGGGCAAGGGTGATGGAACAGACGGTACGTGGGAGGTCAACACGATTAGCAAGGCCATCAAGGGCCTGACTGGTGTATTGGAGGTTGGCATCTTTTCTGGTTTAAACGGCATCGATGCGCAGCGACTTCGCGAGCAGGATCAATTGACCAAGACCGTACGGGGTGGCCAGAAGCCTGTCGCCGTCTACTTTGGCATGGAGGACGGAAGCGTCAAGATGCGGACAATCGAGGGAGAGAAATAGATTTCAAGTGTGCAACAAGTAAACATGTATCATTCATAGCTGGAAAGCGAACCTCATCCCAAAACAGAGCTCGTGAGCTCGCGATCGCCGTCGCAGAAAGTAACCTTTTCTTCTCTTTTCCTTCCACCGTGCCCAAATCTTCATCTACCATGCAGTAGCAGTCACGTAGACCGTCGTGGTAACAACCTCAACATCCGTTACAGTAACGCACTTCCATCCCTGGGGGCATGACACTTCAGTTGGGGCAGGACCGTTCGCGGACGATGGTCCGACGGTGATGGTAGAGACAGGGACCTTGGAAAGGGTGCTGGGCTTTGTGGGCGCCGGAGGAGCAGCCGAAGCCTCGACGATAGGAGGGCTCTCGTACTGGTCGTCGACTGTAGGCTTGGGCGCAGCAGATACAACCTTGTCAGCCACAGGCATGGGAGTAGCCTTTGCGGGTGTCTCCTTCTTCGCAGAGCTCGTCTTGGGCGCAGCATCCACGATACCACCGCCTACAGTCGCCATGATCTTGCCAACATCGATGCTCTTCTTGACAGGAGTCAGAACCTTGCCCTTGTTAGGAGGGCCGTTGAAGTTCATAGCTGTGCATTGAGCGTTGATGTCCTTGCACTTGTCCTGCCAGATCTTGCAGCCTGCATTGCCAGTTGCAGGGCTAGTGTTGAAGCACACATCGCTCTGGTCCCAGCACTCTTGGGCCGAGGCCCAGCAGCCCTTCTCTGTGTTGTACGACGAAACTTCCTTGCCGCACCAGTTTGCGTTCTCCATAATGCAGCCCTCGGGCTTCAACCCATCGGCTTGGGTGGTCGACGCTTTTTGCGTACCGCCAGCTGTGAGCTTGGCGACCTTGGGGCCAGGGACAACGTACTTGCTGCCGGGAGTGTTGTAGATGTCGAAGTCGGTAGACGGCTGACCATACTTTACGTAGCCAGGGATGGAGACAGTGCTCTCCGGGACAAGGTTTCCGCTGCTCTCAAGGAAGATCTGTGCGCACCCAGTGTAAAACTGAGGATCATTGTCATTTGCGGCGTGGAGAGCAAGGATCTCGGGGCGGGCAAGGTAGTCACCTCCCTCAAGGCCCTTGGGGAGGTTCACATTCAATAGACCATTGTTGTCAATGATCTCGTCGGTGCACCAGCGGTCGGTAGACGCGTCGTAACCATGGTCGAAGATCTTGAACCAGCCATCACCAGCAGCCTTGTCGGTGCTAGCATCTGCGACCTTCTTCAAGTAAACGGCACAGGGACCCTTGTGGCCGCGGTCAAGACGCTCCTTGGTAGGGTCATTGGGCCACGAACGGATCTCAAACGTAAGGAGGGCGCCATCCTTGACAGGCTGAACGCGGGAGACTCCCTTGGTACCACCGACATCTAAGAGTGATCATTAGCATCGCGTCTAAAACAGTCGTGTAAAGCAAACGTACTGC
The DNA here is from genome assembly GCF_001642055.1 of Alternaria alternata. Classification (NCBI taxonomy): domain Eukaryota; kingdom Fungi; phylum Ascomycota; class Dothideomycetes; order Pleosporales; family Pleosporaceae; genus Alternaria; species Alternaria alternata. The sequence goes on from NW_017306200.1 coordinate 317,471, forward strand.
AGGCCATGTCGTCGCTATCGAGGCTGGCAATGGGACTGCTGGCTTTCGCAGCATTGGGGTTCATGCGGATGGCAACACCATCACCCTGGTTCTTCTTAGCATGTACCATGTATGGAATGACTGGCAAAACAAACCTGAGGCACGCCGTCGACGAAGAAATCGGTGAAAACAGTGTGGGCAAGGGCAGCAGGGGCCGAGGCCAGAGCGGCGAGAAGCACAGATTGAGTCTTCATTGTGGCTGGTGTTCGATTGCGGTTGGCAGTAAAAGAATTGCGGTTGTATCTTTTGGTAGGATATCTGTGATAGTATGACACACGAACGAGGACGGTTGGTCACTAGGACTCAATGTGCAGAAGAATGAATGAATAGGCCGGCTAGCGACACAGAATGAATGGAATGAGCAGCAAAGCGCCCTGGAAGGAGAGACGGAAAGTTGGGTTTTGAAGAGAATATCCTTGTGTGGTCAAAGGTGAAGAAGAAAGGTCAGTTCGAGCGCGGCGGCTCGTAGCTTTTGATTCAGACGAGCTCCGCCTAGACCAGTGGTGCACATCCCCCGTATCATCATCACACCTGACTCCTGCAGACATGAATATCCCTGGGTTGTGCATCCGCTTTGCCGCCGCTACGGATTTCCTTCCTTGCAACAGATCGCAGGGCGTTCGAGCCCGCTGTTCTGTTTCCTAGCAGTAACGCTGGGTTCCGAAGACGCAGTCAGCCTCAGGCACTATCGGCCAATCAACGCACAGGTGAGGTTGTACCGCTGAAACATGAAACACAACCAGACTATTTTAGCGAGCATCTAGTCGGAATTTTGGCAAGCTTACCCGCTAGAAGGCGCTCTCTCAGACGACACTAACTCAGGTACCGCGCCTTCATTAAACAATTTTTGCGCCGTCGCGGGTCGATCTCGTCATCGGCCATGTGCAGATGAAGACGCAGTAGAACGTTAGAAGCGGGGTTATCGATACAGACTACCGTTACCAGGAGCGAGCCCGACCACTCCTTTCCTAGGCGCTACGCATCGTCGAACATGGTGAGTTCTGTGAACTTTGGTTCAGGAGGCAGCTTGTGACGTTGGCGGATTAGGCTGACAGTCATTTCGCGAACCATCCACATTGCAAATCTCGGCCTGGTGCCAAGAGTACCCGCCGCTTCTCCTGGGGTTACATAGGATGCCAAATTGCGGCGAGGTTCTACCCGTAGAGCGTTGGCACGGCAAAACACAATTTGGTTGTTAGATGCAAACTATGAAAACAGACGTTTCATGTTCTCGTCAGGCATGAGGGCGTGCAGTCGTGAAGATATGTGTCTTTTCTTCTCGGAATTGTGCGCATATGGGTTCCTGCAGCTAGCTGCCCGTGAAATTATGGGTTGTGCCACTGAGCTGCCCCAATAGCTGCCATCACTTCCCAAGTCTCGCAGGACTACCCTGGGGCTGGGAACCAACCTTGTTGTTGGTTCCCAGAAAGGAAAACAAAACAACACATTAGAGCTGTCCGGGTAGCCCTGGCACATCACGACCTCGAACGTTGGCAGGCCCCAACCTCTCCTTTTAAAAACGCATTGGCCATACCCGACTGCCAAGGTGAAAAGATGTAGTGGAGGAAGCTCTCGCGGAAAACACCGGGCTGGTGCTTATGCTGCAGTATCAAGCAGCAGAGTTATGAGCGTGTTGTTGACGGCTACAATCCCCAAATTGTCCGATATCCGGTACTGGAAAGAAGACAACCACCGCAACTCAACCGTACGATGGCCTTTTGAGAAGCGGCGACACATGGGGAACCTGTGCATACACATCCATACTCTCGTGCTGAACGTCTTGCGTTGACCCTGGAGGGGCCGCCTTTGCCTCCGCTCTCTCCATAATACCCTTGATGATGTTCCTGAAGTCGGTCGTGTCTCGGAAGCTCTGTGCCAAGTCTTGTGTTACCGCGTTGAACCTTCGTGTAGCCCACTTTACATCCGAGACCTTGATCCCATAAACATGACGGAATGGAAGCTTGCTGAAGCAGATTTCAACACCTTCAGAGAATACCACACCTTGACGCTGCTGATTGAGGCAGCATACAATTGAAGGCTCATATCCGTGTTCAGCGTGCTCGATCCCAATCTCGCGGAGGCCTTGTTTCACAGCTTCTATCAACCATCGATTGCCTCTTTTGGTCAGAAAGTGTAGTTTTTTGGAGTCTCCTAGTGTGTTGGTTGGTAGTTCACGCTCAGACAAGGGCCTGCCAATGTAATTTGCCAGTCGTACAGTGTTCATATAGCGGTCCAATTGAACAGCGTCTGTAGGACAGAAAAGAGGATCCCAGGGCAGTGGCCATGTGCTCAGTGAAACCAGAGGTCCCAAGAGAAACCTTTCTGAAATCGTGAGAGCGTACTTTGGCCGAGGCCCTATAGTAAATGACGGACGCCTACTTGGATGCGGTGACATTGCACCATATCTACCAGATCCCGCCGTCTCGTAAATATTGTTCTTGACTGACATCATCAGATTGCTCTTTTCAACAACGTTTGTAGATGCGAAGATATTGGTTGGGTCCATATTGAGCTTGAGAGAATCCTCAATCCTCTTAAACACCCATAGCCAGTGGTCGACAAGTCTTATTTCGGCAGCCACCCGTTGAGTACGGTCGGGTGCTACACCGAAGCGGCCAAGAGACCCTTCATAAGCCACACTGTACGCGAGAGCGGCGTTCGTATGCTCCTGGGTGTGCAGACATACGTCGCCTAGCCACCGCGCGGCAGCTATATCACCATCGTCCAGATTCTGGCGATTGAGGTAAATTCCATTAAACACACTTTCGAACAAGCGTTTTGCTTTGGTGAACTTCCCGGTATAAGAAGCGCAGACTCCAAGTAAATGCCTGAGAATGCGTCGATCAGGCTGAACTCCAGACACGCATGTATGTCCACGTTCGACTGCCGTAAGTTGGTCTTCGAGGAGCCTCTCTGCCGTGATGAAGTCATTCTGAGCCCATGCAGCCACTATCCGGTGTGCCGTCCATTCAAGATCTATTGTGATCGTTGTGTCTTTCTCATAATACGATGGAGGTGCAACGGATGGTTCTGTTATATTCGTAACCGAAGGCAGAGGTGGAGGGGGACTGGTCGGATGCACAGGCGCTATTATGGGGGGATTGTACGCCGGTACAACAGGAATCGGGGCGCTTAGAGATGGGACTGGGATGCGTTTCATCACGGAATCTGCGGGAGTAGCAGGCAAAGACGATGGTCGTGGCTCTGCATACAGCGATGAGGCTTCCGATCCAGAGCGCCGCGAGGGTGTTTGCAAGGAGGTGCTAGAATACGCCAGGGGGGTGGCTGAAGGAGCCAGGTATACGGACTCTTTTTGTGTTATCAGTGGACTTGATACAGGAGTGTGCTCTATAGATGCAGCTGGTGAGCCTCGGTCCGAAGGTGTGATCATCGTTGGTACGTCGAAACTATGCAATCGTTGTTCAAATCCGAATTCAGGAAGAGCTGTCCCAAGATCTTGCTGCATAGTTTCAAAGAAGTCGTCACCTGGCCGCTCTTCCAAGAGCCTCCCTTCGTTGACAGCCTTGACAAGCCAGTCTACAATGAGATCTCGGTAGCTCACAGCCTGCTGTTGAGAGACTCCCACATCTTCAAGATCGCGGAGAATCTGACTCCACGATTCCTCGTCATCCTTGTCATTATCCAGGATACCCGCAGACGTGAGCCTCCCGATGGAAGCAATGCTTTCTTCGCGGTAACCGCCTTTGTAGTCCTTCTCCAACCTCTCCAGGGCTTCCAATATAAGAACCTGGCTGTCGTGTATCAAGGTCGTATAAAAGCTGTTAAGCATCGACACGCTCGCGATGAGACGCTCTCGTAGGTTTCGTGTGATTTCTGGATCGTACTTGAGGCGGTCCCATGCGCGCTTGCTCTTCGTGTCGAGCCCGTTGTAACGCAAGACAAGCTTATCTAGCTCTTCGAGTACTTCGATACATGGCTCGTATGCATTGATAAGCTGCTGTTGCTTGTTCTCGGGTATCTTGTCATACTTGTCTTGTATGTCCTCGAGTAGGTTCGATAGCGCTCGGGCTTGCGACGTAAGAGCTTTGTATTCGCCCGAGCAGTCGCGACCTGTCTTGAGTTTAGCTTGCTGGGAGCTACGGTGTGGGGCAACACGGACAGTTCTTGTAGACTCTACCAGCTATCTCGCATAGCTTGAGAATATCTCCAATACTGATACCGAAACTCATCCTCTTGGCCAGTGGAGTGATTGGGCTCCCAAACCGTTACGGCGCATCCCAAAGTCAGTAGCCATTCCACGTATCGCATGACGGATATGTACGGCTGGAAGCTTGGTCATGTGTTCGGAAGGGATTACTGAATTGGAAGTTGGGGGCGGGAAGGAGCTCAATTCGCCCAGAACATTGTGATAGCCCCTGCAGATAGATAAGTCGCGGAAACAACACAATGTGCACGGCTTTATTTCTTCCTTGTTTGTGTTGCTCCGTTCAGCCACTTGTATATAGTTGTGATATTGCATTGCATGCCTCAGATGCTAAATGATGGGTCCGGGGGATGCTGACGTCACATGACCTTGCGACTCGCGATGGACCTCGGACGGCGTGCTAGAGCGAATGAGGCTTAGTTCAAACGTTCCCCAACATTGTCAGGTATTGCTCCGCGGGAACATGAATGGCAGTACGACCGAACAGCAGCTATCGTGCTCACTTTGCGTTCTTTAATCGGACAGCATATAAGGCAGCTGTCGAAACCGACGTAGTAAATGAGACAGATGGAGGTTCCAAAGTCTACAAAGACTACATGTCTGTATCGAACCTCTCAACATGAAATAGGTGCATAATTGAGAACACAAGCAGTCTCGGGAAGGTGTGCAATGAAAGATGGATATATAGCTATCTGCAAGGTGTTCAACCCAGATTGAACTCGCTCGCCATACCCGCATGACGCATAAACTTCTCCCTCGCACGAACCGCCTTCCTCATCTTCGCCGCCTCATCTGTGTCTTGACCCTCGGGGAGATCCAAGTCCACAACCGCCCTCTTCGACGCACCAGTATCAGCTTTGCGACTGGCAAGGTCCACCTTCGGACCACCACGTACCCTAGCAGGGGTCTTGTCATTACGTCCGGCACCTGTTCGTTGTCCTGGAATCTTCATTCCAGAGGGCCGCTCGCGGAGTGCGAAGGCCTTGGCCAGATGGCCTAGGTGGAGCGACTTGATGTCGAAATATTGACGTTCGTCAGCAACGTGAGTTGCGTACGCACGAATGTGGCTCTGGAAAGCTCTTCGGGCGGCTTCGAGGCGAGCAGGTGAGGCTAGGGCCCAGCGCTCGACGGCGAGCTGTAGGTCGGTAGCTTTATCCATGTAGGCGTTCTTCTCCATTACTCCGCTGGTTACCAAGCCTCGGTTGAGGATATCGTCGGCGTCTTGACGTGAAATGTGAACTCCACCTTCGGTGTCTTTCCTGTCCGACTTGAGAATATCGACGTAGCCTTCTTCAGTTCCGGGCATCAAGAAGATACAAGCTCGTCCGTCGCGACCCGCACGCGCCGTACGACCGATACGATGCAAATGGTCCTCTCTGGCGAAAGCAGGATCAAATTCAATAACCAAGTCGACGTTCGGCAGGTCGAGACCGCGAGATGCGACGTCGGTAGCAATCAAGACAGACGGCTCCTTGTTCTTCGTGAACTGAGCGAGTGTCGATGTTCGCACGGATTGTTGAAGTGAACCGTGGAGACGGTATGCTGTTACTGTATGCGTCTTTGCAGAGAGTACAGGTGACTCTGCACCTGTTACTGTGAGCTTGGTTGGGTCTGATTGTGCTATCGCTTTGGTGTTCTTTGGCTTCTTCTCCACGCCGTCAACTGCCTCCTCAGCCTTCTCCTCCTCTTCGTCTGTGCTTTCCTTCTTCTTCGTCTCGGTGACGCCTTCAATTTCACTGGTGAGCATGTCAAAGTGGAAGTCGACAGAGTCAGCACACGAGATGAAGACGATGGCCTTCATGACGGATCCCTTTCGTGCAAAAGCCCGCTTCAAGTAGGCTATCAAAGATACCAATCGGAGCTTCGGTGCCACCACTGCGTAGGACTGCTTCAGTTGCGCCGGTGCAAAGAAAGATTGATCGTCTTTGGCCTCGACCGTTTCCTGTCCCTTTTCTGACGGATCGGCTCGAATGTGTACTGCGTCTTTCAAACTTATCTGTCCAAGCCTCTCCACGTCCATTTTCATAGTCGCGGAACAGAGCACTGTTGTACGCTTCTCCGGCAGCCCAGGTATCCTCGAATTCTCATCTTTTCTTGCGCGCATTCGCAAATTCAATGCCCCGACAATCTTCTGAATTTCCTGCTCAAAACCAAGCTCCATCAGGCGATCGCCTTCATCCAGGACAAGCCATCTGACATTGCTCACGTCCAACGCTTCTGTGTGCTCCAGGTGATCGACCAACCGACCGGGTGTCGCGACCAAGATATTGATGCCCTTGCGTAACCGTGCCTTTTCAGACTTTTTCTTCTCACCACCAATGACGGTGGTGGCTACAAGCCAATGCGCACAACCTAAGATCTTCTCTAGTACAGTCGCAATTTGCTTGCTCAGCTCGCGTGTCGGTGCCATGATGATGGCAAAGAGACCGGAATTCCTCTGTACGTTGTCGTCGACTTTCTGCTTTCTCATGTTGGCGGAAAGTTCCATGAGTCTTTGCACAATCGGTAGGAGGTATGCCAGTGTTTTTCCAGAACCAGTCTCGGCCTGTATGAAAGCATCTGAATCGTCTTTGACGAGCTGTGTTATCGCAGCCTTTTGGATCGCAGTGGGCGCCTTCAACCCCATCTTGTTCAACAGGTGCGTCGCAAGCGTCGTGGACATGCCGAGGGATGTAAAGGTGTCCAGCTCGCTGCTGAGTGGGGCGTTTGAAGGTTCGATAGGCGCATCGTCTTCGCGGCGTTCGTTCGCTTCTGGCTTCGTCTTGGATGTCGGATTGTAGGTAAACAGCGAGGAAATGACCTGCTTTCCACCCTTGGGCGCACTCTGCTGTTCACTTGGTCTCTTGGCGGGGTTTGGGTTCGGGTTCGGATTCGATTGCGGTCTGAAATCGGCATTGTCTGTCTTCTCGGTTGTCCTTGGCCTAAAGTCTCCGCTCACACGCGCTCGCTTTACGGGCCTGTCGCCGGAATCGTGAAATTCGGGGCTCTTGGACACGCGTGCCTTCCTTGGGCCCAGTTCTATGCGGTTCACGTTTGTCGCATTCTCGACCGTCTTCTTGGGTACTGCCTCGCCGTTCAGTCGCGCTGTAGCCTTGGTGTGCCAGTTCTGTGCCGCCTTCTTCGCAGTGAGCCGGCTCTTCCAGTTGCCGCCTTTGAAGGTCGGTTTCGCGATAATGCCGCTGTCTGGTATGGAGAAGTTGAGGAGCATGCCATCGTCGGCCATCTTGTGCTATGTCGTCGCGTATGGGCGTGAATAAGGCGGGGTGTTGTTGCGTAAGAGAGGGAAATCTCGAACCTGGGATCTTTTTAGTGGGGCACTAGGCTCAGATGGGCGTTCCCTCCCATGATGGGACCTTCAGCGCAGAAACGAGTCGTCTTGACCTTTCTCAACTTGATCACCATGGCTGCCTTTTCGCTGACTCTTTGCGCTCTGTCCCCTCACAAGCTGCGAGGGACAAATCGTCGCATCTTCCCCGTTTTTGCGCGACTCCACAACTAAGGCAGAGCTCAGTCCGCGACACCTCCGCAACTCTCCGCAATGGCATCACTCCGTTACGCAGCCGGTGAGTGCGCTCCTCGACGCACGCCATTGAACCAAACAACTAACACTACGCAGTACCGATAGCGCGACGATGCGTGTCAAGGGGCTTTTCGCGTGCATTGCGAGTTCCTGCGAGCCACGGCATTCGGTGTCTGTCCACGAGCCCATCACTGCGTAATGCCTCGCCCTCCGCAGCCCAAACGCACATCTTCCGCGATGTCGCGCCTTTACGAGACTACCGCCGACATCTCCGCTCCGACAATCGTACAGTTGGCCTTGTCCCAACCATGGGTGCCCTGCACGAGGGCCATGTCTCGCTCATGCGTCACGCAGCCGCTGAGAATACCGATGTCTTCGTTACCATCTACGTGAATCCTACACAATTCGGACTGAATGAGGATCTCGCGTCCTACCCGAAGACCTGGGAGGCGGACATGCAAGTGTTGGAAGACTTGAACCAGGAACTGGCGACTGCAAACCAGGGACGCGTGACAGCTGTCTTCGCACCAACCACAAAGACCATGTACCCTACACTGCCACCCGACAGCAGCATACCAGGTGTAGGGAGCTTCATTGAGATGCGTCCACTTGGCCAGCTATTAGAGGGCGCGTCAAGACCTGTTTTCTTCCGCGGCGTAGCAACTGTATGCATGAAGCTCTTCAACATCTGCGCCCCAGATCGCGTCTACTTTGGGCAGAAAGATGTCCAGCAAACCCGCGTTATCAAGCGACTGATTCAAGACTTTCACTTGGACACGAGCCTGCGCATCATCCCGACGTCCAGGGAATCAGACGGACTTGCACTATCTTCACGCAATGTCTATCTCGGCGCACGACGTCGCAGTGTTGGCATCGTTCTCAACCAAGCGCTTCGCAAAGCAGAGCTACAGTACAAGAATGGTATGAGGCTGCGGAACGACGTCCTCTGGCCTGCATTCGACCACGGCAATATGACACTGCTTGAGCAAGAGCACATGGAACCTAGCAAACGCGCCAAGTTTGAGGTTGACTATATTAGTCTTGCAGACCCTGACACCATGGAGGAGATTGATCAGATTGACGATTCGAGAGGCGCCATTCTCAGTGGTGCGGTAAAAATGCTCCCGGTCGAAGATCCGCAAGACGGTGAGGATTTAGGTCAGTTGGATGCTGAAGGTCGCCAGGTACCTGTGCGCTTGATCGACAATCTGATTCTAAATCCAATGAGATAGACTAGTCTCATCAATATGCCTGGTTATGAATAAAATCTAGATATCAAACTTGGAGTACGAGAATCCGCCGTGGTTGTGGAGGCAGGACACTGTGTACAATTCAATCGGATGTTATAACACCACTGAACTGTTCCTGTCCCGTCCTATCATGACGTGTTGACATACGTCTCTTGCATCTAGATTCCGTGGAGACTCTTTGATCGCCATCATTGTTGCTTTGCTCGATTACATGAGTACGAATGTCATGGCCACCTAGGCTGCGACCCTTTGTTACATGATGCCCCTTGGTAGAGACGATCTCATGCACTCGCAACTGGCATTCCCCCATATCTTAAGCCGCAGTTGCTTGATGCTTGGCTTCTTCTGCTCTAGTCTTATGCACCATAAACATTTTATTTGTGCTTAGTAAGTTCCCTTCCCTTGCCTTTGTGTTTGATTTTGGGGTCTTTTTTTGTTGGAAATTGCGACTGAGACGAGGAAGGGCCTCATTAGCGGTTCGGAGATGAAATGTATATAAGATATAACAACGTCGGTGGCTCTGAAGCGACAAGGCCTCCCAATATAGGGCAGTTAGTGAAAATAAACTACAGATCACTTTAGCTGCTACAGAAGGTCGGCATGCCGAGCCCGCCAACTCTCACCTGTTCTTCGACACGTCTGTTTAAGCTTTCGGTCGTTCCCCTACTTACAATGCTCACTTTACCAAGAACCGCTTCATCTCCGTGAGTGCAGTCATTCTGCAAGCCATTGTAATCCTTCATCTTCGCCTCTACCCGTCCGCGCATCTGCCACCAACATAATCTCATCGTACATATCTTACGCATAGCGTCATCAAAGGTGGTGTAGATCTCGACGGCCCGCAAACCCACAAGCAAGCCTGCTTCCTGCACCACCAACATCTCTTTAAGCGCCGGCAATGCTCATTAAGGATCGTCCCTGCATAATTCCATCCTTCTTCTAGAAGGTAGTTCGAAGAGATAATGCTAATTTTGGTGACGGGTGGCTTGACGTGGTCGTCGTGTAGATAGCCGATTGGTGGATAAAAGACGTTGTGGCGTTCTCAAAGACCGGTGGGAGATTTGAGAACAATAGACGCAAATCCTGAAAGGGTCGATATAAGTGCAAGAGAAGTTCTGGCAATTTCTAGTTTTGCGGAAATATGCCCTTAACATTGGGACGTGCGACCTGCGGAGATGAGAGTGTGTCTAGGGGGCTGAATAGATCCATCGAGAACAGCAGGTGGAATGTGAGGATGACGGAAACTTGAAGAGGTGTCGTGCAGAGAACCAGGAAGACTTTGGTAGGAAAGGGAGAGAAAGACACGCTTAAGAAGACAAAAAATACAAGACGATCTCGACGAGGATGGCATACTCGATCGATGGGCCACGATGCTCCTCCGACATGGCTCGCATTCCAAGTACCGGCGCCAGTGTGAACTCATCCTACTGCACAGAAGCAAGAAGGCAATCGACAGGAGTATGAGAACAAAGTGACGTTTGCAGCAGGTTGACCGGTCCTACTCCATTGTTGTCAGGCACGTACGCCCTTCTCTTTGGACACACAAGCCTCCATAGACATGTCGGAGGCAGAGCCATCTAGTCAACCACACGAAACAGGCATTAGGACTGATGAATGTACGAAAGATTGGAAGAGCGATGTTGAAGAGAAGATGAAGAAAGCGCACGTGGTAGTGGCCGCCGTTAGGTCAGTGGTACGACAACGTCATCTGGAAAACCGAGCGGCCCAAGCTCTGATGTCGCGTCTTCAATACACTCATCTCAGGACACTGCAAACTCGATGCACCAATCTTCGTCAAACACGCCATAACCCTCTCTCTCTCTCTCTCTCTCTCTCAACACATCGGCATATCACCAGACGCAGTCTGAATCACCCCGATGCTTACTATTCGGTCCGAGACATATTGAACGCCCTCACCTAGATCACCTTCAAATTATTCTGTATACTTACAATTACGTGGCGCTTTCAGGAACCTGATGGCTACTAGTGAGTTCGCTGTTCTGACAGTACTACTATAGCTGCAGCATCACGTATACCTCTATAGTTCATCGTTTAAGACCTCCACAAGACACGTTACGTTATTGATCACACTGATTCAAGTCTAGTGTATCTACACCCCACCGCTACAGGGTGCAAATATTCTTGAGAATGTGCTGCAGTCTGACCAGATATAGCCAAACGCACGATCAAACCTAGAAGTCTCTCGCAGCTGTGCGACCGATGTTTAGATATTAACATATAAACTTCGCATATAACGACCCGCTCTGAGCCAGGACTCAGTTCCGTACGACCACGTTTCCCCACGCTGCGCTTCGTTGCCGCAATCAGCCTCCTCCCGGAAGATCACGGCTAATTTCTGAAGCTTACCTCTTTTGAGCTTCAAACAACGATGAAGTAAGAACTCTGCGTTCAGAGCAAACTCCGTCAACTTCCGACTACCTCGAGGTGCTTTCCTATGCAGTACCTGTGAAAAGTGGACTTTCGTCCCATACTGAACATCACTCTGCTGTGTGGGGCACGGGCTTCGCGGATCTGTCGAAGCTGTTCGGCTTCGTAAATCATCTAACCTACGACATTGCACCTTGGCAAACCTGGGGAATATTGCCGGTAACCCTGCGTTTGTCGCATACCCCACATCTTAAGCACAAGGCTAAGAGCGCAAATGGCATGCTTAACAGTCCTACACCATGACAATACCAGGATCCAAGAAAAACACGGTTTCGGAAGGCTTCTCGAAGGCTTTAATTACTCGAGGACGCCAGGGCCGATGGTCCACGAACCTGTTCATATATCGTAGTCTGATCAAGGGTGCCCGGTAGGACCCTACATGTAGCTATAGGTAACTATAGGTATCTGTAGGTTACCATCGGTATGTGGAGTTCCACTCCCGTCAAAAGCATAACTACAGGCATACGCGTTCGCAGCTGACTCGCTCTCGCATTCGTAATATCGATCGTCTGTTATAATACCGCCCCACGAATTATGTGTGCGCCATTCATCAAAGCGCTGTTCCGAAAGCCTTGGGCACAACTTAGGGTCTGACTCTTGTGTCCGACGCAATCGTGTTAGCACAATTGCTTTAGATCATGCCGCCCGCTGCTCGTCAAAGGGACGAGATCCCGGTATCGTTGGTGCCACATCCCGTATCTAGAATACAATCTTGGGATGTCACTACTGACCTTTCCATCATCACTGACATCTATCCGAAGCTTTTCGGCATGACAACCAGGGAACTGAATGTTGTTAAAAGCGACTTTGATAGCGATAGGAAGTTCGATCGAAGGGACGCCCGAAGTGAGATCCGCATAATTGCGTAGATATACGCGACGCTTCCAAACCGATCCAGCACATCCGCAGTAGCCTCAGGCTAGTCAAACGTGGCCGGCTGAAGGTCTGGATGTGGCTCCCGATACCGAAAAGCTCAGGTCAAAGTTATGCAACCATTATCAACCCAATTATTGTCTGTGGAGGACATGATTGGTTACAAAGAGAGCTTCATCGACCAAAGGCAACACTGGGTGATAGTTGGCGTCCACTCTGCATTAGTGACGACTGTTATTTGTCCAGTTTCTCGGAAAGGGGAGATTTCTGCAGGTGCTAGGGCCGTACCGCTGTTGCCTTTGGTGACTTTGCGAACAGGTAGTCTCGAAGTGCATGAGCGCGCTCACTTGACCTGAAGCGGCCCTCGGATCCTGCCAACGCAGACTTAGTAGCCACTTTCGGAACCATACTCTAGCACTCCATGTGCTAGCAAAGCAGCTGCCTGAGCTGACTTTACTGCTTTGGTACAGTAGAATGCTTCGAGAGTTTTACCAACCAAGACATCGCAACGACTTCGGGGAGCTCGAACCTACAGTTACTACCTGGGTACAAGGATGCTAGTAGTGCACCGGTGATGCCGAACGCAACGGCGCACGGTTCTTACATCGGGACAAATCTTATGGATCCTTCGTAAAGGTATCTGCGACGTAAGGCTGACATGTGAAGATTGATAACCTTGCGAAGGGATTGTGATGTGCCTTACTTCTCGTCAGAGTTCTTCGACGACGTTGTGATACCTCCTTACAGTATGCTGCGTGTAAGCAGCCTTCCTCGGGACGACCCTCTACACAGCTAAGGATAGTCGACGCCTTTCATCGGTCATCTGCGACTCTGACATCGCTTAGCCCAATGTTACGCCATTGTAGGGACTAGGTTTGACTCTGCTCGACCTAGCAAACTATCTATATCATAGGTCTGATATACATGTGGCTGACGCCCGCGTCCTCTACCAAGACTGTTCGACCCGCTATCAGGCTAAATGCTGACAACGGGCCAAAACGGTCAAATATCCACTTTTCATATCCCTGTCGTTACCACAAAGATCATCCCTGTTTGCTGATTATCAAGATCTAGCAAATGACAGACAAGCACGCAAGCGTCGAAAGTTACTCGAGGGTACAACCGAGCTGCAACCAGTGGAGGGATACCCATGTGCCCGAACAGTCAACCCCTACTTACCACGTTCCCCACATCCTGACGTGTCGATCGTGTAGGTCGCTTCTACTTGTGGCGGGTTGTGGAAGCGCTCTAAGTTGCTGTCGCGCGCGTCTCGTACTCCATCGCGTGCTACGATCTTAGCCACCATCGCATGTTGTCTCATTTCGGTCATAGTCGACGGAGCTCAATGTTCTTTCTAAGCCAAAGCAGCACGGAATTGGCGCACCACATGCAAGCCTCACGCCAGCCGCACGCCATCTGACTGATCGAGAGCGTACATGTCCGAACAACCTCAGGTCGACGCCTAGGCAGCCGACATCGCCATGAGCAGACGCCAAGAGTGGGCTATGATGGCACCAAGTCATAGCAGACTCAAGCTTGAACGTACTATCCGATACCCAGAAAAACCGGTTCCAGTTGCCCGCATGCCGCAACGGCTCGCGACGATCTGTCAGAGAATGACCTGTTTCCTTAAAAGAGGCCGCAATTCCGGATCGTGGCTGACTCCTCGAACACCGACCAGCCAGTAATCCTTTGCTAGCTCACTGCGTTCCGAGTTTTTGGAATCCACGTTAATTGTCCAACGTCACCACACGGCAGACGCATGGCCTGCAGAGCGCGTGCCACGCGCTTTGACACTGTCTCAGTATTCTCCGCATGCGAACTCATACGGCAGTGTACAGTGCGGCGTGTGGGGTCTTGTTGCCCGATGCACGCCTTCTCCTTTCTTTTCATCTAAAGAAATGAGCCCCTCAGTATGTTGAAGCTTCCAAAGAAGCCCTAAAATGTGGAGAAGCGTGTCGAGAGTATGGCGCTTGCCCAGGCCACATGGCGCAGACGTGGAGATGGAATGGCTAGATTGATCCGGTATTGCACAAAACACTACCGTGCAGGACTGCGGTGTCACCATGAATTTTCTTGTCCTGGGTTCGTCATTCCCTTCGCACTGGGTCATGCACAGATGTAGCGGAGAGTAGGGAGAGATTCCGGCTGAGGTGTGCCAATGATGAAGAGGCTTGCAGCTTGCGTCTCGTATAATTCTTCTTTCAGAGTTGTAAAGTTGAGGGCATTCACAACTTTTGAATAACGGTGCTAAGACAAGTCATACACTGTTGTCTGCACAAGCTTCAGAGTCCTTGCGACAATAAGTCATGGGCGTACAACCTATCGTTCTTGATATGCACCTTGCGCTTCGAAGTTTTGTCATTACCTGCAAGAAGGCCTGGTGGGCCCATGACAAGTGGTTGACTTTATATTACTAATGTGGGTTGCTGCAAGCCTGAAGCTTTACAAGAAATGTCCTCGTCGCATGCAAGGGCTCAAGCAGGAGGGCTCTTCTGGAGGTGCGGGCGGTCGCTGATCCGTAAAGTCCCAGGCACTCCATACAGTTCTGGTCAAAAATGCTGCACCACCAAGGCTCAACAGATCTGGGGTACATAACAAGGCAATACTACATGCATCTCCTCGTGTAGTGTTGGTCAGGCGGTCTCCGTGACCCATGTTTCATCGACATTTACCTACGATGGAAAAGGATCACTCCTGACCAATCGAATTACAAGTCTGAAAGAGCTCGCTCCCCAACAATCATCAACAATTCTGCCCTACGTCTGGCATGTGGTGGTATTTCCATCTCCTTACTCTACTTAGTACACTTGTAGTCTCAAATGCATATATAGCACGTCCTGTACTCCTCGTTCAGACATGACCGGTTTCCGGAAATCATCGAAATCTCGCTGGTTAGGGTATTGGACTGAGAAGCGGAGATCTGGTATGCTGACTTGAGAAACGGCCGTATGTCGCGCATTTGGCAACGGGAGTGGTTACAATACATTAGGTGTCCAAGTACTGGCGTTGCTTGGTACGCTCCACGCATATCCTTTTGACTTGTTGCAACATCCTTCAACTGAGCAGGGTCAGCTCGACTTTCCTAATATATGCTTGAAGTAACAGCTTAATTGCTCAGATCTACGATGTGCTCCAGTTGTGAGTCCGCAGTAGGCATGCTCCGATGAAGTGCTGTCATTCAAGGGCTCCCATCCTCATTAATCGACACGCCACCATTACAGGCATCGCATCTCACCATGAATGGCCAGCAGATTGTGCGGCACGGCCATCAGCACAACATACGCCAGGCACGCGCGACCCACACGCCGGTTTGATCACTCCGTCTCGAGTACAGAGCTATGTGTTGTATTCTGAGGTAGCAGTCGCTCTCTGGTCCTTGGTTCAGTCAAAGATCTAACGAAGGAAGCTTAGAGCTCGGTAACCGCAGGGGTGTACTCTTGAAACATCAACCCTGGCTATAGCACGTCAAAACAACGAGCTAGATGGGCGCCTGTCCACAGAACACGGCTATGACAAGCGGTCATGGTAGCAATGTTGACGAATTGTTGGCACGGTATAGCGCCTTCTTCCCTACTTTGATAGGACGTAATGTTATGTGGCTCTGCTTAGTTCGTACGCGCTGAACATGAAATTAGGTTGGTGAATGGACGATTGCATGGGGTTGATTGAGATTGTCTGGTGCGTATGTACGCGAGGTGGGATGATCGCAGCAAGCTATTGACTAATCCACTATTCTCCACCGCGTTCTAGAAGCGAAGTCAGGAGACGAAGGCCCTTCCGAAGGTCTACAAGAGGCTAACATGGAACTTCGGAGTAACTATACCCGAGTCAACGAACGAAAGATACGCGGAGGAACTTGCGCCTTTCGAGATATGACGCGATGCATGTGAAGGGGGACGTGGAGCAAGATGGCGTGCATAAAGTTTGGTACAAGAACGCCCATCGCAACCATCGCGCCGCAAGCCCGAACACCAATATCTCAAGGGGCGAACCCATTATGTTATAACACCGATAACCAGTATACATGAGGTCATACACCACACTAATCGTGAGCGTCCAACCCAAACATAGCTAAGTGGAAGTCACACCGCAAATGACCCGTGCGCCGGAGGAAAGGAAAGCAAAACGAACAAAGCGAAGAACAGCGCAATGTTGGGGTATCGGGTAATGCTAAAACGCACAAAGGATGAGCAAGGTGGCAGGCAAAGCTGTCTTCAAACAGACCACATGTCTCAGCCAAGTTCGAAAGAATTTTGACCGCCAAACAGCGAGTGGAAAGGGCGTGTATTGCTATGTTGTCGCAAAATGCGGTGTTATGTTTCCGGGACGACTGGGGTCGATGACAGCGGCGAAGGATGCGCGAAGCGAAGCGAAGCTCAAACGAGGCTTAGAGTGCAAGCCCTGTGCCGTCGCCGCTCCAGCGGTAGAGGCTCAACATCTCGCGTCGACGCTGCTGTGCAGGTTCGGCATGTTCATCCATGCCGCGGCCGCGCACTTGCTGCAAAGCAGAGCGCATGACTTTACGGAAATTTCGCTGTAGAATGTTTGTTAGCATGGACCCTCGTTCTTGGCATCATGCAGTTGTGCTAGGAGCAGCAAAGAATGATTACAGGACTCAAGAATGATGGATAGTTCGAGACACTTACTTGGTATTCTGTATTGAGGGTGACGATACATGCCTCATGCGCGCGTACGATAACTTCGCATGCTCGCACGATGTTTGGGCTTGCCTCTCCTTGCAGTTTGTCGGCGATGAGGAGCAGCAGAAAGCTGCCCTGCAAGAGGTAGATACCAAAAAAGAATGGCATGAAGCTCAAATCAGGATCATACTCCAGTATCTCATTCAAAGCTTCGGCGGCTGATACTGCATGACCGGTGGCGTCGACGAAACTCTGCGACGATATCCAAAGATCGTTGTCATCGAGGAGCGAGATGGGATCCCATTTACCATTAAGCAAGATGTGAAGCGTATGCATAAGGTGCGTACCATAGGCCTCCACAATCTTAGCATGCATCAGTGACTCCTGCGCTCTAGACATCGTAGAGTTGACGGACCGGCCAGACGGTGTGCCGGGATGTGCCGGCTCGTGTTCCGCGTTGGCCTCGTTCACTGCGCGACTTCGTAGCTCTTTTAGCGATTGTCCGTAAACTACGAGCTGTTGGCTGATTTCAAGCGCGTGATGATCCCAGTCGGTCTTCGTTCCAAAGCGGGGATGGTTGCGAGCATGGTACAGGTCGGTAATTTCTCCAAGGATGGTCATCAAAGGAAGGAAAAATCCGAAAATGGAGTGTCCGGTGCACTCAAAGGCAGGCCCTCGTCTGCGAAATGTGGAATCTGAAAACGATTGAGCGGAGTCCTCGAAGAATTCGCCAGATTGCCATACGTTATCGTCAAGTGGCTGCAGAAGGCCCGAACATTCGACGTCTAATAAAGACAAAGGTCTGTTGTAGCATAACGCTAGGTGGCTGTTGAGCGATCAGCGTATGTCGACTGGTAGGCTTGGTATATGGGCAAGAACTTCGGCAGAAGTCAAGCGATATCTCTTTATGGGTTGCCACGGGTGACAAAGGTCAGATGGCTTACCGATCAACAGTGAACAGCAGCCACCATATACGTCTGCGCTCTTCTCTTTGCTCTTCTGTAAAGTCACCCGGTGTGTGTTGAGTGGTCGAATATCCTGCGCCTATATGTTCCGCGTCGAGATCTCCCGGTGCATCGGCGTCATTTGGTTCGGGAGGTGGCGTGACAGGCACTTCCTTGCCCAGCTTGAGTTCTCTAGCCAGTGACCAAGCCGCGTTCCACCAGCGCAGTGATGCCGCCTTGTATTCGCTTGCCGAGATCACTATGGCCAAATGCATATAAGTCGCTATATCATCCAGGCCTCCTGGCGCACCCGCTGATGATTGCCGTGTTAGTTGGAAGAGAACGCAAAATCTTGAAGTGTATGCGTGACTTACGTAGACCAATATCAGAATCCTGTGAAGGTATACCGAAGCCACCCATAGTAACGCCACTGACCATACCACTACCATTGAATGCCGTAGGGCTAGCGTCGGGGCCACCTGGTGTTTGATGCACAAGGGGCTTCAAAAGACTGATAGTGAGGTTGATAAGCTTCTCCGATAACTGGCTCCGCGCCGATGGAGATGAAGACAAATATGGGGACTCGCTTGTCAGGCAGCCAATCCATAGCATACTGGCAAGCAATGCTGGACTGCACACGCGGGGGTTGTTGGTTCGGAGAAAGGATCGTTTTCGGAAGACGTAGCCTAGTACGTAAGGGGAGACTGGTTGCATAAAGGCAGTTGAAGAACTCTGGAAATAGAGTTCAAGTAAGTCGCAAGCTAATGATATCGGCATGACGTTTGCGAGATGTGGTACTAACGGCTGCAAAACAGGATATCTCAACTGTTGAGAAGGATTCTGGTGTTGTGCGCCAGGATACATGGTTGCGGAAGGCGAAGGTAGCATCCAGCCTGGAGATCCATCAACTGGAGAATGAGCCATGTAGCCCATGTTGGACGCCTCTTCATGAATCCTGAAAGTATTCGCTGGCGCTTGTGTATGTGCGCTTTGCGGGCTCATCATGCTGTAGGGGCTGTCAGAGTATTCGATTCCATGACCATGAGAGGGTAAGACAGGATGCATTCCAGGCTGCATCATCTGGAGTGGTGACTGGTAGGTAAGATTCCGGTGATACTCTTCCATGGACGTGTACTCAGGCATGGGGTTGTGCATGGGTAGCCCTTGAGTCTGAATCCGGGGCGGCTGCATAGGATGTATAGATTGCATGCTTTCAGTCATATGATGATGCATCTCAGCTTCTGGCATACTGTCAATTGCGCTCATGCTCATCGTCCTGTTCTGGTAGATTGGGGCGGCGTCCATCTCGGCTCTTGTTGTTGCGATACTGGCCGACCGACCGGACGGCTCTGGAAGAGATCTTTGGCCTTCAGGAAGTTTAGGACTACCGCTATGAATAGACTCGGCAGCTTTATCCGAGGATTGTGGGGTGCTGGACTCCTCAGACTTGGGCGCGCCACTCCCCCCTGCGGCGGTCGCAGCTTGTTGCTGAGCAAGATCCTTCCGCGATGCTTTTCCGCGTTTCTTGCGCTCACGAATGTACTCGCAAGTCAATCCGAATTCTGATATAGTGTTAGCCAAGCTGTCAGGCGCGGTAGTACCTGAGTGATGAGAAGTGAACAGCAGCTCTAGCCAGATGATCCAAGAGCCTCTAGCGCACGTTACAAAAGTGACTTTTGGTGATCTGGCTAGATGGCTATCATCTCGGTTCAATCGTGGCCGACCTTTTCATACTCATTCAAAACGTACCTATACAATGCGCACACTGCTCAGCTTATTAGCATGCTTGTTCACGAGGTGCAAGTCTGCGTGAAGACTTACAGATTGTCTACCATCGCACTTGGTTCGTAACTGGTTACACTGATCACAAGCCCGACTGATCCTACGTCGTACGGGTCCAGATGTTGAGTTACCTCGTCCTGATCGTTCGTGGAGCATCTCTCGCTGGTGTCGAGGCGCTATTGGACCGCTGGCGTACGGCAATCGATGAGGCTTGACAATGGCTTTGCCGTTTGGTAATACATGCCGATTTTGGTGGAACTGTAGACCTGCGTATTGTGATGTATGCGCGAGGGTGTCGAGTGGAGACTGTGCCATATGCTGGGCGGCAAGATGATGATGTTGATGTTCGACCATGTTCGGGGCGGGGAGGTGGCTGAACGCCGAGGGGTATTGATGGAGATTCGTGGAAAGCATAACTGCGTTCTAGCGTCCGTCTCCACCACAATTCCACCACTCGAGGGCAGATCTTGAAGTGTCAATGACGGGAGGAGCAACAATGCAGTCGGAGTTGAGATTGTTCAACGGGTGGCGAAGGGCGAAGAGCTGGCAACAAGGCTGAGAGGTGTCAGCACAGGACTGGGTTCCAAGGTTATGTCGTCGAGGGACGTCAAAAAAAGATATGCAGGTCAGTTGTCCACACGCCGTCTTTTGACCACTGCTGTGCGCCTGGGGTACCATATAGCACTCGGTCGCTACTGTCTCCGCCTTACCGCTGGATCTTAGTGGACGCAGTGGGGTATAATACAGAACTGTCCAGTGCCTGGAGGTGCAGGGTGAGAATACCGAATCGGCATGGGCAGACAGGTCCTTTCTCCGGGACCAGCTGCATCGTGCGTCAGAGACGTCTCTGGCCACATGCTGCAAACGAGATGGGCAGCAGGGCACGCAGGTTCGTGCGTGCGTGCGTCCAGGAGTCTGAGATGGTCAACTCGCCTTCCGTTCTCCCATCTCCAGTTTGAGCAATTCACCCCTGCACGACCAGGATCTTGCTGCACACCAACATTCCACGTTGAGCACAGTCCACGAAAGCCGCTGGATCTTCGTTGCCGCGGGCTCGAACGGATACATCCCAGAATTTTCGCTGCAGGTTAGACTCGCAATCAAAAGCCATATTGGTTGATCGGTGCCATCCCGACCCTATATGCGGCGTCTTAAGAAAAGCGGCGTACCGATGCCGGCTCAACAAGTACCTTGGGGTACCTGCCCGTGCTCAGGACCCACCTACTACCACACCTTCGCCCGTTTCCCGTTGCTGAGCGATCAGAACAAGGTGCCAGGTTGTGATTGGCGACCGCAGCCCGTGTTGCAGTGCGTCCGTTAGCAGACGAGCCGCTGACAGCACGGGACCTGGCAGTCTCCGCCATCGCCCAGATTCCTCTCGACGCGACCACCACGGGACAGCCATTCCTTGGTCGCAGCCCGAGTACCCTGACAACCAGCGCTACCCGCCATGCTGCCGGTCATCTGCACCCCAGCGAATTATCCTCCATTTGTCGCAGCCTGCGCTGATCGCTCACATCCCTTTCATGTACACACACCTGTCATGGTACATATATGATGTTAAGTAAGAGGCTGAAGAGGGATTCTGGCCGCTTCCAAATGTTCTCTCTTCTGCTCGATTACTCAACGAGAACGAGCATAAAAAAAGACCGTCCCCTAAGCAACTCGCTTACGCTGACGCTGAAGACCTAGACGATTTTCGTATGACAGTCTATTCTCATATCCACTTCGGTAATGCACGTTATGTGCTGCTCCATGACCACGGACAATCCAGGTTCGCCACCTGCAGTGGCAGATGTATGTATGCCAAGCCGAAGCACGAATTGACCTGGTGTGCACAAATTCTCGTCTATAACACGTTGTTTTATGACATCAAGTGCGGGATTACCTGGCCTGCACAACGGTTGTTCGAAGCGAGTGGCGCGACTGATGCTAACGAGCTCACGCTATGCGCCCATCTTCTCTACGGTACGGCCTGCTCCGCTCAAATCGTTAGAGCGGACATCCATAGTTTGGTAACGAAGGCGTTTCGCTTCAGCAAGGCTGAGTAGAAAGTCATTAGCTCCTTGGATAGCTGCCTGCAGGGTGCCCTGTGACTACACGTCTAGCTGACGGATCTCCACAGTTGACACTGGGCGACAACGCCGTGGAACTAGCGATGGCACCGCGTCTCGACTGTGTACTCTTGTATGTGGTGGCTTAGAAGTGCTCTGTCGACAACACTGCTCGCATTCACAACAGCAACGTTCCGCACTCAGTGATGTGTGTGCAGAATCGCAGTCTTAGGTCGCGAGGAGTATCTCAGTAACGGTTTATGTTAATTGAAGCTACTGTTAACAGAACGGTCCTGAAACAAACAGCCCTAGATATAGGAGTAAAACTAAATGAGTGCGTTGAAACTATACTCGTTGTCTTTTCTGTTACAAGATAGATACCCCACTGGTCTTGACAAGCAAAGAACGTTGATAAGAACAACTCAAACGTTCTGTCAAAGCTATCGTTCAGGGGACCACCTCAGAGTACTATAGGCCAGAACATGATACCAGACCTGGGGTTTTGGCAGAACGAGGGCCGAGAAGCCTGTTCTACGCCGGTTCGAAAACGGCTGCAAATCTCCGCAATATTAATAGAAGTAACGCGACCAGTCCAAGTCGTTCATAATACGGTAAGCTCTTCGCGTATTGCGAATGTCTGGCAATATCTTATCAGAAGCCGATATAGATGTCGCGTATTCCTCTAATTCAAGCAGCCCAGCCAAGTGGCCGGTGTTGGACCGTCACGAAGGCTTATTTGCCTTCGTTTCTGACCACTTTTGCTATTGCTGTATCGAAGTCTCCCAGTCGTACTTGTTGGTTAGGCATCTACAGCAATGACCGGTGAAAAGGCGTGAGGGAAGCAGATAATCTAGCAGTATTTCGAGCGCTTCAGGATGTTCAAGACGCATTTCCGTGCTAGAGCGCCTCGAATACATTATCTCGGGCTCATATTAATCGTATTTCGTAGTAAATTCATATACCTACCTGCACGCTGCCTGATAGACATGAGAGGCTTTAATACGGCCGCAAAACTGCGTAAGAACAGCTTCTCCAAATCGCGATATCTTTGCTGCTGCCCAGTCGTTCGAAATGATGAACTCAGCCTAGTGGGTTTGATGCTGGCGACCTAGAAGTGAGTCGATGAAGCCAATATCTTTACGCATATTCCAGTTCTCTTATCATAGCACCGTGTCAATAATAGTGAAGGGTTTCTAGAGGCAACATGTACGATGGTAAGCTAGGAGAAGGCAGCGAAGAGGTCTGTCAAGTTCTCTTCAGCAGGGGCACATGCCCTAGGATCGAGAAACCAGACCAAACTCTGCAAGAGGTACCCCTAGCCTAACATAAGCGCCTCGACTGTTCTGGGCTGTTTTTTATCTGCAGACTGGAATCAAAAGAGTGAAATACGCAAGGCATTACGGCCCCACCGCTCCGACCTAGGCTGAGTTTGGTGATTTCTAGTTATTGCGCGTGCAGCTTTCTGACGACAACGCCGCATGCACCGCGTGGACTTTATTGATGAGCGCAAGCGAGGGCCGTTCATGCCGCCAAGCTGTGCGCCGTAACTAGAGCTATGTATAACAGTCGATCTTGTGCAGTGCAGGCTGACGATCGAGGTCTGGTCTGAATTTGCCATTGCTGCCTTCCACTGGCTGACAGACTGAAAGCTCACGAAGCTTCCAGAAACCAGGGGCGACAAGATGGACGCCATACAACTTGCATGAACGACCTTAGTAAAACCCGTCGATTGAACGTAATCCCTTCAAAAGGTTGCAAGATAGCTGAGTGACTTCATATACAAGCCTGCTCGTCCCTCCAAAGGCTTTGGGACAGAAAAGTGATAGAAGTTAGTGTAATCAGCGTAAATGAGAGGAAAGGTCTACGAAGCGACGTCCCCCAAAAGAGCCATACGGTTCTCTTTCTGACGCTCCGCTCGAGACACTGCCTGCTTGATGCGAAGCCAGCCCTATGAATATCGTTTCCAGCAAGGAGGGTGTAATCGGTACACCTGCCAGATTCTTGTAGCTGGTCTCTTAACACTGCGCATGTGGGCCCCGTACGATCTGGCTGTGTGGATGAATCGGCAATGCCGCACATCTTGCTCGACATCTTGTTCATAGATGGATGGGGCGTTGATCAGTACCATCATTTCATGGTTGGTGGCTTGCGGCGCGGGTCTTTGGCTTTCGTACATAATAGCAGCATGTCAGTGAGGCAATCAGAAAAGGCCCGAATCCACACTATCAGCACTTCAGCAACTTGACTTCAGCCACGATCGTCTCCGATTAAGTGAGGGAGGAAGGCCACGTGTGCTTGTAGATTACCAAGTTTGCGGAGGATGGTACGGGCAAGTCAATGCCTACGGCGTACTAAAACACTGGAGGGGTACCAGTTGACAATTCTTCTGTAATACTGGTACAGGAATCGCTTCTTCGTTATTTATCTAAAAACCGCGTTATCTCGATAACAGTCGTCAGAGAGCTCACTGATATCTATTGAAGGCGGGTATGGGAGTCCGTTTTTCGGCGCAAGCTGTGAATGTCCTCCACTAAAGTGGGACGTGCACGAGCTAGTGTTAGCCTGTCATACGTCATCTCCGATGTTACTGCGGGCAAAGCCTCAACTCAAAATTAACTGCTCGCAAGACGCCACTAGATCAACACTGGTCATTGCTCACAGTGCATCTCCATCTCAATTTATCCAAATAACTTTCGTACCAAGAACACGCCACCGCCATGTCGCTGGAAAAGATTACGACCATCTCTCCCATTACGAACAAGCCAGTTCTCACACGCAATGGCCTCTCAGATGCAGATCTCCAATCTTTACCTGAGACAGCCGTAGCTGCGTTCGAGTCCTATCGTCGCACATCCCTCACTGAGAGGCAGGACATTGTCAAGAAAGCCCTGAAGCTTCTCAATGATCGCCAGGATGTGCTGGGAAAGGAAATTACTGAGCAGATGGGCCGCCCCATTGCGTATACCGCGAAGGAAGTTACGACTGCAGTTATGCGCGGCGAGTATCTACTCAAGATCAGTGAAGATACGCTCAAAGACACTCCAGGCGAGGCGGAAAAAGGCTTCAAGCGTTACATCAAGAAAGTTCCGCTTGGGCCGGTACTGATCTTGTTCCCGTGGAATGTGCGTGTGGCGACAGCCTCTGATTGCTCCGCACATGCTGACTTTACCTGCAGTACCCGTATCTAACCCTCATCAACTCGCTAGTACCTGCCCTACTTGCCGGTAATTCGGTCATCCTGAAGCCTTCCCCACAAACGCCGACCAGTGCCGAGCAGATCCAGCAGATCTTCAAAGAAGCCGGTTTACCAGACGGTGTGCTTCAAATCTTTCACAGCGGATCCATTACCCAGATCGAGGCAATTGCGCGCTCACCCAAGATCCAGCTGGTTTGCTTCACCGGTTCAGTAGCCAACGGCCTTGCGGTTCAGCAGGCTGCAAATGATCGTGTACCACTTCGAGTAGGTCTTGAACTTGGAGGCAAGGATCCTGCATATGTGCGTTCCGACGTTGATGTCAAGTGGGCTGCCGAAGAGCTTGTAGACGGCGCTGTCTTTAACTCAGGTCAGAGTTGCTGCAGTGTCGAGAGGGTATATGTGGACGAGAAAATTCATGACGAATTTGTATCAGCACTTCAGGATGTACTCAGTGGGTACAGACTCGGCGACCCATTCGACAAGAGCACGCACGTCGGTCCGGTCGTCTCAAAACGTTCGGCAGAAACCATTCAGGCGCACATCAAGGACGCTCTGGAGAAGGGTGCCAAGAACGCTACTCCAGACAATGCCACATTCAAGAACCCACCTGCAGATGGCAACTACGTCGCTCCGACGCTTCTGACGGATGTCACGCATGATATGACTGTGATGACAGAGGAGACATTCGGTCCCGTGATCCCAGTCATGAAGGTCAAGGGCGACGCAGAGGCAGTTAAGCTGATGAACGACAGCCAATTTGGACTGACAGCCAGCATCTGGACCAAGGACGTGAACAAAGGTCACGAGCTCGCCGACGACGTCGAGGCTGGTACAGTCTTTGTGAACCGATGCGACTACCCCGCACCAGTAAGTCGCCCTGGTTCCAGTTGAATATTTAACTGACGCGTTTAGGATCTGGCGTGGGTCGGTTGGAAGGACTCTGGAAGAGGCCAAACGTTAAGCAGATTCGGCTTCGATCAATTCGTCAAGCTCAAGAGCTACCACATCAAGGATTACCCGAAATAGAAGGTACCATATGGAAAGCGAAGGCTCCACGAATGAGTGGTCGTCCTTCTCTCCTCCAGGACGTTCCAGTACCTGCTAGAGACATGTCACCCAATTCTATGCATCTTCCGTCTTGAGTACAATGTGGCATCGTCAGATCTAAGAAAAGTGCATCAGTGACAAAATCGAGATCATTGAAATCATGGTTACACGATTATTACGTGGTGTGATCAATTTATGGTCAACGCGCATTGTGGGGTTACCCCAAAGACACGTTCAGAGATCGTCGCCTTATCACGGATCCATCTACCAGAGCCCACTAGCACCTTTTTCAAGCATCATCACGCATCGATTCGCATAGGACTGAAGTCAAAAGCAAGGCAGAATGGCAGTCGAATGCACGCCTCCTCTTTTGTGACCTGACGAAGCATGAGGCTTAGCATCACAAAAGGTACCACAAACCGAGATGCTGGCGACCAGCTAAACAATCACAGCCTCCAGACTTTGGTCTTAGCCACAGTGGATCTGCTTGCTTTCAAAACATCCTCTCAAAATTCTTGGGACCGTTCTTTGTTCGAATGTTTGAAAACTATAAGGTTTGGAGCACGGAACGGCTCCTTACATTCCGCAGCCACGATTCCCACTCGCCCATCCCCATCCTAAGCAAAGGAATGTCAGATCGGGACAATGACTGCAGACCGCAAGGAGCGATCCAGCGCCACATGATGAGCTAAGTAAGTAGATCTCTGGCTCAATTCTCAAAAATCTTCGTCCATATCCATACAGTCTCCTCTGATGTCGCTCTTCGGGTAGATCCTCATGATCTCCTCCGGTCTTGGTCCCTTCTCGTCTGTGGTTATTTCTACTGGCCATTTTAGCGTGGTATCCACGTCCTTCACAAATTGAATTTGGTCGCTGCCGTCTTTCTTAGATTTGTACATGTATCTCGTTGCCTATTAAGTCCAGCATCACACATACGCACCGCCAACATAAGATGGCTTTCAAGATATTCATGATGCGATTTCGACGGTATTTGATCTGCGACAAAGATAGGCCAAAGCCCGGCCTGAACATTGTACGTACCACGGCCACTCTCAATCTAACATGCGCGCTGACAGATGTCAAAGGGTGGTCCGACCGACGTACGGGTGATCGATGTTTCAGACTCTCTCCCTGGCCTCACAGACGCTCAACGTAAGCAGATTAGAGAAGAAGCGTCCAGCGGTGCCCTCCGCTTGCAAAGCATGGAACCTCAACCACTCACATCTCCTCCTTCATCCAAGCACTCGGACACGCGCCATCCATCTGTCCCCACCAACACACTTGGAAGCCTTTTCTCCAATACAGAAACAATTTCGCACCATTCTTTCGCAGGCATGTCCCCTAAGGAACACGTCGTGGCGCCTCTCGATACCGCTCCTAAAAATCTATCCAGCAATGTTTCAGCATCACGGCGCCGCAAAAGAAAAGACTACAGTCCAACAGCGACACGTATGAAAAGTACGTGGAGTAGTGATCGGCCATATAGCAGCGGGTCTAGCGGCGAAGACGAGATCTCCCGGTCCTCCCATTCTAATGCAATGGGCATCGAGCTCAAGAAGCTTGGCACGGAGTCTCCACATGCGCTGGATATAGACAAGGGTGATCATGTTCAGGATAGCGCTCATGGTGCGAAGGAGGTAGAAAGCATGGTTACGGGACACGCTGCTGTCAGGCGACCCGATGATCATGTACATGTGGAGCACGACTGACAAGACCAAGGTAAACAACTTGACTGCAAGGGAGAAGATACCGCTCGTCGCCTTTTAGATGTTGAGAAGGCAGTAGACAGGTGTTGCCGAGCGTGAAGCACCCATAAGAGAATGTTAAAAGCGAACGAAGAATGCAACGATTTCGGTCGAATGCATTTGTTTGCAGATCATAATCGAAAATAGAATACGTACTATATTAAATATTTTTTGAGCTACGTCACAAAAGCTTAGAAGGAGGTATATTTTCAGAAAATATGTTGTCGAAGATTTCAATTATCCGGATTTGACATGCTAAAGATTCCCGCAAAAGCCATGAGCCTTGCGATGACATGAAATGAGAAACGCCAAATACACTGTATGGCAGTACCATATGCTGAGGGGTATCGATGATATGCCTTTGCCTCCGAACGCCAATTTCATGCTTAATAGTTGGGAAAATAATGCTCGTGTGCTAGTCATCATCACACGGGCGTAGGACTTCCGTGCCAGGTGTATTTTCTCGCCGTCAAACTCGGTGGCTGGGCGGTCAGGGCTTCTAGTCTGAGTCGCCATCGCCATCCGGTGTCCTAGAATTACGCTTCTTTTTCGATCCAGAAAGCCTTCCCCTTGCCTTCTTTGGTGTATTGCCTAGGCTCACGTTGCTCTTCCTCTTCCTGCCGCGACCGCTCGTAGGTAACGGCGTGCCGTCCTCACCGTTTTCATTCGGCGTCTCGTACCCTCCACCAAGTGCATCGTCTCCTTCGGCATCAATGAAGGTCTCACGATCTACGTCCAGCAAATCTGCAAAGTCGTAGCACTGTTTCACCATGCTCTCGCGGCTATCAAGCGCGCGCATGATCGTTTCGAAGCGTTCCCAAATTTCCTTGCCAGTAACGAGATTGTTCCGATGCGCGGGTTTGGCGTAATCTTTTTGCGAGATGGGTGCGTTACTCTTGACGGAGTAGCATCGTCGAACAAAAGTGCGGGTCTCCCATACCATCTGCAGGATCATACAAGCTGTGGTAACCTGGCGAAGTCTGCTATTGTCAATTGCTGGAGGAACAAGTCGAGGCGCTGTCGATATCCCAGCTGGTAGCATGGGTGACATCGGGCTTATACCACGAGCTTCTAGCATTTGTTGTTGGAACATGTCTTGAGGCAAAGGTTGCGCCACATCCATATATTGCTTTGGAAGTTCGTCCGCGATGACAACTCCGATAGCGGGCCCTGTCGTGTTGAGGACCATGGCTTCAACTGCATTGAGGAACACAGCAAGCTCTTCTTGATGGGGAAAGTCGAGCAAGGCGAGGTTTTCCAAGCAGAAGCGAGCATACAAGACGGGCTCAGGTACGGCACCACTGATGTCCAGTTTGGCAAGGTCGAAATCAACCTGTTTACAAAAGTTGGTAATGAACTTTTTAAGACTGGCTTTT
This sequence comes from Alternaria alternata, assembly GCF_001642055.1. Classification (NCBI taxonomy): domain Eukaryota; kingdom Fungi; phylum Ascomycota; class Dothideomycetes; order Pleosporales; family Pleosporaceae; genus Alternaria; species Alternaria alternata. The sequence goes on from NW_017306200.1 coordinate 346,553, forward strand.
TTGCCCGTCTTCAGTGCCTCGAACAGCTTTGCAAGCTTCGGGGTGTAAGTGGCTTCGACCATGCCATGAGAATCGCTAAACATGTTCAGTTGGTACTTGAAAGCCATGTGTATAGCCTGCATGTACTCCTTTTCCAGGTACGACTCTTGCTTCTCGTGTATGCGCCTGTGCTCATCCGCTGCAACTCGAGCCAAGTTTGGGTTCGGTGAGGTCGCCAGGGCGACAAGCGCAGCACCGCATTCCTTCGGGTGGACGAGACCTTGCCGACTGATACTGGCAATGATGTCTGTGGCAATAACAGCAGAATCGTTTTTGTTTTCCAACGCAGCTTTCACAAAGTATTCCAGGAACTTCTGCGCCAGATGCAACGTGGCATGGTCGTTTCCTGTAGCAGTAAAGGATGTTTCCAAGCGTGCAGAACCATTGGCAGCTCCTTTGCCTGTTGCAATCTGCGCGCCGGTCTCAGAGCGCCGCTCAGCGACGGAAAAGAATTGTCTAAAGAAAGACAATGCAATATACTTGAGAGAGTCATTTCCCTCGTTGACAAACACAAGCTTGACCACCTTTTCCACTTCACCACGCATAAAATGCTCTGGCGACTGCTGGCATATGCCACCCATGCTTTGCAAGGCTTGCTCGCGAAACTCTAGCTCCCAAGTCTGCATAGTGAAAGGTCGAACGGTGTCTAACAGTATAAGAGAGGGAGGGGGAGGGTTCTTCTGGTTCAACATCGGCTCCATCTGCTTCTTTACCGTTTCATTGCTACTGATGGAAGTGCGAAGCTTGGCAATGAATGATTCAGCCTGTTGGTCAAAGCTGCATACCTGGCCGAACGTGCCAAGCAATATCAGGTAGGGAAGGATGCGTTTACGATTAGCCGCTGCCTGTTCCTTAGTTGAACCTAGGAATGGCCGGAGATTTAAGATGACTGAGCAAACTGTGCCAAAGATTTTGTCAGCGTCCATACCTGGCATCTTGCTGATGGCCCACAGGCAGTGAACGACATCAAGAAGCGTCTCTCGGCTTCTGGGCCAAGCCATGGATACGCAGCTAGCCAGCTTTGGAACGTTTTTCAACAAACTTAGTCGAATCTCTTCTGCAAAAGCATGTTGAAGAGGAGGAAGTGTCGGCAGGACATGCCGGAAGATAACGACTGTCGGCCGCACAAGGGCTACGTCCTCATTGGTGCCGATAATCTTGATGTAGAGCTTTAGGTGCCGCAGATAGTCGACCGTGAACAAGGTCGGCCTGACTTTTGCGAAGACGCTGAGTGTGTTCATGACACGTGCTTGGGACTTGGTGTCTGTGCCATTCTCAGGATCAATGACTTCGTCTACCAAGTCCGCAACCAGCTGTCCACAGATCTTGAGGTTGGCAGCCGGACCCTTGGCTTCGGGTGATAGGCAGTGAACAAAAAATTTCTCGAAAGCTTCTAGGTGTGCGGAGCTTTTCTCGACAGACTCCAAGAGATCTACCATGAAGACGGCTCGCTGGGCACGATTGAGCCTGTGCTGACTGTCATCGGTCTTTTCAGCCGTTAACCATATCTCTTCGAGCACGTTGCGACCCAACTCAGAGATAGCGTTCTCATTGTCCTGCGAAGGTAGAAGTAGCGGACCAGCGATCTTCAGCCTCACCTGCTTCGAATCGGAGCGGAGGTATATCTCTTTGAGCAACTTGATAGCCTTCTTCTTGGGACCATTTGAAGGATCGGTAGTCATCTCCAAAATTTGTGGCAGAACATGTCGTTCGAGAGATGATTCCTTAGCCAGGCAGTTCGAAAGAAGCGATAGTGTCGCCTCTCGAACCATTGGTGAACTATCTCTTAGTGATGGAATCATGTTGATGATATGTTCGTCAGAGATAACCCTTGAGTCTTTGTCCAGCAGCTGTTGCAGTCCTGCTGTTCCTCTTGTGCGGAGCTTCGAGGAACTCTTGTCCCGGGCGTAAATCTGCATGTGATTGACAATCTGCGAGAGGTATCTGCACACCTGGCTTTGTAAAGTGATGACACCAGCAGCTAGCTTGCTCTGATCATCCGATACAGACTGGAATTTGCTATCAGATGGTATTAGCTGCGGAACGGTCTTGGATCGGTTGGGAAACTTACTATTTTTGAGCGAGCCACTTCGGGTCCGCAATCATGCTTTCCAAACATTGCTGAACAGTCGCGATAGCTTGAGGCCTATGGCCCTCATCTCGCTCGGGAAATGTCTTGACGACAGCCGTCAGCCACGAACTGACATAAAAGCCAGTCGCAGCTTGTAGATGCGGGTCTTCTTGAGAAGGCTGCAGATCGAGGTAGCCGACCAAAGATTCAAGAACCATACGGTAAGGGCCATCGAAAGCTAGTAAATCCACATCGTTGACCCTCTCTCTGATGTCTTCACTCAAGGCATCGCTCACGAGACGATCTAGTCCTGACGACAAATCTGACTGTGAGATATCCAGCCTTTGCCTCATCTTTTTAAGTTGATCTCTAAAGTCGATAACGCCGCATCCGATCGTCGCCATGGTTGTGAGCGCCATGTCTTTGTCGACTACAGAGTGCTTGGTCCCCTGATCATCCACGAGTATGGTTCGCATGCGGACTAAGAACATCTGTAAGAGAACAACAGCAGCTGGCCATTGGGGAGAACCAAGGACGTTACAGAAGTCATCTATGAACAAGTCCAGAAGATTGCGGAATGGTTTGTCGCCCGATTTAGAAGTGTTCGATGCTTTGTCACAAAGCTCCTTCACGATGTATGAGGCTTCAGCGGCAGCCTCCGTGCTTAGTCTCTGAGCTTTTATCGCAGGCGATTCGCTTCCGTTTGCTCTTTTTGAGTTCTTGAGGGGCGCTTGACCAGGCTCGTAGTCGCTAACATCGTCCTCGGCCATGTTCGCAAGCACGTTGTCTGCCTGTGACGCAGTACGAGTGGTCGGATTTGTTGCGACAACCTGAACGAATCGCATGAACAGTGCAGATATCGTCATGATAGGAACTTCTCGAGCCGACAAAAACTGCCTCGCGCTCGCTTTCTTATCGGGCAGCTTTTCTAGGTTGCCGAGGATACCATTCACAATGGATCGTCGTTGGCCTGGATGGCGAGCGAAAATCTGGGCAAGAACATCCATAGCTTTCTGGCGGAAATGTTCAAACTTCTTGATGGTAAACACAGAGTCTCTTTCGCTTTCGCTGTTCTGCTCCACCAGTAACTCCAGCGTCAGATACTCCAAGGTGTTGAGTGCTCGGTCTGGCAGGTTGTATTTGCCGATGAGAGTAGCAAACCGGGCAAGAACAGCTCCACACAGTCGTAATACCACCTGTAACTCTTGTCTGTAAGCTGATGCCGCATTGAACAAATCTTGAGCCTCGCCAGAACGCCGTGATTGAACGATAGGAATGATGCACGAGTCCTTGATCAGCTTCGTAAGATCAATGACGGTGTCGATGATGTCCTCTCGTCGCATTCGGTAGTCGTCACGGCCCTCGATCATGGTTTCCAGCAAAAGTTTGGATGATTTTAGTGCAAACTTGGCTGTTGCGACATTCTCCACAAGCTCTGAGTTACCCTCATCCCGGGGAAAGAGTCCATTCTTGGTCGTAGACACGACAGCCGGATGCAGGAGTGATTGTATCTGCATGGCCAGATCTACGGAAAGCACGTTGAAGCGACCAAGGCCGACTACGCCAGACATCTTCTCGGAAAGAGTTTCCATTGCCCGGTGCTTCAGGATGCTGAATTCGCCGTCAGAAGTCATGACTTTGGTGAAATGCAGTGAGCCGTCCAGATCATCCTTGTCTTCAGTCAAAGTTGTGACGAAAGATTCCAGCGCCTCAATCTTGCCGTCGGCAATCTCTCGTTCGTGCGGTCTCAACACCGTGACGCCGCTCTCGACTCTGTTATCCTCCTTCTTTTGTGATAAACTTCCAACATTGATGTTGTCAATGTACTTGTAGTCCCCGCGTGCGACTGCCTTTGGCTTTATCATGACGGCCGGGCCAGGGGGGCGTACGGGTGTGCTGCTGGGAGCGGAAGATAGAGCACTCGAGGGATATGGCAAGTCCGCGTTGTGTGCGTGGGCATGGCCGTTGGGGGTGGTGCCTGGTGGCGGTGGGGCTGCTAGGTGAGCCTGTTGTGGAGGAAGAGAAGGAGCAACAGTGTTTCGGGAAGGAGCGTGTTCTTTTCGAGGTTGTTCGGGTGGCTTGACACTCGGTGCTGTCCTGGTTAGTGGCCGCATGTTCAAGGCGACAAGGAGGCCTACCCGTGAAGGCTACATTCGTTTGTTCATAGAGCTTGCGCGCAAATGGACTCAGCCCAGATATGGCATTGGGCGTATCACCATTAGAGTTCTTGGTAGGGCTGTCTGGTGAAGGGGTCGCTAGCAGTGGCATGGGCTTGAAGTGACTGGAAACATTAGGGATGGCTTTCACCTGGGGCAGAGGCATGGACCTACTACTCTGGTAGCTTGTCGCGAAGCAGGAGGTTACGAAGCTGATTGAGGGTATCGTGTAGATGCTGGGCTGTGGACTGGCCCTCGATCTCTGCGTTCAAGATTCCCACAGCCTTCTTCGCCGCTTTCTGTTGCTCAGGGTTCAGGGTAGAGGGCGGAGTGGGAGATTCGGCGGTTGGGAATGGAATTATTTCTGAAGATTGTTAGCCAACCTCTGCGCCAGGTGAGAGAAATGTGCTCTGGCAATGTGCGCAAGTGAAGCAGAATTACTGACCAGGCGAGAAGGGGATGATGGAGGTAAAAGGCGAATACGGAAGGGCCTCGTCCACTGTGGGAGGAGGCCTTCTGTACGGGAGCCCACCTCCGTTGCCATTATGCCAGTTGCCATTCATTGCGCTCGTCGTGGCGAGCCCTTGTGTATGCAGACAAGCACAGTGGAGATGCCGTCGTGGTGGATTGGATGGGTCGGGGCATATGGCTATGTGAGCCTACGTGCGCGCATGCTTCTCCCAAGCAACTGACCGGTCACTGCTTGATGGAGCTCCTAGTAACAAATTAGGGTGAAAGCCGTATGCGATGCGATGATCGAATGCACGTGGTGGTGCACGACATTCAGACGCGTTCTCACCGCCTACCCTTCCTGTCTTAGCTTGGCTGCAGCCGCGGAAGTCGCGATTCCCCGTAACTTTTTTCCTGTACTCCAACACCAACCTCGGAATCACCCGCCTTAAAACGACAAATCAACAAGTCGCCCACAATGTCGGCTATTGGTAGTCTAGTCTTCTGCACTGACTGCGGAAACCTCCTCGACGGATCTGCCGGCAAACAAAATGTCATCCTGACCTGCGCGGCATGTGGAGCGCAATGTAAAGGTATGCGCATCTATGTTGCGCAACGATGGATATAGCCAGGCTGACCAGTGCTAGACACATCATCCAAGACGGTCGTTACAGTTTCTAAGCCTACCGCCTTTCCGTCGTCGTTGCGGGCAAAGAGGTCTGAGGTGCAGACCATTTCCGAAGCCGATGTCCAAACCAGCAGTATCATCAACCATCCATGCGAAAAATGTGGAAGAGAGGAGGTGCGATACTACACGCAGCAACTGCGGAGTGCAGATGAAGGAAGCACCGTCTTCTACGAGTGCGACTGCGGTCACAAGTACGTCGAGAGGTCCACATGCAGAGCTGAGCTTATGCTAATTGCTATCTTACAGGTGGAATACCAACAACTGAAGCGGATGTTCTGCCTATGGTGGCCATGTTGATTTCTATATACCCAAAACGCCATGTGTATGCAATACCTTCGGTTCTAAGCTGCCACAGCCTGCGGCACGATGGCATACTCCATCTCTCCATTCTTCTCGAACTCTGCCATGTCAAGCGCTACAACTACACTGTCTCGTACTACCTGTTCTGGGTCGTTCAAGAACTTGCGCAAGGTGTCTTCGACGCCTTCTTCATCGCCCAAACTTCCAAGTGCCTCGGCAGCCTCGTGTCGGACCATGCTTGCCTCCTTTGTGTTACTGAGCGCTTCTGTAAGACTGGGGATGGACGCTGGGTGTGACAACTGCCCAAAGACAAAGGCGATCTCGTGGCGGAAGAGGGCAGATGGATCTGTGAATCCGCGAGCGAGCGCTTGTACAGCCGGGACGGCAGTGGGAAGGTCGGGCGGCGAGGAGAGATCGCGCAGGGCGAACATGGCTCGATAGCGCTGGAACAATGGCAGGGACGTGTCTAGCAGTGTCTTCTCTAGCTCTGGGATCGATGGCTTCTCAGCGCCCTGTGGTAGCGGCGGCGCAGGATCGATGGACGTAAAGTCACTGTTCCTTGTGAGCAACCAGACCGACTATATAGAATCGGATATATCATACCTCTTCTTCAACTTCTCCTGTCCCTTTTGCAGTCCATGATCCCACTCGATACGGTCAACGGCGATGTCGCAAGTCTCGCGCACAACGTCGATCTCCTTAACATCGTCCCTCAACGCCCTCAACAGCTCGAGACTGCCCTTGTCGCTCAGTGCACCGAGCGCCTCGGCAGCCTCGTGCCTGCACATGGAATCCTCCTCTTTGTCCTCGAGTACGCCCCTCAAGGGTGCGATGGCAGCATCATGGCCAGACTGGCCCAGGCAGTAGGCGAGTTCATGCTTCAACAGAGCTGACGGCGATGCGAAAGCGGCAGCGATGGCCTCGATTGCGGGGACCGTCTGCGCACTGGGTGGCTGCAGACCTGCAAGGTGCTTGAGAGAGAAAAGAGCGCGAAAGCGGCGGGCGAGGGGCTCCGACTCCGAGGTCAGAATATTGCGAAGCGTAGACACTTGGGTATCCTGCTCTGTGACTGCCATTTTGTTGTTGTGAGAAAAGAGAGTGATTGGAAAAACCTAGTCTTGCACGTAAATGTCTTCCCGATCGCGGCTCGACTCTTTTTTGGCGGGGATCCAAAGATCTGGTGGGGTGTCAGAGTTCCATCTGATTAGATCTTCACCGCAATCTGCAGGCTCCGGCTGGTGCTTGCCGTAGCTGGTTAGGATCCATGTGACAGCGTGGCACGCCAAGTCCAGGGCTGCAGGTGCGGGTGCGCATGCAGGAACAAGCCCTACTTTCACTATGACTCCTTTTCTCCTCGTCTTTGCTCACTGTGAGTGAAGGACGACTAGCAGTTCAACAAGGCGACAAAGAAAACAAAGACGGTACACTGGCCTGCCGCATGGGGAATCGAGTACGCTTCACTCTCACCTTCACCGCGACTTCGCACATCGACTGGAAGGCCCCACCAAGCTCTTTCCACACGACGTCCACGGCCGCCTGTCGACAAACCTAGCTCTGTTCAAGCAAACACAAACACCACACAAGACTCCTCACCATGGCGTTTCTTCGCGGAATTCCCGAGACTATCTGGAACTATGTCAGTCCGCGCAAGATACAACACCGGCGGGAGAAGCCGTTCGCGTTCAAGGCGCCCGCGATCCCCACCCGAGTCACGACCCTTCCCAAAAAGACCTCACCACTTACACGAGAGATGAGTCCAGAAGTGCCTGTCAAGACATGCGATCCGCCAGCATCAACCACTCACTTCGGCATCGACGTGACCTTGTTGCCGCCGTCGCCTCCAGCATCAGCCGTCTCTTCCAAAGACCTAGAGAGCGACATGCTAGCCAAAAAATCACCCGCCGCGCGAGACGACCAGACAGAGGGCTCTTCTGCCGACTTGTGGGATGCGAACGAGGAAACCATGGTTGTCGATGACGGAACTTACATGATTGCACAGAAGAAAGTGAATCACGACCAAGAGAGGCAGAGACAGGACCAGCAAGCGCGTGAGCTGCGCGATGCTGGTTGGTCTGAGGACGCTGTCTTCCTTTTCCAGAAGCTGGGCATGCGCGGCTTCGAGCCATTGATGCCCATCAGCTGGATCGCTGACCTTGAGACCGTTCCAGCAGACCTCTTCACCGAGAACATTGACAAGGCATTCATCAAGCCAGCCTATGGCACCGAGCACAGTGGTATGTTGCAGCCCCGTTTATCGCGAGCATGTTACTGACATTGTCCAGCGCAGTATGCTCTTGAGAAGCTCTTCGATCTGGGCAGTGTCTCTCGTGACGCTTGGCACACGCGCACGAAGCGGGCTCCTCATTTCCAGATTGGCAAGGCCGTCAAGGCGTACACGAAGTGGGCTATGAAGGATGGCGGAGTTGAACATCTCTGGTCCCAACTCCCGCTATTCCAGACCGTCACCTTCTCAAAGCATGTGCACCCGGCGGTTGGAGAGCGCAAGATGATCGAAAAGCTCGATCGTCTGCACGAGTTGTGGTATGATGCCCTGCAGATCGACCAGGCCACAGACCGAGGAGATTCCAATGTGCCTGAAGTTCCGACACTGTATGGCATTACCGCAACGCACACCGTTATGGCTTTTGTGAGCTACGCGCCTTCGACTAAGAAGAACGAACAGTCTTCTGTGCGTCTGCTCGCCATGTACGACTTTATGCAGGAAGGTTGCGATGTCTGGAATTCCCTTGCCATTTCCATCTTCATCATACATTGCAGGAACAGGATGATGCAGCTGAGGGAATGGCTCCCCGAGCCAGAGATTTCAATTGAAGAAGATCCTGATCTTTGAACGACGAACACGACACAAATTAACGACATGAAAGGAAGGAGATGATGAGCCACGTAATGAAGAGATGGATGTGGATTATGAACATCGGATGCGATTTGAACGCGTGGCGTTTTGCTTCGCGATATACCCCATAATGAGCGCAATACCCAATACCCCATTTTCTTTTTTTTTTCTTATGTCAGTCTACTGAGCCACAGGTGTTTGGCTGGGGAGGAATGGTTGAAGGAGGAAGCTTTACCAAATTGCGGCATTCTGCAAACGATTTCGCTGAAACATAAGTGTAGCGATCAGTGTGATAGGACGAAGTACATGAAATTGATCAGAGCAATGACGTAGAGATCATGCATATGACTGAAAGATTCATGCAATCTTATTCTCTCGCCTGGCTGTGGTACTGTCTTGTAGGAATTTCGTGAGCATATTCAGGCGTGTCAACTTCGAGTCCAGCATATCGTAGTCCCACGGACCTCATTTCCAGCCTGTCCACTCAACCTTCCCACGTACTGCCCAGAGATCACCTTATATCTGCCCAGCTTTGAGGTCCCTAGGCGACTGGCCTTTTCGGCTGCCACTCCCAACCTGCTTGCTGCCGAATTCTCCAAACTTCGAGTTTCTTTTCCAAGGTTTCCATGCAATCTCTGCAATGACCTGAACAATCCAAAACGACTTCGACAGCGACTGGACACGGTAGTCGAAACCGGCTTCCGGGGTCTTTGCCACACATCGTGAATGGGTTCGCGTAGTCTTGTTTGATGTGCTCGCACGCAGTGTGCCAGTAGTAGTTGCGTCTGCACATTCTTGTTAGATCTTGGTGTCTGGTGTAGCAGTAGGCTTAGAGTTGAAGAAATATGACAGAGAGGTTCAAGGCAGAGGAGGTTGTTGATGTTGTTGGCGATTGGGAAAGGTTCGTCAACGGTAAACGTTGGAGAGTACATAGTATTCATTCACCGTGTATTGAAACTTATTGTAGTATTGTCGACGACGATGCGAGGTGAAGGTGAGTGTGAATATGCTCTGAGCACTCTAGAGGATGTCATGATGTAGCACGATTCTGACACTTCTAGTATCCCCATAATCTGAAATTGAAGAACACATCATTGAGAGGTATGAAAAGACAGAGATTACCGATCCAGTTGTATATCTTGAGCACACCTACCAGGAACATCTTTTATCAAAGTGTGTTAGCTCACATGGCTTCGAAGGGATACAAAGAGTTATCCAGTAAATGGTACTTGTTTCGTTGCTGTCTGTATAGACGTCAGCCTTCTGACTACGCTCGTCGGTGACACTCCTTCTAACGCCTGTTGTATGCATTGTTTCACGCGGTGCAGACTCTCGTGTACCAATTTCCATAATTTGACCCTTCATAATCAGCGGTTCAACCAAGCTTCCACGCAATCGCCCTTCACCCGCCGGGACAAGCCTGGACAAGACATCTTATACGATACCAAGAGCCTGGGCAAGCAAGGTCGATATGCATTCTCTACATTCTGAAATCTGGGGTGCAGACGGCTATGTACAGGTACCGCAGACGGGGCTTCGTACTATGGTGGGTAAACTGTGATTCGTGCGTTAAGTTTCCCGGAACATCAAGCAGCTTGCAATTCTCCGGGATACGGCTGAACGGCACCATGTGATCATCTCGCATTTTGCAAGTGCAACCACTGCAGTACAGGTCTAGTGTTCATGTTTGGAAGAAGCATCCGCGGCTGCGATGACGTGGACGTGATGGGTCGGTTAAGGTTGTGACAGTCTTGTCTGCTGGCATGCAAGGTCTCATCTGCGTGGCCTTGGTAGCGCGATAATTCGCTTTGGTATCTTGGAGTTGTTCAGGTCGCCAAATGCTTGTTTTGAAGATCAAAGATCGTTCCAAAACGGCACTCTACCTAGGATCTCGAGGCACGGGACCGGGAGCGTGAGCGCTTGACCGGGCTGAAGGATCGGAACGTAGCCCAATCATGGTAACTTGCCAGCGTGGTTTCGTCTCTGTTCGCTGATCAATCAGCCTAGGATACGGGCGTCATGGTAATGGAAAACAAACACCCGGATATGGGGCTCAAGCAAGCTGCAGGGCCGCAGTTGCTTGGCAGCACGCATGGACGCCTACGAAAACCCCTCAGTCCCCTTTCATCTATCACTGTGACATCGCCAACACCATACAGCCTATACATGAAATGCTATACTGCATACCGAGCTTCTTGGACATTGAAAAATCACACGGAGCGATGTGTAAGAACTATGCCTTTACCGCCACCTCCAAGCGCCACACGTGTCACGCGGCTTCACATAGATTAACAGCTCACGGCTCCACGATTCGGTATTCGAGCCAAGACTCTTTTTAACCGCTGGAAGAATGCAAAGGCGGAGAGCTTGGCGTATGCATGCGAAAGAGATGGGAAACATAGGTGGAGGAGTTCTTGCCAGGACGGCCATAGCGCCGCCATGACCCGAAGCCAGCCCCATAACGGAGATATTGACATCTAAGTTAATGACCGCACGGCCTTGTCCCATGAATCTTTGTTTCAAGCTACCAGCCAATCAAACCTGATTCATGAGCTGGAATTCCAAAATATCCCGAGCTGCTGTTGATGCTATTGGCTTAGCCCACTCCCTTCGCAGGCACATTTCTTCACGAACGCCAAGCGTGGCATATTAGTGTCCCTTCCGCCTCAGTCCTTGATCTACATCCTAGCTGCTAAGAGATGGACGGCCGTTGCAATGGCGAGAATGTTCGTCTTGGCTTTGCCAGCAGGACCGGGCCTACTCCATTCGACCATCACGCCGCGGTGTACAATAGCAACGGCTATAAAGCCATCATGAGTCGTCCTCGTAAATCACCACCACGACTAACCATCTCCCACCGCTTTCAACCTTAGTCTCCTCATATTCAATATGGTGTCCTTTACTTCCCTCATCACTGCTGCTGTTGCTGCGACTGGTGCTTTCGCTGCTCCCGCCACTGATGTAGCTGCTCGTTCCTCCGGCGACCTCGTCGCTCGCCAGAGCACCCCCAACGCCGAAGGAACACACAACGGCTGCTGTAAGTTGAATCACTGATATACGTGTAAGCAGTAGTTGACCAAAGATTCTAGTCTACTCTTGGTGGACTGATGGTGGCTCCAAGGTTACTTACACCAACGGTGCAGGTGGCAGCTACAGCGTCAACTGGGGAAGCGGCGGCAACTTTGTTGGTGGTAAGGGCTGGAACCCTGGATCGGCCCGGTAAGTCAACTCCTTGGAGTAGACAATTGATGAGAAACACTTGCTGATCATATCAGCACCGTTACCTACTCGGGCTCCTACAACCCCAACGGCAACTCCTACCTTGCCATCTATGGCTGGACACGTAACCCTCTCGTCGAATACTATGTCGTTGAGAACTTCGGGTAAGCAATTTCCCTGTACAATTTCCACCTGGGATATATACTGATTTCGTTGACAGAACCTATGACCCGAGTTCCCAGGCTAGCAACAAGGGTACCGTGACTGCCGACGGCTCTTCCTACAAGATCGCTCAGTCGACCCGTACTAACCAGCCATCCATCGATGGAACAAGGACCTTTCAGCAGTACTGGTCTGTTCGCCAGAACAAGCGCTCCAGCGGATCCGTGAACATGAAGACTCACTTCGATGCTTGGGCCAGCAAGGGCATGACTCTTGGTAGCCACTACTACCAGATTGTCGCTACCGAGGGATACTTCTCTACCGGTTCTGCGTCTATCACTGTGAACTGCCCGTAAGCCATAGAATGACTTCACGGCTTGGTACTTCAAGTAGTCGTAGCGGTGCGGACTTGATGAAGGTGTGTGTCGATGTGCGCTTCGCTGGCCTAGCCAGTAACTTCTTTTCTGTAAATATATTGTTATGCTAGCTTGCTAGTGCAAAATGTCAAACTCTTGCCATTCATGATATCGTCTCTACATCAGCCTCAGTCACTGTTGCCATGTCTTCACAATATCGGATCATTAAAACGAGTCGCCTAGGCAGGTCTTCTTCTCTGTTTGCTTTACCCTGACCACGGCACTCTCCCAATGTGCTTCCGCAACTATACTAAATACTCTTGTCCAGACCAACATATTCTCCTCAGCTCTACACATCCCTTTACATTATGCAGACTAGCCCAACATTACCCTATACAGCGCCAGTGCAACAGCATCGTAGATAAACTCCAGCCGAGTGAAGAGTGGTGCATAGATTGCTGGATGCGAGAACACAACAGTACATCCAAACAAGGTGACGAAGGCAAGAAGCTCTGGAATGATCGTTGGCCAGGCGGCGCGAAGTGGTCCGGGTATGCTGGAGACAAAGGAAGAGATATCAAGCGTGACGACGTACCGCAGTAGGTAGCAGTGGTTTGGAAGCATAAATCAAGGACCAAGGTGAGGTATTACTTAGATATACACCTAGGAATTCATGATATTATGATATGTGTGGACAAGAACGTGACAGTTCTATTTCTGACTCAACCCACATTTAGTGCATCAGCTAAGACTGCGACAGTGAGCAGCCATACTAGGAGGTCTCCTTGTAACAATATCTACAACTTTGTCACCGTACCCACGCAGCTCCACAATTCACATTTGAATCTAATTCGCTCCACTTGAGCGATCCAAACATCACAGCGAAGAGTCTGTACTCACCGGTACTGCGTAGTTATAGGCTCTACTTCTTGCACACCTACATTCAGCTCTTGCGCGATAGACATCTCACGTATCCAATCAAGACTTACGGCCAGCACCCTTTAGTCGAGCTTCACCAAGAGATCACAAGCGACGAAGATCGGCGAATGAAGTTTCAATACTTGCTCAGCATCCGCAAGGCAGGTCTCATAATCTATCAGAAAATCCCCTAGATGCCTGAGAGAAAGCTGCTAGCTAGCATTCATACTGCTAATGAAGGAGCCAGTATTCGGTTCTAAGTGTACCCTCCACAGGATAGCATGTTCAATCCAACGAACGTCCAGGATCGACATCAGTGTATAACGGCATTGTACCCGGAGTTGTCCTCAAAGCTTCTTCGATGATCGATAGAGCGAGGTCGAGCTGCTCCTCCGTGACAGTGATGGGAGGCGCAATCCGGAACACCCCACCAAAAGATGGCATTGTCGCTAGTTGGGCCCAAAGACCCATGTCTACCATCTTTTTTGACACTGCAGCTCCGACTTCCGGGGCGCCAACCTTCGTTTTCCTGTCGCTAACCACTTCCATGCCGGCCATGAGGCCTCGGCCACGTACGTCACCGATACAACCGTATCGTGACTGTAATTGTCTTAGTCCAGCTTGAAGCTTGACACCGAGTCTCTTGGAACGAGCACAGAGATCGTCTCTGATGACAACCTCAAGAACCTTATCGCCAACAGCAGCTGGAAGAGGATCGTTGATGTGCGTAGTGTAAAACAGGAAACCGTTGTCTTTGGCATGCTGAGCGATGCGGTTCGATGTCATGATGGCGCTGAGTGGTATTCCATTTCCAAGCGTCTTGCTGAGTGTCAGGATATCCGGTACGGCGCCCTCGTCTTCGGGATGGTGTGTGAACGCGAACATGTCACCAGCTCTTCCGAGTGCAGTCTGTGCCTCATCGACGATGAGAAGCATACCTCGTGCTTCACAGTGCATTTTCAATGCCTTCAAGTACCCAGGTGGAAGCTCTAGCATACCGCCACTTGACAATATGGGTTCAATGATGACTGCTGCAAGCGAGCCGCATGACTGTTTGTCCAGAAGATCAAAGCCATAGTCCAGTTCTGTCTTCCAGTCATGCGTACCATCTGGGTGTCTGAATATCGAACGATAGGAGTTGGGGGTGGGCAGTGCTAGGTTTCCGATCATATTGGGGCCGTAACCAGAACGCCCAGCATGGTATTGAGCACCAAGCGATGCACCCGTCATACCATGCCACGAGGCAGCCAGGCCAACAATCTCCCATTTACCAGTATAGAATTTGGCTAATCGAATAGCGGCCTCGTTGCTGCAGGTGTAGAGGTACGGAGTCAGAGCATGTTTTCTACGTATTTCTCGCAATCACAACTTACCTTTCTCCGCCTGTACTTAGGAAGAATGCTTTGTCAAGTCCAGCAGGCGCGACACCAGTCAGACGCTTTGCAAGGTTTATTACGGGAGGGCTCAGCATCCCACTGAAGAGATGATCGAGATGCTGTGCATGCTCTGCGATCACTTTCACGACCTCAGGGTGGCCATGTCCGATTAGAGTAGACATTTGTCCTGAGGTAAACTATAATTTACGATCAACGTTGACTGACTAGTATGGTCTTGCGCTGCATGCCACTTACATCCATCATTCGGTGACCTGAGGCAGTCACCACGTTGATGCCATTGGTCGAGGTGATGATTTCGGGATGAAATGCGGTTCCATATGTAAGCAAACAATCATCTGCATCGCGCTGGAGCTGGGTAATGCTGGCGTCTGCATATAGAGGAGCCATGGTATCTGTCTGGCTGCAGCTGTGTTGATGATTGAGATAGAGGATGTTTTGGAGTTTTTATGTTCTTCATCGTGCTGGGTCTTTGGGAGTTATATAGGTAACTGGATACCCGTCCTTCTCCACGGAAAGGTGCACATGAAGGCACATTGCTACCTTTTCCGACGGAGACGTTGGGACCATCAAAGGATACGCACGTGATCTCTATCCCGTCGGAAAGAAGGCGACGGGGGTGAGATAGTGATAAGTGATTGATTGGAGCGGTCATGGCGGTGTCGCGGAAGATAACCCCCAGCTAGCTACGGATGGCGGTTGAACCACGATGGTCGCGTCGCGGAAACCGAGAACGCGATCGCGCTCATTCTGAACTTCCTTACATCTTGCTTCTGGACACCGGTGCACTCCATATCGACACAAATCAGTCTTGGGTCAATATCTTGTTTCTGTTTTATCTGAAGGCTCCGGTCGATCAAGATGCGTATTGCCCTGGCGACCTCAGCCAGAACTATAAGTTCCCTCCGTCCAGCCGCCGTCAACAAACCACGACGCTTTCGTGACGTGTGCAGCCTCATCACCAAGTAGAAACGCAATGGACCCAGCAATTTCCCATGTTTCTGGGAGCTCACGCTTGAGGATACATGGAATGTTGTCCTTGTTTAGGAAGAACTGCCCTTGTGACGAATTGAACGGTTCTGTCATCATCGGTGTATTGAAACAGCCGCTGTCAATGGTCAGCTCAGCTTCTCGTCAAGTACTAGCATCACTCACGGGCACAGCGCGTTGACTCTGACTCGCCTCGATGCACCTTCAAAAGCAGCAACTTTTGTCAAGCCGATGAGTGCATGCTTAGCTGCGACGTAGGCCGAAGTACCATATGTCGCGTACTACAGGGGTGAAGATACGAAGTCAGCACATGTCTCATATAGCTCGTACTCGTTCAACTTGCCTGGCTCGCAATACTCCCGACGTTCACGATCGAGCCTCCATCCTTGATAACCTTCATCTCTTCTTTCAAGCAATGAAAGGTGCCCACAACGTTTACATTGACTAGCCTGGCGAAGTACTCTGGGTCAAGATCTGTTATGGGGAAGATTTCGCGTTGCTCCACCGCTGAGGATCCGATCAACGACGTCTTCAGTACTTGCAGAGGTCAATCGAGCTTACCTGCAACATTCGCCGCCCCATCGAGCTTTCCAAACTTTGCGACGGTCTCTTCAATCCAAGAGCGAACACTATCGAGGTTGGCAATGTCCACAATACACGTCCAGTACCGGCCCTTGGCATCCGGAAGTTCACCGTCGATCTCTTTGGCAGCATTGGAGAGGTTGTCAGCTGAAGTTGCACACATAGAGACCTACGTAGGCGTGTGTGTATGAAGTCAGCGAATATCTCATATGCAGTTCCTACAGGGGCGTTACTGACAGTAGCACCACGGATGAGCAAGTACTTGCTAAGGGCTAGACCCAGGCCTCGACTGGCTCCAGTAACCGCGATGACTTTTCCCGCGAAAGGAAGGGGATTGACAGCATATGGAAGGGGGTTTGCCATGTCGCCCATGATGACACACAAGAGAACATGAAAAGTACAACGCAACCCAAGTTCAACAGCAAGCTGCCACACATATACCCTACAGCTACCATTACCTCTTGGGTCATGACTGCAAGCAACGAGTCATCTCAGCACAACCGCGCCGCATATGCACACGTATCATCTTGTGGACAGGGCTGATACTAGGGTCTGTTTCCGTGTGGTATATGACATTGAATCCTTCTGTGGGGTGTTGAGTTGTGCTATAGCCTGTTCCGGAAATCCCTGCTGGACTAGTGCCGTCCATCCGCTCTTTATATGCAGATGTGCAGGCATATGCATTTCCACAGCCACATCATCTAAACCGGCATCTCCTAATACAAACAATCCTGACTTGAATGACTATGACTTGCAGAGTCGCGGAGCTCTTGTCGCTGCGGAGTCGAATTATCTTATTCTAGAACCGAGAACGAATGGAGTATCGGGCACATCGCTGGCTAAGGTCAACAACTCTCAATGCAAGTCAGAATCCTCCCGGTACATCCATGGATTCGGTTTCGCTTTGTAGATACATACCAAAAACAGCCTCGTGGAAAGGGATTCACCTTGATTTGGTGACGCATTGGAACCACTCCAGCGGTATCATGTTAGTATGAGGCACAGCAAACCCTGGAGTGCTGATGGATTCAGTCCAAGTCTATAATACGCTTCTCGTATCTTAGCTTTCTAGCTTCGGACTTGGAGCTACAACTATATTCTAAATCAGCGACAATGAGCACAGCATCAGTTTACGTGGCAGTCCCACCGCCGGGCTATACTAGACACGCAGTCAATCCACCAAATCTTCACAAAGAACTCGCTGCTGTCGGTATCTCGACAACCGCACTTGCTCTGGTAGCAGTAGTCTTGCAGCTCTTTACAAGAGCGCATGTTACCAAGATGGGAATCCACCTCAATGACTGTAAGTCGTTTGGATAGCGTACAGAACGTGAGAGTTGTTGTCGCTAATTCAACACGTGTAGATGTGATAGTGTTTGCAATGATGTGCAGCCTTGCGCTGCTCGGTTGCAATTTTCCACGTGTGTTTCACATCATTCGGCCTATTTTACAAAGCTGAACGGTGTATAGATATGAAGTCCGGCTTGGGCTACCATATGTGGGAAGTCAAGACAGAAGACTATGAGCTTCCCTTTCAGAAAGTAGGTATAGCACTACAAGATTATCGCTGCACGACTAATGACACGCGCAGTGGACGCTAGTTGGTACTATCCTATATGCCACCAGCCTTGCCTTCTCAAAGCTCTCCATCCTACTTTTCTACCTACGTTTATCACCACAGAAAGGGTTCCGCACATTGGTCCATATGCTCATCGCCTGTGTAATAGTGTACGCAACAATTTACGACCTCGTCAGCACCTTTGGCTGCAGACCGATAGCCGCAACATGGGATCTCACACGTTTGCCGGGGGCTGTGTGTATGAATCAGCTAACAAAGTACATGGCGCTTTCAGTACTGAACATCGTCATTGACGTGATTACCTTGGTACTTCCGATACCCGTTGTCGCAAGACTACAGATGTCGCGGAGACGGAAGATCACTGTTTGCGGCATATTCGCGACCGGAGGATTGTAAGTCATCGAGATTGTCATCGGAAAAATCTGCTGACTATTTGCACAAGCGTATGCCTCGTGGCCATTCGTCGAACAACGCTCTTGAAGCCGCTCATGATCTCACCCGATTATACATGGGATGCTGTTGAGCAATTCCAATGGTGTTTTGCTGAAGTCAATGCCGGAATCGTCTGCGCATGCGCACCCGCCCTCAATCCGTTTTTCGTGCGCTACGTTCCAGGCCTTCTGAGTTCCCATTTCGGTAATAGTAAAAGAGATCGTGATGGATTCAAGAGCGATAAACCAACGCTACCAGCATCAAACGATCGAGAGCAGGCCAACGAAGCATATGGACTCCAATTGCGGGACGACGTATCTGAGAAGACAGCAACAACGAAGCATAGTGAAGTTGGTGACGAGTCGACACTTTGGCAGAATCCTGCGAACAAGGGCACTGAGAAGGAGTTGATTACTACCTATTTTGTTAAACATGCCTGTTGATAGAGTAGTAGCTATGAGGACCTAAAGTCTAGTATGCCAGAAGACAATATTCATAGTTGCGTCTTCTCATTTGGTCTCTTTTGTGGTAGCACAGTGCATCGAGTTTGAGATCGTGTACTCATTGGTTCGTTCGACTATGCCGATGAAAACTTCCGAAGCCGTCGTTTTATGCGTCGTTGTGGCGTGGTCATCGACCATTGACCATAGCTCAAGCTCCGCGCCGCAACGCGAACTTCGATTCTTGAGTATTGTCAATTCGTCTACAGACATAGTGCTACCTGAAGTGATGCAGTTTGCTCTTATGGAAGTTTCTTTGCTGTGCAATGTTGTGGTGTACCTCGGTACTCAAGAGCAAGCAACAAGGACGAGCGACAGGAGTATACGTGTTGTAGGTAATCTCCGCAGCTTCGGGTACGCTAATGCATAGACATCACACCTTACTACTGCCGTGCCGCATGCTTCGGCTTCGTGTCGATATACTCCTTGCAGCCGACTGGGGTCGTGGTCCTATCGTCCATTGTATCATGCACCCCTTCATCGTCTATGGTGAATCCCGCTTCGCTAGATTGACACTATAGGCTTCAAGGTAAATTGAGAGTGAGAGGAAAACATGCTCTAAGACAGGTATGATAGGTGTTTTAGGGAACCGGCAGACAACTTTATGATGTCCTCGGCGTGGTATAATACGCGTAAGAGCGCGGCCAGTTCTGTGATTGTGAGCCCGAGCCGAGAAGCGATGTATTCGCTTTGACGGCCACCCAGTCGTCTGCGTGTTCTGACTCTGGTCGTGAAGAGGCGGACAGCCTGCGGGATATAGATCTTCAGAGCTTCGGTAAGTAAGACAGGCTGTTGGATATCTCTGGTTTTGAGGAGCCTTTCTAGAAGGGCGTGCGAGTTCTCGTCGTCGGAAGCGCTGCTAGCAGCACAAACGTACCTACGGCAAAGCTTGTCGGCTTGCATTTACCTCGACTCA
The DNA here is from genome assembly GCF_001642055.1 of Alternaria alternata. Lineage (NCBI taxonomy): Eukaryota > Fungi > Ascomycota > Dothideomycetes > Pleosporales > Pleosporaceae > Alternaria > Alternaria alternata. Next base: position 366,159 of record NW_017306200.1, read on the forward strand.
CCCAAGATTAGGCGTCGTTTATAGACGTGCAGACATACAAGGTTCGCTGTAGCAACAATACGAGCACCTGAGCCTAGAGCAAGAACTGGACATACAGAACCACAAGATGTTGATTTCCCTTGCTGTGTTGGCAGCTAGATACAAGCTTGCGACGCGTCCTCAGGTGACATCACCTTTTTCGAGACGTGTTTTGCGCTAAGCTTCGAATAGTCAAGCGGCTGCGCCATAATCTGGATCTCACTAAAAACGCTCCCGCCATCTCAGTATTACACGTGCTGAATCTCGCAAGACCCTGGCAAATATGACAGATTCGGAAGAGGTGCTGGATCTCTATGATATCGCTGTCTTGCTAAACTACGAGCGTGTCACTACAGAGCCTCGGTTTCGATACACTAGATTAAGAGAAGTCGCCTTTGCCGGTATGCTGCAAAACAGAAAGGAAAGTTGATCTACAACTAACCAACATGCACAGGCACGGAACCACGGACGGTCGCGCTCAATAATCTGGTGACACAAGGCTTGAACAAGAATGCGTGTACCTGGATTATACTAGATCAACAGCAAGCGAGTACCCCAAATGCTCCAGATCTTCCCACCGATTTCCTACTTCAGGACCAAATCGAGGACAGCACACTCTCGAACGAGCAACTGGAGACTTTGTTTCACCAAGCGCGCAATCACGATGGCTGCTACCAGGCCATCAGCCTTCTCCAAATATTTTTCGCCCTCTTTCAGGACAAGACAAAATTGAGGGTGCGACATTTTCCTTATGGTAAGGGGCCAGGCTCATCCTACATGACAACCATTAGTAGGCGCGTTATTGTTGAAGAGACTTTCCGCAACCCAAAGCTTACGACCGCTATCTACGTACTCCCAGAGGGTACAATGTACACTAGTGGTCACGAGTCAGAACTGAAGCATGCGGTCGTAGGATTTTCCCCGCACGACAGCGAAACCGTTCAGTCATTTCTCGACCTTTCTTCCATGCAATTTGGCGATGTAGGTCGCGGTCCTGGACCAAAAGGCAAGCAATTATTTGCTCTGGATACCCCCGAAGAGTTTGCGGTGCGTTTCAGTAAACTAGCAAAGGGTGCGGATTCCAGTAAGAGCCAACGCACTTTGGCGATCAGTGGTACACCTGTAGATGACTGGCTCGAACAAGTGGCATTGAGGACGAAGGAGAGGTGGGACAACCGTGCGAAGGAGAAGTGGTGCGGTCATTGCGGAGCTCCAAGCGCAAAGTCCAAGTGTGCTGGATGTGGTAATGCGTACTACTGCGGAAAAGAACATCAGAAGATGGCTTGGGGCTTCCACAAGGGTTATTGTTCAAAGTCATGATGGATTTGTAACAACGCATACTCAACAGCACGCCTAGATGTCTTAAGCGGCTCCATCATCCAAGAATACATCTTCGTTGATGTAAACATCCTGTTGCAACGTCGGTCTCGACTCCTTTTGAATTGAACAACAGGGGGTATAATTCATATAGACTGAAACGTAATCGCACTTGATATGCACATCGATCTGTCACCCATCATGCGACACATAGTATGGTACTGGTCAAGAGGGAATAGAGGCATCGACAACCACTAAGACCAGCGCCACATTACTCACGATCCACAACCGCATCCTCGTTCTTACGTCCTCCCAGCCGGTAGCTCATTAACGTTCGCCGGAACTGCCGGCGACATGGAAGGCGTGTATTGTGGCACAGGGCTCACTGGTCCACTGTTGTCCGCATAGTATGGATTTGCCTGTACCGGGTTCGTCACAGCGGGTGTCTTCTCTGGCATCGCATAGCTACCCTGCTGCGCAGCATACGCAGACTGAGCGTTGGGATCATAGAACTGCGGCGCCTGTTGCGCGTTGGGATCATAATGACCGTAGTGTGGTTGTTGTTGAGGAGGTGGAGAAGGCATCTGTTGGACCTGTTGCTGAGGAACTGGCTTCTGCTCATGGTAGTACTGAACGCCTGCCGGTGGTGCCTGGGGTGCGGTAGGTGGCTGTGGCACGTTGTTATTAGTAGTGGTGTTGTTCTGCTGCTTCCGCTTGCGACGAAGTAAGAAGAAGACACCTAGAACGACGGCGGCTAGAAGAGCGACGCCACCGACTACTCCACCAGCGATGGCACCGACTGGGGTTGATTTCTTAGATTTTTTAACCTCTGCCGAGGGTGGCAGAGCCTCTGGTATATCTGAGGATCCTGGAGTATCGGAAACGGACACCGGCGTGAAGGATGAGAACAGTGGGGTATTCGAAGCTGAGCCCGTATTCGGGGAGGTCGAAGAGTCTTTGAAATGCACCATCAGCATACGCGTTGTTGGAAGCGGGGGAAAGAGCACATACCATCATCAGGTGTAACCATTAAGATCAGTCCACCAGTCTCCGTCTTGGCATCACACCAGTAGTTGGTCAGTGGTGCAGGGTCATTGATATCTGTTGCCTATTTGCAAGTTTCCGAAGTCAGTATATGTCTCACATTGAGTTCGTGCGGGAACCAATATCTTACCAGTTCCCAGTAGCTACATGTACTGCTTGAGCCTCCACTGTGATAGTACATCAATCATCGGTATAAAGGGGTTGAAGGTGTAGCATCGTACCAGAAGATACTCGTGGTGGGAAACACTGCATAATCATTTTCGCAAGAAAAGAACTCGCAAAGTGACTCCGGGGCGCAGATCTTGTAAAGACTACCTGATGTTGCAATGACATGACCCTCATTGTTCGCCGTGATGGTTTCATCTGAACAGTATTAGTATCCACGAAGGCCCGATTTGGGTGACTCTTCTTACACAGTGTAGTACTGCCATACATGCCCGTGGATATATAACCAATGGTAGTGATGTCCCTGACGGCAAGCGGAGCAGCTGTAGCAGCAGGCGCAGGCGTGACAGCAGGTGTCGGCGCCCGTATCATAGCAGCGTCCACATACTTCGAAGACAAGAGGATGGCGAGCAACGGACTAAGCTTGGTATATGCCATGAGGCCCGAAATTCAAAGATTTGCAATATTGAGAATGAGGATAGCCCCATTGCGAAAGAGCAGACTTTCTAAGCTAAGTACCCATGTTGGGTTGCGAGCAATGCGAAAGACGATGTGCCGTAAGGCGTGCAGTGACCCGCTGGGGCTTGCATGTCGCGGTTGTGATACGAGAAATGGGTATTGGCGGGCTGATCAGCTGAGGATTGTGTAAATTGAGGCTCAGTGGAAGAGTGCAAACAAAGTCGCTTCAAGAAGCGACTGGATCGTCCGCATAGCTAGATATGACAAAGTTTGTTTCCTGTCATTGTTCCCATTCTCTCAGTACTGAAAGCCCAGAAGTTCCTCATCTACACATACCATCCATCTGAACACTAGATGTAATGGTGACCGCTGCAGGGACGACGGGTGTACAACGAGCATGGGGTAGCGAGGCGGGTGGTTGTTTCTTCCTCAGCTCGCTTGTGCAGCCTTTTGATAGGTCACGACATAAGCCACGCGGAGCCAATACAGCCGTGCGCTTCCCCATCTAGGTGACCACCAGGCACGTCGGATGTTTTGGTCGCGAGATAGCCTCACCGGTAAGGCGTGTGTTGGCGGCGCGGCAGATTCGCATGTAGATCTCTACCAAGGGTTTTGACATGCCGAGGGTAGAACACAAAGACGAGGCACTAAAAATTGGTAAGACTGGTAAGACTTCCTAGTCTTTAAACCGACAGTTTTACGATATGACTTGTCCCCGAATTGTAACGTCAAAGACCTGTCTGTTGTGGTTGCGATCCGCAAGGCTGAGTTGTATACACCACTTCGAGGACAGGTGCTAGGGTCGGTCCGAAGGTCCTACAATTTAACTGCATTCAGCATGTGGCCCCCAAACTTTTCATGAGTCAGTGCCTCGGCAAGCAGATTCTTAGTCAAAGTCCTCAGTGTGTTGTTCAAGAATGAGCGGGGACGGAGGAAGAGCATCTTGCACGTGGGCTTGGAGCCTTCATTACGCTGTCGTTATCTTTTCAGACCGGTCTATCTCTTCTCGACGCCGGGACATCTAATGTCCATGACCGTCGTCACCACCTCCGCCTTGCTCCTCTGGATCCAGCTTGATCAGGGTATCGATACGCATGATGGCGACACACGCCTCCACTGCCGACTTCAACTGCTTGACCTTGCTCATACTGGGTTCCAGCACACCGGCTTTTAGGCAATCGTGTACCTTACCATTCATCAGGTCCAGACCGTAGTTCTTGTAGTTCTTAGACTTGGCTAGCTGCTTTGCGTCTTGCGACGAAGGGTCTGAAGGGTTCACTGTTCGCTGTGAAAGAGCGTGCCGTGATCGGAGGTTAGCGACAAGCTCAGTAGCATCCTTGGCGGCATTGATAGCGAGTGTCTTGGGGATGGCAAGGAGAGACTGGGCAAAGGCAGCTATCGCTAGCTGTTCCCGAGAGCCCTGAACCAATTGTTAGTGAAACCGTGAGACATGTAGGGATTGAAATGGCTTACCACTGACGTTGCCCACTCCTCCAGGTAGATGTGCAACGCAGTCTCAACAGCACCTCCACCAGGGACAATACGTCCACTTTCCAGGGTTCGCTTTACTGCTGATAATGAATCGTGTACTGATCGCTCCATCTCGTCCAAGGCGTAGTCGTTAGCACCTCTCAGGATGATGGATGCAGAAGAGAAGGCCTTGGTGCCCTTGACCAGAATGCACTCATCGTCGGAGATGCGCTCTTGAGAGACCTCCTCAGCATGACCAAGATTTGCCGCTTCGAACTTCTCGTCACCGTTCAGATCGGAAAGCGTGCTGACTAGCGTCGCTCCGGTGGCCTTTGCTATCCTTCGTAGGTCCTCCTTCTTGCACCTTCGCACAGCCATGGCACCCTTCTCGACGAAGTGCTTCAAGCAGAGGTCGTCGATACCCTTTGTGGTCATGATGACGTTGGCGCCGGCCTTCAGGATCATCTCAATGCGCTCAGTGACAATGCCAGCCTCGCGCTCTCGGATCTTCTCCAACTGCTCTGGGTCGTCAATGGTGATGTGAACACCCAGCTTCATTCGCTCCTTCTGCAGGTTGATGTCCAAACAAGCAATCTTGGCGTCGGTGATGCGTGTCTTCATGGCTTGCGAGGCGACTGTGCAGTTGAGGGCGTAGCCCTTGACCAGTACCGACTGCGTGGCGCTCTGACCGTGTGCCTTGAGGATGTTGACAGCCTTTACAGGGTATTTGACCTCGGCCTTGTTGTTTGTCATCTTGACGGCAGTCATGGCGTCTACGACCATGTTGGCGAAGAAGTCGGAGTCGGAACCGATGATCTTGCTGGACATGGACGTCTTCGCGATGTTGACGAGCGAGTCGCGGCCGAGCGCATCGACCTTGGTGCTGATGTTCTCGTTCATGTACTTGACCGCCTCCCTCAAGGCCAGCCTGTAGCCTGTGATGATGGTGGTGGGGTGGATCTTGTTCTTCATGAGCTCGTTTGCTCTCCGCAACAGCTCGGCGGCTATTATGACGACCGAGGTTGTGCCATCTCCGACTTCCTTGTCCTGTTGTTGTGCGAGGTCGACGAGGATTTTGCCTGCGGGGTGCTCGATATCAAGCAGACTGAGGATGGTGGCGCCGTCGTTGGTCACGGTCACGTCGCCGATGTCGTCGACCATCATCTTGTCGAGGCCCGAGGGCCCAAAGGACGACTTGACTACATTCGAGATTGCCTGGGTCGCAAGCACGTTCTGGTCGCGAATGTCCTGTCCGCTGATTTTCTGGCCGCCGAGGACTGCACGAGTTAGCTTTCTGCGGCCCTGATTTTGGCGGTTCCAGCTTACACAGGGTTCCTCCGCTGCGGGACTGCTCGAAGATGCCTGCCATTGTGTTGGGTTCTAGCTGTTCTGCTCTGTTGTTGCTGCCTCTACGCGGTCCAGAAAATCTCCAGCAATGCCCGCCCGCGCGGCGAATCGTAGCTCCGTCGGTCAATCGCGCTAGCTTGGACCCCTGCGCCGATGACTCGGCCCCCTCCACCACTTTTGGCCGTCGACTCACACGAGCCTGCAACAAGCCGACTCTGTCTTAGCTCTGAGTGACTCCGCTGTATTTGCATCCTCTATATCTCTAGTCCCAGACTTCCCCCTCAGCTTTCCCCGACTCAATTGCGCGTAAGTAACTCCAAGTCGCGTGTTGATACCCCGCCTGCCCCGCCAACTTGCCCTATACACAAAGCCACCCAGCACAATATCTACACCTGTTGCCGTTCCCATATCGTTTCCACATTGACTGCCAACACGACTATACCTCCAACCGTGTTAACATCGCTTTCCTAGAATAATTCAACATGGCCGAAGCCACTGCTGCCGACGGGCAGATGAAGGATCTTTCCATCTCCGAGACCAAGAAGAGCAAGAAGGACGGCAACCCCCAGAAAGCTGCGAAGAAGCCCCAGCAACAGAAGAAGAAGGTCGGTCAGAACTGCAAAAGGTCTTCTTCGGACCCGAGACAATACTAACTATGCGCCAGATTGAGGGCTCAGCACTCATTGGTATCGATGTTGCCAAGGAGACTGACCTGGGAGACTGGTACCAGCAGGTCATTACCAAGGGCCAGATGATCTCATACTACGACGTCGCCGGATGCTACATCCTCGAGCCCTCCTCGTACGCCATCTGGGAGAACATCAAGTCCTGGTTCGACGGCCAGATCAAGACCCTCAAAGTCCGAAACGCCTACTTCCCCATCTTCATCAGCGCCGACAACTTGGAGCGAGAGAAGGAGCACGTTGAAGGTTTTGCCGCCGAGGTTGCGTGGGTGACCAAGGGTGGAAAGTCTGACCTGGAGAAGCCCGTCGCTGTGCGCCCTACCTCAGAGACTGCCATGTACCCATACTTCGCGCGCAAGATTCAGTCGCATCGCGATCTGCCCCTGAAGCTGAACCAATGGAACAACGTTGTTCGATGGGAGTTTAAGCGTGAGTATCCAACCGACCTTTGCCTTGACTGCATCTAACCCATCTTCAGACCCCATGCCCTTCATCCGATCGCGTGAGTTCCTATGGCAAGAAGGCCACACCGCACATCTTACCCAGAAGGAGGCGAGTGATGAGGTACTACAAATCCTGGATTGGTACTCTGATGTTTACCAGGACCTACTGGCCGTTCCCGTCGTGAAGGGAACGAAGACAGTAAACGAGAAGTTCCCTGGAGCCGACTACACCACAACCATTGAGGGTTTCATTCCCGCTACTGGACGTGGTATTCAAGCCGCAACATCACACGCCCTCGGCCAGCATTTCTCAAAGATGTTCAACATTACAGTCGAGGACCCCACTGCGAAGGAAGCCGGCAAGTCGGAACACGTCCATGTGTGGCAGAACTCATGGGGTCTGACTACTCGCTCGATCGGTGTCATGATTCTGACTCACGGAGACAACCGTGGTCTAGTCATTCCTCCTAGGGTGGCTGAGATCCAAGTTGTTGTCATCCCCGTGGGAGTCACCGCCAAGTACGTTTGTCGTGGATTACTCATGAATGCCATTATGCTAACCAAGTCAGGATGTCTGCGGAGGCTAAGGAAGATCTCTACAGCAAGGTCAAGAAGATATCTGACGACCTTACCGAGGCTGGTGTTCGCGTCGAGACCGACTACCGCGAGGGCTACTCTCCTGGCTGGAAGTTCAACGACTGGGAGTTGAAGGGTATTCCTCTACGTATCGAGTTCGGTCCCAAGGATGCCGAGAAGGGTGTTGTTACCACATCTCGCCGTGACATTGATGACAAGGACGCTGCACGTGGCACCATCGACGTCGGCAGCCTTGCGCAAGAGGTTCCCAAGCTACTCGAGCAGATCCAGAAAGACATGTTCGAAAAGGCTGACAAGGCTTACCGGGACCACCGTATCCAACTTACCAACTGGGATGACTTCGTCCCCACCCTGAACGGCAAGAACGTCGTTCTTGTTCCCCACTGCGAGGGCGACAAGTGTGAAGACGAGGTCAAGGCGAAGAGTGCGCGTACAGCACTCGGGGATGGCGTTGCCGAAGACAAGCAGGCTCCTGCCATGGGTGCAAAGAGTTTGTGCATTCCCTTCGACCAGCCCGAGGGTATCGAGCCCGGCAAGACCAAGTGCATCAACCCTGATTGCCAGACTCCTGCCAAGCAATGGATCTTGTTCGGACGAAGCTACTAGTGCTTCAGCATTTCACCAGGTTTACGTTTTTGTTTGAGCATTTGGTGGCATGGAGTTTGATGGCGCGGTGTTCACGGCATGGGGAAGGGGTTGTCGTTACACTGGCCATTCACGATTTTGCAATGTTGATACAACCTTTAGCATAGAACTAAAAGTTCTGATCTGCCGAGCCAATATTTTCTTCCTGCGCGTGCTATATGGGCGTTTGATAGGCAGACATGTTGGTTGGCAAACGGGTAAAGGTAAAGTGAATCAGCCAAGCCAGCGCTCCTACGCCGCTTGTGAATGCCAGAGTCACTTGCTCGTTCTTGGAAACATTATGTTGCGTCGCTTTTATTTATTCTACTACAACTGACCTCTACACTGCTACTTTTGCACTCACTTACTGCCAGATTCCAACTGTCAATCACAGATCCTAAGCCTCCTTACAGGAACTCGTCCTTTACCCAAAACGTGTCACAAACTTCTCCAAGCCTATGCTTGTGGCCACAAGAGAATCGTGTGCACCACGCCGTGTCCTTATGCCATCGCTACAGGACGTCAAATTCCCAACGACCTCTGTAAAACTGTACCCGAGTTGTCACGCTCGAGCTCCGCTGTATCGTCCATGGCACCCTCAGCGAATGCTTCCCCACTGAGAGCTAAAGTGTTGAGCAGCGAAGTACAAGGACTGCAACAGAGTGGTCACACGCCAGCGTTCCGTTTCATAGCGCCCACTACAGGACAAGAAGCCACGACTGCAGGTCCTCCGGCGTCCACATCTCCAACATCTCCATCTTCCAATCAACTGTCGCCCGCTTTTTCCAATGCCGATACTCTCATTAAGCCCGTCTCATCCTCACCTTCGACCTTCCTCCCTCTCGCAGACCCAGAACCTGATACTAGGTGAGTACAATTCCATCGCTGTTACCACTGCTCTATTTTCCTAGGTTCAGTTGCTAACATTTCCATAGCGCAATCGAGCCAAACCTTTGCGCAGACCACTTTCTCCGGCCTGTCCTTCACTCGAGAGTACCTTGTGTGCGATGCTACTCACAACCACAGTGGCAGAAACAACGGGAGTATTGGATGAATGCATACCGGGAACAGCATCCAGGAGTCACACAGGATATCGAGAACTTGAGCGGAATTACTGCAGTAAGAGAACGATATAGTGCCTGATTGGCCTCCTAATCAGACACAAGAAGAATGAAAACAGAAGACAGGGACACGAGATTCTCGTAAAGTCCTAGTAGCGATTTGCTAGACGGCAGACCCTGATATAGATTCCCATAAAAGGATAGGAAGCGACCCTCTAGAGAAGAATAAGACAATTCCGATAACCGGCAGAAGTGATTCGATTACCCTACCTCTGCCATGCATAACTCGTATCTTGATCGTCATCTATGTATGCATAAATCGTGTGTCGGTCGTCATTCAATGCCGAAGTGTATCCAAGCCTCGATAGTCACCGGGTCATCTAGCTCGTGTCCATTTCATCACCGCCCTTCTTCTCCTTCTCCACTGTCTTCTTGACGCCTTCCAAGAATGCCTTGACCGCATCTGGACCACCGAGTGGCATTCCACCACCTCTCATATAGCCTCCGTTCTCAACGTCGATCTTCAGTGCCTGGCTCACAGTTGGCAGGGCACCGGTCTTTAGCGCCTCTGTCAAACTACCCAAAGCCGCCCTCAACTGCGGTGCCCGTAGAACCCTCTGTAGGACCTCAATCTTCTCATCTCGGCTTAGTGTCTGGATAGCCATTTGTGCTGTCTCGGAATTTGGATCGATTTCGTCGATATCTTCGACTTCGGCCTCTAGGAGGAAAGGAGTGGTCGGTAGCTGTGCACACAGGGCGTCGATGAGTTCGTCAGACGCATTTTGAACGGTCGGGAGGGTGTGTGAAGGCCAGAGGAGGTCGAGGAGTGTAGTGAAAGGTTCTGATCCTCGTTGTTGTTGGGTGCTGCTGCCTGCGTTGCCGCCCTTGAGCGAGTTCATGAAGTCTTGGACAATGGCGGAGACGTCACCCGAGCCGGCTCTGTCGACGCGTTAGCGCTGTGTTCTAGAAGCAAAAACAAAGTATAAACGCGAAACGAGCGCCGCGGCGTGGCCAGTGGAAGACGGAGCATGATGCTTATTTTCTATTGTTGTACATGAGCAGCCAGTGCCAATCGCCATATGCTTGGATGGTCTTAAGCTTCTCCCAAAACGCCGTATCGTAACAGGATATCTTTAGAGTTTTGTATAGAGCGATTAAAGTCTTGCACAGCAGCTCGATTCTTTCCGGAAAGGTAGACCGCGCCACGACGCCGAATGCGATACAAATAGACGGAACCTACGCTCGACCACCATCGGCGCCTCCTTCTCGGGACTCTTCGCCTTCATCTCGGATATCACCTCCCGTGGCGCCAGCTCCTGCGCCTCCGGTGCTACCGTGGCGGTTTCGGCTAGACGGCTCTACATCTTCCATTGTCTCGTCCTCGTCGTTGCCAGATGAGTTTGAGATGCCTGCGAGTTCAGCGTGCACATCAATCTCCTCGCCTGTCAGCAGAAGATCAATCACTTGTCCGATCTTGAGATCACGCTCGCTGAACCAGCTCGCGCCCCGTGGGTGCTGCGATTTTGATTGTAACCAGAAGAGATAGCGTTGTGAGCTCGAGCTAAACTTGAGGACGAAGATGCGGCCGTCGGTGGGTGACTTGATGTTCTCCGAGTCATCGACGGCATCTTTGCCGGTGTAGGGTTGGAAGGAGCCGTCACCGGGAATCATGATGAGGTCGAGCTCGGACTGATCGAGTGAGCGATCGCGTGGCCGCCAGCAGAAGTGCACAAATTCTGGACATGTGAGCTGATGAACGTGGTGTTGTGATTGCGTACAAACCATCTTCGCCTTGGTACAGATAGACATAGCCAGGTGTCTGGACTGGCTTGACTGTCTGTGAGTTGCCTTCGCCGCGCTGCACGTATTGTTAGTGTACGCCCCGGTACTAGAGAAGCGGTGTCGCTCACCGTCAGCTCGCACTGGCCGGCCTTGAAGGTGATGAGCGGTTGAACAGACATGTTTGCAGCGTGTGTTTGGGGTTGGGGCAATGATGTTCAGCCGCCGTCCCACAAGCATGGCCGCAAGCTGCAAGCTCCATGCGGGTTACGTAACCGACGGAACAACTGGCGGCCCGGTCGCGCGTATCGATTGGACAGCTTGGCACACATTCGAATTCACGAAAATACGATCCCATCGCCAACACCACCGACCAGCACTAACGACCACAGCGAAACGAAATGGCGGCCAAACAAGAGGACACGAAGCCCACCACCCAGAAGTTCTCCAAGGGGGAGAGGTCGATACCGCACCACTCGCAGAAGGCCAGCAAGTACTACCCTGCTGAGGACGTTGCTGTCCCCAAGAAGGTACGTTCGCGATAGAAGACGGTTTGCATGCAAGAGAAGGACTGCAGGGGTGTTGGGTGCATTTACTGCGACAGCATGCCGCGGGTGTGTCTGGGTGTGCAAGGATGAGAATCAGGACGTCAATTGGGAGCTCCGCTAACTGCGACTCAAGGCCCGCAAGTCTGTCCGCCCTGCGAAGGTTCGCGAGTCCCTCCAGCCCGGTACCGTCGTCATCCTCCTTGCTGGTCGCTTCCGCGGCAAGCGCGTCGTTGTCCTCAAGCACCTCTCCCAGGGTGTCCTCCTTGTTACCGGTCCCTTCAAAGTCAACGGTGTTCCCCTTCGACGAGTAAACGCCCGATATGTCATTGCCACCTCCACCAAGGTCGACCTGAAGGGCGTAGACGAGAAGGTTATCGAGAAGGCTAGCCAGGACGGTTACTTCACCAAGGACAAGGCCGCCCACAAGCCTGGTGAGGATGCGTTCTTCAAGCAGGGCGAGAAGCCCGAGGTACGTATTCACGATCGAGGAGGAACGCGACAGTACTGACACATGTGACAGAAGAAGGAGACCTCCAAGGACCGCGTCGAGGACCAGAAGGCCGTCGACAAGGCTCTTCTGGCCACCATCAAGAAGGAGGCTCACCTCGCCGACTACCTCGGTGCCAGCTTCAGCCTCCGTAGCTCAGACAGGCCTCACCAGATGGTCTTCTAAGCGACGGATAACGATCGGGCATTCGGCGTTCAGTGCATGGGATGAAAGATGACTTCGGCATACTGCAGCCGTACTAGCGAGGAACAAGAACCGCAGCGGCACGGCAGCCAATTTTTTTTCATGGAGGATACCGACAAGGCATTTACCATAAGACTTTATAACAAGCAAGCGAATCCGAGACGGTCCAAAAGTGAACATTTGGTCTCCGCTTGCGTGATGTCATAGTTGGGCGTTCAATTGGCGCGGTATATACTGGGCGGTAATCGAGAGTACTGATGCATGAAATAGAGATACAGACGTTACATTGTTCGACCGATACTGCGCCGACTGCCACGCAAACTCCAAGCGACATGACGTGAGGGTATCGAAGCGACAGCTGACCAATGGTATTCCTCACCACCAAACTAAATGCGCCAACGCGATTCGGGAACATGCCTCGTTACACAACTTATTGCCCACCGATTGACCTACTTACTTCTTTCCTCTCCCTTTTCTAGCCCTGCCAAACTTGCCCGCTAGCCCGTTCGCTGCGTCCCCCGCGCCGTCTATAGCCTTCCCCGCCTTGCCCTCCACGTTATGCTTCTCCATCTCTGCCTTGAGGTCCTCAACAACATCCTTGCCCAGTGTCGTGCCGTGACACCAGTCCAAGACACCCAGACATCCATAATTACCCTCTCCCTCACTCATCATGTGCGCATCGGCACGTCGCGCCATACCTCGCAACATGATGGTCGAAGGTAGAACATTATATCCCGAGTACACAAATGTCTCCTCTAAGCTGAAAACAGCGACCAGAATCAAATAGGTGAGGATATGCATGCGTAAAGCAATTGCCGGAAGGTAAAGGGGTAGGAAGCGGTGCAAGAGGTGGCAGATGGGGTGGTCGTAGTTTGCAGCAAAGGAGTATGGAATCTTGATGCTATGGTGCCAGCTCTGATGCAAGTTCGAGAGTGCACCGCCAGTCGGCGAGTGAAGCACGTGTGTGTGGACATAGTATTGCAGGATCTAGGTCGTGTTTGTTAGCACAGTGTACTTGATGAGCGCGATCATGGTATCTTACGTTGCGTGATAAAAGCCCGATAATGCCATGCTTGACCATCGTCCACGGGTTGGGCAGGTGATTCAACCCCCACTTGCTACCTTTGATAAGCAGGAGACTCCTCATTCGTAGTACATCGGTAATCAAGAACTCCATGGCCGCCTGTAGTGCAACAGCAAGCAGCACGTTCGCACAGCTCCATGCTATAACCCTCCTCATCGCTCTTGCGCCTCCCTTCTGGTTGCTTGGAATGCCCCATTGTCCTTGCGACTTGAACTCAACTGCTAGACTGGGCACTCCGATATCGAATAGCAAGAAGATCAGGCTAGGGATGATGTAGAGAGATAGCCGTAGAACTAGTGGTGCAACCAGCTCAAGTTGAAGAGGAGAATATGACGCCGCGATTGTCGTCCATGCGACTGAAAGGAAGATGAGGTTCAGGCCTGTCGACCACGAAGACAGCATAGGAATGGCTAAAAATGAGCCCAGCGGCAGAGCGATAGGCGCAAGAATGGAGGAGAACAGTGCGCCCATGCTGAAGGCGTTCCCTAAGTGGAGATAATTGATGCTCTTAGGTCTTGGGAGTAGTAAAATATGTCTATTCGCGTCATGTGAGTGGAGGTGGACATTCTGCCTACGTATTTGTGGTTTGCACTTGATTGCGATGTGAGCGATGACGTAGGGGCAGTTACGAACTTGGTTCATGCCGGCGTGGGAACGCGTGCGCGACCGTTTGGGCGAAATAAGCGAGGGCGCCCTTGGTCTCTCACGACTCCAGATCACTGAACCTTTCGCACACTCCTGGTCGGAGAACACTCGTACTACCTTGCACGTGGAAGCGATGTCTTCTCAAAGGCAAAGTTGATCGGCACGTTCTACGTCCTTAGGTCCAATCCAGGTCACTGGTGCCGCGCAGTTTCCCAAGCATGTTGCGACTCCATCCGCTCAGACGCTGCTAGGTTTGCTAAGGTCGCCTGGTCTGCAGTGTATTCCTAAAGGTCTGAACTCCCCGCCTTCAACTTGCTGTTACGAGTCTGTGTCCATTCATCTTTGAGTCTGACTCGCACATCTAACTTTGTAAAGCCGGTATCAGATTTTATGGCGAGTCTGCGCATAGTAGTTTAGTTATACCTTAGACTCTTGTTCTCTCGTTTAGTGACTCCGTATGAGGTCTCGGAAGCAGCATGCCTAGTTTGCAGTATCTCTTATTTTTCTTTGAGAAAATCATACTTGCTTCGTAGAGTCTCTAGAGCTTCTATCTGAACTGTCTGCTTGTTGAGGAGAGCTACCAGGTCTGCTCTGAACGATAGCAACCCGCTCCGAAGAATCTGCGGATTCTTCATGCCAAACTGCTCCTGGTGGTATCTCTTTGGCCAGTCTTCTTCCCATTCCTTGTACTTGTCCTCCATATCCTACGTGGAGACGGTGGTGAAAATCAGAAGTGAAAGGGCGGGCTTCTCGAGAACCCTGCGGACGATCAATGTGGAAAAACGACTCGACATACGGAAAGAAAATATAGATCTCGAAGCCGATATAACGGTACGCTGACCATAGGGTAAGGGCAGGGAGCAATTTATAATTGTAGAATCGTGATAACGAACGCCGACTATGTTAGTGATCAATAGAGCTAAGCTCGGGCACCTAGTTTTGGCCCGGGTGTAGTTTTGGCCCACCTCACCAAAACGCGTACGCCCGATTCAACGCGCGATATCTCAACACCACCACTCTCAATATGGACGCCCGTGAGCAAGCTATACAATTAGCTATCCGCGATCTCGAATCTGGTGTTTATACAAGCCAGAGAGCTGCTGCTGCCGCTTGGGGCATACCTCGATCGTCGCTACGCGCTAGATTAGCTGGCCGCCTTCCACACGCGATAGCTCATCAAAACCAGCAGCGATTAAGCTCAGTACAAGAGGATTTTCTAGTTAATTAGATACTAGACGAGGACTCACGCGCACAGCCGCTATCTCATGCCCGTGTGCGAGAAATAGCGACTCGGATACTCCGACTCAGTAACGATCACGATCCACTTGGCCAACGCTGGCTACAATCCTTTATGGCACGCCAGCCCCGAGTCTCTAGTATTATCGGCCGATCAATCAAGGTGGCTCGGGCTGACGCTGCGAGTCCAGCCATCGTACGCGCGTTTTTGGAGCTCTTTGAACGTACCCGGATCGAGCTCAATATCAAGCTTGATGATATATAGAATATGGATGAGACTAGGATCGCACTAGGAGTATGTACAAACACCAGAGTAATTGCTAGGGCTAGTAAACGTAAGGCTTATATCAAAGCTCCAGGGAATCGGGAGTGGGTATCAATTATCGAGTCGGTATCAGCCACCGGGCGAAAACTCAGGTGTATGGTAATCTTCAAGGGCAAGTCTCTCCATACTACATGGTTCCTATCAGAATCAGTGCCCGATTGGATATATACGACTTCAGAAAATGGATGGACGGCCAACGTGATCGGATTAGAGTGGCTCCGCCGGATCTATATACCAGAAACTACACCGGATCCGGGCAGGCATCGGATGCTGATACTAGATAGGCATGGCTCACATGTTGATATTGAGTTCATGTGGGAGTGTAGGCAGCACCGGATCCATCTACTCTATCTACCCGCCCACACCTCTCACCTCCTCCAGCCTCTAGATCTGGCTCCTTTCTCGGTTATCAAATCTAAATATCGCCATCAGATCCAGGAGCTCAGTTTAATCGATGACGCCGCACCAGTCAAGAAAGAGCGCTTTATCAGCTCATATCACCAAGCTCGGGTTAATGGGCTATCAGATCGGGTTATACGGGCTGGATAGAGAGCTACCGGGCTGGCGCCATACAATCCAGATATAGTGCTATCATCGTCACAGATCTCAGCGCGCCCAATCACTCCACCACAAGTTATCCAGCCCATACATATATCCGATCCAATCTATCGCACGCCCCAGCGATCTCAGGACGTATATCGGGCTCAACAACAGCTCCAACGATCAGAATTACTATCAAGAAACACCCAAACAGTACTCGCCAAGGCAGCTAAGGCTATATCACAAGCTCAATCTCACGCAGCTCAACTCCAAGCGTCAAACCAGCTACTACACCAGAAAATAGATAGTATTGTTAGTACCCGAGTACGTAAACGCACCAGGATTGATCCAAATCACCGCTTTAGTGAGGTAGATACAATTAAGCGTGCGATAGATCTCGCTGCAGTTAAGATGGTTACACGCTCTACTAGTCAAGCTAATCAGATAGCTAGCTGTACGGCAGAGGCGATCGCATCAATAGTACACCCAAATCTATAAGTTTTGATATATATATATAGCGTTGGTGTTGAGATATCACGCGTTGAATCGGGCGTACGCGTTTTGGTGAGGTGGGCCAAAACTACACCCGGGCCAAAACTAGGTGCCCGAGCTTATACAAGAAGAGAGGCCAAAGACGTGCGGCTTACATCCTTGCGAGCTTGATGTTAAACTGATCAAAAAGGCTTCCAGAACCATCTACAAAGCCTCCTATCGGTTTCGTATCTGCCGCTTACCATTCATTCCGATAAACGGCGGGCAATACCCACATGGTTTACCTGCAGCGCTCGGGTAACACGCCCTACCAACACAGCATAATGATGGCGCGCCCTAGAAAGTACATCTTGGCGACGGTCAGTGCAGCAACAACTGAAATCATGCCATGGGAGAGTAATTGTGACTGCCGTATTTGATAGAAAGAAGTCGCGAATGGAGACGATAATGACGTGTGCGGGGAGCGGGGCGGTCATTCGCTGATCACTCGGAAATAATGCCGTGCCCGCGGGTATTTATCATCAACGAGCATGCCCTCTCCAGATAGCCTACTTGAGTTGAGCAGACCCTTTGCTTGTCTCTCGTGATCCATGACTTTGGCTTTTCGTTCCGCGCAACTTCTTTCAAGATCGACACCTGCAGCAACACGACTCTCAGCCATCAATTCGCATATCGCTCCAAGAGCACACAACATCAGAGCCATGTCGTCTCTCCCAAAGACTATGAAAGCCGTCCTCATCGAGAAGACTGGTGGCACGGAAGTTCTGCAGTATAAAACTGACGTACCGGTTCCTGAGCCGAAGGAGGGCGAGGTGCTTGTGAAGAACGAGTTCATTGGCATCAACTACATCGACACGTGAGTACTACGTGACCATGAAACTGAGGAGAAACTGCTGACGGAAATTGACAGCTACTTCCGCTCGGGCGTTTACAAGCCTCCGCAATTCCCCTACATTCTTGGCCGAGAAGGCGCTGGAACAATTGCTTCCGTTGGACCCAATGTGCCCTCTGATCTCAAGCCTGGAGCGAAGGTAGCCTACATGGGACAATTAGCGTATGCTGAGTATACCGCTGCACCAGCGAACTACACTATACCGCTGCCTGATTCCATCTCCACAAAGACTGCTGCTGCTTCGCTTCTCCAGGCGCTAACCGCTGTAACCTTGATCCGCGACGCGTACGAAGTCAAGAAAGGCGACTGGATCCTTGTCACCGCTGCCGCTGGTGGCGTTGGCTTATGGCTGTGTCAGCTGTTGAAGGCGGTCGGCGCAAGGGTCATTGCTACGGCCAGCACAGAAGAGAAGAGGAATCTGGCCAAGCAAAATGGCGCAGAGGTGCTACTAGAATACCATGAGGAAGATCGAGACGTCTTTGTCAAGAAGGTGCTAGAAGTTACTGGAGGCGAGGGCGTGCATGCAGTCTTCGACTCGGTCGGGAAGTCCACTTTCGATAGCTCACTGGCTGTGGTGAGGAGAAAGGGTACTATGTGTTCGTTTGGGAACGCATCGGGACCAGTCGAGGGTTTTGCGCTTGCGTAAGTTCTTCCACCACTTTTTTCATCTGGGAAACGACTTACACATCATACAGACGCTTATCGGCAAAGAATGTCAAGCTTCTTCGGCCTACGTTGTTCAACTACATTGCCACTCGCGAAGAGCTTCAGGCAGCCGCAAATGAGCTGTGGAAGTTCATCGAGAAAGACGGGCTGAATGTAAAGATTCATGATGTGTACCCCTTGAGCGAGATTGTGAGAGCAACGAAGGACATCGAGGGAAGGAAGACAACTGGAAAACTGGTGTTGACACCGTAAGTAGGGAAGAGTTGTAAATGAATCTCATCAGACGTATGAAGGAAGACACTATCTCAGCGCCTACAGAGACCTAGGTCCCTCTTCTCCTTGTTTGAACCGGAAGCTAAAGTTTTCTGGTCAAACACAACTGACGCCATCGCTGTGCAATCTACTGAAACTGATGCTGAACTCTGTAAGATGCAGTCCAACAAATCCCATCAAGTCTTTTCCGAAGATGAGAAAGCTTCAACTCATGATACCGACCATCTTCTCAAGCTCTACCCGCTGTGACTGAGCCATTCCAGAGTTCCTGCTCATAAGCACATTAGCGATTTCCCTAGCGTAACAAGTACATTGGGCGCAATCATTGACACAGTCCATCTTAACGGGAGTGAGGAGCTCAGACGAAGTAATCGCTGGGGTCAATGGAGTCAGCTGGCTCCGCTAATGGGTTTTCAGCACGTTGGTAAAGACGCTGAGGTGCCAAGGAGTAGGGTAACTTACGTTCATGAATGGAGTAAGTATCGTGGTCGACTTCTTCAGCCTCGTCCTGAGGGGTGGAACTTTCCTGAGCGTCGGAGAAAGAGGTAACATTGGCCTTGCTAGTCTCCTCTTCCTTGATGATGCTCTTGGGCTTAGGCTTAGGGATGACGATGCTGTTAGTCTTTCCGACCTTGGCGCGTTTGGGCTTGGACTCTAGGAGTTCTTCTTGATCGTCCTCATTCTCCGGATCAGAACTAAACTTGGCTTCGTCCTCGGCGGAGGCGACCTTCTTCTTCGGAGATGCACGCTTGCGCTTAGGAGTCGGCGTGGTCTGGGTGACATCAACATCATCGCCGGACGAAGTGGCAGTCTTGCGAGACTTCTTAACAGTAGATTTGGGAGTGTCCTTGACAGGCGATGAAGGACAAGGCGCAGTGCCGTTCTCTTCAAACGCTTTCTTCATCCGGGAGTAGCGCTTTGATGCCGCTCCAGCAGTAGTGTTGGCTTTGGCAGCGATGTCGTTCCAGTTCGGTGGCTACGACATCATTAGTGAACCTGTCATTGCGAAATATCCCAAGTGAGAATAAATCGGTACTCACTTGAGCGCGCGTATTGTGCTTGACACAAAGCCATAGAAACTGATATGTGGTACCCCCGGGGACCTCGTTCTTCTCCATAGCCTGCTTAAGGCGCGACCATCGCTTTGTGACCGCGCCTTTCTTGAGGTCAAGCGCACTGGAGACAGCGTCCCAATCAATCTATGGTAAGTTAGTATATACATGTGCGTGTGATGAGAATCATGACAAGAACGTCTAGACAGTGAAAAACACCTCCACAGCTCAAGCGCACTTGGAGTGGGTTTGGTAAGACTCACAGTTGGGTTGCCGTCATTGGTCAATACCAAGTATAGGTAGTTGATGTTTTCAACTTCAGACGGCATTTCGACTGTCGTTTGTGAATAATCTCTGGACGCAGATGCTTTCTAACTGATGCTAGTGGCGAAAGTCAAGGTATCGTTGGCGCAGTCCCAAGCTTTGTTGTTGGACGTAAGAGTGAGAGAGGCAAAAGACAAACAAGTCAGCTATACATCCGTGTTTCCTTAGTGAAGGTGGTTTTCCACAAGGCAACAACAGCAAGCACCACATTACCACGATAAGCACTCTTTTCCGTAGGATCAACTCGATTGATAGTGAAGAAGAGTCTAGAGGAGTCTGGGTGAGAGTGAGAGACAGTTACAGATAAGGCAGAAGCGGTCATATTTGGCAAGAAACCAGATCAGCTGCCAGGACGCAGGGCCCGAGTATCATATGAACGATAGACTGTGTCACAGATCAATAGTTGGCATTATATATACACGGACGTACTACTTGGTCGTGAACTGCACGCTCGAAGGCTTATGCAGACACTCCCAAACCTACAGGAGCATGTGCTTCTTCATCATCTTGTCCACCGATTCCGTTTCCGACCAGTTCGGTGAAGTCCAATCCGACCTCTCTCAGCATTTCTGCATGTTCATGTGCCAGCCTCAAGCATTCGTTCCACACATTGCCGCCTTCATCAACACTACTGAGTTGCCTCTTCAATAATATGTTGAATTGGTCAATATGCTCTTTCGCCCATTTGACGCAAGCGGACATGAGCTGTTGTGGGAAGCATTTTTGAAACATGTCGACAGTGTTTTTGATGATGGTGAAATAGATGTAGGAAGTTTGGAAGATGTAGTCGGGAAGGTTACCTTCGAATATACATTGCCTGAAAGAGTCAGTGGACGGTGAACATCAATGACGAAGGTGAGAACATACCGCGTGCGAGTCTTGATGAGATTACCACGAGCTTCCAGATAGGCCTCTCGTGCGCGGTCTTCGAAACCTAGTTGGACAACCCAGCTGACGTGTTGCCTGACGGACGTGAACCAGTTGTTATGCTCTACCATATGCTTGACCAAAACATTCGCCAGCTTAGCAGCACGTTCGTTGACTTTATATGTGACGATTGTCTTGGCCATCTCGTTGCTTTTGATGTTCTTCGCAAGCGCTTTCAGGCGATCGACTTTCAGGACTGCTTCTTGAAAGTGTTGAAGCGCAATCTCAATGTCTAAGTCGTCTAGTTGACTTTCCACCCACCGGATGTTGCGCTGCTGACCATCCATATCGATAAACGTACTAACTTGTTCGTTGTTGATGCCGTCAGAAAGGTTATCCAACAACTCCGTTCTGTTCATGAAAGCAGGGTCGCGTGAAAGGAGATGGCTATAAGAGTCTTGCGTTCGATCTTTCTCTTGCACATCCGCTTCTTGGCTCTTGCGCAAGTCATCTTTGGTTTTACGAAAGGTAGCAACGAAAGCGGACTTGTCGCCGCTATCCTCTTTCTTGGTGTCGTACGTGAAGGACTCGGAGCCAGCGCGAATGATGATGCGTTCTTCGGGTGTCCTAATCACCTGAGTATCTTGCAGTGGGAAGCATCGTTGGGCCATGAATTCCATATTTGCTCTGTTGCCATCACGTTGACCAGGGACGTCATTTCGCGCTTTCTTCTCCGTTGCGATAAGGAGATGGTCATTCAGTAGCAGTAGCCGCACTCTTCGTCTCGCCTTGAGGGTCGCAGAGTCGAGTTCAAACCATCTTGTGGACTTCCACACAATATATCGCCCAGGTATAGGCGGTAGATACTTTTGCGAACCCTCGACGTCTCTGTAGAGCTGCTGCAGCTGACCAGCGCGAAGTTGGTTGAGGTCTCCGATGGAGCTTCGGTTGGCCCTTCGGGAGCTTGCAGCGTCGTTCGCGCCTGTAGCTGAAGCCGTCTGTTCCAGTGTAGTGGTCAGGTCTGACATCAACTGACGAAGTGTTCGCATCTCGCCTTTGAGCTTCTCTGCCTCCTTACTGATCTTGATGAATTGTGTGCGGTTCTGGTATACGTTATGCTGTAGGTCGAGGGATGTACGGTGTTTCGTCTTGCGCAGTTCATCTTGGTAGCGGTTGATGTCGGCCTCGGAGGCGTCTGCAAGGATGGTCGATACATCTATGCGAAGTCAGTATTCAGGCACTGAGGCGGCGACACGCAGTAGTCTCACATCGCTCTACTTCCAGGTTGGGGTCCCTCAATGCTCGTGGGTCAACCTGCAACACCCGTCCATTGGAGCTTCCAGGCGGCCGTCCCTCTCTCGTCTGGCTCTTCTCTCTGTACTGGGCGGGCATCTTTGGCATCTGCGGCATGGGTTCTCCATTCCCAAAGTCGCCAGGCAGCGTCGTGATCTTCTGGGAGTACCTCCTCTTGACCAGATCGGCCGTCTTGTCGGGTCGCTGCGGGCGTGACTGGGGAGCATCTTGCCTGGTCCTCGAGCGGCTGGATTCGTTCGAAGGACGTCCGGAGCTGGGGAGTGAAGCAGCAGCGACGCCGGCTGGCATGGGCGCACTAATCTGTCGCGGCGCGCTGATGGTGGGCGGCGGCGCGTTCTTCTTGCTCTTGTCCCCGCGCTTCTTGCGGAGGGAGATGCCCTTTTGCTTTTCCGACATCTTGCCTGCAAGATTGACGGACTACGGTGGTGAAGGCGCGAGGGGCAGTGGTTGCTGATGGTCGGTGACACGTAGCGGGACGCATCGCCCATGGATGCGTGGAGCCGCGGTCTCGAGTGTGAGCTCGGGCCCACTTTGTTGAATCGTGCCTTCCCTGAACTTGTCGAAAAAGTTAAACACCACACCACATCACCGCCATCTCCTTCGGCCATTTCCAAGGGATATACCTGTTGCTTGCTCGCCTAATTGCGCTTTTCACACCCGCAACTTGCACCGCCACCATGTCCAACTCGTCATTAAAACCGTCGACCATTGCGGCCATTAGCGCCGGCACCATCGTAACAGGTCTTCTCGCATATGCCGCCTACTTCGACTACAAGCGACGAAACGACCCCGGCTTCCGCAAGCAGCTCAAGAAGGAGTCGAAGCGAACAGAGCGGGCGGCCAAGGAGGAGGCCGAGGCACAGGGCGCCGAGCAGAAGAAGGCGATCCGGGAGGCGGTAGAGCGGGCAAACGAGGAGGGCTTCCCCAAGGACCCAGAGGAGGTGGAGGCGTACTTTATGCAGGAGGTTGCGCAGGGAGAAGGCATGGTACAGAAGGGTATGGCTTGACTTTGATCCCGCTCGTGGGACGTGGTGCTAATTCTCTGGCAGGTGCGGATAACGTGGAGGCGGCGCTATGCTTCTACCGCGCATTGAAGGTCTACCCCAACCCGCGGGAATTGATCAACATCTACGACAAGACGGTGCCCAAGGTAAGAAGCCATTGCTTGCTGGCCTGGTCTGATGATTCGCTAACACCTGTCAGCCCGTCCTCGACATCCTCGCCGAGATGATCGCAGTAGACACGTCAATCCCCGTCGGCGGCAGCAAGACACCGTCTGAGGCTGGCTCGGCAGGCGACCTCGAGTAAAAAGACGATAGCACTTCGATGAATTCAGCACGCATTTTTGGACCCCACTCCATCTGATGACGACCCCCTGTAATATTCTTGTACATGTATCAGCATCAGCGCGGTCGGTCGATTCCACGGCCGGCGTTCCGGTTGAGCGTGATCCATCTGGCTGGGGCGGGCGTTGGCATAGATGTGGGCTTCCAATGCATACAATCCAAACAGCACTCGGCATCTCTCCATTGACGTCATGCAGTCGTACGCTTGGGTACGCACTGCTATACTAGAGATTACGTGTTCGACGTTAAGATGCATGCAGCCCATGCCTGATTGCCTGAACGCCTTGCTGACAATGACTTCCTCAGACTTGCAAATCATCCCAAATAATTACAGTACGCCCTCGAGCGATTGAACCGAATTGACTGCCGGACAGCCATGTCTTATCTAACACGCGCACGACGAGTCTGCTGGTGGCTGCGAGGGGTTGATGTTCACGTCGATCACTGGACCCTGAGTTAGCATGCTCTTCACCGCAATGTGTACAACTAAACCTACTCTGACTCTGCCCTTGTTGACCTTCGCCCTCCATACCCGGTAACGCTTGCGCGATTCTCTTGAACAGTGCCTTTACATTGTGTCCGACCTTGGCGCTCGTCTCGATAAACATCAAGTTGTTCTTCTTGGCTTCCTCTTCACCCTGGGCCGTAGTGACCTCGCGCTTATCGTTCAAGTCGGTCTTGTTGCCGACCAGCACGATGATAACGTCGTTGCCGCGCTCGCCTCTAACATCGTCGACCCACTTCCTTGTGTTCTCGAATGTCTTCTTGTTCGTGATGTCGTATACCACCACGGCCACACTAGAATCGCGGATGTACGAGGGGATCAGCGAGCGGAATCGCTCTTGGCCGGCGGTGTCCCAGAGCTGCAGGCGGACGGTTCGATCCTCCAGGTACATGGTCTGCGGACAACAGTCAGTTGTTGCTCAGGAACGCGGTCACTGCAGTGGTTTCACAAAGAGCGTACCTTGCTCAGAAAGTCGATGCCGATTGTCGCTTGGTAGGTGTTGTCGAACGAGTCGTACATGAAGCGGGTGATGAGAGACGTCTTTCCCACTGTGAGGTTATGTTAGCAAACATGTTCCAAAGTGCCATGTTCGCGACAGTATGCATACCACTTTGTTCGCCCAGGAATACGAGCCTGCAGCCGGTTAGTATACGAAGTTGGTCTCCGCCGCGGAGGACAGCTCACTTGAACTTCTTGAGCGGGTTTGAGTACCCCGACTGCGCCATTGTGGAGTAGGGCTGGAGGTTCTACAAAAAAGCAAAAAACTTGGAGAGGTGCTATCCCAGAGTATCAGAAGCAATCTTCTGACCGTATGTCTTGGTGGGGTGTGATGTTTGAATAGGAGTGTCGGTCGAATCTGGAGGCCTTGTACCCTGGGCGGCCAACACCGACTACCGAGAGGCTACAGGGGTCTGGGGTGGATCTAGCCCGTGCGGCGCTTTGTTGGTCGGAATTTTGGGTCGAACTTTTTGCGACAGCCAACAACCCCACAACTTCCAACACTGCGAGCGTAAGATACAATGGCGGATACCGAAGCAGCACCCGCGCAGTACAAGCAGCCGAGTCGCAAAGGCAAGAAGGCTTGGCGCAAGAACGTCGATGTCACGCAGATTCAGTCTGGCCTAGAGGATGTGCGCGACCAGATCATCCAAGGGCATGTTCCAGTCTCACTACACATACAGCAACTTATACTAACGATTCTACAGTGGTGTCATCTCTGAAAAGACGGCCGATGAGCTTTTCGCCGTCGATATCGTTGGATCTGCCGAAATCCAAAAAGAGGTTGCGAAACGACACAAGCCTCTCAAAGTCGACGAGATCCTCGCCAAGCGCTCTGCCGTCCCCGCCGTATCCACAAGGAAGCGACTATCGGAAATTGCCGACGATGGCAAGAGAAAGAAGGCAAAGGTATCAGGCAAGGAATACGACAGGCTGAGGGCGATTGCATACGGAGGCGAGCAGGTCAAGAAGGACGTGGTGCAAGGCGGCGACGCTGCCTACGACCCTTGGGCCGTAGAAGAGGTCAAGGAAGATCCTCGATTCACGTACCTGGAGAAGAAGAAGCCCAAGGTCGAGCCCAAGACCCTTAAGCACGCGCCCATCTCGCAGGCAAAGACCGGCAAAGCCATCCCCTCAGTCCGCAAACCCACCGGTGGGAAGTCGTACAACCCGCTGTTGGAAGACTGGCAGAATGAGCTTATGCGCGAATCCGACAAAGCTGTCGAGGCCGAGAAGAAGCGCCTGCAGGAGGCTCGTGAAGAGGCTGAGCTGATGGAGCGAGCAGCCGCTGAGACGGAATCCGACTCTGGTGAGGAGAGCGTCTGGGAAAGTGAGTGGGAAGGTTTCAGCGATAAAGAAGACAAGGAGGGAAAGAAGAAGAGACCAGAAAGGAAATCTTTGTCACAACGGAACAAGATCAAGAGGAGAAAGGAGGCTCAACGAAAGGCGGTCCACGAAGCAAAGATGAAGGCTAAGGAGCAACAAGTGCAGGAGATCAAGAGGCTAGCCAAGAGCGTAGAAGAAAAGGAAAAGGCAAGAGAAGCTGTCCGACAAGCTCTTGAAAAGAAGAATGCCGAACTGGCGGAGGAGGATGACGGCGAAGAAGTGGAGCTGAGGAAGAAGCAATTTGGCAAGACACCGTAAGTATCTGTTGATGCCCCATAGACTGACCATCTACTGACCTGCCTCAGTCTACCAGAAGCCCCACTCGAAGTTGTTCTGCCAGACGAGCTCCGCGACTCCCTGCGTCTTCTCAAACCGGAGGGCAACCTGCTCAAGGATCGCTTCAGGACTTTCCTGCTTCAGGGCAAGGTTGAAGCCAGGAGACCAGTCGCCTACGGAAAGCAGAAGAAGTATCATCTGTCCGAGAAATGGAGTTACAAGGACTGGAAGCTGCCCAATTAGAGTCTTACATGACGATGGGAGAAGACCGAGATACGTACGAATGCGATTGTTTCGCGACCACTATATTCACCTAGCCTTATTTATTCCCCTTCGGTGACCCATGTATGATCACCAACAGCAGCCATAATTGGACTCAGGCTTGCCGTTCTCCTGTGATAGGTGCTGATTTTTGCAGGCAGAGGTGGATGATCCTTGCACCGCTCTCAAACGACATCGGTGATGTGTTGCCAGTAAACCCTATCCGAGCTTGGACTTCCCCTCCTTTAAAGATAAAGATCTTAATTTTGCCTCTGGAGAAGCCTACGGCCATGTTGTACAAAGCTTCAACGAAGATAAGCCTATGACAACCAACAAAGATCGAGTTGCATTCGTCCACGAGCTTGTCCTCGACAAAGACGAGGCGGCAACCTACAAGCTTCTGATTCAGAGCTTCCGTACTTGGGATGAGGCGAAACACTGCAGTCGGGACATTATAGTAGATACATGTTTGTCGTACGACAAAGCCAGCGTCAAGCACAATACAGACTATCTTTTCCGAGGACTTCTGAAGCATATTACTGACGCCGAGACCACGGAATATTTTGCCTTGATACTCGGACTTCGACAAACGAGATGCATATATCAAGATCGCTAGGGAGATGTATAAGTGGAACGGTTTTTCCAAGGCGAACATTCCCGGAGGTGTGAACGAGAAGTGTTGTCATGGGGGCCTACCCCTGAGATGGCCGCTGCGTATACTGAGCATGAAGATCGAAAGAACCAGTCAAGCAGAAGCACCTATTCTGGAATACTACAAGGTGAAAAACATTGGCCGAACGGGACTATGATTCTGCACAACATGAATCACCCGTAATAACCCGGCGCCCAGGGGATCTCCGACCTGTACTCCAGGATCAATGAGACGGCCCACAGTACGAACTGGGTTATCGATTACCCTCTGATGCTTACGTCTGTGGAAATACAATGGGTTGTCTTCAGAGTGGACGTTGGGTTTGGTATGGTATCACCCAATCTGTATACAAGGGCTGAGCAGGTACCGATTGTGGGGTACATCAGCGCACGGGCTTCTACGCGTCATCTCACGAGCGAGACAGCTTAGACATACTCGAGTCTACGCGACTCGTCAGTAGTAATGCGTTCGTGCTCTTCCTCGGCGCCCCTTTCATTCTCGACATGATCTCTCATTGTTTGGTGCGGTTCATTCCTGGCAATCCAATCTAAGCATGCCCTTCTCCTCCCGCCGCAGACAGCACGAGCCAGCATCCAACAGCACCGATGAGAGCTCGCCCAAGTTCACACCCTCGCCTCGCTCTTCACAATCCTTTGATGATCAACTGTCCATGATACACGAACCGAACTCTTTCGAACTTCGAACAATCACTCCCCACGATGAACCCGCACACAAAGAAGAGCTGGGAGAAGAAGACGAGGGTTTCCTACCCAGCATACGACGCGCCTCCTTAGATTCTGTCCAGAGCTACGAGCTGTATACTCCAGATGAGGATCGAAGAGTGCTCAAAAAGCTTGATCGCAGGCTAGTCGCGTTTATGGCCTTGCTGTACATGTTAAGCTTCTTGGATCGGTCGAGTGAGTACTTTCTACACCTGGAAGGCTCAGAGGGGTGATATGTACGTCAGATGTGCGCAAAGCAGATCTGGTAGGTCTGGTGATGGACGCTGATGGAATTAATAGACATTGGCAATGCGCGTATAGCCGGTCTTGCGGATGATCTGAAGCTCAGCTCTACCCAATATGAGTGGTTGCTGTGGGCGTTCTATATTACATACATCCTATTCGAGTGGATGACGCTCATGTAGGTCTTTGCAAGTGGGGAAGTAAGCGCATCTAATGCTGTTAGGTACCGCATCGTCCCGCCGCACATCTACATATCCCTGTGTATTCTGTCTTGGGGCGTAGTTGCGTCGCTTCAGGCAGTCGCAACGTCCTTCAGCTTCCTCCTCGTTCTGCGAGCCCTCCTCGGCATCAGCGAAGCGGCCTTTGGGCCTGGCGTACCCTTCTACTTGTCCTTTTTCTTCCGCCGGTCTGAACTGGCTTTTCGAACTGGACTCTTCATCAGTGCTAGCCCTCTCTCAGCATCATTTGCTGGAGCACTAGCTTACCTTATTACGAAAGTCGGTGAGCACGGTCCACTCAGTCCTTGGAGGCTGCTCTTTCTGCTTGAAGGCTTTCCGTCCGTGTTGATAGCGGTTTGGGCATGGGATTTCGTACCAGATGGCCCGGGATCGGCGAAGTGGTTAAGCCCACGACAGCGCGAGATTGCAGTAATGAGGCTGAGATCGGAAAAGGAAAATGAAGATCAAGATGAGGAGAAGTATCAGAGTGGGCGAAGAGGACGTGTCAACTTCCATGAAGTGCTCCAAACTTTAAAGGACCCGAAGTCTTACCTGACAGCACTTATGTTCTTTTCTTGCAACGTTGCTTTCAGCTGTAAGTGTCCCTGTACTAAACGCATGCAAAACGTACATTGACATTGTATACTCACGTTCAGCTATGCCTGTGTTCTTGCCGACGGTCATACGGGATATGGGCTGGGAGTCGATCACAGCGCAAGGACTTTCAGCTCCACCTTACCTCTTCGCATTCGTTGTTGTGCTTACAACTGCGTACTATTCCGATCGCATGCAGTCACGCTCGACGTTCATCATGCTTCACTCCCTCCTCGCCACACTCGGTTACGGTACCATTGCAATATCCGGATACCTGCAGTCCGATAAGACTATGGTCCGCTATATAGCGCTTTACCCCGCCGCTGCTGGCTTCTTCAGCGCTATCACGATTATCATCACATGGACACTCAACAACCAGGAAAGTGATAGCAAGAAAGGTACTGGTATGGCTCTTCTAAACATCATCGGTCAAATGGGTCCGCTCGTTGGTACGAGCATCTTTCCCGATGAAGATGGCCCTTACTATGTCAAGGGCATGAGCATCTGTGCTGGCTTCATGCTATTCGTAGGCTTCTTAGCCGCAATATTGAGATGGGTGTTGGTAAGAGAGAATCGTAGGTTGAACAATGGTCGTAGCGCAGAATATGCGGGTGTACCTTTGGATGAGGGTGGAAGCATGAGAAGAGAAAGAAAGAAATTCATGTTTATGTTGTAATTGCAATAGCCAGTAAAACATATTCCAAGACCCTCCTTTCTGGGGCGAAACGACATCGCATATACTTTGACTGATTGCGTGTCTGGTGGCGATGGTCATCTCTATCAACTCTAAGAGGCCTGTGTCCGGTGCCCTGTCTGGGTTGTGCTACCTCCCGGCCTAGCTGTCGAAGCATGACTTGTCACAGATGGTGTCGATGTTGGACCAGTTATTATCGATCCCATGGCACCATTTTGCTGGAGCAATTGATCTTGCTCGAACTTCGGCAAGCCAGCTGCTTGTACTGCTCCTTGGGCAGATGTAGTTGACTGGGTCCGTGTGGGAGGAGCCGATGATCGATGGGAACAAGCAGTGTGGTCAGGTACATGCACGGATAATGGTGCTGTCGCTTGTGTCGAAACTGGTGCAGGGGATCCAACCGCTCCACCGCTACGATTAGGCGTGGGAAGATTCTGGGAAGGGGGAGGTCGACTTCGTCGGTCTCGGCTGCGGCGGCAGGAGAAGCACATAAGCACTCCAATTACCAAGCATGGGATTAATACGGCCATGAAGACCATACCTGCTCTGTCCCTTGCGTTCATAATGGAAATGGGCACGTGTACACTGGGCTTGAAACAGAGTGAGCTGGTCAAGAGAAAATGGATTTTGTGCAGTGACAGTTGACTTTGTATTCATGAACGGCAGTCTCGTTGATCATGGCGTACCTAGGTAGTTACGTTCGTTGAAGCGATCGTTTGTTAAAAACGTGTCGATAACTCAAACGGCTTTCGTGGGCTATATACAATCGCCATCAGCTGACAAGGTCTATCTGCTCCTATTTACAATAGATCGATCCGTTCGATCGAGTGCAGTTCGTCCCGGTACCGTGAAATTCGCGCATAGCAAACCTTCGACACTGACCCCATATTTCCTCAACTAGGAGCCGATCCCCTCCTGGGTCTTCCTGCCCGCGCTAGCACACTCCTTTGCCGATGCCCTCCAAGCATTTCATAAGTAATATCTAGGTCGGCATAGGCCGAATCAGGTAACTGCGGTCTAACCATCTCAGGCGTGATATCGAACCCGTCATACAGCTCATCTCGTAACTGCTGTCGTCTCTGCTGCCTCATAGGAAGCTTATGTGTTGTATTGTCCGTGTGAATTCGTGGAGTGTATCGAGGCTGGCCGGAGACATATTTGTTCGGCGCATATCTCTTGGAACGGTTGTAGGATGGTTTGGAATGTGGAGAGAAATACGCTCCATCGAATGGCGGCGAATTGAAATAAGGCAATTGCATCTCAGTCGTACGTGATGGAGTTGGCCTTTGACAGTTTCTTCCACTTCGAGGATGGCGATTGCACCAAAGACATAGAGCAGTAAGGACAATGATCAGAGGAAGGAATACGATTACAAAGATGACTCCGGCAAGATCTTTTCCATCCATGGCTTACTGTTGATCCTTCTACAGAGTTCACACAGCGACGGTAGATATATCAATATGCGTTGAGAGAGAGATGGGAGCAGCCTCAAGAAGCTGGTACTGAGTTGGAACAATCCCTGGAGTTGGAGGGTTTGCCGGTATTGTTTGGCGAATCAAGCGTTTGTTATGGCAGACAATCGTTGATGTATTTGCGCATCAGACTCTCCAAATTATGGAACAGTCAATCAAGCTTGTGAAATATTGAGCCGGAACAGAGCATCGGTGATACCGTTTGAAACTCTAAATGTGTAGGAGGTACGTGCATGATTTGAAAAATAACTGAAAATTATGCAGGCTAATTGTATCTTACAAGTCTGGTTAAGTAGACTGAAACCCCATCCTATAGCCATCCGCTCAGACGGCACTTCCTCACATTGAGATTGTAAGACCTAGTGTAGTGCCCTAAGCGTTTGCTCAACTGCAATACCCAATCCTCCAACGCCCAGCACAGTCCATAGCCACTTGTTGCTTAGCTCATCAACGCTTGGCCAGAAAGCATTCTTGTCAGCCCTGAACTTCTCCAACTCGCGGAACTTGTCGGGTTGAGAAGCAGAGTATCGACGCTCTTGATGTTTCTCTTTCTCGGCATCGCCGCCAAAGAAGCGGAGGAAGGCATAGTTTGCGGCGGGACCTAAGAGTTCGACAGGAGCGAGCATATCGGAACCGTAGAGCATGACGATGAATGATATGTGTACGAGGGCGTCGCCGAGGTAGCTTTAAGGAATTAGTGTGTGATGTAGAGTTAGATCACGGGTACATACTTGGGGTTGCGGACAATGCTCCATACTCCCTCGCGCATAATGCCCTTGTTGCCCTCTGCCTTGAACTGGTCCAGCTGGTAGTCGGCGAGTGTCTCCAAAGCCAGACCAGATGAAAACAATCCGACGGCAAACATCTGAACGAAGGGATGGTAACCTGTCATAACAGCACCTTCGTGTCGGAACGGCGCGGTAAATGGAAGACTAATGAGCATCTGGAAGAAAGCCTCAGGAACGAAAACCTTGAACAGAGCACTGTTCCAGAAGCCTTCCTCCTTCTTGACCTCGGCATATCGCGGATCGTCCTCACCTCGCTGAAGGGAGCGGCGAACGATACGGTAGAAGAGACGTCCTCCCCATAGTGTGACACCGGTAAGGATAACACGCTCGTGCCATGATAGACGACTGAATGCCTGGGAAACTGTGTAGCCTTGAGCGAGACGGCGTCCAACAGCTGACCACCAAGCGTTCACAACCTGACCGCTCGGCCAAAGCCAGTCCTTGGCTTCAACGCGGTTTGTGTATCGTGCAGCCCCATATGCGATGAGAGCCAGACCAGAGTGTAGGGTGAGCGAAGGGACAAGCGTGTCCTTCAAGATGCCTACGTCGAAGAGTGAAGCATTGTGAACATGCGTCTTGGAGTGAGTTGTATCCACGTAAGCCGAAGATGTCGGCGTCGCTGAGCGGTTCGTGGCGGATCTCGAACCACCAGAGCTGGGCTGCAGGTATAAACCGTGAGGTTTCTCTTCAGCGACCTGGAAGCGGACGTCAGGAGGACGCGTCGGGTCGCTTGACGACGAGCTGAACCAGCCAGACGCCATAATTTCAGCAGTATCTATCGAACAAGAGGTAGGTGGTGTGAACTGAGGTCGCGCGAGCTGTCACAAGCTTACGGCTTTAACCTTCTGGTCTCTGAAGCTTTCCCCGCATTCTGGCGGATGCAGGCGCGTCTGGCTGCATCCCATTCGTCCGGTTGCAGGTGGATACTCGTACCTCAATTAAGTACCCCCATTATGATCCAATGATGAGGTTGTGTTTAATCAGCCATCCGGATTGTGTTTGAAGTCTGTCGCGTTCGGTTCGCATATTGAAAGTGGATTCGCGTGACGAAAGACGATGATGTCACCATGGCCCATGCTTCACGCCAGTACCCCACATAGTACCCACGGCAGGTACACGCGAACGTACCCCTCATAGCTCACCGGTCATACTCGACATGAGAAGCATGTAGAGCTCATAAATAATCGTCACACGTTCAGGCATTGTAAACTCCAGTCATGGCATCCAAAAAGCCTCATGCATTCAACCCACCCTCCGTACCTGAACCCGCCCCAACCTACAATCAAGTCTGCATTACTCCTGTAGTGTCATCATCCAAACTGATCACTCTTGCTGGTCAAACAGGCATGCGAAAAGATGGTCCCATCTCCTCTGATCTCAGAGAGCAAGCAAAGGGCGCCTATGATAGCATTCACAAGTGCTTAGCCGCTGCTGGTGCAACACCACGGGATATCGTACGCATTAGACTTTGCTTAAACTCCCCCGAGTTGTGATTGATTCCTATCGACTTGGCTAACTACGCTTCCTATCCAGGTCATGGTCCGACATTACATTGTGAAGGAAACTGGTGACCCGAAGCAGGACGAAAAGGACGTTGTAGATCGTGGCTGGGGAGAGCTTTGGATGGAATACATGGACAAGGAGGCTGAAGGACATAGACCACCTGATACGGTGGTTGGTGTTGCAAGTCTAGCGACGAAAGAGCTGTTGTATGAATGCGAAGTAACGGCGCTGATTAGTTAGTACTCAACAAGTAGCTCCGTATTTCTTCGTGAGCCGGGTGCCTCAGAAATCTGGTTACTTGCTGATTCAGTGCATTGCTGGATTCGGCAGAGGAGTGCTGAGTCATTTGCGCTTACATCCAAGCTCAGCTTTGTCCACTACTATTAAGGCAACCGTTACGTGCATGGCACTACGAAAGACAGAGACCCTAAAGATAAGTCTGCGAGTTGTCCATAATTATAAAGGGGAAGCTGCAGGCCCTAGAACAGCGATTGCAAATTACCATGGCGGACTACAATCAACCCACAGCGGATATAGTAGCTTCCATCAAGCATTCCTACCACGCGTATCGGCACACTGGAGACATCGACCGCAAAGGCTCCTTCTTCTCTCCAGACTGCATGCAAATTTGCCGACCAACGCCTTCCTATGCGGCAACCAATCGTGATGAGATCGTGCAGTATCTGCGAGACGCACAACAGGGGAAGATACCAATAGATGCACCTGCTTCATCCTCAACTTGCATCTCGGGTCGCCCTGATTGTTATGCAACGGGATCACGGGCGACAACGCGAGCAAAAGAGCGAAGCGTCTACACCATACGCCCGTTGCGGCCCGGCGAGTTCGGATTTGGCTCCGATGACATCACTGCGCCTGTTGGCTTGACTGTGGAACAGATGAAATCAAGAGCTATTCAGGA
Source organism: Alternaria alternata (assembly GCF_001642055.1). Lineage (NCBI taxonomy): Eukaryota > Fungi > Ascomycota > Dothideomycetes > Pleosporales > Pleosporaceae > Alternaria > Alternaria alternata. The sequence goes on from NW_017306200.1 coordinate 400,192, forward strand.
AGGATGGGTTGGAATGCGCGTCAATTTGTGGGACGAAGGAAAGGAAGGTCTTTTGGTGAAGGTTCAATACTGGTGGCGCCTCAGAGAGACTGCGAACAACAAGAGATTGGCGGGCGATCATTCAGGAACGGACTGGGATCAATGTTTGCACGATATCATGTTCCTTGGTCCTAAGGACGGCACCGAAAACGAAGAGGAGTTGGAGTTGCTAGAATAAAACCCGCGGACAATGAAGAGTTCCGGAGTTGCGCATTATGTGCAAGTTCTAGAAGAGGTAGCAGACTAGCAGCCGTTGCAGGGCTTGGGAGGGGTATGATCGGCTAGACCTGCCGCTTGGAGCTTGGAGCGCCTGTATAGAATGCCATCAACGAATAATGAAGATAAGCATATAATACCGTTGCATGAGAGACTCCTACTTCCTTACTCACCGTACCTCATCTTTTAAACACTCCTGCATTCATAATGGCGCTCATATCATTATTGTTTCTACTGTCGTCTGTCCAGCTCTCCACAAGCGCTCGAGACATTACATTCCCACCAGTCTCTGGATACTCATCGCAACAAATCATTCCTCAGCAGAACCTTGGATTAGATATCACTCATGCGAAGTTCGCAGGTCTGATGACATATGCCAACCTTCCTTACGTACACTGTTTGGCTCCGGAACAGCACGATGTGGTGCCATTTGACATTGCAATCCTAGGTGCACCATTCGACACAGTGGGTCAAGTTTGTCCTGTGGATGACACTCGGAGTGTCACTGTTGGACGTATCACTTTGGAGAAGGCTAACACCCGGTAGGGTGTTACCGCACGACCTGGAGCGCGCTTCGGCCCGAGTGGAATTCGACAGGGCTCGAGCCGGATATCACCAGCCAGTGCTTGGTCCATATATACAGGTATGTTACAGTGTTGTGGGGGTGTGCGTGTAGGGACTTGGACTTGGTTCCGCAAGCACGGACTTCACTTTGTTGTGCGAGGCGGTGATACTGGTAACGACGCTTGTCATACCACGTTATCTTGACGTGTCGTGTTCGTAAGGCTCGCGCGCCATATCACCTGCTGTGCTATGACCAGCACGTCGATATTGTTGAATTTTCACTTGCCATCGCAAAGCTTCGCTCGTCATTATGAGATAAGACACGAATGCATTACTAAAGCTTTTTAGGTGAGAACGTATTTGAGGGTTGGGCAAAAATCGTTGACTGCGGTGATGCGCCATTGACATTCTTGGTGAGGTGATCCCAGCAAAACAGAGAAGAACGAGAGCTAACCAGTTTGGAAGGACAACACTGCAGCCTTAAAGCAGCTTGACAAAGCGCATGAAGTTAGTAACCCCAAGTTATGGTCGACTCAGGCGTCTAACTGTCATTCTCAAGATCGTGTCCGCAAGACCTACCAATTCGAGCGAGCACACAACACCAAAGATTGTGACGTTGGGTGGTGATGTAGGTGTCTGCGCGAATTGCATGTGAGACATACACTGACTTCATACACCTATGATTAGCATACCACAACGCTATCTGCGCTGCGATCGACTCACAACCATTGGGGCCCGGTTAGCGTCATCCACTTCGACAGCCATTTGGGTAAGTTAGTAATACTACAGCCTGGACTTTGCTGATCACTTGGAAGACACGTGGGACCCTGAAGTACTCGGTGAGCAGAGTCATCCCGATGCATGACTAGCTACTAATATACTGCAGGCGGAGGCATCTCCCATTACGCGTAAGTCTGCATGTCAAAATTGACTCCATAACTTGCTGAAACTTCAAATCAGAGGTGTTAATCACGGAACATTCCTGCATATCGCGCATGAGGAAGGTTTGATTCGAAACACTAGTATTCACGCGGGCATCCGAGCTCCCATGGGACGACCAAAGGGTGATCTGCGAAATGATATCCGATGCGGGTTCGAGATTGTCAAAGCCAGAGAAATCGATCAGTTCGGTGTAGCAGGTGTCATTGCTAGGCTGAAGTCTCGGGTGGCTGGAACAAAGGTTTACATCAGTGTCGATATCGATGTGCTTGATCCTGCATTCGCACCTGGTAAGTCACTGTTGGGAACATACCTCTGTGCGACAGAACTGTCACCGTGCCACAAGCGGTCGCCTTCAACACAGCAGCAATATTTCGAAGTCATCACTCTCGAAGGTTAGGTAACGGTGTAACTAACATAGAATGATAGCTACAGGAACAGCCGAAGTCGGTGGCTGGACTACGCGAGAGCTCTTGTCCATATTGGATGGTCTCGAAGGACTGGATGTTATCGGAGCAGATGTCGGTAAGTATCCTTTGGTTTGGAGCAAGTCCACTGTGAGATTGGTAAATGCTGATATAGTACACCCTATACAGTTGAAGTGGCTCCTATCTACGACAACCCGGGTGAAACCACCGTTCTGGCTGCTGCAGAAGTTGTGCACTCTCTTATCGCACTAATGGTAAAGTCCCCTTCTTAGCAAAGACAACACGGTACGATGCTAGAGATTGCACTGTGGATGTCGATTGGCAAACTATGGTGTGGGTTAGTGTCGATCTGTGGTACTTGCCGAGTCGCTAGGCAGGCTGGTGGAGTAGGAGCTATATAAGAAATCTGCCGGCTATTGAATCTCTGCACTATGAGTACGCCAATAGTCTCCTATTACCGGGCCGTACAAGATCAACTGGTAGGTGAAGGTGATTTGTGTATGGGCAGTTGATAGTCGTCATTAAACAGAGATTGGGGGCGTTACTGATGACAAAGCAACCGCGACGGAATGATTACACAGATGAGATTGTAGCCTTCTTGATTTGCTTCTCTGCATTGTGCTAGTCAATAATGGTTCGTCTCCTAGCCGGGACTTGGAGAAGAATGTTATTCAAAGATTAGCACCCTCCGAAGGCAATCGGCCGACTATGTTGTACCGCTTGCTGAAGAACGTATGCCAATCGTTGAGTACTTGCTTTTCCTTATCGGAAAGTTCTGAGTAGTCAGATATGCAATCTTCAGGCTTGAGGGAAGAAAGCCCAAGGGCGCGGTTGGGCTCTTTCCCCGCAAAGACTGGCACACGGGGTTAGCTCTTGTGATACGCAATATCTCTTTCAGGGGTGGCGAACCGTGATAGCCCTTCCCGGGTGCATACGTCTCTTTACCACTCACGTCAAAGACGTCACCCTAAATCAAAGTCAATCCTTCTGCATGTGCAAGATACCATACTTCAGGAACAGTGGTACATACCTTGATAGCGACTAGAGTTGGAAATCCATCATTTGTACCTGCTGCTAGTCAGCGACTGGCCACCCAGCATTCGCCAGTCATGGAGAAGCCGTACCATCACACTTTGCGAGGTAATCGCGCTCAATGACATCATCCTTCGGTGGATTCAGTGTGACGGGTTGCTTTGGCGCGAACCTCTCTTTCTTCGGCTGCTCTGTAGCATCTGACATGGTGGAGGGCCGTATATCGATGTTGGTGATGTGGAACGTTGAATGCCCACGATGGGAAGTCACGATGTTAGCTTCGGCATGGCAGGGTGGGGCTGAGGCTAGGGTCGCACAAGCCTCATTCCGCCACAGACTTCTTCATCCCGCAAGGCCACAAGTAGCACTTCCCTGACGCCATCCAGTTCGCTAAATCAGTACGCCCATCATCGTCTGCCCGCTAGCATATGCTTGAGTATTCTTCACAAAGTTCCGAGTCATTCTCAATATGCATCTCTGGTTGAGCCGCTAATAGTGTTAAGTCTCCTTCTCAGAAGCACACCGGACAACGTTTGCAGCTTGCGTGAGATTGTATTTCGATCTACCCTATATTTGGTGATATGCACATACAGAGCTAATGGTATACAGTGAATGTGTGAATGGCCGGACGTGGTGGCTTTGGACCCCGAATCTCACAGGCGTCAAGACCTGTCGCTTAAGCACGATACGACCGCCCAGGCGTACAACAATGACAGAAACCCAACAGTACTACTACAGTCTTTCCTCCTATTATCTGATCCAGATACTCGAAACTCGCCGGGAAAATATAAGCTCTTTTAGACAAAGAAAAGACTCTAGATATACAACAAGTAGCTATGGGTGGCTTCTTGTTTCCCACTCGTGCAGGGACAACTACCTTCCACTGGCGACGGTGTATGCTGACTGTCCCCCATGTGTTGCAGAATTGTATTGTTTCTGTCTTACACAGTCGCTACAACTCATCTCTCGTTGATACCATTCTCGTCTGACGTTCCAAGCGCCGAAACATTGATGGCCAGGATCGTTGCGTGCGAAATGGCAATGCTGTATGAGCAGATGCTCGACATGGCTGCAAGAGAATGTGATCTTCTCATAAAAGCACATTTTCTTCTGTGTCGATGGTATGACTGCTTGTTCGGTCTTGTGTTCGGGCACTATAATCATTGTCAGCTTGTTGGCTATGGTGGAACCTTGCAAACGTACATCGAGATTGCACGTTTGTGGCTTGTACTCGAGATTTGGTGGCCGTGGTATACACGTGCCGAACTTTTGTGTTATAGGCTGTTGGTACGCAGAATTTGAGAGGGTTGTGGAGAAAATCTGGGGAAGTCTGGGGATTGCACTGAAAAGGAGAAAGTTGCGACTCTTTATATGCTTCTTTGACAAACTTCTTGGCCGCGCCTTCCTTTGAACAATCTCATTTACTGGAAAGAGTGCCTGCAGCAATTGAGTTACGCATCACATACGGGCTTAGGCTAGTTGATTGCCTGACAGGTCAAAGATGTCAGTCGTGTCGTTGTACTATCGCAACCCCCACGCTCTTTTTTCCTCCCTACTGGAACAGAGTGCAGGCTGAAATTTCTGTGACACAGTTCCATACCGGAAGGATTCATACGCATCTGCAGCCGGCACTTCTCATGCACGCCTTTTCACAGTCCCTAGATGCTGGTAGTTGAGCCTTGGTGCTCGACTACTCAAAAGTTGGCCATTGGCGAAAACACCGCGCCCAGCTTGTCTGCTAGAAGCTAGTCTGGGAAGGAGTTATTCAATGCCCAGATTCGACCTACACGGACACCCGACGCGTTCAATTGGTCCTGCTGTACGGTCCACAGTTATGGTCGCTGTAGCCAATACGCTTTCGTCCCGGTGGAAGCTTAACAAACATGAGTTAAAAGTCTACGGAAAGTCACCTTTGCGCTCGAACGCACATGAGAATCAAAGGACGCTGGCCGTGGTATGCAGGATAAGCTTTTGGGTACCTAGGTATCGAGCTCTGCTGAACGATTGCTTACGCCCCGTTGATCAAACTAGTGTACCGGGGGCTGCGGATCTAATTACGAAAAGTCCAGCATAGATCGGGCTACCCGTTTCCCCGTTGTGCTCAGCACGCAGTCATGCCACGGCTGCACAGATGCCGGGTTTGACACGATCATCTGTAGCCTCTCACGAGTCGGTAGTTAAATCAGGTCAGCACATCTGATCTCGAAGCATACATCGCATGCTAACAAATAAGGGTGATCTTTTCCTTCTCCATCTGGCCTGGTATAGCATGTCATGATGACATGAAGATGCGAGCATGAACTCCAATTATCAAAGCTCGGCTGATAGCATGACCACATTGAACATCGTTCATGAGCATGAACCTCTCACTGGCTTAGGATTTGGAAGCCAATCCCTTCCCTACCCTGATTGTCACAACTTCCAACCGCTTCCCCGGTATAACCCCCAGATCGTTGGTGTGCATTTGCTGTCATGCGCTTTCACTCATAGGCGAGTGTTTTCTGAGCTTGATTGTCCGTCGCTCATTGTTCCTCGCACAAGTTCACAAAAGTTGTTGCTATCGTGGTCAAACCGCTGTATCACTCTACGAAATGGTGATGAGAGTCTTTCATTACCTACCTATTGTAAAGCCCCACACTTAATCTGGTCTATTTCTTTGGATGGCACCTAGTGGTACCAGCAAACGAAAAGCACTGTGAGTGCTCATAAGTTATCAAGCCACCATCGTACTGCCGCAGAACACTACAGATGTCGAGACTACAAGATGGTTCGCCATGCAAAACGATTCATGAATGAGGAGTAAAGCAGGCGCTGGGGAATCGGTCTGTGAGCCGGCCCTTGCACCTGCAGATGGTTTTCTCTCGAGGTGCTGATATCGTTGCCCTGCCCTGCTATCTCTGTACTACAGCTGTATACAAGTCGACCGGATTTTTAGAGTAAATTTGAGCTGCAGCCAAGGAAAACATCCCTGGAGCTGTGCCTACGGCTCGTTCTTGAGGCAGCCGCGTCTTCTATCCGCCTTGGATGTGAAGCATGACCCATGATACTCAAGGGGCTGTTCCTTGGCTGGCAGTTGGGTGTATCGAGTACTGGGAAAAGTTACTACAAACCTGATTTGTTGGTGGTAGTAGCAGACGTCAAAGAAAAACGCAGTGGAAGACGCACCCGATTTAGGCACACGATCAGATGTTCCGGAAACACAAGATCCATCACGATCGATCTCATCTAACAGTGCGATCTTTGGATCAGAATGAGCAGTGCCATCAACTTTGTCTGTGTTTACTGACTCGGTATCGAACTCAAAGCAAGGCACTCGCGTTCTCGTACATACGCCGCATCCACGAACCGATAAGTTGTGCAGACGGCTTCACCCGCGAGCGTTTATGCGCAATGTTCCTTCCAGTCACTACAGCCGGAACACTGCATATGCGCTCCTTTGCACACCACGGCAATACTACGATGCAGGATCCGTACGAACAGATTCCGATATCGTTCCTCGGCATATTCCGCCGAGGGAAAAACCGGTGGACTATTCAGAAGTTGCAAAACCATATGATCTTAAAGAGGCCATACACGAGTTTGACTACCTAGATATTCTAGAACGTACACGTCAAGTACATCTCAAGTACAAATCTAAGCTCCTGAACATGTCGGTGCCACTGTGAATCGTAGAAATAGCTTGCTCTATGAACTCGCACATTTATGCACTCTCCATACGACACGTCGTCTCGAGTGGTTGGTACTCCCACACTCCCCGTTCCTCAGCCAGCCTCCATTTTATCAATCGTCTTGCCTGTAGGACACCGTACACAAAAGGAATGGCGTCTCGACGGAAGTAGTCTAGGCGACTTAATCAGCGTACACACAGAAATTGTAACGAATCACCAAGACAACGATTTGGTGGGTAGCAAGAGAACAAGGGACAAGCAGAAGCGAGTATGGTCCGGGGCGAATCATCGGCCAGGCTCCGACAGTGGGTAAAGTGGCTTGCAGCGGAATGTTCTGCTTCTTCATCATATTCCATGTTGTCAAATGTCCAAGGCCGCGGAAGAAAAACACGAGACAAAGTCAGCAAAACCATGGATCAATAACCACTTTTTCCATTGACATCAACGCCTTCGCTAATGCTACTAACGACATGCAATCATAACCTTTATTTTCCAGCTTTTCTTGCTTTCCTCGCTTGCCTCTTCTTCGCAATGATTCTCGTCCTCTGTGCCAGTTTCCCGTCTTTGCTCTTCACTGCAGCGGCGGCTTCCGCGTCAGCTTCCGCAGCACCCGTACCCTGTTTCCCTTTGCCGTTCTTCTTACCCTTGCCCGAATTTTGGGTTGCAGAGCTAGAACTACGCTTGCGCTTCTGACCTTGAGTCGCACCCGGCTCGGCATCGCTGTTGTCAGCCTCGCCATCCGCCTTTGACTTGGGTGCTTCTCTGGACTTTTCCTCGCGGTCCGAACGTCGGTTAACAACGTTGGCGTTTTCGATGGCGAACTCGACGATGAGGCGCTTTCTTTTATCTTCCAGCGCTTCTTGGGCAGCCTTCTTGCTCTTTGGGGTAGGGCCAGACTTGATCTTGTAGTCTACAGCGTGGCCGTTGAGCCATCGCAGGCCCATAAGTGCATTTCGGTGCGTGTAGTACTCAATGAATCCGTATCCTCTACTCCTTCCTGCACCAGTATCTTCGGAAACTTTGCTACCAGCAGGTGTTTCGAAGACGACTTTGGCTTGCTTGACAATACCTTTGCCCTTCTTCTTACGCATTTTCTCGGCGACAAGCATTTCTTGACCGCCACGGATGACTTCCTCCTTGTTAAGTTTCTGACGCTTGCCCTCCTTAACATCGGCTGCGAAGCCAACGACGGCGCTACGAGCAAGTTGCTTCAGGTCCTTAGATGTGATACTGCGGGGAATGTTGCGTATAGACAGGCGAGTAAGGGACAAGTGAAGCGAAGGATTCTCTTGGATCTGCTTACGTCGCATTGTTGCGCTCTCTTCGCGCATCTTGATTTCAGAGGGCGAGAGCTTCTGGTATAGGGGCGAGTTAGAGGAGATGGTTCCCTCGGAGAGAAGGTAGAGACGGCGCTTGTCTTTGTCGCGACTGAAGCGCGAAGCAGCGCCTTCTGCTGTCAGACGGGTGGCTTCGTTCTTATCCACTGCGCGTGAGATTTGTAGGATACGGCCGTCGATGGTGTATTTGCCAGTTGGGTCGGCATCTTCGTCTTCGAGTACAGAGTGTGTAACCGTGATGGTGGAGCCGTCTTTCTTGTCGAGATTCCTCTTCTGTAGCTTGACGCGCGGGACTCCCTTCAGGCAATTGATCATGTCTTCTTCCGAAAAGAACGAGACGAATCCCGTACCCTTTGGTCGTTCCGTTTCGCGATCGACCACGACACGCGCGAATCGGACGCCACCGAACTGCTGGAAGTGCTCCTTAAGACGCTCGTCGTCTACTGTGAAGGGGACATTGCGTACGAAGACGGTGTACTCCTCGCGCTTTGGTCGGGTGTCTTCTTGGTCAAGTTCTACACCACCGTCCTCGTCATCCTCCGATATGTCTTCGTAGTCGGTGTTGCTATCGTCGAGATCCTCGTCGTCTTCGCTATCGTCTTCCTCGTCGTCATCTTCGTCCGAGCTGACGGCAGAGCTCTCCGCATCTTCCATGTCTTCATCTTCGTCCTCCCCCTCGTCCTTGGCATCGTCGCCCTCCTGCTCGGTCTTTTGCAGGCTCTGCCATGTGTCTCGATCCACGGCCCAATCGACAGCGATGGGCCTCTCGCCAACCTCTTTGCCGTTGAGTTCCTGTATCGCTCTCTCCGCGTTCTTCTTTCCTCTTAGCGAGACGAAGCCAAAGCCTCTCAGTTCACCATTTGGCTTCTTGGGCAGATTGACAAAGTTGACCTTGCCATAGCTTCTGAACAACTTTTGTAAATCTTCTGGCGTCTTGATAGTCCATGGAAGGTTGCGAATGATGAGTTTTGGTGTTTGCGCATCCTTGATCTGCTGCTCGCGCTCTGCCTTGGCCCTGTCACCAGCCCGGGGACGCTTCTCTTCGCCCTCTCGCTGTCTGGCCTCGGCAAAGTCGACCTTAATCTTCTTTCCCTTGATTTCTGTGTTGTTCAACTCCTCCTTTGCTCTTTGCGCATCCTCCACGTCGGCGAATGTGACGAAACCGTAGCTCTTGGATTCGCGAGTTTCTTTATCCAGCACGACGAGCGCATTCTTGATTGGGTATGATTCGGAGAAGTATTCGGTCAGGTCTTCGGTGGTGACAGTGGGCGCAAGTCCGCGAACGAAAAGTTGTCTGCGTGCAGCTTCTTTGGGCGCTGCTGTGGAAGGCTTCGAGGGTTGCTCAACATCGGCGGTGGCTGTGACTGCTTCTGCTCCATCGAGCGAGAGCCGCTGGCGCTTTCTACGGGGAGCCATTGCAAATAGATTAATTGAAAAAGCGTTGTTCGCGGCTTTGGACTTTTGCTATGTCTCCGAAAAAAAGTTCCAGCATCACGGCGCACAGATCCACCGCTCCGGCCTTGGCAGCACATGCGCCGGAAAGTGGAGCTAGACCCTTTTAGCTGAACGCTGCATGGGCAGCGAGACCTGCGTCCTGCATTTTGACTGCACTAGAACTCGATCTGTCTTCTTCGCCTTCACTCACTTTCACGACTTTCGCTAATGTTCGCTCACCGTTCAGTCTTCGTTGCATTCGCGTTCAATCTCAGATCGCGATCTTTCGCATCAAGTGCCCGCCCAACTGGGCAAGCCGAGTGTCAGCCTGCACATCCCCACTCAATCTCGGGTCATGGGACACAAGCCCTCGCATGTTGCTATCTATTGCCGCACTTTTTAGTCGTGCGGTGTCTCAGTGTGTGGGTGGTCTCGCATCTACAATGACATGCGCTTTCAAAATCCCATGCTCGCTACTCAGGACTCGCATACAGATACGTCACTGCGCACGACATTTTGACGACAACGCTGTTACGGCCGCGAGAGTAACAGAGACGATAGAACAATCCGCATACCCATGTATATATGCCTGCTACGTCGCTGACCTTCCTAACACCTAAGGACATCCCTTCGCATACAAGCAGAGACTTCCACAGATTGAACTGTAAGCTTTCACCACTATTGACAAGGCAATGTTTACCGGAAGATGTTCCGGTCACATCCACTAGCGGTACGAAACATGCTTGTCTCTCCATTTTGATATCCTCAGGTTCCCATCAAGAGCAATGATCGTTCCTGTCGCACCTTTGTTAACAACCAGGCGTGTTGAACAACAGGATCTGCCTAGACTGAGCCTCAAAGCGTTAGCACCCGACACTCAACGTCTGCACGCAATGCCATGGATGCAGCTCCTTTGACACTTCTGACACCGCAGCTACACCGGCGCAATCAAAGTGCTTATCAGGCATCGCTTAACTACTGCCCAACGCATCTTAGCCTTCCCCCGCCGCGGAGTGTAGTGCCGCCCATGTGAAGCCTATGGTACACACACAGGAGGGGTAAGCGCCGAAGGGGCATCTCTCAACATTTCGCCGTCTGTCGAGTACTCAGACAACAACCCAACAATGTCGCGTCCGAGTTCTGAAGCGGGTGAAGGCGACGCCCTTTTGAACACCGGCGAGGTAATCGCATCTTCTTCTCGAAACTATTCTACACTTGACCACACGAATCTTGCCGAAGAAATAACCACAAGAGACGGAACATCTTTGGACACAGACAAAGAGAAGCCTGTTAGCCATGATCGATCGGACGACCCGGAGCGTTCACGCTCGTTAGCTGAAGAGCTTGGCGATGAGGATATCTCTTTGTACGAGAAGAAATGCTTGCTCATCAACCGCGAGATCGACCTCATGGGCATGGGTCGATACCAGTGGTCGATTTGGGCCCTTTGTGGCTTTGGCTACATGATTGACTTGATGTGGGCACAGGCATTTGGCCTCGTCCTTTCGCCCATCCAGCAGGAAATGGGGTTTGGAGCTGATCAAACTGGCAAGCTATCCACTGCCTTTTCGATCGGACTCACCGCCGGTGCGTTTGTGTGGGGTGTCCTTGTGGACGTGATTGGGCGAAAGTTCTCTTTCAACCTGACAGTCTTCATCGCGTGCATCTTCGGCACTTGCATTGGCGCTCCAAGCACTTATAACGCCATTCTGGTTCTTACGGCATTTACTGGGTTCGGCGTTGGGGGTAACATTCCCATTGACACCACGATAACCTTGGAAGCCACCCCCCAGAGCAAGCGCTACCTTCTTCCCTTATTGTCCATTTTCCAACCAATCGGTGTTGTTATCTGCTCAGTGCTCGCCTATGGTTTCATCCCCAACTGGTCTTGCAGTCCCAATTTCTCTGAGGGAGATCGAGCGTTACCTGCTTGCGGCATCGTTGCTACAGGAGAGGCCTGTTGCTCAAGGGAAGACAATATGGGATGGCGCTATCTACTCTTTACTCTGGGAGGCATAACGATACTTGTCTTCGTCTTGCGTTCGGTTATTTTTACCTTCCAGGAGTCCCCGAAATTCCTCATATATCGTGGAAAAGATGCAGAAGCCATCCAAGTGTTGCACACTATGGCTCAATACAACGGTACAAACTGTACATTGGTCCTAGAGGATCTCGAAGCACTTGAAAGAGAGTTTGATTCTGACCGAAATACTGGACCCATGCTTGGAGGTGGTGTCAAACAGCTCAAGTCCACATGGGCTGAGAAGCTGAAATTAGAAGGCGACCGCTTCAAGATTCTGTTTTCGAGCTATCAGATGACAAGATTGACACTTTTGGTTTGGCTTACTTACATATGCGACTATTGGGGCTTCACTGTTGCAGGTGAGTTGCACATTTGTTCCCTTGATAATGTATACTGACTTTCCGTTAGGCTCCTACCTTCCACAGATTTTGGCCGTAAAGAACGGCGCCCTTGATCTTTCGCTCCGCTACACCTACCGCTCTTACATTTTCATCTATCTTCCCGGAGTTCTCGGCGTTGTGCTCGGAACTCTATCTTATCGTGCATCACGAGTGGGCCGCAAATGGACAATGGTGGTTTCCTCTGCGCTCATGGGCATTTCCATCTTCCTCTTCAGTAGTGTCAACTCGGCAGCTTCGAACATTGGCTTCAACGTCATGGAGTACTTCTTCCAATCCATGTTCAACTCGGTCTTGTACGGTTGGACACCCGAGGCTTTTCCGGCACCTATCAGAGGCACGGCATGCGGTATCGCGAGTTTCTGGGGCAGGCTGTTCGGCATTATCAGTCCACTTATTGCACAGCACTTGTATGCTGGTGGTGGTGCAGGGAGGGACATCAACAGTGTTTTATATCTAGCTGGAGGAGTAACACTGGGCTGTGTCATCACGACAGCCCTGTTACCCAGCAAGCTTGTAGGCCGGCAGAGCTTGTAGGAATTCGGATGTGTGGGGTCTGAAGGAGCTCTGGAACGGAAGGGAGGGATATGTCTAAACGTGACCGCTGCTAGAGATACCCGCTACACTAGGTAGCATGCATTACTAGAAGAAGACAAGCAATATAAGGGTAGCACAATTCAAAACAGCGAGTTTCCTAATCAAGACAATCTGAAGTCGAGCCCAAGGCATCCACGAACGTGGCTGACCAGAGCTCGTATAGCTTGCAGATGTCGCATGTCTTTCAATCTCATCAGTTGAGTGCAAATCGGACACCTTGAACTCCTCGACGCCGCCCAATGCTTGTACACGTTACTTCATGATCATAATTTCGTCTTCCCCGTCACCTCTGCTCGCCTCTGCTCCATGACATAGCCACTCGCCACTGGACTCCAGCCTTGACTAGCGGCTTGTGGTATGGGAAACGGCGGCTTTTTCAGATTTTGCGTGAAGAATACTGGATGCCGTATCGCGCTGTCGTAGATGGGTGTGAAGAAGGCAGCTGGCGTCTGTGGGGGGCCAAAGGGTGGCATAGCTTCGATTTGTGATCGTGGTTTCGAAACGTTGGTGAATGGGTTTGAAGGCTGCGTTGTAGGTTGTTGCGAGGCTTGTGATGGCGGATGCGCGGCGCGTCGCTGTTGGTGCGCGAATGAGGGTGTTGCGGGTTGCTGGTGAGGCTACGTTCTGTCAGCAAGTCTGATAAAACTACCACTGTAGACGACATACCTTTGGCCTCGACGGCTGCAAACTAGGGAACATGTCAGGTTGCTCGCGCGAGAAGGGTTAGAGCCTCTATCTGTCGTGCGTAACAATTATGCGGAGACGCCATCCATCACATACCTCGGCAGACCAAGCGACCGCGCGCGACGTCATTCCTACTTCGTCTTCGCGGACACGGACACTTTTCCGCTGCGTCAAACACCACCAAATGCAGGCCATTTATCCCGTTCCAACATGAGTGCAACAACACCGCGATTCCGAAATGCGAAGACCGCAAGCGCTGTTCTCCGCAGCCACAAGATGTGCAAGACTTGGAACTTCACGTAGGCTTTGTTCGTCGTCGCCTATCGTTAAAATCGCCAATGGCACGTTTTACCGCCAACATCCTTCGTCAAAAGGTCAAGATGCTGCTTCAAACCCGCCGTTATTCTCGGGCCTTACGTTAGATCTACCATCCTTCTCAACGCCGAAACAGCATTGGGCGGTTCTCAGCCCATCATCTGACATTCGCACGGCGTTTCTCCAAGTCCTTCGCGGTCAACTACTCTGCTTCCCCCCAACAGCGCGGTCTTTCCCTTACCTTCTCACCCCAGCCATCACAGAAAATAGACCACGCTTCCGCTTCCCCGAGCGAGCGATCGAGTATGTGGGCTTCGATGTTGAGCGGAAAGCTTTTGGTGGCGCCTATCTGTCGGCACGCTATGAGTCCCTAAGAGAAGATACCGACTTCACTGTCCAGAGATACCTGACGGGTATCGTAACGATGAACCCTGGAGAAGAGGAATTGAAGGCAAAGAGTGTGGATGAGGATGATATGAAGAGGGTAATGCGGGATTTGGAACTAGAGAGGTTTATCGACAAGCCTGTCAGTATGTTGAGCAATGGGCAGAGCAGACGGGCGAGAATTGCGAAGGCATTGCTGAGTAGGCCCGAGATGCTGTGTCTGGATGCGCCGTTTAGTGAGTCTTGGCTTTGTGCTGCTATTGTATTCTTGAATAGAGTAAGCTAACAGCGTGGTAGTTGGGCTTGATCCTATTGTCACAAAGCACATCTCCAAGGTTTTGCATCGTCTTGCGGAAGCCAACGCACCACGTGTTGTTCTCAGTCTACGACCGCAGGACGATGTTCCTGACTGGATTACACATGTTGTGTACGCTGGGGAAGACGGAAAGGTTAATAGGCTGGGGCCAAAGGAGGAGGTGTTGAGGTATCTGGAAGAGAAGTACGGGGAGATCGACAGTCTCAAGGATGATGAACAGAGCTCAAGCATCAAAGACACAGCGAAAGCAGGACAACAATCAGGAAGAGACGACTCCAAAACATCGCCAGGTACGCCGGCACTGAGCCGAGACGGCTACGAAAGAGTGGATACCTCTATACCTACTATCGGAGAACCCGTCGTCGAGATGCAAGGAGTACGCATTGCCTATGGCCAGAACTCTGTCTTAGGAGACTGGAAACAGGAAGTCAATGGCGTTTCTCAATCCGGTCTTCATTGGGATGTGTGTCGAAATCAACGCTGGGGTATATTTGGGGCGAATGGTTCCGGCAAGACCACTCTCTTGTCCCTTGTGACATCAGATCATCCACAGACTTACTCTGCTCCTGTAAAGCTCTTCCAGCGCTCTCGCTTACCCGAGCCCGGCGTCCCCGGCATAACCATTTTCGAAATACAGTCGCGGATGGGTCATGCGAGTCCAGAGGTTCATGCACTGTTTCCGAAGAGACTGACTCTGAGAACAACATTGGAGAGTGCATGGGCTGATACACCAATCACAAAGCCAAGACTAGATGGAGAGGCGAAGAAAAGAGTGGATGCATGCTTAAACTGGTTTGAGGCGGAACTTAGACCTGGATTCGGCAGCTGTGAAAAAGGCAGCCAGACTACTGCGTGGGCATCCAACACTCTGTTTGGCGAAGTCTCATTTTCAGCTCAGCGCGTCCTCTTATTCCTGCGCGCCACGATCCGGAATCCTGATATTGTTATCCTAGATGAAGCGTTCAGTGGCATGGACGATCTCGTTCGGGACAAATGTCTTTTGTTTCTCAGTCGCGGCCAGAATATGGAACTCAAACCCTCAGACGACGGACCAAAACCGGTGAAGTGGCAGGGTGAGGTCGAAATGCCCGGATTACAAGAACACCAAGCTTTGCTTTGCGTCAGCCATAGTAAACACGAAGTACCTGGATGCATACGAGAATGGATTTGTCTACCCGAGCCAGGCACGGGACCGCCGAGATTTGGTCGATTTGATGGGCCTGTTGAATTGGATGCCGGACGTTGGAATGAAGTCTGGGACGAAGAGCTGTAGACCTTCACACCCTATTGAGACGGAGTAGACATCCAAGCTTCGTTTCTCCAAATCACATCAAAATCCACCATACATTGCGTGCCATCCACACTCAGTACTCTTATATCGTATCAGTCATGTTAGTAGTGGCCATTGGTGCAGGGTAAAGGCGAAAGAAGGTAAAATGAAGCTTCCAAAAATGTTGTGGACGCGATTTGCGTTCTGAGAAGACATCGAAATCAGGAAAAGCCAAATAGAACTGTTCACAGATTGTATTTGCCGACAGCATACGTACTATCTATTGCTCATCTTCCCTACTACCACTCGTTCGCTTCTTCTCTCCCAGCTTTTCCGATCTCTCCGATATCTCGTCCGCAAGTCTAGCTAGATAAAACTTGGACACATCGACTGGTAGATCTCTGAATGCTTTAACAATCTTCTCCACGTCTCTTCTACCGTTTTCATATGCTTGCAAGTCTCTATTTCCGTACACATCCTTACCTGCCGCGTACCCCTTCTCCAGCCCCTTCCAGAATACGTTGACTGCCACGCTAACGCCGTCTTCCGGTGTGGCTGTATGACTCCACATGGGTGGTATGTATAGGATGTCACCGGGCTTAAGTGAAGCAGCGTGGGGATGAGTACGCCGAAGCTTAGGGTTTTTAGAGGTCAAGACATCGATATTGGAGGATGAGCCACCAGGGGGGAAGTCCAGTAGGGACACATCGGTAGGCGGATAGAGAAATAGGGTTTTTGAACCGCGGATCTGACAGAGGATGTTGGATAGGACGTCATAGTGTAGCCATAAGGTCACAGGCCCGGAGATGCGAAGGGGTGAGCTGTGGTAGTTCTCTTGAACTATGTTGCACACAGCGGGCACACGGAAATCGTTGGAGATTGTCGGAAAATCTTCTTCAAGTTTGGTGGGCAGCTTGTTCGGCTGACTTGATGACACAGCACGAAGATACGCATGAGACCCTTGTGCTATTCCGCCCAGAAAATCTGAGACCGATCTCTTGATGTACGAAAAGTTCTTGTCCTTGAATGTCATACGGTCTGAAGAGCACTCGTGTATGACGAGTTCCCTTTCTGGGCCAAGCTTCTCTTTTAGGTAGTCAAGTGTCCATAAGTCTGTGCACGGACCGATATCGAGGCCTTCGATGATGGCCGGTTTCAACGACGCCGTCAGCTTCGCAAAGTCATCTGACGACTGAATTTGCACTCTGGCAATCTCAGTAGTACGTGCAGCAGTAGCAGGTCTCTTTCTCGCTTTCGCTTCCCCTCGTTGGCTTTTAGTCGTCGTTTCAGCAGTGCTCGCTTGTGCTGTGCCTTCTGTGCCTGCTGCGCCGCTGACCTGACTCGGCACAACGCGACGCCACGGCTTAGCCCCTTGTGAAGGACCGGGAAATATGGTCATCGGTTCTTCGTTCCAGTAGCTTCCCATTGAGAAGCATACCGCCCCTCCTCCTGCAAGCACAATCTCGCCTCGAGATGTTGAAACCGCCCCTACACCCACTAGCAAAGGCCATGCTGTTGGTGGTGAGACCTGCATACTGAGGCACTCCACTTCGATTGCCGTGTTCTTGCATTTCAAGAGCAGGAAGTCGTCTGATAGAGAGTGGATATGCTTCTTTGAAACACCTCCAATCAACATCAGGGAATCATTCCAAGGGACTAGATTGGCACCTATACGCGCGCATGCAGAGTTTTCCAAGCTGCTGCGCACATCATTGGTGCGGTGCCTAAAGTTGAGTCGTGGTGTTGGTGTGACGGAAACGGACCACTCCCACACCGCGTCTTCCATGACCACGCCGCTCTTGTTGGCACCTCCTATCAGCAACCCCCAATCTTGAGCAGAACCGATCGTGGAAATCGCGGCGCCGAAGCGTACAGACGGGCGCGGTCCGTCAACGGGAATGCTGTGCCATCCGTTGTTGGCAGTCCATAAGGCGCAGTAGTGTTCGGCATCGAGTACTGTGCCGTCACTGGCTTTGCCACCGAAGACGAAAACACCATGGGTCTGTGATTCCACACTTCCTAATGTAACAGCTACGGCGCAATGACGATATCGCGCTGGCACAAGGTCATCCACTTTGGTCCAAGCTCCATGAACGAAGAGCCAGCAATCTGCACAAGCCTGGGTAGGCGATCCGCGTCCTCCGACCAACAACGCTTCACCGTTGTGCATTGATGTGATAGTATGGCACATGCGTGCAGTAGGTAGCAAGTCACAAGGCTTGCTGATACGATCCCCGTTGTGATCTTCCCGCCTCAGGACATCCATATCGGCGAGACGAGCACGCGTCCCCTGACCTCCGTGGAAGGCCACCGAGTCCTTGTCAACAGCGAAAGCTGCTGTGAAACGTCGTGGCGTCACGGCACCAGTGGATTGCTCTGGAATCTCAAGGGCTATACTCTGCGCATCGATAGCCTTGCTGCACTCTCCGGTGGCTGCTGCCTCACTGTGGGTCGACTTGGGCGTTCTCCGTTGCTCCGAATTCGAGGCGACGAGTAGGAAATAATGACCGCCAAATAGCGCGAATTCTTCCCACTCGTCAAACGGCTCTATAGCATCCAGCCCGCTTCTGAGCGCGGGAGGGGTAAAAGCATCATCGGACCAAAGGTCCCATAGATTACGGGCCATGATTAGAGTTGGCCATCCTGCATTACGAAAACGAGTGGCTTGCTGAGTTAGCGATGAATGCAACTTAACCGCGTTGATTGATGCTTTAAGCTTGTCGAAGTGAGACAGCATAGTCTTGGCAAAGGGATGGGCTGGGCCTTGGGGAAGGTACTGTTCTATGCGATATGAAGTCAGTAGGAAAGCAATGGTATACATAGGTGAAGGATCGAGTACCTAGTATGCAGAAGCGAGCTGGATCTGTTAGCATACCACTTTGAGCAGAATTTGTGGAGTCCGCGAACCGTCTTCGATGGTACTAGCCCATCGTATAAGTGCATCAGAGTCGTTTAGCGGCATATAGGTGATGGACACCTCGGCGACGAACAGGATCGAGGACGACGGAACATCAAATTCGGCCCGCAAAAGACGTTCGAGTGTCACGAGGTCTTTGAGATCACAGCCCAAAGCCATGTAATTGTCACTGCGGAGATATACAGGCTGTTTGGCATGGCGCAGTTTGGTCTTGAGCAAAGCGTCTCGAAGAAGACCATTGCTGAGCATGGTATCCCGTTTCCGTTGCATCAGCTGTGGATAGTCGACGTCTACAAAGGTTGCCGATTGCGTAAGAGGTGCATATCTGTGCCAGAACTGGAATGGCAAGGGGTCGCTTTCAGAGTTCAGTATTTTTTTTTTCCATGTTGCCAGTGGGCGATGAATGTCTTACTCACTATCCACATCCCAAGTTCACAACAATCTTTGGCCTTGAATTACCTTCTTCTAGAAACCGACGGACCGCCTGTTCAACAGCGTGCATGCGTAGCCAGTATCCTCGATTAATCAACGGGTCTTGAAACGCGAGTCGAGCATCAGTGTACGTTCACGTGGATTCGAGGCAGAAGTCACCTACTGCGTCGAAGGAACTTTGGAACAAAGGGCTCATAGAAGTCCGGTTCATGACTGAGATACAATTTGGACACACTCCTTTTGGAAACAATGCTGCTGTCATTCGTCTGACGTGGATATTAGTTACTTGGTTTTGAAGAGGGACGCTTGGCTGAAGAGGCTGGGAAACCTCACGTTCATAATGTCAACATCTCTTCTCTCGCGCAGTGTCTTCTGCTTGCCCTTGGTCCTCGGGAGGACCTTGTTGGGCCGCATAGTGTCTTTGGCCATGTCTCGGATTGGCAGATGTTGCCGACATGGACGTGGGAGAGGAATGTTTTTGTGGTGCACCAGCCACGGCGCGGGGCTTAGCTGACGTCGGGATCCCTGCATGGGCGCGTGAACCATCGTCAGACAGTGGTAGCGGCGAGCAGCGCATAGCTCCAAAGTATCTCCATCGCCCACGCACGCAGGTATACACTCATGCTGATTTCCGCATCGCCATCGCTCGGGCCTGCGCTTACCTCTGTACGCTGCCTATAGGGCTGATCTCTCGCGAACGGCTGCCCAAAGCTCCACCAACCTCGCACGCGCATATAGTCCCCAAGCTTCGTAGTACGCCCAAGCACGCAGTCGACACCAACACACCGACACGCACGGCAGTCATGAATTTTGTCACATTCAACCAAGACCATAGCCATCTGGGCGTCGGTATGCACCACGTCTACGTCAAGCTTCATCCGTACTGACCAGCTGCTGCAGGCACGCCTAATGGCTACCGCATATACACCACGGACCCGTTCAACAAGCAGTCCGAGTCGCGCGAGGGAGATGTCTCGAGCTTGGAGATGCTCTTCTCGACATCGCTAGTTGCTCTCACACTGTCGCCACGAGTGCTGCGGATACAAAACACAAAGGTTCGTTGGCTAGGCGGCCATGGCTATACAGGTACTGACACTGTCAAGAGGCACTCGACCATATGTGAGATGACCTTTCGAACAGCCATTCTGGCCATGCGGATGAACAGGAAGCGAATCGTAGTTGTGCTCGAGTCGGAGCTCTACATCTACGATATAAGCAACCTCCAGATGCTCAAGACCGAGAAGACGTCGCCTAATCCGAATGGTACGTCGAGAGAAATGCTGCTCTACAGTTGCTGACAAGCATAGCGATATGCGCCCTATCCGCATCATCTGAAAACAACTATCTTGTTTATCCGCTACCCACCAAAGCCGCACCCGCTACCTTCCAGCCGCCTTCGCATGCGCCGCCCAAGACTGATCACATTGCGCCCACAAGCGGAGAGGTCCTGATATACGATGCGACAAAGATGGAGGCAGTCAACGTCATCGAGGCGCACAACTCCCCACTGTCCTGTATTGCGCTGAACAGCGATGGCACCCTGCTGGCGACGGCATCAGAAAAGGGCACCATCATCCGTGTTTTCTCTATACCCGATGCACAGAAGCTGTACCAGTTTAGGAGGGGTTCCATACCAGCTAGGATATACAGCATGTCCTTCAATTCCACATCGACCTTGCTCAGCGTATCGTCAGCGACCGAGACGGTCCACATCTTCCGCTTAGGAGCGCCCAACAGCAGAAGTAATAGCGTCTCTTCCGGGCCCAGCAAGCCCATGGGGGCGTCCCATGCGCGCAGCAATAGTCGAGCAAGCCTAGAGACAGAGGACGAGTTTGGTACGAGCACGGCAGATATAACGTCGCCAGAGCGGAAAGCCATCAATCCCACGTTTGGTAGCTTGATACGACGCACATCGCAAACCGTTGGAAAGTCGTTCGCTGCTACTGTCGGCGGATATCTACCTAGCGCTGTAGCAGAGATATGGGAGCCATCGCGCGATTTTGCTTGGGTCAAGATACCGCGCTCGCCCACGAGCTTGTCTTCAGGGCCTGTTAGAAATGTAGTAGCACTCAACAACAACGGCCCTCAGATCATGGTTGTCACCAGCGAAGGCAACTACTATGTCTTCAACGTAGACTTGGAGAAGGGAGGCGAGGGGACGTTGTACAAACAGTACTCGTAAGTGGTTCATCAGTTCACTGTTATTGCCTGGGACATGCTAACGTTGACTGTAGCCTTCTCGAACCGAACGAGCTTGCGGCAAGCAACTCGCAAGATGTGCCAGAGTAGGCTTCATACCGGTGTCGATGCAGATTTTCCTCATGTCTTTGTTGTTGCATTGCCTGTGGCGCATTTGGTCCTAGATTATTCCCCGTGGTGTGGCGCATATGTTTTTTCAGCAGTACCATAGTCTCGATTTGCGTGCGGATGCGCATTGAGCAGCTCCTTTGCTCAGCAATATTACTTGCTTTTCTTGCAGCACATAGATGCCAATGGTGATGTCATGGAAGTAGTACAGTTGAAACTTTATCGAGTTTGGCACTTGCATCGTGCATGAACAGATATCGTGAGGCTTGCAGATCAAGATCGAACAGTCCCGCATGTGCATTAGCGCGCCCCGGACCCCGCCGACGCGTCGTTGGTCGCTGCCTGCTGTCCAAGTACGAATGCAATTGCACCTTTTATGGTTTGACGCTCCTTCATATACACCACTCTCTTACAACACCTCTACCACCTGCAACTGACGCTACAAATTCTCCGGGCCACATCTCACGACCTTGCAGACCCGCAGCACATTCCGGCATCTGCAACCATGGTAACCCAAAATACTACAGGCAACCCGCTGAGCTCGGGTTCGCTCGCTCTCTTCATGGCGACGTCACTACCAAAAGGCGATTCTTCACAGCTCAAGAACGGAACCGAAGCTGTCGCATTGTCTGTCCACGCTGGCATGCTTGCCGTTGGATTCCGTCTCATCGGACTGGGCGAAGACGAGCGCATAGGTAAGCATCCATCTTTTTTGCTCCGCTCGTCACTTGTCATAACTCGGGAACTCATAGAAGCGCATGCAGACGCTGAAAACCCTTCCGCATTACCCAAAGAATGGAACGCATCCTCTTCATACGCTTTTCGATACGCGCACGCACAATCAGCCATGGAGTACCTTGTCAAAGTCAACAGATTGGGAGGCAAGGCGGTCGTCTACGCCCTGGCGCTGGGCGATGACAAGACTACACATTTCGAAGTTACAACCAAGGACTACATCTCAGAATCACAGCTACCGTTCAGTGTATCTGAAGACGCGTCAACCGAGGACGTGTCGCGGAAGGTGCAAGAGCTCTTCATATCCCCAGGCAGGCTGAACGATCTAGGCTCCCTTCTCAAGATCTCCATCATCCAGAAACTGGCACCTGGGTTGAACAAGCCAGGATATGAGGAGGCCAGCGAGGATCGAGAACGCACACCCACAGCAGATCAGCAAGAACCGCAACGAGGTCAGCCTGCGAATCCACGGCAACCCCCCAACGAGCCAGAGCCTGCGCGGCCATATCCGTTCCATGACCCTCTCGCCGCGCGACCAGGCTCTGGGCGGCATCTACCAGAGCCCATACCCGGCTTTGATGATGAACTGGAAGTAAACCGGCAACCAGGTCGCATGCCTGGTAATAATCCTATCAATATCGGCCACGACGACTTGTACCCACAAGGTCTTGGACCGAACGATCCTCTCAGACCACACTTAGCAGGCGGACTGCCACGGCCTGGTGGTTTCGGTGGTGGCGGTATGCATCCCACTTTCGACGATCCACTGTTTCGCGGTCAAGGCGGACAGGGCGGGTATGATCCGAGAGCACCACCCGGCGCTCGTTACGATCCGATGGGACCTGGTGATCCACTGAGGGAGGATAGAGGAAGAGGCCCCATGTTCCCAGGCGGAGGAGGCTTTGGCGGACCCGGTGGTTTCGGCGGAGCAGGTGGACGACCGCCAAATCCATTCGGTGGCTTTGGCGGTGGAGACTTCATCTGAGCGCTTCGCAAAAGTTTGCATGTACGAGACGTGAGACGATAGGTCGAGAAGACACGAAGAAAGACTCACGAATGACGATTGAAACGGCAGAAACATATGGCGTAGGTAATTCGAGTGCATGCGGCACGGACAGGGCGGTGCTGGCTGCGCCACTCCAACACCGCATCTCGGTGCTTGCGTAGGTACGATAAGTATGTAGATGAATATGTAATATATTTAGAACTTCCGACATTCACACCCGAATATCTTCTGCAATCATACTTGTTTTGCGTCTCCACGCGCCAAATGCACTCGGTTGAGCAATAGCACTGCGGCTTAGATATGTATAACCGCCTGCAGATGTTGACCGTGGTTGGAGAATATCTATAGTCACTGGTTGCCTGACTACCATCAGTCTGTTCTAACCATGAGCTTTGAATAGATTGTCGTATGACGTAGTAGAGTATGCAACAATGCATGGCTGTGAGACGTGTGAGAGTCTCCACATGACTGCAGTACTTCTATAGCCAATAAAGTACCCCTTGATACATGTAGAACGACGGCTGTAGTCACGGCTAAACTGTTTATACCGTATATCAGAACCTGCATGTATGTGTGTAGTAGTCCTTCATTCCGAAACAGTGACCCATCAACGTCTTCAGAATTAGTGACTGGACAGAGGCTACGAAGATTTGAGCAAAGGGATGTCTCGCTTGTGCTGGGCCGCCACTGTGCAGACTCCAGAAAAGCCACTCCACCATTTTCAAAGATTGAGACTCGGGCGATCAAGGAAGCTCTTTGCCAGTCTAAGATGGGATCCCTGGTCCTTTTTCTTCTCGTGTAGACCATGCAGCAATGCGATCTAGTCCACTCACTAACGATACCAATACTGTTCTCGTGTAAAGAAAATGAGGCGCATAAGAACCTCGTCCATACGCAAGGGTTGACTCGATACGTGAAAGGCGCAAGTTATCCACGTGCTTCACCGCTCAGTCTCGTGGCTTTCTAAGGGAGAGGTGAAAGGCAGAGGCGATGGAAGTTTTACCCCTTGCATATTTGGAATGTTCTTTCGACGCGGGGTGGACTCATGGTCTCTCCATGAGGAGAAGCTTAGCGAGGAGGGTGACGATGACGAGCTTTACAATAGCTTTGGCACACGGTATGCTACCCCTTCTGATTCGGCTCCGAAACAAGGTCGGAAAGGCGAATGGCGGCTTACTGACTCGTTCTCTTCACTGTCATTCATGGATATACCTTGGGGTAAGGAGGTCTATTTACCGTCTCGTTGGGTTCGCACGGCATGTGAGACCAAAGGGTCACCCTGAGTGTGGTGGCGATCAACAAACACTACCGGTGGCTCGAGTAGCGGCTGATTGTTCATGGCTGGTGGCTGCTGAATCACTCATGCAGCTTCGCAGTAACTACCTCCTTGTATCTAGCATATCTTACTGAAGAGTCAGACGCTTTTTGGTGTGATACTAGGCCCCAGTGTTTGATATCAAACAGTGTGGGGGCTGAGAACGCGCTTGCGCAGTGCGTCTCTAAACGCGAAGGAAGAATTCAGTGACAATGACATGACATCATAGCATGGAAAGACAGGTGATTGTGGTTGTCACAACGATCAGTATACTACCGTTGGAGAATCGGCGCACTTTGCTTTTGCCGCTGCGTAGAGGGTGATGGATGTCTTGCCTGCTGCCAGATGGCAGCCTCACCCGCGAGGCACAGAAGCTTACCTACACTTCCTCTTGTTCCCGCAAGGCTGTCTCAGCCCACTTCCCCTCTTTTCTTGGCCGTGTCTTTCTTTCAATGGAACCTGACGAATGCCAAGGGCGCCATGTCTTGCCTTCGGATCCGAAGATATAGGCCCGAGGTAGTGTACATGGTACTCCGGATACAAGTGGAGGGTTTGAAACTACCATTTTAGCGTGGAATGCTACCCAAGCCGGCTCGAACAGCTGTCCTACACGGGAGCATACAGCCTGGAAATGTGAAAATTTCGGATGCCGGCTTCCTGAGGCCTGTCTGCCGCGAGCCGTCACGGCGTCTAAGCGCGAACGGCTGAACCGTTAAGAAGGTAAATTTATCGCCATTCACATCCAACATCAACACGTACAATTGGCCCATCGCTTGCCGGGTTTGGGTGCCACCTGCCTAGGTAAACTAATATGCATTGGATCATTCCGCTCGATTTATGCAATTATCCATCTTTTGTCTCATCCTACGAGCGGAAATGGGGCTAAATGCAGGGCGGTTGATGATAACATTGTGCGATGCGGATCGGCGGACGGTAGGCGCGTAATCAATGGCTACGAGAAAGCACAGCACGCTGCAGGTGGTGGTGATGGTCACATACCAAATGGAGGATTAGAAATATCCTATTCTCATCTCTCAAAGTCGCGATAATCCGGCTGTGACCGCTGTTGCGCATGGACTCTTGCCTGTGATGGGTCATCGAATTGGTACTACGGTGTCTACTAAAACTTCCTTTCGCAGATTCTCTATCTACGAATGAAGCTGAATAGCTCGAAAAATTTCGCACTGGGTGAAGCACCTCGTCGGGGCTCGTGGATAGGTGCGTGCCGACGTGGTTTGGCGAAGGAATCGAGTCTGGATTGGTGTAACAATGTGTGTGAGCGCCGAGAGATCGCTACCAGTCTGCTGGATATGTTATCATCTGAAGTGCAGTATGCGAGCAATGTAGCCCGATATCGATGTCTAGTGATTTGTGTTTTCGACGCTCGTACGATAACTAGGCAGGAAGCCAGGGTTGTGCTTCCCCGCAAGCGAGATGAGGAGATCCAGGTTCATCCCCCACGGAGGTTTCCTGCCTGCGCTCGGTTTGCGTTCATCGTTTGCTTTGATCGGGCGGCACAGTTTCGCGCGCACACTGAGTCGACGATCTCGGAGGAACATCTGTTTGTGGAAAGTGAACGGTCGCGGGAGTTTCCAGCTGCCGTACCGATCTGGCTGTGCCGCAACGTTGTAAGATTGCAAAGGGGGCCGGGGATGTTATCGGACGATACTCACGCTTCAACGTCTTTTGCTTGACGCTTGACGCTTGACAAGGCTGTTCTTACAAACATCGAAAGGTACAGCAACAATGTTGGACGGCAGCCTCCCAAAGTGCCGAAGCCAGGCAGACGCCGTAGGTCTGTCTGCCAAGAGCCCTAACTATTTGAAGATGGTCTCCGAGCCCAGTGAACCAGGCTGTGAGGGTCAACGGAGATGCCGCCAGCATTATTCGCGTGCAAGGCTAGGAGAGTTACTACGGTGTCATGAGGGTGACGATGTTTTCGACCCGATAGCCCGAAATGCATATAACGCTTTTCATCACTGCTTTTTTATGGCCAAAACATACACACATAAGCTGCATCAGAGAGAGTTATCTTTTTGAGTCATGAAAGTGGTCAGCCTCGTTTGAGCCACCGTTCCTGGCGTTGAAGTTTTTGGTGGGCGTGTGCATGATGTGCAGACTAACTGCAAAAGGTATGCACCTCGCTGCCTTCCTCTTCGATCGTGGAGGGTAATCTGCCAAGTAATCAGGGTTGCAGTCGGATTCCAAGCGTACCCAGCTCCCGGAATTTGGGGTGGGTTTTGCATAAAATTAGTGTCGCAAGAGAGTGCCAGATCCAGCCCGGCTTACATCTGTATGCGGTAAGCAGCCCGTGCGTTCTGTAGTCCTATTGGCCGGGGAAGAGGCAAGCCGTACCCGGAAATAGTAAGCTGTCTTGGGCAATTCTTACGGTTGATTCGTGGTATACAAGAGGTACCCTGATGAGCCTCCAACGGGCTCCGGAGATATGTGACATAATTCTCCGTTTCGGCGCCACACGAAGAAACATAGTACTCCGAATGAATTACGAGAACGGGCGTTTGGAGAGTTCATCGTCAAGGCATTTTCCTGTACCAAGCAGAGACACACTTTGTACCCAGAGAACGTTGTGTATTGTGTGTTCTAACTACAAAACCTCGTAATCGCAGAGTGAGGACAGAAAGCCGATCGATAGCTCCACCGGCGCTGCAAGGTATCGTGGCCTGCCGCTAAGCGTATGGCGCCGGCATCCAAAGCCACCGCGAAAGTCAGGCAGAAGACGTATAAATGTGGAGACTGTCACAAGCGCTCCACAGCGGATCGATATAAGCCGCTAGCGCTATGTCTTTGGTCGATGTGAACACAAAGAAAGTATTTGCTGATGAACGAATAAACGGGGGGCCTGATCAGCTATGACTTCACGCACCTTTCGCTCTACGTACTCCACGACGAGACAAGACAGTGTAGAAATCAAAACTCTTACCAAAAGTGAATGAGGTCCGGATATACTTCTTTGCGCTCAAAGTCAGCTTGGATAATCGATAAGTTCCGCAGATGCGGGGCATGAGCCTCCTAGATGTGACGTTGTTTTTAGCTGCGTTTGTACGCAACTCTAGCGAGCCGGCGTCTATCGCGGAGTAAAGGCGCGGCTACACATCGCTAGCAGGGGTTATGCGGCTCGCGCGGGCAGCGGAAGCTCCATGTCTCTTAACGCCTTACCGATCGACTTGGATCCCCAGAAGCGCCGCTTAGCGCTTTGCGAGGTGCGATGCGCACCGGATGGCGCCAGCAAGAGCGCGTGCATACTCATCGCGTGGTATCGCATTCGGTGTATCCAGTGCCATGTGTGTGGTTTCCCAGCGACCTGAACACGATGTATTGAAGTTGCCGTGCACGCCAAACTTGTTGTTCCAGCCGTTTGCTTTGTGCGTGATGTTACAACGAGGATATTGGCGGTTTGTCAAATTGTAGCCTCGTTGATACTTACACTATCCGAGCAAACCGTTCAATCCGCCTTCAGACTTTTTATGATATAAGGGCGCGACAAGTGGCCTTGCCGAGTAGGTACCTGAATACATATGCGCCTTGGGGTGCGGGAGTAACCTAGGCCATTCATCCTACGCACACTCTGCGCAGATCCTGCATCACGTTATTACACTTGTCTAGAACTTGGTCCTTCAGGCCAGGTTCATGGTGATGCGCAGCCGTGACTTACAGACAGCCATCTGGGCCGCTAGTTGTTTGTTCATGAAACAAATTGTCTGTACATATTCCATCCAAAAGAATCATGCAGCTGAAGACCAAATGAGATCGAATTTGTTTTGTACACTACGATCAACTATTGCATCTATCTTCCCATCAATACGGGGCAGTAAATTGCTTGAGAAATTGCTGACTGCGTAAATTGCATGTGGACTTTCCGGTCAACTCATTGCAGGCACCTTATAGGTTGCACATTACAGTTGGTTGTATATTGTTGAATTTGAGTGACCAAGTCAACGGTACTGCTTGAGTTGCGCACGGTGCAATGTTGCAACGAACGAGACTCGACGCTGTAGTACAAAAGACCCATGCATGTCAGCGACGACCCGTCGTAGGACCTGGCGGAGATAGGCTCGAGCTCTTTCAGAATGGTACTGAGTCAAACGAGTTCAACCATGAAGGCTGGAGCGATTCTGGTATAGGCAGGTCATTAGTCCCCATCAATACATGCAGACCGTAGAGTCAATGTGGAAGCAACTGCGAAGAGGTGCCGACGTTGCAGTGGCCTGAACAGCGACCTAACTGTTGTGCATTGCAGCAGAATGTCTCAGTCGAGGTAGTGTTGGCCAGCATGCATTGAGGGTCCGGCCCGGACAGGCGACATGTTTCTTGATCCCGCGGCATAGAAAACGTCCAAGGCCGAATGGCTAGCCGGAACGGGATGTGAAGGTCCCGTATCTTCGCACCCGAGTATCGTCACTCGCATCAAATGAGCGTCACCTGAGTGGCGCCTGGAGCCAGAGCACATCTTGCTTGATTCGGCTCCCTTGGATTCGATGCCGTCATGTGGAATTGGATGGGGTTGAGCCAGACGCTGATCGCATGGCCTGCATCAGTGCGGAAGAGAGGAAAGCATCTTAGGGGCCAAAAAGCGCGCAGCCGCGGGCTGGCTGCGACCCAGAAGCCCGGGTCAGGCAGCAGAAGGCCGTTATTGCGACGGGTTCTAGGTTGACGCAAAGCGAAGGGTAAGCGAAAAGAGACGCGTCGAAACGAGGGTGACAGAACGGGGAGGTCGCTGGGGGATCATGGTGGGAGGAGCTTGGCTGCCGTGACGTAGGGGGACTAGCGCTGCGGCCAACGAGCCGACATGGCTCGAGCCAGATAAGACCAGGCCAGACGACCAAACAATAAGCGCCCATGACGACGCTATGCGACTAGTCTTTGGAGTAGACGGGTAAGTTGCAGAGACAACTTCCAGGGTTAATATGTGATGTGGGTCGCGAGCCATGTGTGACATGGCAACAACACTCCAGCATCGCATGAGTAACAGCCGCCTGCTGTCCTTGTTGCCGTAGCTGCTCCGGACTAACCCTGAACTGAAGTGACAGGTAACAATATAGCCTGCAAAAGAGCATCCTGCGTCTAATTAGTAGCACCATGGGCCCGTCCGCGAGCTGCATCGCCGTGCCACAGCCCCAGCGTGTCGTTGGCCAGTCAGGTGCGGCCTGCGCGAAATCTCTCACAGCGAGGGCGCTTAATATGCACAGAACCTGCAACATTTCACAAACAGATCACATCCATGTAGTTTTAGCCTGCTTGACAAGGGCCGCGCTTCGTGGCTTGCGGTAGTGATCCCCGGTGTATCCCCGACGCAGGTGGGTTGTACAGAAAGACGTTATGGGCAGTGCCGGCTTATTGCAACCAGTCTGTAGGAATCGATCTCGGTGGCGTCCTTGAAGTCACCCTGGACCGCCAAGGCGTCACGCTAGACGAGCTGTTGATGATTTGAGTTTTCTGCATCGCAGAAGAGTCCTGAAGCAGTTGCAAACAAGCGTGATCATATTCGCATAGGAAACGAGAGGGCCATCATGCGATGAAGCTAGGCAACCTCACTACGTAACTGCAGTCTGTCTATCGCTCTTACATTCCTTGGAGCGCACCAAAACGCCGTAATACAGATGCCCACCCACGCAGTACAAACAGAATCTTCAAGTCAATCAGCAATAAGAATCTCCATCTCCCATAGTATAAGCTGTGATAAAACCAAATCGCTTCGAGCATGCTCCTCCGTGCCGTATATGCCAACTGCTTCTTTATCCCAAGCTCCAGCGATCGAGTAGGAGTCGCGTGGCAGCTGAGTCCGATCTGCATTAGAGTTTCGAATGTCCGTACGTTGTGTCTTCCACCGACACCTGATTGCGGCTGGGGCACCCATCCGTCTTATGTCTAAGCATTTATTAGGGAGATGAAAGGAACAAGTGCTCGAATCGTTACTGACCTACTGAGCGTGTCTTTGCGTGGAAAGGCAGCGGCGCACTTGGGACATATGTGTGGTCTGACGTCCGTATGCACGCTTTGATCGTGTCGAGCTAGATCGGTCTTGCGCACAAACTGTTTTCCACACTCAGGGTGCGGGCAGATATGCGCCCTCTGGCGATACGAGTCATGCGTGAGCATGTGTTGTCTGAGGTTGTATTTCCTTGCGAAGCCCCTCTCAGGGCAAAGCTCGCAATGAAATGCAGCCTTAGCAGGGTCAGTGTGTCTACGATTGCGGGCCCGTCTGCGGTTGACCAACGACGCTGTGTTGGCATACCGGGTGGTTTGTGCAATCTGGGCTTGTGGGCTACTACGACTGGCCATCAAAGGTGTCCTTTCGTAAGTACGGCCATCGCAGCTGTACATCGGCGCAGGCTCGTACTTAGACATGACAGGCTCTGGGTATGTATGCTCGTACGGATACATATTCGAGCTGAGCCGCTCTGGGGCTACGGTAAGTGGTTGCTGCCTCGACGGAGGTCCACTCATTGTGACTGGCGCTTCTGTACCGTATCCAATATGAACTGACGAATTCCATGAAGAAGCCTCCATCTTCAAATCAGGGTACGCCGAGGGCTTTGGGCCACTGGGCGAATAGGCGGCAGAAGACATGGCGCGCGGGCTGTATAGTGGTGGTGATGTGGGAGGTGAAGGTTGAGCGGAACTCCACGGCACTGGCGAACGAGAGACTGGATGGTCGAAAGCTCCTGAAAGATACGGCTCTACGATAGGCTCTGCAGAGGCATCGTTTGAATAATGGCCACCCCAACTTTCCGATGGTTGAGGTGATGGAGGCAGAGCGTTTTGTACTGATTGTACTTCATATAGACCAAGACCGTGTGTGTAGTTCGGTCGCGACTCCTGTCGCCCTGGTGAAGGATAAGGCGATTCAAGTAGGGAGCCTGTCCGTGACGTGTGTTGTTGGTAGGGCGAGTTGAAGGGTGGCGTAGGCTGGTCCGCGTACGAATACATGATGAAAGGATATGAAAGGGATTGATGCAAACCGCGTACTAGGTCTTTGAAGTTGAATAGTTTGGCGAGGAATGAAGGTAGGCAAAGATAGGAATGATGTGGTAGAAGCTGGGTGAGGATTCCAGCTGCAGGGCGTTCCGGGACGAGTTATATCTGTGCGATGCAAGATGCAACTTAATCCAAGATGGAACCGATTTGTATGCTGCGCCAGTGCGTTCTCAAAGAGTACATCCAAACAGTGGGCTTCTGGGTGTTAGGCAGATTCTGAAATTATGTTAGACCGGGCAGCATGAACAGGGAGCTCGAGCCGCCTACGCGGCAGGCGCCTGTTAGCTTCATGGGGCTATGAAAGAGTGGCAGGGGCGGAGGATGCTGGCTCGACTAGGGTGAGTGGGTAAGTGAACCAGACGGTCGGGTAGCTAGACCTTAGCGGGCCGAACACAGCATCCTTGCTCCGACCGGAGCTTGAGGCGCAAGAGGAGAGGGAGGCCGTACCCTTGCTCGATGTGCATCCCCATGAAACTGCCCAGTCTGGTGAAGGATGTCTTTCCTGCATCTGCCGTTGATCATTCAATGAGGTGTGGCCCCGATGCCGTTGTTACTGTGAGACACCAACATCTCATTTCCATACACGCTTGTTTGAGTAGCTTTTGAGACGGACAGATATCATCATCTTGATTTTTAACCGGATTCACGGTGCTCGTACCTAGCCGAATGTACCTATATTCCCGCGGCTGCAAGCGCCGGCCATCAAGCGACCGATGTGCTCGCTTCGCGTTGCTGTTGGGCCTGTGACACCATCGCAGTAAGTTCTTCAACTTGCGCCGAAAGCTTGAGGACTAGTGTCTTCAACTGAGCATCTGTTTCTGTAAACCCTGCTGGAGCCTGATGCTTGTGGGGCCTCCTTCCAAGCATATTTGGTGCATCTGCCATCAGTAGGCGTGGCGAATTGACAGGCAGCCGGAGAGCCCTTCTAGGCAGCGTAGGTGTTTGCGGTCCACTGAAGGACGTCACTTTTACACGGCGATTCCGGGTGTCGGTAAGTTGCTCAAAAGCCCAGATTGCAGAGACGAGAGGTAAATGCGTAGCCTTCAGTAAGACGATCCGAACGCTCCTAAGCCGCTCCGAGGGCAAAACGAGCCGCAAAGGTCGAATGACTAGCGGGATGAGGTTCTGGAAGCCGGTCAGCCTTGCAAATGGCGGGCACAGTCACAAGTTCCAATGCATCGTGGGTTTGCAGGGGTTCACTGCGTCCTTGAGTCGAGAAAGCCTGAGCGGCAGAACAAGGCTTGCCAGTGAAGTGACAACGGCAGAGCATCCGCCGACGATACTGTCCCTACGAACAGACCAGGAAGCTTTGACTGATTGGTTCTAAGCGCATTTTCCACGATGGTCGCAGAGGCTGTGTCGATTGGCCATTGCACGACCCGGCGCTTAATGCCCGCTTTAACCTCCCGATAATAGCACTGAATCACACACTTACCAGTGGAGGCAGAAAGTACGTCAATCTGTTTGAACTTGATGCTTCGAGCACATATACGGAGTAGCTATACCGTTAGTGCTTGTCGAGCGGCGCATTGCGATTGTATCAACGTACATGAAGAGATACTCGTCTCGCGCATGATCCAAAACCTTTTCCTAGTCAATATCGATCCTCTTGAACGCAATATAGCAAGAGAAGATATGGTATAGCCTGTTGTTCACGGGCGACAGGGTAGGAAGCAGCGGTCATGGTTGTGGGTTTGCAAAGGTGTGGCTGTATCACACACCCGAAACACCAACCGGAAGAAACCAAATGCGCTTCCCGATGTGAGTGCACTCTGGGGAGAGTGCGGATAGAGATGGCGCAGTGTTGGCCGTTGTGCTGCTATACTTGGCATGCATAAACATGCATGCAACTTTGGGAATGCGGAGTAATGAGAAATGAGAAATCCAAGTACCTTACTCAACGAGTTACTCAGAAGCGATATCAAGGATGTGATGAGAAGTATGTTCGTCAGAGTCACGAAGATCAGCTAGCGTGTATATCAGCAGACTGTAAAGTAATGCATTCCAAATAGTTGTCTCACCATAACGGGAGGACCGAAGAACGGCGAGCTATGCAGGGTTAGCGAACCATCAACACTACTGTTCGGCGAAGTACGTACATCTCTTCGGCGACATCTGCAGACGGCTGTTGTCAGTCACTAGTCATGAGGCGGTGAATGCCTTCTTGGTCGTTGTCTGGGATTTGACTCACCGAATCCTAGGTAACTAGAACTGGAGGAGCATTAGCTGGTCAGGAAGCAGCAGCAACGTCGGTTCGCTTACCCGAAGAAGACCTTAATCAGGATCCAACTCTACAATGTACGAGTCAATAAATTGCACATTGGTAACCTCGATGGAACAACTTGCCATTTGCTTGGGGTTGAATCTGCTATCACGAGCTAGCAGTACGAAAGTAGTCAAGAAACCTGTTTTTGGTAAGCATTGAACAAGACTGCTTCACTATCGAATGGCTTACCTAGATACAAGATTACTACAAGGGACAAAAACTTGACGAAATCCTTGGTCATCTCCTTGAGGCATGGGATGAGGGTTCCAAAGTAACGATTGAGACTCAAGAGAGCAAAGATGCGCGGCACAAGGAAAAGAGCCTCTAGTCCGAGTACGTCGTATGCGAGATCGATGGTTGCAGCGTTAGACGTAGTCAATCCAACGATCCTCATAATGCAGAACACTAAGCCGACGACAACGATGCTGATGTCCCAAGTCCACCAGAAGTCCGAGGCGTAGAAGGAAGTCTGCCCCGCATCAAGCCAGTCGGCAAATTCGTCGTATGCGAAGCTGGCAATCCATACGTAAAGCAGTATCTCAGGGATGGTGACCCTGGTGTTGTTGCGCTGCACCAGCACTGCGTAGTATAGTCCTAAGAATGCCGCAAAGAACAGTGTCTCGAATATTTTCAGATATAGTGGGACGCGTAGACGTGAGAATGGATCGGCCTGTTTCCGATTATATTTCTTCGGTTTCTTCTCCGAGTGTAGATTGAGGGTCTCCCAAAACACGATGTCGCCCTTCCACAAGCCGTTGATGATCTTCTGGACTGGTCTTTGTGATAGGAACTTTTTCGCACCGGATACAGTCGCAAGTTCCAGCGCACTTAGGTTCTCGCATCGCGACATCAATGAGCCGAAGCGAGATCTGGAAGAGTCGCTGTGCCCAAAATAATCGCCATTGGATACTGGCAGCAGAGGCGACCGCTCGTCCGCATGTGGGACATCGCGTCCGTCTTCGTACGTATGATGGTGGCTCGATGCATCTGGAGTGTTCGGGGCTGTTGCAGGCGGGAGTTCTACTAGTAAAGACTCGATAATATCTGCCTCTTTCAGATTCGTCAAGAACTGCCAGGCGACGAATTCGCATGCATAGCCTCGCGCCTCATTTACACCAGGTTCGTCGCTGGCTTCCTCCAAGGCTGAGAAATGCCCTTTGAGGGCGCTTGAGGCTAGTCAGCTCTTATCACTCGTTGGCGTTCCATTGATCTGGTATGGGTTGCTTCGACGTACAGGAGAGCTGACACGAGGGCAGGGTGATCGACTTGGGTAGACAAATATAGGATGAGAGGCTGAAGGGCCTTCCCCTCTTGCGATCTACGCAAGTCTTCGAAAGTATGCGGCGTCTTGATAGTATGCTCAAAAAATCTGAACTCGGGTCAGGTTGCTGAATGGCGCATTCACATGCATGAACTGACTGGCACAGCTTGTCCGCCAAGTCTCCGAAGCACTCGTCACCGACTATCTCAGGCACACCGGTCTCATCTGCAGGCCATCTTGGCGTGGACGGCATTGACATGGTCGAATATCCTCTGGGTAGCTTGCAATTGAGAGAGTCCTGTGTCATAGGGCCTCTGCAAAGATTCGCGACGCGTCCGCGGTGGGGACGCGGATGTACCCGCAATGGTCATAGCTTTCTTGGCAGCCATCACCCTTTCCCTTTGCTTTTGATCTCGCTTGCTCACACGACAGACTTTTGATGTTCGTATGAACATCATGCGTCTTCGGCTGCACCCTCCTGTACTCTCACTGGCTCATACGTGAACGACCATCCTATCTACCATGGCCCATGACGCTAACTTTGTTGGCAATCGTTTGCGACTGAGCGTCTTTCTTCAGTGTATGGAACATGGGGAAATGCCCACCCGCCCGTCACGCTTCAGGCGATCTACTCAGATAATTGCCGGACCGGCCAGGTCTCTTGCTCCGCTGTCCCCTCGAGTCAATTGTGACGTACCAGCCCTAGAAGCGTATAATGGACCGCTAGTGTTGACCTCCAAAGCATCGATGGAGACAACGGCCATCATGTCCGATGTGGCCGAAGAGGCTGCGACAGACGATGAACCATTGGAAAACAATGTCAACAAAGAAGGAGAGAAAACCTCGGAAGATTCTATCCCAACTACCGTTGCGGAAGAAACAACAAGAAACAACAAAGGGCTATCGAGCAATCCGAAAAGGCGTCTACCAGTGAATGAGCTCGCCTTGTTGCGGACCACAACACTTGATGGACTGCCCACGCCGGTTGTAGGGATGCTTCGCGGATGCCACTAGAACAATGTTGTGACTAGCTAACGCTACTTGACCTCAGGATGCCGCTGTCAACTTTACTACCCCCATCGCTGTAATCGATCCTATCGAAGAGAGTCAAATGCGTTCCGCAGGTAGATTGAGTGATGAAGTAATTCAGCTTTATCTTAACGCTAAAACTGCTGACAATTGCACAGACTTCTCGCAGCTTGATCGTCACTGAACGCCGACCATCACCTCGTATAGTTCACTTGTCGAACATCGTCCGCTCACCAAATGCCATGATCTCAAAAAGTCCCGCAAAGCTCTTTAAGGGTTCCTCACCACAATCCAATGGCAAACCACGATATGATTCAGGCTACCGAAATGCTCATGACGGGTTTGTCGGTTCTGAACTCCGGCTCAGTTCCACAAAAAGATCAAGCCGCCGAGGAAGAGCAATTCCGACCAAGCGAAACAAGCCTAGCATCATGCGCGAGTTAGCTCTAGAAGCTAGGCCCTTGTCTGTATCCCCAGACTATCCCGTGGCTATCTCTAGTGTTTTGAAGGTGGAAAGGACAACAAACCGCGATGCTCCGCATCCTCCGTCCAAGTCTGGAGATATTCAGCCCAATCCAGGGGTTGGACGATTGGTTTTGACGAGGACACGGAGCGCTCTGGAGCCTGATGTAGTAGTCGAGCGAATCCCGAACCGAGCGATATTGTGATGCTATGTCAGCTCTCTGACCTGGCGAGTTCGAGTTGATGCAGAATCAGTGCGCATTCGGGGGCTGGAACGATGGAAGCTACGCTATATATCAAGAGAACTGTGATACTGATGATGCTGACAAGACTGGCTATGCCTCTGCTAATATAAGCCTTACTTTTGATGGCGGCGCCAGCTTTTTGCGTCCTGCAGTTCAACATTCGAAAGCCTAAAGTGAGATCGAGATCAATGACCAGTAGCTTCAGTCTCGTGACGAGCCACAAGGACGAGAAGTCCAGTCTGACTATCTTTGGTATGTAGAGGCAGCAAAATGCAATCGGAGAACTGACTCAGAATAGACAAGACAGGAATGCGAGCAGCCAAAGGCCATCGATTAGTTCGCTGTCCAGCCTGAAACATCTTCATGGTTGATCCGCAACGTCACCTATAGCACTACTACAGACCCGCGCCCCAAGCGCTGGGCCGACATCGTCAACGTACGTCGATAATTCTTATGAACACTCAAAATAATAATAATAGAACACATCAACGATCATAACCTAGTATTTCTAACTTCCCAAGGTGGATACATCCAACCCTCCATTGGCATGTGATTGTGCAAGAGCATTGTGCTTGATCATGGAAGCTAGCCGGTGACTTTCTCAGAGTGTGGATCTAACACCATACATAATATCTAAAGTACAAATTGACGGAATAATGCAGATCGCAGTTTGGGATTACTCGAAAATAATACAACATAGGCAGGGCTGTCGTGGTGAGGAAATGCTGGATGCCTGATATAGTTCTAGCGGCAACCCCAAAATAGCGCAGCGATCGGTGTTCCAGCCTCGCGATTCAGACACTAACATCAAACACCACACTACTGTTTGAACGCATGGGCAAAACACAGTACAAATGTTTTGCTGGCGTGTTGACATGAGTGGGGTGGTGGCTGCTATGGTGCGGTGTGATATATATGGTGAGCTTTGTGCCTCGCTGCGCGAAGGTTTCTGTACCGCTTCGACGTCCTGGTATCTTGACTATTGACTAGTCTTCTTGCCCAGGTCCATTGTCCTGCTATCTGTCTGAGGAGCACATTCGGTTCAATAAGGCGAATTAATCATCGCTCATCAGTAACATGGCATCGCAGGGCGGCATGCCTCCTTCCATGGTGAGTCCACACTACTACATGAACTGGCCGTATGAGGTCAGGACATAGATGAAAACAAGTCGCTCACATGGCAAAGGCAGCACAAGGACCTCCATATCCTCCCATGGTATGGCCATCAGGCGGTCCTCCGATCAAGCGCATCGACATTCCAGCTCAAACAATTTTCATGTTCTTCTTCATGATTGGAGCGGGGGTACACATGAAAATATTCCAGAAAAATAGAGCACGAGGACATAAATTTCTGGCAAACATCTTCATCTTCGGTAGGTCTTGTTGTAAGTTAGGAGGGATTGGAGACTGACTCTTTGGAAGGCTTTTGCATGGAGCGCATACTCACATCGATACTACGACTCGCATCAGTTTCGAACCCAACGAACGTTCGACTTGCCATCGCTGCACAAATCTTCGTCTCCGCAGGTGTTCTCATCCTATTCGTCATCAATATTGTTTTCGCAATACGTCTAGTGAGATCGACGCATCCATCAGTGGGCTGGCATCCTGCTTTTGGAATCGCATTCAAGGTCCTTTACGTATTGATTGGTCTAACACTTGTCGCTGTCATTACGGCCACCGTCCAGAGCTTCTATACCCTCAATCCAAACACTCGAGCTACCGACCGCAGCTTCCAGCAATACGGCGCAACATTTCTTGCAATCGTCGCGATACTGCCTTTACCGATTACGATGCTCACACTGCTCATTCCCTACTCACCACTTGACCGCTTCGGTATCGGCCGTCTCCGTACAAAAGTCATAGTTCTACTGATTAGCACAACGCTCCTCTCCATTGGCGCATGGTTTCGCTGTGGCGTTACCTTCCAAGCACCAGTTCCACGGTCGCAACCTCTACCAGGATATCTCGGCAAGGCACCATTCTACATCTTCAACTTTCTCGTCGAAATCCAGACTGTGCTCATGTATGCCATACTTCGCATAGATCTCCGCTGGCACGTTCCTGATGGCGCAAAGGGGCCAGGTAGCTATGCTAGACCACAGATGCACGACGTGGAAATGCAAGATTCGAGACCTACATCCTCGGATAGTGTACAAGAC
Source organism: Alternaria alternata (assembly GCF_001642055.1). Classification (NCBI taxonomy): domain Eukaryota; kingdom Fungi; phylum Ascomycota; class Dothideomycetes; order Pleosporales; family Pleosporaceae; genus Alternaria; species Alternaria alternata. The sequence continues at coordinate 438,969 of NW_017306200.1, forward strand.
GATAAGAGATCCCTGAAGACTATCAGCGAGGAAGAAGAGAAAGAAATCAATGACGAGAAGGTTGAAGAGCTCGCTGCACCCAGGATCATAGAGATTGACCTTGGAAACTCTTCACGTAGCTCGCTCGCGCCGCCAGACATGGAGGTACGCAGGAGTTCAGCCCGTAGCTCTCTTGTACCACCAAAAGCGACAGACAGGTCAGCACGTAGCTCCGTCATCTCTCAACGCCTGTCTTCTTTCATCAGCAAATCCACCAGTACACTGGCCACCTTTGCAACGGCAGAACAGAAGCAGCGATGGCGCGAAAGCGAAGAGGGAAGGATAATTAGGAGATTGGGTGGACCATGGCAGCAACTCCCTAGTCCTACTGAGTCGGCTTTTAGCATCAGCAGGAGTCCGACGAAGAGCGTTTTTAGTCGTACTACAGGAGACGACCTGGAACCACCTCAACCAGCATACCACCAACGGAGCGATAGCGGTGCGCCCAGCATACCAGATGTTGTTAGCGAGGGCGGATGGACGCCGAGAATCGAGTGGGAATTCCGCAGTCCCAGACGTTTTCTCAGCCTGAAGAAGAGGAGTATGATCGGTTTGCAGCTTCCCAAATGAGCCCATAAATACGTATATGGGGTTGTGTGATGAGGTGTTTACAGCGAAGGCGTTTTTGGGATGAAAAGGTATAATTCTACTGCTGGGCAGCAAAGCTCTTTCCTTGTGTTCAACATACCCCATCTCTTTCTGGTATGGAGACGATGGTCGTCTACATAGACTTTGCGTCTTTCTTCTTTTTTCTCTGTACGTGTACGATAGCAGCGGCATTACCAACGATATACCAAGCATTTCTTTTCCTCATTAGGCTAGACATACATACCAGGACCTCATCGGTCTAGATCTCCGGCTCGCCTCTACATCAACAACCACATTTCGTGCCGTGAGCTGATCTAGGATCTGCAACTAATTTAGTGCCACGGCTCCCCTCCCAGCAACCCGGGGACCGTACCTGAAAATAAGATTTCAAAACAAATCAATAGCGCGAAACGAACATGAATGTGCCTCAGGGAACGCTTGGTCTGCTGTCACTTGTTTGAAGAGGGGGTAGGGTCGCGCTAGTGCGTTAGCTTTAGCAGTTTGCATCGTTTGGTGTTTTGTCTTGAGGACTGAATGCCTGGTCAAGGGAAGAAAGATCTTTGGATAGGTGTTGGTGGCCCGTCAACGTTGAAGCCATCATAGTCGATCGGAAAATTGCAGGCATTCCATAGCGTAAAGTCATTATTGCTTCGACGTTTTTATGCCTGCTTCCCTTCTTCGTCCACAATTCAAGCAAAAACCCCTTACATAGGAATCCTCCTCATCTCCTCTAAACTCCAGTATTTTCTCATATTCTCCGCTTCCAGCTGCTTAACCTCGTCGTCCAGATGTTGCCACAATACATCCCCAAATGAATCCAGGATCTCCTTCAACTCACCCAATCGCAACTCCCTCTCCCCGCTCTCACAATCTCCTAGATACTTTTCCAGCTTATCGAGACCCTTGTGGATCTGCTTGTGCTGTGTAAGAAGCTCGAGTTCCTTTTTGAAAGCGGGCATCTTTTTGGCTAGTACAGGGAAGATGTGTTGTTCTTCTATCGTATGATGCACCGTGAGGTGATCTATCATGCAGACTGTTAGATGACTTTACTCTAGAGCTTTGCAGTCTGGTGCTTACGGCAAAATTGCTGGCCTGTGCTAATGAACTGGCGGATAGACATGTTCTTGGGCCTCTTCTGTGCCTCACAAGCCCCATAGAGAACTTTCCAGGTCGCACGGAAGTTATCGTGGAAATAGTTCATATGTTCGGCCATCCTGTTGTACTGACGAAACTCGGATGGCGTGAGTTTGGGTAGAGCCTTCTCTTCCTTGGTCGCAGGTATAGAGTTTGAATCGTTGACTACAGGAGGGGCTGGCGCAGTAGGGCCATCATCTCCTGAGATAGTTGCCATGTTTGCGGGAGGAATCGATTGATGCAGTTTAGGGCTGGTCGTGAAGTGATGCCTTCCAAACCGTGCCAGAGCTGATCGAGCTGGAAGCCTGATAACGGATGCCAAGAATTGAACACGCTTCATACGCTGAGAAAGAAAATCTAGAACTGCGCTTGAAGAGGATAAGATGATATTATTTGGGGTATCTATGTTTTGCATGTAGCGCAACCTTGGAAAGCGATTAGCCAGTCGCGGCTGACGAATTTTGCCTTAGCAAGCAGCCAGCGGCCGGCAGTTGGACTTTCCGATGCCGGTCAAACGCGTTGCACGCGGTCACGTGCACGCGCCATTACCAACCACGACATGCAGTCATGCTTCACTTATTCCGCGTTTTGGCAAACTTCTCGTGCCATTTCCGTGCCGATGGCTTCATGGCTGCTACCGAATTGTCCGCAATAGATGTTGTGGAGGCTTTGCTCTTTGCCCTTATAGTCGTATCGGAGGGGAAGTCGTAGACGCCCTCGATGGCACTAAGTTGTGCGTCCTTGCGCCATACTTCAGGCAGGCGGTCCTCCCACGTGTCAGTAAAGTCAGCGATGAGGAAGTCGCTACCGTGCTTGGCTTCTAGCAACGTCCTGCCCGTAAAGACGACCGTCTTTGCTCTGTCCAGACATGACCATGGCCCGTTGTTGTTGGAATCTTCTGTGGATAGATGTGCTAACACAGCCTCTACGAGGCCTGGCGGATGTCCCTCTTCAGCCGCAGCCTTGGTAATGTCGTTGGTCAGGAACTGCGCGTCCAGCTTGATGCCTTCCGCCAGCGCAGCAGCGTTGATGGATCTCCACACTTGTGAGAGGGCGTTGGGCGAAGGTTGGTAAGATCCACCATCCGCCTCGAATGCCATCAGCTCATTCCATGCTGCCTGACATTCTCCATTCGACACGGGCAGATCGTTGTATATGCTGGTCTTGCTCCTGCTGTTGCTGGTCGCATCGACGTCTCCGGCAACAATGTCGTATATCGGCAGCGTCTCCCTCAGAAGGGCAGCAGCAGACGCAGTCGATGTGTAGGCCTCGAGTGTCGTGGTACACAGGGCAATGGCGCGTGTGGCAGGGGTGGGTATCTCGTTGCCAGGGGCTTCGAGGGCAGGCTGGGTCAGGAAGAGCGAGTTGGACGTCTGGACCTGGCGCAGCTGGAAAGATTTGTTCGGCGTACAAAGTACTGCATATGCAGGCTTCGCGTTGGACGTGCCAGGAGCGGCGGACTGGGCTTGAGATTTGATAGAAAGCCTGGCGTCTGCAGTAAGAAGGGTATCCGCATGGGAACGACAGGTCGGCGCACCTACAGCGGGGGATTGGGCGCGTCTATCAGCTCAACAATTTCTGGGGGCAGCTCGAGCAGGCGGAAATGCTGCTGTTGGTGTGCTATGGAGAAGGGCACACCGCCTTCATCTTGCTGCGTGGCCATGTCTTGGTTGACCGCACCACTCCGAAATCAAACTGCTGACACTCTTGAAAGCCGACAGTACCTCATCTCATGACGGCAGCTGCTATGACGACGATGTTTTTTTGTTTGTGGACACTGCGGGGTGCGGCGATGTGCAACTAGCAGGCAGACGGCTCGGACGATAAGCTGCAAGGGCAGCATTTGCAGGCCAAAAATACTTGTCATTGCGGCCGCTTGCTGGGAACCCCATGCTTCTGCTTGTCGCACCTGTGGCAGACAGTGGCACCTTGGTTATTCGCGCTGCAGCTTCCCACCCGCGCTTGGTCGCAGCCGCATGACCGCTTTCTTGGTTCGGGCTTCAACAAGATCCATGGGATTTGTTGTTGTTTAGACCCGGAACGCGCCTCCACTGTCCCTTCTCTACCCCAATGGCTTCCTAGCACGACGCCGACGACAACACGACAACACGACAACAACACCGCCCTCGCCTTCTGCTTCTGCTTGTGCGGCTGCGCCATGCAACCACTGTACTAATTGTCCTCTTCACCCGTCTGATTACTAGCTGCCAAATCCGTCACTCGTTTCCGCGCAATTGGCACCATGGTTGTAATCAACCCCGAGCCCGCCGCCCTCTCCGCAGAGGATCTGTCGCTCTTCTACACGACAGACGAGCTGCTCTCTGATTCCCCCGTGCTCATCTTCTACGGACCGACGGCCACCTCCACACAGGCGACACATTCGCGCATCCAGACCCACGTCTTCACACCAGCCGGCCTCCAGAGCTTCGCCCGCCTGATTATTTCGCCGACGGCTACCTACTACAATGCCGTCACATGTCTGCCGCGCGAGGAACAGGGCGACGAGATTTGTCGCGGTCTCGCCTTCAGCCTGTACAAGTACTTCCTCGAGTTGCCCTCGGAGATCAAGAGCGCTTGGGAGAAGCGATACAACTCCTCAGACAACCTGCCCATGGCCCCCAGGCTGTTCTCCGAGGCGCACGCCGCCATCGTCGCTGCCAGGATGATCAAGGTTGAGAATGTCGCAGATGTCATAGTAGATGTGCGCCATGCTTTGGGCGAGCAGACGCTGTCCTGGATAGATTTGGATGTAGTCCTACCACAGGGAAGCATCCAGAAGCTGGAAACACGCGAGTCGGGCCAATTTGAAGACCTTGAAGAAGATCTGGTTAAACAGCGGTACGGACAGTACGCACCCGTCGTCAAGCTATTTGGAGATGCCGCCTTCCTCCCCACATCCAGACTCCGCCGCGCGCCCTCGAAACCAACCGCCCTCAACCGGTCACAGTCCTTCTCAAGGAAACAAAAAGAGACTCTTCGGCGAGAGATGTGTGAGCTTTTGGATACGGAGGAAAATTATGTGAGCAAGCTGGACGAGCTGGTCCACACTGTAGCGGTCGAATTCCGAGAGAAGGCGAAGCAAAGGTCAGGCTCGAGTTCTAGCCCCACCGAACAGGCGCTACGAGGCTTGTTCCCTCCTAGTCTTGACAAGATACTCGAAGTCAACTCCAAATTCCTGGATGCTATACGTATCATCTTAGAGGAGTCCGAGAACGGGGCGATCGAGGATATCGAGACAGCAACAGATGACGTCTATATCGCACCGTTGCGTGGACAGAAGGACGCACCAGATGTCACTGGAGCTGCAGCTGTTGCCAGAGCTCTTCTTGAGTGGCTACCACAGTTCGCCGACTGTTACACCGACTACATGGCTGCTCATGGTGACTTCTCACAGCTGCTAAAGCACTTCACAAAAGAACCAGCCTCCAGCTTCTCAAAAAGGGTCTACGAGACGGGCGAGCAACGACTTACATCCATGCTTATCGAGCCGGTTCAACGCCTACCGCGATACAATCTGTACATTGACAACATCATCAAACAACTTCCAGTTAGACATCCTGCAATCAGGTTGTTCTTGAAGGCGAGGGACATGATCTCGGATATATGCACAAGAGAGGGTCCTACAGCAGCGCAAATCAGGGTGTTTGATCGCTTGCGCAAGATGGTCAGTTCATGGCCATCCGGATTCAATCCTAAAGGGCGGCTCATCTCAGTCATTGATTGTGTGGAGCTGTCTCCGCCATACCATGGTGAACTGTCTGGACCTGCTACGGTTTCCGGTATCATGATAATCTTTACAGATTTCTTAGTGCTTCTTCAGAAGTCGGAGGACAGCTCGATCAATGCACGTGGCTTGCTCGCTGAGTTAGATAACCCCAAGTTCGCCGAATCCTATGATGGTACTACGGAACTCTCTTTCCACCAATATCTGGGTCTCAGCGATATCTTCGTCAGTGAGCACTCGGAGGGAAATATCCTACAACTAATATCCTCTGTGCCACTCGCCAATCAACCCGGACGTCCAAGAAGTCGAGAACGTCAAAAGCTTGGCATTCGCATGTTCTACCTGCAAGGCGCCTATGAGGGTAAAGGGCACAAGGTCACCGAAGAACTTACCAAAGCTCGCGTTGAAGGCAGGTTTTCGGAAGCGGAGCGGGATGGCGGCAAATGGGACGTCCGAAACTTGCCAGGCGATCTGAGCTTCTTTTCATCTGTGGCTGAGGAGACTGGTGGTCAGTATGTTGAAGGTCGAAGAGAACCTGCGAGAGTACAGATTCTAGTCGAAGGGTCAAAGTTCACCAAGCCCATTTCAGTGGGAGACAATGGTGTCGAGCTTACCGTCACAATTACCATGCTCGGAGACGGACTCTACCTGCTAGAGTCAAACGGTGCCAACGGCTACACGGCACGCGACAAACTTACCGACCAAGAGTTTCGACCTGTCCTCACGAAGCGACTTGCCAACTACTTCCAAATGCGCAACAGTGTTAAGAATCATGTGCTAGCCGAGGCGTATCTCTTGCGGAACAAGCAAATACTCAAGTCACTTGCCTTGGAGATGTATGAGGCAGAACAACAAACAGGTAGCAAGAGCCGGCCACACTCTCCAGTAAAGATGCTGTCTAGTTTCTTTGGCGGTAGCGTGGGTAACTTCAGTGGCAGCATAAATCGTGAAGGAGGAGGTTCCCGCAGACTTCAGCGAAATGCTCATACTATGGGAGAGATACCACGTATGGCGCCTCCTGTTCAACTTGGCTCAACCCGTACGTACAGTCATGACGGGGACATGTCACGCCCTACTTCGTCCAGCACTACGAAGAGCATTACTTTCAACGGTGCCGCGCCGACTGATCCCTTCGCGAAGCTCGAGGATACCTTGGCCAACCTGACTCTAGCATTGCACGCACGCAAAGGCAACATTGTTGGACGTTCCGTCCGCGCTAGAGCTGTCGCAGATGAACTTGTTGTCAATGAGCTGTATAACACACTCCTGGAAAACCCAACTAACCTTGAACTTGCAGGGCAATCCTCGGTGGATGTCTTGTTCGCAGTGTTTGAGAAGTTCCTGAGCGTTGCTTGGAAAGAGAGAATGGGCCCTGTGCTGTCGCATGCCACGTTGGTCTCTTTACAGATGCGATCAGACAGCATGCCACCTGATGAGTTCGAGGAGTTTTTCAAATACACCTTCGATCAATTCCAACCTCCCAATCAACGGGCATTCCGGGCAGTCATCAATCTCTTGGCGGAGCTGCTGGATGGTACTAGCAACGATGGAGATCGAGGTATCCTCACTGCAGCATTTGCCGAGATGCTAGTGCCTGCAGGCAATGCAAACGATTTCATATCTCTCATGGATCGCCTGGTCCAGGATATCGATGCACTATTCCCGGCTGAGACACCTGGTTTCAATACCCCAAACTGGGGCTCCATGGACTCCAAGAGTCGATATGCAGCCGCGGGCTCGCTCAACTCCAACACGTCATTGAGGAGGCGTTTTGGATTTGGCACTTTGGAGCGAGAGAACAGCAAGTCGGAGAAGGAGTCCAAGGTAGGCTCGCTCTGGCGCTCTCTTAGCAAGAACAGCCACGGAACAGACCTCCAACCACCCAGCATGGGAAGGTCTGGTCCTGGGCACCTTGCTCGTTCTAACTCAATAGACGCTGCTGCTCGCTTGTCGCCGAAGCGTCCGTCTTCTCGCGATCGTCCAACTGTTCTTGGCGCATTCACGTTTGAGAACGCGAACTCAAATCCGAATCCAAGCTCAAACACTAACGGCCGAGGATTCGTGGGCAATCTTGGGACTATTGGAGAGGTACCTCCCACTGTTGGGCCTCCCCGCAAGAAGCGCCGTTCTTCTTTGAGTGATCTCAAGACACTGCAGGATGCTGACGATGTGCCCGCGTGGTCCCCACAGACTCCTCGCAAAGCTGATCCTTCATTACGCCATGAGAATCGGCAAATCAGTGACTCCCCCTTGGCTCCTGCGGCCGCTACGATGGCGCTCCACAAGCACACATCATCGATACCGACGCCTACGCGACTCGGTTCACCATTGCGGGTAGACAGACCGGATAAGAAAGAGAACGTACCTGCTGTCGGGACAGAGCGTCCAGCCCACGTAAGGGGCAAATCGGTTACCATGAAGCCGGATGTCATGGATGAAGTAACAATCAAGTCGAACAGTCCTACGAAAAAGCGAAGCGAGACTATCTCTGGAATACCTAATCCTCTGAACCTTCCAAACAATTCGAGTATCCCAAACCTAAGGCCGACTACCAGTGCTGGTTTGCACGAGCGTAACGGGTCTGGTAACGCTGTCAAGCTACCACCTTCGACGCCACGGTCTCCAACCAAACCGAGCACTCCCTTGACAGGAAACTCTCCCAAGAAATTGAGAATGCAATCGCCGCAAAAGCTGCGCGAGCGACTGCAAACTCAGCAACGCGATATAGACACAGCTTCGCAAGCTCTGCAGAACGAGCTGAGTGCCATCGGCCAGGAGCTGAGTGCTAGAAGCACCCCACGCCTGACGACTCAGAGCTCGGCTCCGTCATTAATAACAGGAGGCACGCCTTCAAGGTCAGCTGAACATCGCATTGCCACACTGGAGAAGCTCAAAGCCACGTTGGACACTCTATCTGCACGCACATCAGGAATATCAAACGATGTTACTTCGTCACTACAAGTTTCGGAAGCACGATGCAAGCACCTAGACCAGTTATACCGTGACGTCAATGCCGAGAACGAAGCATTATACGCGCGCTTCAACGAAGAACTGGAGAAGGTGACAAGCAGCGCTCGCAAAGGAAGGGCTAGCGAAGAAGTAGAGCGACGATTGAAGACGAGCGAAGAGGAGCTTGCGCGCCTGCGAAAAGAAAACGCACGATTGAAGAGAGAGAATGCTGGTTTGAAGGCGCAAATCAGAGAGTGAGTGGTCATTAGGACTGCTCTACTGTGTTTCAATCACACTGGTGTGTGTCAGGCGGGATCTCGATGTTGACCAAGTCGTACAGTCTGCTCAGCGTAATTAATACCACAGCGGGACAGTCCCCCAAAACTTCTAGACACGAGTAATATGGCTGACATGGGCGCGGGTTCAGCATTTGATGATACATGGCTGCATCACGGCCGTCTTGATGGCCAAATTCTCTTCGCTTTTTTTTCGATATTTTGGACTGGTTTATGATGACATGACATGGCGTTGTGTGGTCGAGATGCCATTTTTAGAGCAATATACCATCTGCTTTTTCTTTGCATAAACAAGACGTTGCTCGGTGCTGTAAGCTTGACACGGACATGCGATGCTTGTTTGCACGTAGAGGTGTGTTGGTGGCCTCGGGAGAAAGCCAATAGCTTCCCCAGGCCGGCAGCCTCGCCAAGAAACATGGCAGCCTCAACCCCGCTAGTTTATGCATGTGTTGGCAGGGCTTTGCAGATAACACCGACCCGGGGGAGTAATGCCGCGGCTGCATACCTGCATGCTGCAGGTTGGCCTCGGACGGAAGGTGCAAAGGGTCAGAGTGGCCGCCTACTGCCTGTGTGAGTAGTGTAGTCAGGGCGAAGAGGACATGTGTTTCATCAGGTGTACAGTTAGGCTATTAATGGAGACTGATGTGCTCCCACGGTGCGCTAGAAGCAAAGTCAACGTTTCGCGCTCGATCGGGACAGTTTCCGCTAGGTCGGAACTGGGAGTGCTGGACGACGATCGCGGACCAGTCTCGTCGAGCTTGTGATTACTGTTCGTCATCTTCACCATTGATCAAAGGCCCAGGTCAATTGTGTGCGTCCATGGCAGAGCGCGCGTGTTAAGAGACGTGATCCCAGAACCCTCATCCGGCCGCCAACTTGCCCAGACGTCTTTATCGTCACTCCTAGTCCACCCCGGCCGGAAACCGGATCCGTGGACCGCGCTCGCCCAAACCAACGACGAAACGTCGGCGCTCCACTGCGGTTGACCCTTTCCCTTCACCTTTTGGAAGCCTCCACGACGGAGAGCGGCAATGACTCTCCATACTGCCTCGACGACTGAGTGCTCCCGCGCCTGCGACCGTCTTCTAACCCGACCTACATCACAACGCGCGTCCTATCCCTTGCTGGCCTCACCCACCCGCACGCTACAGGTTGGCTAATATATATCATCCAAAGACATGGCCTGGTTCATGAGAGGAGTCCAGAGTGCCGTCTTCCACTATGCCTCGTGCGCACCCTGCACCGGCTACTCAGACGGCAGAAAGAGGAGGAAAGCAGCAAAGGCCGCGCGCAAAGTGAGGGAGAAGCTGGAGCTGGAGCAGCCCGACGCATACCATCATCCCGAGCCGACTGGTACCAACATATACTGGCAAGAGGAAATCGCCATGGGCCCAGGGCCACCACCACGAAGAGCGCGGAGGACCAACACGGCAACTACAGGCAGCACGAGGGGTATGCCGACACGGGGAACACAGAGCTCGGCTTTGAGCAATGGTGGGAGCAGCATCGACGTCGACCACGCCGGCAATACCCGCCTCAGTGACGATACTCTCGACGACGACGACGAGACGTGGAACCACAAGCGATACCAGAGGGAAGACGAGGACCTATGGGGCCACGACGAGCCTTTAATCAATCTCGAACAAACCATGACTGGCTCTTCCGTCGGAGGTGCGGGTTATCAAATACGGAGGCCTGTTACTTCAACATCTGGAAGCTACTATACCGCGCGCGCACCACCAGTCAATGATCTGCACCCTCCCGTCGTCAGTCTTCCATCTCCCGACCCCATTGATAACCGATGGATGCTCCAACCACCACCCAAAGCTAGTGTCATGGCTGGCAAAGAACGAGCGTCCAACAGGAGTCGGAGTGGCAGTGGCGCAAGTAGCCGCGTAGAATTGAGCTTGGGTCGCCAGGTCAGCACAAGGCAATTGATGCACAAGTTGGAGCGAGGCGAGACGCCTGAGGCTCGATCAGCATCACCAAATGGTTCGTATTTCAACCCATCACGGTGCAGGACGCCACAAGCTCGACCGCCCTCTGCCACCAGCAGTGCTCGTCGGAGAAAGAGAAGAGACACAGCCATGGCTCGTGACCTGGCTATGGCGCGAACCGATACCGTGAGCACTCAGCATTCGTCCGGTGAATCCAGTGATACCATCATCCGAGGCAACTCCGCACCTCGCACCGCAGCCATTCCGGACGTTAAAGTAATTCGCGTCCGCCAGAGCCGTCCTGCCCTCTCCACAGTCTTGTCCAGCAATTCAGGTAGGAACGATACGCCAGTCACAGCATTAGTTCCCAACGGTAGCGATGAGAACGCTCTGCGCATGCCTGAGAAGCCCAGTCCAGCGCACCACCGCTTCACAACCACGTCGACCCCCGACTCCATCCCCCACTACACCAAACACCGCGAACCTCTCAATTCATCCGATATATCCTCCCTTAACTGCCTTCAAGACCTCGTGTCCCCACGCGCTCTACTCGATTCACACTTCGTCTCCGCACCCCTGGTAGAAGCCAAGATTCGATTACCACCTTCAGAAGAGGACATGGCCGCAAGGGCGCGACGAGAGCTATCCAACAGCGGTTTCAGCATCTCAAGCGACTGGGATGAAGAAGAAGAAGGTATCGTAAGAGTACCTTTTGACCGGAACTTTGGACCACCAGAAAAGGATCCAAGGTTTAGATGGAGTGTCGACTTTTGATCAGATCATCCCTACCTACCTACCTACCTACCTACCTACCTACCACCGCCATCACCATCACTCACACACCACATTCACAAACAATACCTGACTTCTCACTACGCGCATCATCAGCGTTGGCGTCTTTTTGCATAGCATCGTTCGCCGGGTCCTTCTACAGGCTTTCTTTTCCTTTCTCTTCTACTTCATTCTAGTTTTTTCAGCGAATGGTTTTGAGCGAAAACCGCATACATGCATTGCATTTTGGATAGACACGACACCTTGATGACCTACACCAAATGGCGTTTTGGGAGGGTCACGATGGATTCAAGCATCGTTCTTAGGGCTGGCTTTCGGCATTGTTCTCACTTTTTCACTTCTTCGTCATGGAATTTTGTATATATCGTTGCGCAGATGTGTAACTAACGAAAGGATTAAATTTATTTAGCTCCAAGGGTAGAGCTCAAGTCAGTATGCAGCTTTTCTTGCCTATCTGGTGACTCTGTTGCTCGATAAACGAGCGGGTTACATCACCGTCATTCTGATGCAGGATGCTAAGTAGTTTGACGACGTGATTGCTTGCTTACTATGCTCTCTGTCCTGTTCTAAAATCAAAAGCGCGCGCATGCTGCATGGCCTCCCATTGCGACTGATATCTTACAACTCATATTCCCACATCTATCTTGCACCCAAATCCCACAGCCTAAGCGTCTCACCCTTTCCACCCCTCTTCTTGTTACCCTTCTCCTTCCCGCCCTCGGTCAACTTCAACATACACTTTGACACTGCCGCCAAACACTCCAGCACTTCGCTCATCCGCCCCGTTTCAAGTAAACACCTTTGGACCCACTCATTGCCTTTGTCTGCTACTACAACAGCGACCTCCATAGCCTTGATTGCAGGATCCTTGTTCAAAAACCAGGAGGCCGCTTGTAAAACAGAGAGGTATGCGAGTATCATGTCTGGGATATACGCCTTCATCAGGTCCCAGGTTTTGTGTGTAAGGTAGTCTGGGTCTGCAGCCGAGGCTTGGGAGATGGCAGGAATGAGAGTATCGAAGACATTGGATATTGAGTCTAGAAGCGCCTTCGTGCGTTGAGTGTCAGGCTTGTGTTTGGCAGATGCGCCTTCTTTCTTGCGTTCTGCACGAATTCTGGAGGCATCGTTAGTTGGTGTGCGTAGAGTGATAGAAAAGAAGAGTGACTGACTGAATAAGTGTTTGTTCCTCTTCACGCCATTCACGGAAGAGAACCAACAGGCGAACAATCTGCTGGAGCGTGTAGTATGCCGTGCTGCTCTTACGTAGGTTATCTACAATCTCCCGGTGTTGATCGGCGTCAGGCAATTGTGCCAAAGGCATAGCGGCTGCTCGTGCAGAAGTCGAGAGATTGTCGCGATGTTCGTGGAGCTGCTGCTCGTCTTGTTCTTCCGCACCTGCCGTGGTGAAATCGAAGGGATAGCCGAGCAGAGCTTCTGTTCGAGACAAGGACAGAGACTCGACGCTGAGATCGCTAATGACCTTCTCGGCAGCGGCAAGTCGACCATTGACTATAAACCATGTCAGCAAGTTTCCGAATGTCTATATCGCAAGCAACTTACGCAAGAAGATGGTTAGCGCGCTCTTTAGGTGTCCAAACGTGTTTTCGTAGTCCTTCCCTACGTAGTTGTACCATTGCACCGCATCTATGACTATTTCGTCTTGTGGGCTTATCTCAGCACCACCAAATGTCCGCTTGACACGAACACCCGGCCATAGCAGCTGCTCAGTCGGAAGAGTAATTTTCTCCAGGATGTTGAACCGCTTGATAGGATTTGTGATAACGCCATAACCCTCTTTGGTAAAGTGTGTAAACCCGCTATCCCTAGAAGCAAACGTAAAGCTCTGTGATATAACTTGAACGACGTCGATTCGATATGATTCCATGAGTGCAACAGAGTGACGTTGCTCAGAGCTATTTTTGATGTCGGGGAGGACACGCGCGAGACTGTAGGCGGCTCGTTCGGGGATGAGCTGTGCTGCATAGAGCGGTATGGTATCGAATCGTTTGGTAAGACGTAGGAACTCGATGTAGGCTGTGATGACGTTGTCCATAGCCAAGAATAGTTTGTCTTGATGTGTATCCTCGAAAAGCGTGTGTAGTCCGTTGCGAAGGACAATGAAGACGTGAACCAAGATGCGGAAAGCATGTGGATCTTTCGCGAGAGTCTGATAGTGTTGTTCTGCGCGGAATGTGCGATGGTCTCCAGCAGGTATCGGGCTTCGGTCTTCTTCTAACGAGTCTGGATGTATGATGAGACTGTGTGGTCGGTCGTCCTTGTCGAACATGTCCGCAAGAGCCACACCGACCTTCAGCATCAAATCATCAGTGTCTCTGGCGATAAGTGCGCTCTGAATAAGCTTGATTGGAGAGACCGCTTGGGATGCTGTACTCTTCTGTTGCTTCAGAATTTCAATCACCTTCTCAGGTGAGTTCTCCCAGTCTCCGATATTGGCGACTGCATCTTGGAAGAGAAACTTCTGAGTCAAGGATTCTGTCACTCTGCTCGGATAATTCTTCTGAAGATATGAGTCGAATCGGGAGAGCAGGAGTGCGTTGTAGTGGGCATGAAGATGATCATCCCAAGACTTGCAGACTGCTTGTACTTGCTTCAAATCTCCACTCAGCAGACCATATACAGCACCTTCATATGGTATCCGAGCTCCCCTTGCAGCGTAGAAGCTCATTCGGCGGAACAGGTATCCGACGGTCGGGCCTGCGACATTTGGTCCACCTTCTGGGTGACCTTCGTACGCTGCTCCAATACTGACGCCGCGCCACGACTCGTTCCTCTCGTAGCACCAGTCGACGATGGTCTTCCAGGGTAGTCCGCGTCGCATCATTTCGTATGCAACCATCCAGAGAGAGCGCTCATAATACTCGTCGCTCCTCTCGAGTGCGCGCTTTTGCCGTGAAGGAGCATCTGGGTCTAGTTGGGTAACGAGGTTCGCGGTCCTGTCAGAGGTCTTGAGGTTCGAGTTTATCGGCTTCAGCGGTTGGTCTGTGTCGTCCATGCGCTTCGCCTGCTTGATCTTTGTCTTGGTCTCCAACCAGCCGCTTGTCCAGGTGTGCGCGCCCTTTCCAGAGTGCTCTTCCAGCCCTGTAATGATGGCCTTCACATCGCTGTCGCTGTCGCGGGCCGTTTGTTCTAGCCAACGAAGGACGAGCGCTTTCTCCTTGGCCTGGTCATCCTCCAACAGAAAACGATCCCAGATCTCGCTGTTCTTGCAGTATCGTGCATTTCCGCCGACCTGTTCCAATCGCGTTTGCTTCTCCGCCGCCACATCAGTGCCAGGTTCAGGGTTGTAATGCTCGATGACCAACTTCAGCAGCTTCCATGTTGCAAGCTCTGCCTGCCATTCTCGTAGCTCTCGGACGCTCGCGGAATCGGGGACGGCGCTGGACTCGATAGATGGAATGACGGATTGGGACGACTGGCCGAAGACACTCTGTCCTGCATTGTCTGACGCATCTGCCATACTCTGTATTTTCCGACGGACAGTCTTGCTGAGGCTTCCGTTGTTCTCTGCTTCCGTTGTCCGCTTCAGCTCCTTCACATGTGATTCTGCAACGTCTTGGAACTTCCCGACGAGCTTGACCGTGGTCTGATATTTGGCTTTCTTCGATTCGTTGCCGTGGACATGCCAGTGGTCCACTCGCTCCGCGAACTTCTCCACCTCTTTCCCTACACGTTCGGCCATTGCACGCAGCGGTTGTAGCGGGTCGTTGGCCTTGGTGCCGTTCGTGACTCGTGACGTTCCGAAGGAAAACGCGTTGTTGTTATGAGACTACAGAGAGTGTGAACGCCTATTGTAAGGAGATTGAAAGTATGATGGGAGGCAGTCGGAGCTCCTGATGACTTACCTGAGCTGCAGTCGGCTGCGACTGGCGCGATAGTGATCGTGAAGCCATGATGAAAGGAATGGGTGAAACTTGGAAACGACAGAAGGAACAAGACAAGGCGATCTCAGAAACACTTGACTAAGCCACGCGCCAATATCGTGTTGGGAGCTTGCGATGTTCGTGGTTGACAGCCCTAAGCCCATCACAAAACAGAAGTCGCGCCCGGACGTCGCTGCAAGTTAGCGCGTCGCCAAGACTTGACACGCTAGCGAACATAAAACTCGAAATCTGCCCTTACCCAGATTTTCTCGGTACAATGTTTTCACAGGACGGCGCCTTTAGAGTCTCGTCAGGAATCTTCAGTTTCTCATGACGCGCTCGTGCTGTCCCAGATCAACACGCTTCCTGGTAACCTGGCTGGACTCCCAAGTGGGGATTGACAGTGCGGATGATATAGGAACTGTTACATCCCATAAATTAACGACCAAACTCCTGAATGCTTTGAGAACTACTCTAGACATCATGTCGTTTGCCGGTTCTTTGGCTTCCAGGTCCCGATCTTGTCATGATCTCACGTCGGCTTGCTGGCTTCACAAAGGACTATGTTTCCCAACACTATGTTGATTGCGATGGGCGTCATAGACGTTCGTTTCCCTTCCTACATTCATAGTAATGTGATGGCGAATGCCCGCGGTTTCATGCAGCGGATTGTTTTGTTATAAGGCTACAAATGCGAAACTTCAGCACAGAGAGAACGATTGAGGTCCCGGTGTCAATCTCAGGACAAATGGTTGGGTTCTTGTTTGTTATGATACATGACTACAATTACATCGGAACCTTAGTCCTCATCCACTAGTTTGCCTTGGAAGCTATGATATACCCTTAGCACGTTGCTCCATCTTAAGCCTAAGGCGCTGTCAGAGATGCTGTGTAGGGGAACATGATTGAACAAACACTCACTTCAGCAGCGAATATTTTGGACAGCTCACGGTACTGGCATTTTCTCCTTGTTCTTTGTAGAAAGCATTACAGCATTCATACAAGGCATCGATCTGACCAAAGTCAGTTTGTGCTTAGAATTCATACATGTATGTTCATAGCTTGTTTCAGGTGTGAGATGCGTACCTCTTTTCTGCATTTCCCTTCGTTGTAGTTGTTCTTTTGTATACAATCTGTCTCTCAGTAAGATGGATTACAAATTGCCCAGACTACACACTCTGGATTGCACATGCTCTAGGATGACATGGCGGGTCTGTCTTTAGGTCTTTGTCCATGTCCCCCTAAGACTTTGTCAATTTGGTGTTTCTCGCCAGTGCCATGGATGTGACATCATGAGCATACCATGGTGAAGCACGCAAACAGCCGAAACGCTGCACAAATTTGTACAAAAAAGGTGGGTAAGTATTGAAGTAACTGAGCCAGCAGTCTTGCAAGAGCTCAGGTAAGAGGAATTGTGCTTTGCAGGTAAAGGTGATGAAGATGAATCCGGTTGGTTGGATCTGGCCAATGCTTTAAGAGCGAGACCCCACTAATTCTCAGTGCTCCCACCTCTTCGTTGCGCTTTCCTCCTTCACATAACCTTTCGCGCGTTGCCACCGCTCCTACAAAACCCCCCGACGCGTCTGCGCAGCCTCACGAGAGCCTTCCATTACCCGACGTAATTTGCACCCAAAGCGCCGGTATTAAGGTATGGCTATCTCCGCACCACATAAAGCAGCTTCCCCCACGGCAAAACGTCCTTTCCTTAACGTCCACCGCTTCCGCTAGCACAGCCGACTGACCTTGCCGAACAGCCTTACCCTATCGCTCTACGACCCAGAATCACACCCAGCCATCCACGAACTCTCTACACCCCAAAATGTCTGACAACGGTTCGCCCAACGTGCAGCAGAAGCCTGAGGATGGTGGCCAGAGCGAGCACCTCAACATCAAGGTGACGGATAACAACAACGAGGTCTTCTTCAAGATCAAGCGCACCACTGCCCTTGGCAAGCTCATGAACGCTTTCTGCGACCGCCAGGGAAAGAACATCTCGAGCGTACGATTCCTGTTCGACGGTCAGCGCGTAACAGCTGCAGACAACCCAGACACGGTAAGTAGGAGAATAGTGGTCTCCCGCGATTAGCGCGAGGCTGCATTTCTTGAGCCAATTGCTGACAGGACATAGCTCGACATGCAAGACGGCGACACTCTCGAAGTCCACCAGGAGCAGATTGGTGGCTGCTGACCGGCGACCCCCCGCAGCGTTGTGCAGAGCTCCCTACAGCTGTACCAAACTTCGACACCCGGCGGCTAAGTCATCACCTTGTATACCCACGAGTACGACTTGCCGAAGACCTACGAGTACACGATTGCTTTCAGCGGCGGCGATGGCGGAAAAGAGGCATTGGTTTTGCTTTCAGATATGATTCTATGGGTTCGGGCGTCACGGATTTATCAAGCCCGCCTTGCGCGGCGCTCTTTGTGTCTTCACGTATTAGCTGATGGTGCGCCACATGCGAGGAGGATTGAATTCATTACATACTTTTCATGACTTACATGCACTCCTTTGGCACCAATGAGCAGTCTGTATAATATGTGTGAGGGTTGGTGCTGTGGGTACGACGAGCAAAGCAACGTTTTGGCTTTTAGCCGAACACGTTCAATGTCCAATATCTTCGTTTGCCAGTGAAGGTGCCATACTAACACACTCAAATTTCCGTGCAACTCAAACCAGCTCTTCAATCCTAATTTGTACATTTTCGTAGACTACATATACACAATTATAGAGGCTTCCAAGTCGTATCATACACCTAGCGAAGCCCTAGCAGAAGCGTGGTCGCTCCCCTAATCATCCCAAACAGCCTTCTTCCTCGCTTCCCTCTCCTCAGCCTCCTTCTTCTCCCTTTCCCTCTCCTCGTTCCTCCTCTTCCTCTCCTTCTCCCTCATAGCACGATCATATTCCCTCTCCTCATCCGTCCTCTTCGGTGCCCTAACACCCAAGGCACCTGCAATCAGCCTGCCAGCTACCGCCGTTGTCTTCTCTGGTCGCTTGTCCAGACTGCCACCCCCTCTGCTCGAGCTCCTACTCCCGCTATCGCTCAGATTCGAGTTCAAGCTATACGGCACATTATCCGGGTACTCAAACTGCGTCGGACTAGCGGGTGTAGGCGGCGGCGGGTTTGGCGGGATGTCGCGAGACGTGGATGTAGACAGTGGTTGTAAAGAATCGTGTGGTGAACCCTTTGCTTCTGACTTGCCCGAGTCTACATCTTCGGTTTCGGTATCCGAGCCACTGAGTTCGGCTTCCCAGCTATCTGCCACGGGCTTGGATTTGGGCTTCTGCGCAGTTTTCTGTGGGTGTGACGTCGAGAGTTCAAGGTTACCGAGCGTGTTTGCGATTTCTATAGGAGGACAAGATGTTAGTGGTGCTTCTCCTTCCATTAAGAACTTTGATGGATGGGAGTGTGGAAAACGAGAAATACGTACCTTCTTCGCTGGGTGTCTTGTGCATAGGCGCCATATTGTTTCTTCCGCAGTGCGTGTACCTTGTGTGCTGAAAGGTCGTGTGAGGCTCGTGTTGATTTGCGGGGTAAAACGTTCCGGTCTCCTCGAACAAAGGGTATCGGATGATGCGGGGGAATGTTTGATAGCTTAACGCTTGTGACTCTAGTAGAATGGCAGCAGCAGCCTGTCAAGCGATTGAGGAGTGTTACTTGGATTTAAAAATCAAGGGTTCAATTGAGCTATAGACCCTAATTATGGAAATCCACGGATCACTCCAATATACGAAACATCGAATATGCTAGCTCTCCCCTGCGCCGATTGCCCGCAGAATAGGGTGCTTGTGGGGAAAGGGCGCGCGTCACAACGCACAACATGCTTTCAACGTCAGATCGATGCTTCATTTAGGAGCTGGACCCACTTTCTCGATTCTAGAACGTCTACTGTCCGAACAAATATAGATGTGGCTATGGCCTTGCCGGTAGGGAGCGAGGTGGTTTGCGCAACACCTACATGCGCGTTCCTGCATTCTGTGTTGAGTGCTGGGATCATATTCGGTCATACACGTGTTGTTGTGAAGGATATTCAGGGGCATATGGATTGCGGCATCTAGACCTTTGCAGAAGTTCTCAGCAGTCAAGCATGCATCAACTTGGGAAGTTACTAGCTTCTACGCTTCATACAGCTATCTGACCTCATTACTATCACGGTTAGTGTCGCTTTGCTGTCAATGCAGTATCTGATCGTAGTAGAGAACGCAGATCTGTGACCTCGAGATCCAACCGTGATACATTGATCAGACCCGATGACGTGAGAACAAAAGCTGCTTTACATATAAACGTTGTCATAGGGGATTCCAAATCGCAGCTATATCTCCAGTAGGCCTGATGGAGACATGGGCATGCATGGTTGATGTTGAGAGTGCTATACGGTGCACTTGGCTTGGAAAATGGCCAGATAGCATTCTAAGTAGTGTATCATTTTATCCCAAACATGGCTCACGAGAAATTCGAAAGGGTTTTTAAGGCATGAATTGAGCCGGTTCATCACTGTTTAAAATCTGCGGGCACTGAAACCACGAATCGATCCAACCACGAACAACTTCTATACATTGCAATACCAATGTATTTGAACTAGAAATTACGACCAGACTTCAACAGAGACAACCAAAACTAATGATACAAAAGCAAGGCACATACGATGCATGCTCACAAACTAGACAAAACGCCGCTGATTAGACAGAAAACACCCGCGGGGTATCATCTTGTCAAAACAGTTATGCCAAACCCAAAATGACCAATGCAAGCAATGCAAGATGACCCTGAAAACACCGACATATGCAATGCGCCACATACAGCCTCGTTACTTCTTCATAGGCTGGAGCCCATCCTTGGCTCTTCATCACTTCGTCTAATGCTCATCTTCTTCTTCGCTTTGCCCTTCTTTTTGGTAGACGGCTCGTTCGGCGGCGAGTGGGTACCGCGACTACCTCCTTGGCTGTCTCCCTGCTTCAAACCCTTGACTTCCTGAAGCATGTCGCGGAAGCCTTCTTCAAGCGTCGTCATCCGCGCAAGCATAATTCTGCTCATGCGGTTAGACTCAGAGTCGTTGTCGCTGCCCTTCTGCATTTCATGTGCCTTCATTCTAGCAGCCATCTCGAATTGCGTGGTAAACGATGCAGGTAGACCGTTAAGATTGCCAAAATTGGGGTTGAGGTTGTTGTCTCCGAGATCTGATGCAAGATCTAGAGCAATGGCATTGAACGAGGGCTCGCGTGCCAGGTTGCTTTTAGATAGTAGGTTGGATGACATCCCGCGTGGTGGCATGATCGCACGAGGACGAGAAGCCGCAGCAGGAGGGGGCACACTAGCCCGCTTTGGAGTTTTGGCGCCTGTTCCACTTGAAGTGTCCAGACGTCCCGGAGTTGCTGTACCAGTGGCTGTCCCGCTGCGAGCGCTTGTCCTCGGCCGCTTTTCGGGAGATGGAGCACGTGACACGTTCATAGTCTCCTTGACAGGACTGAAGAGAATTGTGCTTGTGGAAGTGTTGCGGTTGTGCCCTGGTTTGGATCGCTTCTTGCTAGGTGATAGAGGTGCTTTTGCTTTGAAGCTGGAATCAGAGGGTGAGGCCACAATGGCTGGAGTGCGGCTTTGCGACTTGGGCAGCATAGTCATGGGCGTACGGAAAGACTCATCTTCGGAAGACTCGTATCCTGTCTGAGGCCGTTTGCTATCCTTCTGACTCTGCTCGACCCGCGGGGTGACCTGCTGATCGGTACTCGCGTCGTCGTCTTCGTCATCTCCATCAGCATCAGTCTGCTGTGGCACCTCCTCCATGGTCATAGCTAAATTTAAGTCTGGTTCTTCTTCCTCTGCTATGGCCCGACCCAATGGGGTTGCGGCGTCGTCGGGATCGGAAACCACCGTCCTGGTAGCGAGCGGGTGCCTACGTCTCGGCTGACCGGCGGTTTTCGTTCGCCGTAAATATGGCCGAATGGGCCCCTCGAGTCGGTCCAAAACTGATCGTGAGTCGTCCTGAGGCGGTGTGTTCTCATCATCGTCGCCCATCTTCTTCATCCAATCCGATACAACATTGCCCGAGTTCCTCCTAGGCGTCGGATAGCGAGGTGTAGGTTGGAAGCTAGGGTCGCGAAAGGGTCGCCTGAACACCTCCTCGAGTGCCTGGTCCTTCTGGAAGGTAGTGACAGAAGGCTCACGGAGGCGAGGGCTGAATAATTCGGTAGGGCCCCGAATGCTGAACGCAGGCACAGGTGCTTTGGATTCAGCCCGACCCCGTTGTTCGACAAGATCGGTTGGACCGTACGATAGATGCGACAGAAGAACGCGCTCATAGAAGAAAATTACGAACAGGATGGGAAGATGCGTCAACTTAATGACGAGCCGATTCATGCGCAGAAACCTCTTGAAAGACATGGTGTATTTGAGCGGGATTAACAGCCACCCAATAATATTGGTCGGCGGGATGTAGGAGAAGAGCGCATCCGACTTGACCATAGAGATGGTGTTGACTGCGAATAGGAACTGATGCTCTTCATCGGCATTCTTGACGACTGCCATGAAGGAATTGGTCAGGACCGTAACAAGAATGGTGACGATAAGGAAGTGACAAATGAAGAGGAATAGAGCAAGAAGAGTCTTGCCGAGAAAGTTGACCTCGCCCCAGAGATCCCATGCGGCAGGTGTGAAACCCATAACCAATTGGAAGATGGCGTATGCGGCATCGGAAGCCCCGAGATCTCTCTTGAAGGCCAAGCTAAAAGCGACAAAGAAACCACTGCAGCTTATCACAATGAGGACGAGAATCGCAACCAGATCCATAGCCATCATCTTGAAGGCAATGAGCAGCTGCGAAAAGTACCGATAATGGTCCAGAGCCGAGAACAGCCTAGGAAAAAGCAGGACCGCGGTGGATCCCAGCACATCATAAGCCATAGCAGCCACCCCGTGGCGACTGACGTCGGGCATGAGAATTCCGTAAAGGCGTAAGACATAGTAAGCCATGAACATGAGGAGGATACCTAGATCAAAGGCATTCCAAACACTCATAATGTATAGACCAAAGCCCTGTTCAGAGAAACCAACTACTTCGTCGAGCATGTATCCAGCGCTCCAGAACCAGAACAAGACTTCAAGTGCTGTTATATCGTCCGACTTCTCAGCCAGCACAGCCAAGAACAGGCCCAGCATGATGGCGAAGGAGAGAGTCGAGAACAGGTTGCGGTAGCGCGGAACACGTAGACGGGAGAGTTTGAAGAGGGAGGCATCGTGGGGATCGTAGAGTGTTACTGTACGCCGAAGAAGCGCGGCAGGCGGAGGCAGGGGAGGCGCGGGCTTGGTCGGCGACATGCGACGAGACGGGCCTGTCCGTGGGGAGAGGTTGTCGCGGACGTTGTACCCACGTTCTTGGGGGGAGTCTGGCTTCCGGTGTAGGCTATCGGCTGCCGAGTGGAAGACAATGGTGCCTGCCCAGATGGCTTCCAGCTGGCGCACTACCAGAGGATGGGCAAGGAACTTCTTCGCCTGAGCGCGAATAGCAATCTCGAGCGTGGATATGCGCGCAGCATTACGGTACGCCTGCCGCGACCAGTTCGCGCCACCTGGGGTGTTGGTACCACGTTCCTGTACCATCATACCCTGCAAAGGATCGAAGTCGTAGGAGAGCGCATCGATGAGTTCTCGCGTGGAAAACTCCTTCAGCATGCGCATAGCCAGAAGCTCGCATATGAGCGCCCGCGTCTTACTGACGCCCACATTACCAGGATTCTCTTCTCCTTCCTTTTTGAATTGTAGGCAGTTGGCGAGCAGACAGTAGAGCAGCCCGCGCGAGAACTGGTCGGAGCGAATCTGCTGCTGGATGGGCTTGACGAGAAATTGCGACACTTGCGGGGAGCGCAGCTGGTCCCATGACAGCGTGGTTTCGCATCGCTGAACGAGGATTATGCGAATGGCGTGCGTGGTGTTGTAGATGGGTATGCGATCTGCGGATATTGTCAGTGCCATGAACAAGCAAGCAAGCAAGCATTATTCTCCGCGTACCCAGAACTTCCGCAGAAAAGACGGGCAGCAAGGGCCCGTCTCGCTGGCGGTCCTCGTCTTCGTCATCTTCGTCGCCGTCATACTGCGCTACGCACTCCTGCTCATCTTCACTTTCCGAGTCCTCTCCGTTCTGGCGACGACGGTAGCGGTTGATGGCCGCGAGAAGTGGCGTGGTCTCAGATGGCCGGCGTGACTTTTTGCTGAAGAATGAAGCGAACATGGAAACTACCTCGAGCCTCTAAAGGAAACGAAATTCCTCGTCAGCGTCGGCGTAGGTAGGGGAGAGGGTGGTGGTGCGAGTTGGGTGGAGAGTGCTAGGTTTCATCACGGGTGGGAAATGAAGCACGAGATGGAGGATCGTGAAAAGCGCTCTTGCCTACTTTCGTGCCACATGCAGTTCACCGCCTGAGAACTCTGGCCCGTCATGCGCCATGTTCGCCTTGGAGAGAAGATGCAGACGGGTAAGACTCGATCCTTATCTCGCGTCGTCCCTCCCCCAGACGCGTCTGTAGCCAATAGACGCGGGCACGCCGCACATGCAGACAGGGCTTGCAACGAGGGGCGCCGCCAAAAGCACGTCCAGAATGCCATGTGAGCCATTGCCGGAGGGGAAAACGCGCCATTTTCAAAGGCGTCATCGAGACGATTGCCCTGAAGTGGGTATCTTTAGCACTCTGGGGTGCAGAGTGCATACAATATACCTCAGATCCTCCACATGCCTGATGGAGGTAGGCGAAACCTTCTTCGCGGCCCTCTCCACCACCTGATCCATGGTTACAGAGGAGCTGTTAAGGCATTTCACTGCTTCGTATCGCGCCATCAGCTCGTCTGATCCATCGCTCAGAGCCCCCAGGATGCGGTCAAAATGTCCGCGATCTGAAGGCATCTAGACGATCTCGATCAATAAATACCCTGACGGCAACCCTGCCTTTCGCTCTTAGGGCGAGGCTACTGGCCCTGCATGACATTCAGATAATTGCTCCATCTTATTTGTCACCTAGCCGCTGTCGGACTCAAAAACCTCAGACTCCCACGGCCTGCGATATCTGCTCATTCACACACAAATGCCTCTGCGCGCAGAGGCACGACAGACGGTGATGTCGCCGTGCATGAGCCGTTGGATCCTGCGCTGATCATAGCTCCACCTCGTTAAAGGTGTTCCCGCTACTCACCATTGGCAGCTTTGGCGATGCATGCAGCTCCGGCTTCACACCGCCAGGCGAGCCCTTGCAAAAGAAATTCTTTGTTGAAGGTTTTGATGTGCAGTAGGTGCTGATCTCGTGGGAAGTGCACGAAATTTTGAATTATCCAAAGTCGCTCACTGACTCTGCTGTAAAACCTGTCTTGATCTCAACCAAGTTTCGGTATGACTTGGACATCAGCTGTTGGTGAGCACCACGATGAGGGGACCAAGACGTAGTCGACGTCGATATCGGAGCAATATTTTTTGGTGCTCTACGATCGTGGTTGACTCTCGGCGAGGCACAGAAAGGCCGACCAAACTCGTCATTCGCTAAGGCGGGGCCAATCAACCCCGCCATACAGCGGCAGCTAGACTACTCACGTTTTTTTCGTTGCAGTGAGGCTCTGAAACTTTTTTCTCAGGCTTCACTTCTTCTCTTCTCTACAATTGCCTGGCAGTCTCGCTTCTCAAGGGTTCCATAGCCCTAGAGCTGTCACTTATACCTTCAATTATGGCTTCACAGCCCGACCAAAGCCACGACTTGGCTCTTGAGCTTCAAGATGGCTATGTCTGCTTCGGAAACAGCTTCGGTGCTGACAAGAGTATTTCTGGAGAACTCGTCTTCCAGACGGGCATGGTTGGCTACCCCGAGTCAATCACAGACCCCTCCTACCGCGGCCAGATCTTGGTCATCACATTCCCCCTAGTAGGCAACTATGGTGTGCCCTCGAGGGAAGAGATGGACGCCCTTCTCGAGGGCGTTCCAGCTCACTTCGAGTCCAGCGAGATCCACATTGCGGGATTGGTTGTAGCTACATACGCTGGCGAGGAATACTCGCATCACTTGGCCACCTCTTCGCTGGGCGCATGGCTCAAGGAGCAGGGCGTGCCCGCCATCACTGGCGTCGACACGCGAGCGCTGACGAAGCGCATCAGAGAGGAGGGAAGTATGCTGGGACGTCTCATGCAGAGGACTGGACCAACTCCTTCCTCCACCTCCCTCACCAACGGTGCAGTCAACACCCAGACCCTCGCCGACGACGAGGTGGACTGGAGGAGTAGCTTCGAGCAGATCGAATGGCTTGACCCCAACAAGAAGAATCTGGTTGCTGAAGGTATGCAAAACCCAAACTCCAGCAGAGACCCATCCTAACACCCGTATAGTCTCCATCAAGAAACCCAAGCTCTACAAGCCCGATCCTGCGACTGCCCTCAAGCACCCCTCTGGCCGTCCCGTACGTGTCGTCACCGTTGACGTCGGTCTCAAATACAACCAGCTTAGGTGCTTGGTCCGGAGAGGAGTCGAAGTCTTGCAGGTTCCATGGGACTACGACTTCCCTGCGCTCGCTGGCAAAGACTACGATGGTCTCTTCATCTCAAACGGTCCCGGTGACCCAGCTATGATGGAGTCTACCGTCAAGCACATCAAGAGTGCTATGGACGAAGCGCGAACACCCATCTTCGGTATCTGTCTTGGTCACCAACTGCTCGCACGAGCTGCTGGCGCCGATACAGTCAAGATGAAGTTCGGTAACCGTGGTGCCAACATCCCTTGCACCAGCTTGCTTACTGGCAAGTGCCACATCACGTCACAGAACCACGGTTATGCCGTTGATTCCAAGACACTACCCAACGGCTGGGAAGAGCTCTTTGTCAACGCTAACGATGGGAGCAACGAGGGTATCCGACACGTTCGCAGGCCTTACTTCAGTGTGCAATTTCACCCCGAACACACCCCTGGCCCTCGTGACACCGAGTATCTCTTCGATGTCTTCATCAGCACTATCCAGAAATCAATGACATCATCCGAAGTCTTGTCACAGCCAGTCGAATTCCCCGGTGGCACCTTCGAGGAGAACAGAAAGCTCACCCCCAGGGTGGACGTCAAGAAGGTGCTTGTCCTCGGCAGTGGAGGTTTGAGCATTGGACAGGCTGGAGAGTTTGACTACTCTGGAAGTCAGGCGATCAAGGCTTTGAAGGAAGAGGGAATCTACACGATTCTGATCAACCCCAACATCGCCACCATCCAAACCTCCAAGGGTCTTGCCGACAAGGTCTACTTCCTGCCCGTCAACGCAGACTTTGTTCGCAAGATCATCCAGAAGGAGCGACCTGATGGTATCTACGTGACCTTCGGTGGTCAAACCGCCCTCCAGGTCGGTATCCAACTGAAGGACGAATTCGAAGGCCTCGGCGTCAAAGTGCTTGGTACCCCGATTGACACCATCATCACTACAGAGGACCGAGAGCTCTTCGCTCGTAGCATGGAGTCGATTGGCGAGAAATGTGCCAAGTCTGCATCTGCCAACAATGTAGAAGAGGCTATGCGCGTCGTCAAGGACATCGGCTTTCCTGTCATTGTCCGAGCTGCCTATGCTCTTGGTGGGCTCGGAAGTGGCTTCGCAAACAACGAGGCTGAGCTGCTCGACCTTTGCAACAAGGCTTTCGCTGCCAGTCCTCAAATTCTCATCGAGCGCAGTATGAAGGGCTGGAAGGAGATCGAATACGAAGTTGTCCGAGATTGCCGAGACAACTGCATCACAGTCTGCAACATGGAGAACTTCGATCCGCTTGGTATCCACACGGGAGATTCCATTGTGGTTGCTCCCTCGCAAACTCTGTCCGACACTGATTACAACATGCTCCGAACGACCGCTGTCAATGTCATTCGCCATCTCGGTGTTGTCGGTGAGTGCAACATTCAATACGCACTGAATCCCTTCTCCAAGGAGTACTGCATCATTGAGGTCAACGCCCGTCTGTCGCGTTCCTCCGCTCTTGCCTCCAAGGCGACAGGTTACCCCCTTGCCTTTGTTGCAGCTAAGCTTGGTCTGAACATTCCTCTCAACGAGATCTCCAACTCAGTCACACGTGTGACATGTGCTTGCTTCGAGCCATCGCTCGACTACGTTGTCGTGAAGATTCCTCGCTGGGACTTGAAGAAGTTCACCCGTGTCTCAACACTCCTCGGTTCTTCCATGAAGAGTGTTGGCGAAGTTATGAGCATTGGTCGAACGTTCGAAGAAGCCATTCAAAAGGCTATTCGCGAGATCGATCCCAGCAACCTCGGTTTCAACGAAACTCCAGCCCTGATGGAGATCGATCAGGAGCTACAGACACCTTCCGACCAGCGTCTCTTCGCCATCGCCAACGCTATGAAGGCTGGATACAGTGTCGACAAGATCTGGGAGATGACCCAGATTGACAAGTGGTTCCTCAGCCGCCTCAAGTCTCTTAGCGACTTCGAGAAATCAATGGCAAGCTACAACACCCTCAGCATCACCATGCCGCTGTTGAAGAAGGCAAAGCAGCTCGGTTTCTCCGATCGCCAACTCGCTAAGTTCTGGGCCTCGAACGAGCTTGCCGTCCGCCGCGTGCGTGTCGATGCTGGAATCTTCCCTGTCGTCAAGCAGATTGATACGGTCGCAGCTGAGTTCCCCGCCGTGACCAATTACCTTTACTTGACATACAACGCCAAGGAGCATGACATCAGCTTCAACGACAAGGGTATCATGGTTCTCGGCTCAGGTGTGTACCGCATTGGATCATCAGTTGAGTTCGACTGGTGCTCAGTCCGCGCTATCCGCACTCTCAGAGAGCAGGGCTTCAAGACAGTCATGTTGAACTACAACCCGGAAACAGTTTCTACCGACTACGATGAAGCAGACAGGCTATACTTTGACAACATCAGCTTAGAGGTTGTCTTGGACATCTACCACCTTGAGAACTCCAGCGGTGTCATTGTCTCCATGGGAGGCCAAACCAGCAACAACATCGCCCTTCCTCTGCACCGCATGAACGTCAAGATCCTCGGTACTTCCCCCGAGATGATTGACAATGCCGAGAACAGGTACAAGTTCTCTCGTATGTTGGACCGCATCAATGTCGACCAGCCTGCATGGAAAGAGCTCACCAGCATTGACGAGGCGATGGAATTCTGCGACCGAGTTTCCTACCCTGTCCTGGTTCGTCCCTCGTACGTCCTGTCTGGAGCTGCCATGAACACTGTCTACTCGAAGCACGACCTGGCCAACTACCTCAATCAAGCTGCCGACGTTTCGAAGGAGCACCCAGTCGTCATCACCAAGTACATCGAGAACGCAAAGGAGATCGAAATGGATGCCGTCGCTCGCAACGGAACCATGATTGGTCATTTCATCTCTGAGCATGTTGAGAATGCTGGTGTTCACTCTGGTGATGCTACGTTGATTCTCCCTCCTCAAGACCTTGACCCAGAGACTATTCGCCAGATCGAAGATGCCACTGTAAGTTTTTTCAGCTATATACATCTACCACGCATTTACTAACCCATGATCAGCGCAAGATAGGAGCTGCACTAAACATAACTGGACCTTACAACATCCAGTTCATTGCCAAGGATAACGAGATCAAGGTTATCGAGTGCAATGTCCGCGCTTCCCGATCCTTCCCATTCGTCTCCAAGGTCATGGGTGTCGATTTGATCGAGATGGCTACCAAGGCCATGTCAGGCCTACCTGTGACTGAGTACCCACCCACTAACATCCCGGCCGAGTACGTTGGTGTCAAGGTTCCCCAGTTCTCGTTCTCCCGTCTTTCCGGTGCTGATCCTGTCCTTGGTGTGGAGATGGCTTCCACTGGTGAGGTTGCCTGCTTCGGTCGTACCAAGTACGAAGCCTATATCAAGGGTCTCATTGCCACTGGCTTCAGGCTGCCGAAGAAGAACATCTTGCTGTCTATTGGTTCATTCAAGGACAAGTTAGAGATGTTGCCTTCAATCGAGCGTCTGCACAAGATGGGCTACAACCTCTTCGCCACTGCTGGAACTGCTGACTACATTCAAGAGCACGGTATCCCCGTTAAGTTCTTGGAAGTATTGTCCACTGGTGAACACGACGAGCAAAAGCAAGAGTACTCGCTCACCCAGCACTTGTCAAACAACCTCATCGACTTGTACATCAACTTGCCATCCAGCAACCGTTTCCGTCGGCCTGCCAACTACATGAGCAGAGGATACCGTACCCGTCGTATGGCCGTTGACTACCAGACTCCTCTGGTGACCAACGTGAAGAACGCGAAGTTGTTGATTGAGGCTATCGCTCGCCACTACGACATGGAGATCAGCAAGGTAGATTTCCAGGAGTTTGCTGCAGCTCCCGGAGCCCACGATGCATCTTCAGGGCCTTTGTCTAAGCTTAACGGCTCGCTGTCGCTGCAGCAACTTCTTGCAAGGTCTCCGTTCAAGAGGGAACACATTACCTCTGTCAAGCAATTCACCCGTGCAGACCTTCATCTGCTGTTCACCATCGCGCAAGAGATGCGTCTCGGTACTCAGCGCCAGGGTTGTCTTGATATCCTCAAGGGTCGCGTCCTCTGCACTCTGTTCTGCGAACCATCAACTAGGACTTCCGCTTCCTTCGATGCGGCTATGAAACGTCTCGGTGGTGAGGTCGTCGTCATCAATGAATTGGTGTCGTCTACACAAAAGGGCGAATCCATTGCAGACACTATCCGCACTCTGGGCTGCTACGGTGATGCCATTGTCCTGCGTCATCCGTCGGAGGAGTCGATCAACATTGCTACCAAGTTCTCCGATGTGCCTATCATCAACGCTGGTAACGGTAGCCGTGAGCACCCAACCCAGGCTCTTCTGGACATCTTCACCATCCGAGAAGAATTGGGCACAGTGAACGGTAAGAATTTCCTTGTACCAACCTCATGTGAGACATACACTAACTCTTTTTAGGCCTCAACATTACCTTCGTTGGTGACCTCAAGTATGGCCGAACGGTCCACTCCCTCTGCGAGCTCCTTTCTCACTACGATGTCACCATCAACCTTGTGTCGCCCTCGTCTCTACCCATGCCTACTGGTGTCACTGATGCACTGAAGGCCCGCGGTCAGCTGAACAAGGTCACCACTGAGCTGACCGACGACATCGTCGCTTCATCGGATGTCATGTACTGCACTCGTGTACAGAAGGAGCGCTTCCCAGATGTTGCCAGCTACGAGGCTGTCAAGGATGCGTTTGTCATTGACAACAAGCTACTGAAGGGAGCCAAGGCGAACATGATTGTCATGCATCCGCTCCCAAGGAACAACGAGATTAACGAGGAGGTGGACTTTGACCCAAGGGCAGCCTACTTCAGACAGGTAAGTCTAACCCTGATCCATAAGGACATCCCAGCTAACAGCATCGCAGATGAGATACGGCCTGTACACCCGTATGGCGCTTCTCGCTATGGTCATGGCTCCCTAATCAGATCATCCAGCGCACGACTTCATGGCAGGCGTTTGACGGTTTTCACGAAAACGAAGAAAGCAACAAAAAGTTTTCCTTCCGCATACTTTCCTTTCGAGTTTATACCATGACATAGACGAGCATCATCAGCAAAGATTGTAGATAGATACTCAAAAGCATTTCCACGGAGTTTTGGCCACGGGTTAACGGTATATATATGATGTATAATTATCAACATCAGGATGGGGGGAAGCTATTTCACTTTTTCTGCAGCACGTTTCGGTGTTATTCTTGTATATTTTCAAAGAGGGGGAAAGTCATTTCATTTTTATTTCGTTTTCTTTTGGCGTTTGGGTGGGTCCTCTGATCGAGGTTGGGAATATGGATCGGAGTTGAGAGGAAGATCGGTACATCAATCGGACTGGGTAATTATCGGCGGTATTATGGATAGGGATCTGCATGGTTTGGAGTCGATGGAACGGTGGGATCAAACACAACGGAATTGGAAACAAAGGTAGTCATTACTACTGCCGGGAAGAGGGAAGACGCCGGACGCCTCGCCCTTGGTGTATACAATGGAAACAGATTCCCCACGTTGCGCGAAGTCGTCGAACTTTGCGTAAGAACATCAATCTCTCTGAGCACGTCGTGTACGCTTCGTGAAGTCCTTGTCGCTTTTCGGAAAGCAATGGTATTGTGCCAGTAGTGGCAGGAGTTTAGTGGCCGAGGCATCGCCCCCAACCTGATGTTCGTTAGCTTGTGATTCGAGAGATAGTGAGTTACGAAAGTGCTCGTTCTCAGGGTGTCGCCGTCTACACCAGGCAGGCGGATACAAACTAACGAGATTCTGCCATGTTCAGTGAACTTACCAGGAAGACCACAGCCGAAGCCGACAAATAGGTAGATCAAAAAGATGACAACCAGCGTTAGCAGTACCATCAATTTGACGTTCTTCCACCACATCCTCCTCTTTAGCGTCCGTGACCTGACCCTGAAGTCCCTCGCATTCTCACCCAGTCTGCCAGTCTTATCAACCAGGACACTCATATGCTCGCCCCTTTCTAGCACACGTTCAATGTTCTCTGTCATGATTTCCCTTACGCCCTCGATCTCGCGCTGCGCCGTCCTGAGCGCATCCTGTTGTCCAGCCTGAGTACCACCCTGCTCTACCATCATCCTCTTCAACGCGCCGTTGAAACTCGCACACCCATACGGCGGCAAGTCATGGAAGTTTGTGCTTCCAGGCTCGAATTCAGCAAAGAACTTCTTCTCGAGGTTCGTCAGGAAGCCAAAGGGTATGCGCTGGCCGAGGTCGCGTTCAGCGATAACGAGGAAGGTGAGGCCGCCGGCCGTGGACTGGTTGTTGGGGAAGTCTGAAGGCGACTTGACGAGGCAATGAATGAAGAACTTGGATTGATCGATGGTTTTGTGGGCGGATTTGTCGTGGGCGATGCGTGGGAGGACGAGAGAGACGAGAGAGGAGGCATTAGAGGAGGCCGAGGCGGTGTGTTCGGTCAAGACGGTTGTGTTGTGAGCTATGCATGCGCTGTGATTTTATCAGTTAATGGTGTTTCCAATTTGTATCATGTATTAGAGAGGCCATACTAGAGCAGCGGCGTGGAAGAAGACGAAGACGCCATGTTCAAGGTTGGCGGAGGAAGACCAAGGGCTCTGCGCGTAGCCGGGGGCGCTTTCGGTTGTTTGCGTGATTTGGGATTCGAAGGAGATTTCGAGTAGGATATGAGCCCTCGAGAGACTAGAGCGTGGTGGTGATGATGATGATGATGTGGGTCTGTTGTAGTGGTAGCCGTTGATGGTGTTGGTGCTGCTGCGGAAGGAGTGCCACTAAAGCTGGGGACGCTGCCTCTAGCCATGTGCGTCATAGCCAAGACGGTTCACGCCTCATGCGCTAATGCATGGATTGCGCTTGCGATTGATTGATGGGGCTTGCTTGCGATTTTAGTCAACTTCGCGTCTTCCATGCGCGTAAACGGGAGTTGTCGCAGGTATCAATTTCGAAGACTTCCAGTTGCGGTGGTTACGATCGCGTAGCAGCGAGGGTCTGCCTGTCATTTTAATTTCCGTGTTTCGTTTGCCTTTCACTTGGACACCCCACACTCTCCCAGCTCGCGCATACTCCACCGCTACGCAGAGACACACAACACAG
Source organism: Alternaria alternata (assembly GCF_001642055.1). Classification (NCBI taxonomy): domain Eukaryota; kingdom Fungi; phylum Ascomycota; class Dothideomycetes; order Pleosporales; family Pleosporaceae; genus Alternaria; species Alternaria alternata. The sequence goes on from NW_017306200.1 coordinate 471,879, forward strand.
TTTGAGCCAGCATGGTGCGCGTAAAGAACCGCTACCTGGTAGTCAACTTCCTATACCCGGAGCCTCCCGCGAAGAGCAAGACGCAACTTTCGGACGCCATTCAAATTCACTCGCCGACGCCCGATGCCCTTAAGCAGGGTCTTATCATACGTATGATACGGGACGGTGTTGAAGAGCTGTTTGGCGACTATGGCTCGGGTATGGTGTCTTCGGGACTGAAAGGTATGTTGCAAAGGCCTCGGGGGATTTTGATGGCCGTACTAATGACGTGCACAGTCAATTATTGCTCTCCCTCAACCAGCACCGCCATAATACGATGTCCACGAGACCACTACCAAATGGTCTGGGCAGCCCTCACATACATCACTCACCTTCCCAAACCTCTCGATATACCTGTCGTGATAAGAGTCGTGCGGGTTAGTGGTACCATCAAAAAGGCGGAACAGGAGGTTATCCGACGGTCACAGCACATTATCAAGAGAGCAAGAGCCTGGGATGGCGCCGGAGAGCTGCCCATGCTACAGAAAGTGGAGAAGGCAGTTGATAAAGAGAGGAAAGTGGAGGACGAGGTGCTTGCTAGGATTGACGACGACAACGAGAGTGAGGACATGAGCGAGTAGGCAGACTTGGGACTCTGCGTTTTTTTCATCTGCTAAGCCTGGCTTGTCGGATACTGGATACGGGCCCTAGCCATCACTGCGTGCTGCTTGACCGATACCATATCCTTGCTCCTGGCACTCCTATCTGTACTGCTCGGCAGTACTTAGGTGTGCCTCTGAAGCCAAACACAACCAGAGGGTTGTCTTAAGGGATAGAAACAGCGGCTCTGGCCCATGCTCGTGACAACGCACTACACGAGCTGAAGAAGATCTAACAAATTGCTGCTTGCGCAGCTGATGTTGATCCATATCAAGGTCTTCGGTCTGCCATGAAATGTCGGGCAAGGGGGGATATGTGGAAACCCATAGTCGTTTTCGCGACAACGTTGCACATATTGGGTCGTAAATGCGATCAAAGCGGTGGTTGTGCCACGCATGGAGAAGCTCGACTCCCTGGTTGGTATAATTAGTGAGGAGAATAATGCACTACACGACATTGTACAAGCAATTGAGGCGAATGGCAACGCCTCAATTGATGGATTATATACATTCTTCAGATATAAATACTATTCGTACAAAAGCTAGATACTTCAATTCGGCCTCAGCATAGCAATGATGCTCGCTGTGATGACAGCCCCAGCCGCAGCGCCTTGGAGGATGGCGCTGGTATAGTCGATCCGCCGCATTGAAATGACGCGATCGCTAACAATGTCATGTGCTATGAAGCTAGCCTTTTGCTGCCAGCTTTCTAGTTTGGAGGGGGGAGTGGTGTGAGATGACGAGATTTCTTCAGCAATGGTAACGCGTTCCTCTGGTGTCAGGGTCTCTTCTTCAGGAGTAAGAGCCTCAGCTTCAACAGTTACAGCGGATTCCTGGACGACTTCGGGAACGAGTTCAGGTTCGACCGACGATACGATGTTTGTTCCCGCTGTTGGGGACTCCTCAACGACCTCGTCGGCAACCACGAGCGGTGCCTTGGCAGGTGCGTCTGTACGATCAACAACCCTGTCGATGTCTTCCTCAATTGCTGTTAGACCTTGCGTGGCTGACACGGGCACAAGTGCAGTAGCAGCAGCCGATGACGCTGCAGCATCCATAGCAATCTGATGCTGCGCCTCCAAAGCCTTCTTGATTTCCCTGACCATCCTCCTCCTTCGCCACGGCTCCAAGATTGCCAAACTCAATAGCAACAGGAAGATATTGACACCCATGAGGCCAAACGTGACCCAAGTACTGTTCCTTCGGATGGTGTCGCTCCAGATCTGCTCTTCGTGGTATTGCGCACGTTCCCTCTTTTCCAGTTGTGCTCGCGCGTCTTCCAAAGCATTTTCGGCGTTTGCGACGGCGTCCTTGGCTTCCCGAACGGCTTGATCATTGATGTGTTCGGAGCGAATGAGGGCCATGTAACGTTCAAGGTCGCCATTTGACCATGAATGTTTACGCTCCAGGAGAGCGACGACTTCTTTTTGCGAGGTAGCTTGGTGGGCGAGGGCGGTGTCGAGGGCTTGTTTAGCGGAGTCGATGGCTAGACGGCGGGCCTTGACAAGTTTCTCTGCACGGTGTTAGCTGCTGCGTCGGAGCGGTACAAGGTGATTGCATATACCCTGCTCTTTGATCTCCCTCCTGAGTGCCTCGACGCCAGAGTAGTCGGTTCCAGTGTATGTATTGACCTTTTGTGTGACGACGGCAAGCTTCGGTAGCAGCTCATCCATGGCATTGGAGAAGCGTTTTGAGAGGCTCCATCGCTGCTTCTCTTGATGCGAAGGCAGGTGTTCGTCCGGTACGCGAGCAATATTATCCAAGGGCTCATCCTTTGTGGGTGGTTCCGATTCTTTTGGAGGAGGCTGTTCAATCTTGGGAGCGGGCGGTTCTTGCAATGCGGCCACCGAAGTTTCTGCGGCTCGTTTGATAGCCATTTGATCCTCGAGTATAGCATTGAGTCTCCTCTCTAACCGCTCCTGATCCTCTGGTGATGGCGGGGCTCCTGATAGCTTGGTCGGAGGTTGCTGTATAGGATTGGAGTCGTTTGCGGGCGGCGGCATTGCGATGGGATCCGATGGCTTTGGTGGTCTTCCTTGTTCCCTCCATCTTGTTGAGCTTGTGAAAGTACGTTGCGACCATTGTGCAGATGGGTTGGCGCTCAACGGCGTCTTTGCATGCCACCTCAACGCACCAGGAGCTGTGCGATGGCGACACCTCGACAAGACGGACGATGCGCTGCGAGCAACATTGCTCAGAGATGGTGACGAAGGCGCTACCGTATTGGCGACAACCGAACGTGAAGCATGCTGAAGCAGTGGCCTCATTCTTGTCTCTACCCTCACATGAAGAGCGCCTGAGCTGTATGACGAATGACGAAAAAGGGCCAAAATGCGGACCCCCGAAGCGGGCGGCGTCGCATCGAGCGCAGGCGACGTGCCAAGGCGCGTGGGGTTGCGGCATGACGATGACTGGCCCTTTAGCCAGCGTCCCTTACTTGCACGTCTGCCGGCATTCCGATTCAGGGCTTCCCTAGTGCCCCTCCATCTAATCTTTGAGAAGTTGTTGATATCGCCGAGCGCCCTTTACTTCTACTTCCACAGTCAAGACGTAGAACCAGCAACACAGTCGCTCGTTTCCGTCACATACACCATGGGTTCCACACAGATTGATTTGGCAGAACTGCCTGCCATGAAGAGCAACCCAAAGGTACAACTTCTCAATCGTCTTGGCTACCTCTTATACTGACAACGCCTAGTTCATCTTCTTCACCGACTTTGACGGCACAATCACCCTCCAAGACTCCAATGACTTCATGACCGACAACATTGGCTACGGCCGCGACAAGCGCCGCGCCGGAAACATCGCCTGCCTCAACAACGAAATCACTTTCCGCGACTCCTTCCAAGATATGATGGACAGTGTCACAAAGCCCTACGACCAATGCATCCAATACCTCGTCGACAACATCAAGTTGGACCCCGGATTCAAGGCCTTCTTCGAGTGGTCGCTGGAGAACAACATCCCAGTTGTGGTACTGAGTTCGGGAATGGAGCCCGTAATCAAGGCCTTGTTGGAGAAGTTGGTCGGCCCAGATGCAAGCAAGATGCAGGTCTTGGGCAACCACGTCGGCCCCAGGGAAGGAAAGAACATCAACGAAGAGGGTGGATGGACAATCCTCTTCAAGCACCCCGAGTCTGGTTTTGGTCACGACAAGTCCATCGAGCTGCGAAAGTACTCCAGTCTGCCCGGGGACCTCCGACCAACAATGTTCTACGCCGGCGACGGTGTATCAGATCTCTCTGCAGCACGCGAAACAGACTTGCTCTTCGCCAAGAAGGGTCACGACCTGATCAGCTACTGCGCGCGCGAGGACGTGCCATTCACAGTCTTCGAGGACTGGTCCAATATCCTGACCAAGTGCAAGAGCATTGTAGAGGGCAAGACCACTGTCCAGGCTGCTGCCAAGGAAGGCTACGAGGCGTACAAGAGTGGCGCTGCTGGAATTGAAGTTCAGACCAAGAAATAAATGGGATTGCCGAAATTTGGTCTCGGGAAGACCATTCCTGGTTCCTGGTCCTGGGAGTTGGGACCGCCTATGTTGCGGCGCAGTAGATACCAAATCCTTTTGATGATGTGCGCACGGCAGTGGCTGCGGCGTAGACAGACTATGTGGGGGAGAGAATTATCCCAAGGCATCACCATAGACTGAAACGTTCGACGGCATAGAAAGGCTATAGATACGATTTATACGATAGACTAGAATTTGATGAAATTTTTATACTCAAGAGAATGCGCCACATATGAGACGACCGTTACTATGTACTCCTACAAACATCGCGCAATGAAGAAGGGCTGTTGCCAAGGGTATCTCTCGCAATGCAATACAGCAACAACTGGACCGATCGAATATGTACAACTTGCCAGCATCGTAATTCAGGCTACCTCGAGATGTTTACCTCGGTTGTCCTTACGATCGTCATACCCCTGGGGAGCACACTCCTCCTGTTACCCCTGCCAACCTCATGATCCAAGATACTTTCATCGCTCTCCCCAGCTTGACTCCTCGGTCTGCTCATTCCCCTTCCCCGTCCCGCCTCGGCATGATATGTATCCTTACCCAGCACAGCGTCCTCAGTATACGGGTCCCGGCCGGTCGACGAGGAATTTTCACTCATGTTTTTCATAGCGAATGAGTTACCGGGGCGCATGTCATCTTGCTTCATGTATCCATTGGAACGGAAAGGCGTGCTGTTGAGGCCGTTGGACCCAGTGGTGCGGCCTTTTGTAGCGAGGGAACGCATTTGGCCGAAGAAGTTCGCGAAAAGGGGTTTCATGGTAGGTAGACAGGCGGCGATGATGCCCACGTGCATTTCGACTCTATTTGAAGTATTAGTCGAAGCTTACAGTTGAATTGGAAAGTATGAGCACGTACTGCTGCCAGATATAATACCATGCTCCGTCACCGGACCAATCCGTAATTTTGAAGAAGTTGTACTGCATCGGTGTTTTGTAGATGGCTATTGCAGAGGCGAAAAGTCCCAGACTCAGGATGACTGCCAACCCAATGCGCGTTTGGATTGTAACCTGCAACCGCCACACCATTGGTATGGGAATCAGAGCGAAAAGCAGATCGGTGGCGATGTTGATGGACGAGTTGAAGACACCAACGTTCTTAAAGATATTAGCGTCGTAGCATTTTGCAGTTCTGCAATCGTGTTAGTATATATCGTGGACGATATAGGGCGTAGATGGAATGCGTACCCGGTCGGTGGGCGTAGGGTGTAGTCCCACCCTGCTTGCACCGGAATACATTGGAAAATGATAGCAAAGGTCGAACCAATGGTAAAAACACCAATAAAGACTATTTGTTTGTCAGTTGCTTGACCTTCGAAGTTCAGGCATGTTAACTTACCCAGCATGCCGATAAGGAATGGCCGCCATTTGGTTCGGTCCGCAAGTCGCAACAAGAAGAATCCGATGGAGAGCTTGATGAAGCTGTAGGCAGCGATGATGAATATCGAGTAGAAGTACATGACTTTGAAAAATGGGAATATGTTCTCCAGTGGGAAGGCTTCGGCGTGTTTTCCGAGACCCAGACCGATGACCTTTAAGAATAGTCCCAAGGTGGTGGAACTAAGAGCCTGCAAGGTTATAATCAGCAACCGACCCTTCCTCAGTGACTTCGCACCAGAACGCATGCGTAGTAAGAGTATGGAAACCTACCAAAGCAATCGCCATCATAGCGTCTGTTACAGTCAGTCATGTCTGCCACAACTTCGGATCGGTGGATCATACGTACCATCCCAACCAAAGGTCTTCAGCATGAAGATCCGGACGTAGAATCGCATCAGTATAGCGGCTGTCGACAACGCGAACAAGGAACCTTCCACTGCCAGCAGGCGTCCAGCCTGGTTCTCAGCCATGTATTCTGGTGACCGAGCTGGCATCATCGGCGGCCCCCCTTCCTGTCTCGAAACAATGGCATGGTACTCCATGTCAACGGTTGCGCAATCGACGAGAAAGCGATGAGTAGATCTTGTTGCTTGGACGTAGGTGTCCAGGCTATTAGAGCATTGTTCAGGAACACTTTCTGCAGGCTGTTTCCAAAGTAGCACTTAGGCACATGCAGATTGTAAAGATCCTGAACTGCGAGCAAGCGAACACATGTCTCGAGTAATACTGGCTTTGACCAATAATTGCACTTCCGTATATGCATGGTACGCAACTTTAATGTAGACACGACGGCTCGGCAGGGTCGTGCAGCTTAGGAATAACCGGAGTGGCGGTTTCAGTGCCGAGCCGTTCTCGAGGTCATCAGTGGCTCTGCAGTCGCAAAGTCTAATCCTTCATCTTCTGACGTGCCGCTCAACTGCTACGTCTTGAGCATCAAGACAGATACTTTCATTGCTTTCTTCATGCGCAAGAGGGAATGCATGCAAGACACGACTGCGCAGCAACAGAACGTATCGACGATACAACCTCCTCCATCGACACTGCGGATTCCGAACGGTCCGGACCGTCCACTCAGTGATCCAGGGCTAAAACCACGATCATAAACAAGGAACATACAGACTGCAGACGATCAATTCCGCTCTTGGGAGACGGAGTTCCAACAACAACTTCCCGTAGAAGTTACTCTGCGCGATTCGCAGTCTGAGTAGGAGTAGGTGCTTACACATGGAAGCAACGCTTTCTGGACGCAAAGTGCTGTTTTACTGAAGGATTATTGGATTACCGTAGCGACTTTCCCTTTACGTAGAGCTGTCATGCGTTCCCGTCAATGGCTCATAGTCGAGACGAGTGTAGTCTTGTGCACGGAGATGGAGACAAGCTGCGCGTTGTCTAAACGAACATACCCTGGTCATGGGCCAGTCTCAGACCTCTTCCTTCCATAGTGGGGATTCTGGTTCTGTGCCAATCACCATCACGACTGTCCTCCATCTGTTAGTCACGAGAACAGTACTGCTCAGCTGCGTCGCACAGCGCTGCGCAAATGTTCTCGTGAGATATGCGTGTTGCTCCCGTGTCGCGTATCAAAGTAAAAGCCATCGGAAAGCTACCAGTACAGTGACAGTCGGAGGATTAGGTAGGTAATTTGTTAGGCGAAATGCGGACCTGCCGCAGACGAAGTAGGTGGTCGCATGTTAGATGAGTAAACGGGACGGTGGTCGAGTATTGGCAGGCGCTAGTTGTTCGCGCTAATCGTTCAGGCGCGACCAAGCCGCTCCCGCGGGGACTTCAATTATCCGGTCTTTGGCAGTTGTCCCGAGATAGCGTGACCAGGCGGGCCGCCTACCTTATTCCCCCCTCCCGTTCGTAGTCCAGGACTCCAGAGCTTCTCTCCGTGGACAGGGTCTCCGATCAAAACTTTTATTAGCCTCCTTAATGCATATTGCCTAAGCATGAATGCCTGTCAAAGCACCTGGTACCAGGTACCAATTGGTCGATCCATCATGTTCATCGGACTACAAGCAGAATATAGCAGGTACCGATGTATTTCCAGAAGCCTGACGCCCTTCCCCTCAATCCCGCACCCGGACATCATGCGACGCGGCCGGGTAAACTAAAGTGGCGCCTGGTCAAGCCGAAGCTTTCACCAGGATTATGCTTCGATTTGTCCATTCACTCCCCTGACCGAACAGCCTGGTCAGATCGATATGTAAATCTGCTTCAGGATAGAACCCGAGCACATCGATCACGACCAGCTAGCACTTGTGCTGGGACGTGTTCAGGCGCCGGTATGTCTTCCTCGGTGAAGCCATTTCAAAAAAAAGTGTAGTAGCCCACACGGCTTAGCATCCACTTCTTGCAGCCACTTATACCAGTCCCTGACAATCCCATTCTACCCACTACCCTGCCCACTTTTGGTGAATTCGCAGCCGAGAGCTCCGATAGCCAGGCATCCAATGGTGTCCGCCCGCTAACGCGTCTTACACTCGTTTACAGGCGTTAAATCCGCCCCAAATCCTTCCTTCCACTCACCTATAGGGGCGAGACTCATGCGAACCCAAGTGTAGCGGAGTTTTGAAAACGCCTTGTCAAATCCCACAAGGCGACCTCGGCATTCGCCAGCCGCCAGCCGCCTATTCGGTGGTAGAGCATGCACCAAGGAGCTTTTCGAACCCCTTCGAACGCCTCAAGGTTATTGGCGAATAAAACATCAGTATGCCATAAGCTAAAGGGCCACACCGACTGACTCAATGCCTATCATTACCTGCCCGGAAACAACAAACCGAGCTAATGGGTCTGAAAACAGTACGATGTTGTACAGCACAGGTATTCTATGCCGATATTAGACTAGATGGAGGCGAGTGTTGGATTGCTTCCTGCGAGTATTTGAAGGCACATGCAGCCTCAAAACTTTGGACAGGGCATCGCCACGTTTTGCTCACGCCTCTTTCATCTCCTAATATTAATACAGTAATCGCTAGCTTGTGTTGGCCTTTCATCCGGAACCTTATTCAACGTCCTCGACCGTTTCAGTCTCTTGCTCGTCTTCATCCTTCACAAGCCTCTCTAGACCTTCGATCACCCATCTTTAACCGGTTCGAAACGCCATCATGCGTACTGCTGCATTCCTTTGGCTCGCTCCTGCAGCACTAGCCAGCGCCATCCCTTCCTTCGAAGAGGCTTCTCCCGCCATCTCATTCGACAAGAGGCAGAATGTGTCTCCCAACGTCCTCGGGGGCAAGATCCTGCAGGCTGATTTGTACGCTGGTGTTGCTGCCATCAACCAGCAGATCTATCAGGCTACCCAGAAGCCTGACCAGTTCAAGAAGTGCAATCCCCTGAACCTAATTGTTCGCAAGGAATGGTAAGGCGCCAGCAACCGAGATGTGGATTGTACGCTAATAGACTTAGGGCAACCTTTACTACACCGGAGAAGAACGACTATGTCAAAGCCGTCCAGTGCATCTCCAAGCTGCCTCCTAAGACGCCCAAGTCTGAGTGCCCGGGCTGCAAGAACAGATACGGTAAGTTATGACTTTACGAAATGCATGTGAGACATACTCTGACTTCGCATCTCCACATCTGTAGACGACTTTGTGGCAACACATATCAAGCAAACATTTGCCATCCACAACACTGGCAACTTCCTCCCATGGCATCGTTACTTCACCTACGCTTACGAGCAAACCCTCCGTAACGAGTGCGGTTACAAGGGCTATCAGCCATACTACAACTGGCCCCGATGGGCTGACAACCCGATGAAGAGCCCTACTTTGGATGGCTCTGCCACCTCTATGGGCGGTAACGGTGACGCTGGATGCAGCAACCAGACCTTCTACGGTATCCCCACCAATGATGCTCCTCTGATCAAGATCCCCAAGGGAACTGGTGGAGGTTGTGTAACGTCTGGCCCATTCAAGGATTGGTCTGTCAACCTTGGTCCTGTCTTCACCGACTCTCTCTGCACGCCTCCCAACCCGATCGTCGACTTTACAGACCCCAACATGGGACTTGGGTACAACCCTCGCTGTCTGAAGCGTGACATCTCTGCCTGGACTTCCAGGCAGTGGACCAACGATGAGATGGTTGTGAAGCTGCTCAACAGCCCTGACATGAAGACCTTCTGGTACGACATGCAAGGTGGTGACCCAGCTTTCACCGAATTCATGGGTGTGCATACGTAAGTTGTATTCAAGGAAGACGTATTCAAGACATGCTAATATTCTACTAGGGCTGGTCACTTCACTGTTGGTGCTGACCCTGGTTCTGACTTCTTCACTTCGCCTGGTATGTTCTCTTACGTCAGCTTCACAAAGACGTTCGGCTAACAACGAAACAGGTGACCCATACTTCTACTTCCACCACGCCCAAATCGACCGCGTGTGGTGGTCGTGGCAGAACTTGAACCCTGCCAACAGGACCAATGCCATCTACGGAACGATTGCCCTGGGTGACCCTACCGCCCCTGCCACCAAGCTCACCGACACCATGACTCTCGGACATGCCTACCCTGGCAACATCACTGTTGGTGATGCGATGAGCACTATGGGAGGACCTTTCTGCTACACGTACATCTAGAGACGGACCCTCGACTTTACTTCGACCTTCTTGTATATACTTGACCTGTACATATTCATCCGGATTGGTGGACTGTAGTCGATTTGCTGTTGAGCTCAAAAATAGACCAAGCACGCGTACCCTGTGCGATGGAAGTAGACTAGCAACCCAGAACATCCATGGCCATTTTTCTGAGTGAGCGCGTGATGACTGCAAGCCTTGCCTGGATCGCCTGAGCATGATGAATCAGAAAAACCCAAGCATAGCGAATGTCGATATCAGAGTAGAAAGTGGAAACTAGCACGATCTAACGCATGTTCCGCAGCGCTAAGCGGTCACCATACCTGGGCTGCATATGTCCCGCAACGAATATGAATGGGCGGGGTCTCTCCATCCAAAAGCGCGGAGACCCTGCAGTGCCAACGCATCACCGCTGAAGAAGAATCGAGGGCAGTCATGTCCTCCAATCCCTCCGACCACGCCGGTTTCAAACGCTGTTTGAGATCACAGCCACCCTGAATCGGAGCGCCCCTCGAACATTATTGGCATCTTAGAGTCAGCATTGGAGGATTCGCGATTCGAGTGAACCCTTACCCCGCTAAGATTCTAGCTCCCCCGACTTTCTGGATCCAGGGGACGACGAATGTTGCAACAACCATCGCAAGACATCCCCAACATAGCAGAGAGCATTGCCAAACAGTAGAAAACTTGTGCAGAGCACAATAATCCCTCCATCATGAACGTCGACCCTCTGACTGGCAAACCGCTCCCTTCGACCGCCATCCAACGCATCCTCTACCTCGCGCCCAAAGTCCACATTTACCAGATCCCACCTGCGACGTCTACAAAAGGCTACCAGGCCTCGACCTGGACAGCCGACAACAACAAGCTCCAAATCTTCACGGCTCGACTACGCGTCGTCGAGACGTCAATACCGTCGAATGAGGAGCAACAAAGCAACGACGATGCAGAGGAGAAGGTCACAACAACACTCCTATTGGAAGACCCAAAAACGGGGGACCTGTTCGCCGCAGCGCCATACACAAGTGAGAGGACGGTAGAGCAAGCATTGGACAGTAGCCGCTTCTTCGCCATCACCGTCGTGGGCGAGGGCAGGAAGGCGATCCTGGGTATGGGCTTCGAGGAACGCAGCGAAGCCTTTGATTTTAGCATTGCGCTGCAAGACGCCCGTCGCGTACTTGGCTTTGAACAAAACCCCGTTGCGACATCATCATCCCGCTCCTCCAAATCCGCACAAACGCCCGTCGCCGAAGAACCAAAACGCGATTTCAGTCTCAAGGCCGGCGAAACGATATCGATAAATCTGGGAGGCTTGAAGGGACGCAGGTCAAGATCACATGAGGGAGGCGAGAAGAGTGAGGAAGGTGATCGCAAGAGCGAACAAGATGCGCTGTTCAGTATAAAGCCGCCACCGGGAAGTGGGGGTGGGGGTCCCGGATTCCTGCCACCGCCACCAAGTGCGAAGAGTGTCAAGGAGGAAAGGAGGAGAAGTCGGCAGAACTTTGATGCTGCCAGCTTTCAATCGCCCAAACAGACGGCGGAGGATTTGGGCTTCGACGATGGCGAGTTTGGCGAGTTCCAATGAGAGGGGGCTACAAATAAGTGGGAGGTATTTTGTGCATGTTTAGCATTGGAGTTATTGTTTGCACTGGTTTAGGTCCTCCGCGCATGGGAGGCGTTTTGAAATCAAGACATAGCAAGTTTCAAGGAGACGCGAGTTTTGCTGAGTGTATAGGTGCGTGTCGTCGAGTGAAAGCGAGGTGTGTTGGGTATATCAATCTACAAATGCCGATCCTATGTGCCCGGAAAGAATATTTCAATCGCCGCTCATGAATATGTCCAACCCTGCGCCTCATCGTACAGTCTTTCAATGTCGCGAATCAGATCCTCTGGCTTTTCTCCACCCTCGCAGTCCTTGAACTTGCCTCCATCGGTAACACAGCGCACTTTGTCGTCCAATCTCACGGTACAGCTGGTGGTCACGCCTACATCGCTACTATGCTGCACGCTATCTCGCAAGAGACCCATGCCATATGCGCCGTTCTCCTTGCTCATGCAATCGTTCAGCACGCCAAAGTCCAGGCCATGCTCCAGTGCGCAGTCTTCGATGAGGGAGCGGGCGGGTATCTCGGAATAATCGTTTGTAAGGCAGTTGGTGAAGCCAAGGTAGAGTTTAGGATCGGGGTACTCGGATGCGGCGCACAGCATGACAATGTCGCCTAGACATTCTGTTTGGCCGTGTTTGCATTCAACGCCGTCGTCTGCTGTCAGGCTGCATGTGTGTCAGCTACGTCGGCTGCTTGCGCGGGGACGATGCAACGTACCTTCCTATCATGCTCAAGCGGAAGTCTACCTTGTCCGACACGTTGGCCATGGCGGGCAAGACGAGCTTCTTCAGGCAGTCGCGCGCATCCGGACACTTTGACATGATGTGTACATCGACCGGTACCTTGGTGTCGGCCTCGTCGTGCATGTCTGTACATGTGAAGGTGCGTGCCAGCCAGAACAGACTGAAGAGCAACACAAACGCCGCCATCTGGAGTCGCGTCCTCCTTGTCTTGCGGGATGGCATTGTCTCGTCGGGTGGCGGCGCCTTAATGTGCTCGTGCGTGTCCGGGAGGAGGGGCGCCTTCTCTTCCATTGCGTGGGACGGTGTCGGGGCCGACGCGAGGTTTTTATCTATGGCTTCGTATAGGCGTAATGGGCGGGTGGTCTGGACGCTGCGGTGCTGAGCTAGAAGTGTTGGGCTGGTCTGCTAGATGCGATGGGCTTGTGTGATGTGATGGACATGGTCAAATGGGGAAAGATGGTCTGATAGGCGTTCGGGCTTATTGCTGATAGCGTGGCTGACTAGGGCTTTGAGCGGCAGATCTAGGTACCAGCAAAAGCAAAACAATCTAAACTCTGTATTTAGTGAGCGTTGCACACGTCGAGAAGCCACATTCCCGTATGACGTGATGCCCTATTCACACTCCTCGCAACGCGTGCACTTCCCAAACACGTGAAAAGAGCCGAGGAGGACAGCACGGCGGAACAATTGGCCGTCGTGCCCGTCGTGCTGTAGCCGTGTGGCGTTCTACACGCATGTAACACCGAGCTTCGGAGGGGCTACACGAATCCTACCTCACGAACCATTCATCTGCTGCGCGCGTAAAGCCTGCCAATCCCACGCCTCTCTTTTCCTTTTCGCTTCTTTGCTCATGATGAGATGACTTTTTGCCTTGTTGACATTCTTCTTATCCTGCTCAGACATTGAATTGTTCTGCAATCCGCGAGGCTGATCCCCCCCTTTCCATCTGGCCGCCTTCCACTTCCAGATTCGATAACACATGCGGCAGCCCTGCATCACTTCCCCTAGATCCGTTCCTGAAGCCCGGCACCAACCCGAAACATGGCGTCGGATGATCAACAAGACGCTGCATCGGCTGCGATTCAAGCATTGACCGGCTTTATCAATACGAGCACTTTGCTTCCTCTAGCCCAGCAATTTTCGGCAACTTACAGTCATCTGGCCAAGTCTTCCACCGAGCACTTTCTAGTCACTCCCGTCACGGCACTACCCACGGGGAAAGAGAAGGGTAAATTCTTGAGCATCGATGTTGGTGGCACGAATCTAAGAGTCGGATTTGTTGAGCTAATCGGAGAGCCAGATGGCGCCGCAGAGGATGAGCGGACACGGAGTAGCACGGTTGGCGAAAACGTGTTTGCTCGCATCAAGAGGAGCCACGACAGAGACTGGCCCATTGGAGATCACCTGAAGATGGACCAAGCTGAAGACTTGTTTGCCTGGATTGGTGACTGTATCGCCGAGGTTGTCAAGAGTGCTCTTGAAGAGCAAGAGACCATGAAAGATATTACATCTCCTCTGGGCGATGAGATTCTGCTTGGCATCACCTTCAGCTTCCCGATGGCGTAAGTCTAAATCCACCCGTAGATTGTAACACCTTACTAAAGCATAGTGCAGACAAGATCGTCTTTCAGAAGCGACTCTGCTACCAATGGGCAAAGGATTCGCCATAACTTCGGATCTGAACCTGGGCAAGATGCTTCTCGCTGGATATGCGCGATACTGCCACACCAATGATGCAGTAAGCCAGCTCAACCATTCCAAGTCACAATTACCAAGGATACGGGTAGCGGCCATCACAAACGACACAGTAGCAACATTCGCATCCCTTGCCTATGCAGCCAAAGCAGCACCCAACAGCCGCGTTGCCATGGGCCTCATCGTCGGTACTGGTACCAACGCAACCGTACCAATGAAGCCAGAGAGTCTTCATCCTGATAAGAGAAGTGCACTCTCAAACCCTGATGCCGTCGAAACCGTCGTCATCAACACAGAGTGGACGATTCGTGGCACGGACAAGCCCTTGGTCGACTTGAACATCAAGACGTCCTGGGACATGACACTCGACGCCAACAGCGATGCACCGGGCTTCCAACCATTCGAGTACATGACCTCTGGGCGGTATCTTGGCGAGATTGTACGATTAGTGTTTGTCGATGTTGTGTCAAAAGAAGAAAGTGTGCACGTACCATCATCACTGATGCTTAAGAACGCCCTACCAACCCGCTTCCTGTCGGAAGTCGTCGCGCGAAAGGGGGGTCGCATCGTACAGGAAGAGCTCGAGAGCAGGTACCCAGATCCTGAAGATTCGGACGATTTCTTCTGGACTGTCGACAAGGTGGAGTTGATACGGGACATTGCCGAAGCTGTCCAGCAGCGCTCTTCAGCTCTCATCGCGGCTGCTTGCGTTGGACTGTTGAACTGTGTGGGTGACGTCGCACTAGACAAGCAACAGGCCTCAAGTAACGGTGCTCATGCAAAGGGGAAACGCGAGATAGAAGAGCTGGTAATAGCATACGCCGGAGGAACGATATCACAATACCCCAAGTGGCTACAGACATGTCAGCAATGGATAGATATCCTGGTCGAGGAGGGTTCTTCGTCGAACAAAAACAAGCAAATCACGCTCAAGGAGGCCAAAGATGGAGGTATTGTCGGCGCCGGAGTACTCGCAGGCATGACAGATGAGATAGTATAAGATTAGGCGAAGAGTTCCCTCAAGGCACTATCAAAGACCACGAGTCGTACAGCCAGTGACAGTGCCACATCGACATTAAACACATTTCAAGTAGCCAGAAACAAAGCACATGATACCCTAAATCCCATCTCCTCCTATCTACCTTACTGGTAGCTGTGCCTGCCACTCAGGATCAACCTTACTCTGCTTGAAGAAACTCTTGCCCCTCAACCACTGCCTATACGCCTTATACCTCTTCTTCGCCGTATCCTCTTCCTCTACATCCAGCGGGTTCTCCTTGACGCGCAAGAATTCTTCAAACTCCTCAATGTCCTCTTCTGGGGTCTGAAACTTGCTTCCGGTAGACTGTGGCTGTGGGGGCGGCTGCTGGACATCAGAGTAGACGTGTGGGTGTAGATTGTACGTTTGCGGGTACGAGTAGGAGGGCGCGTGGGAGAAGGGCGTGCTTACTGACTGTGAGGTCATGGGGCGGGCGAAGGAGTGGTGAGACGAGAGATCCGTGTCTAGGCGAGGTAGATCAGAGAGCGTGATCTGAACGCCATCTTCGTCAAAGTCTTTTGGTGCTGGGATGCTGCCTTCGGTCATGGAAAGGTAATCGTAGAATTCCATGGCGCTGGGGTCGTCAGCGCTGGGCATTTCGCTGCTGACTACGAGGGGCAGATTGAGTGGATGCTCAATATAGCGGGCATATTCTTCTTCTTCGCCGTGGGATACAGATGGATTCATGCTGTTTTCGTAGAATTGCGTTAATGTCCACTGATGGACTAGGGCTTTATCAGCTGGTTTAAAGCCGGGCTTGACTGTAGATGAGAGGCCAGTCGAAGTTGACGTTGAATTAGTCAGAGACTGATATGCTGATGGTGGTGGAGCTGGTGGATGTGTCTCAAAGTGCGAATCTCGGAGAATCGAATGTCGGACAGATGAATCAACGCTAAGATGCAAATCTCTACCGCGAATACCTGGGATACGATTTGGTTTTGCCTCTGTCTCGCTGGACGGATCAAGTATAGTGACGCCTTTTCGAGGGCCTTTCTTTCCGTCTCTTCCTTGTGCGTCGTGGTCTTGTTGCTTGGTGCGAGGGACGAACGGGGACATGTTTTCCTTGCGAGTTGGAAATGTTCCATCGCGGCTATCGCGACCTGGTCGTGGCTTAGCTAGACGGAAGGCAAAGATTTTGAGATACGAAGAGATAGCTAGTGGTCTGTAGTATTCGAGCCAGTAGTCATCACGGAAGCTGATGAAGTCAAACGCAGTTTCCTCGGTTGGCTGGGCTGGCATGACTGAGGGTGGTAATCTGCGCTGTTGAAGATGCGAGAGTGTGTACCATTGAACATAATCGCGTCGTGTGCGCTCAAGGAATGCTTTCGGATCTTGATGATGGAGGTAATAGTCTGTCGACAAGTCCCATAACATTGGTTGGCCTTGACGGTAGGTATAGTTACCCAAGAACAAGTTGTAGGCCTCTTGACGCTGGGAGTCGAGGAATGAGTTGTGGTAGTAGCGCTTGAAGCTCTCAACCATATCGCGTGAACTACTCTGCCATTGATTGATTTTCCGATACGTAGCCATCGTGTTGACCAGATGTGAGCCACCATACTGGATCGCAATGGTGTCACCGTGCCCGTGAAACATCTGCGTGAAGAGCTCAACGCAGTCGGAGTCGTACTCTACTGTGTTGCCAGATATGACACCCAGCGCTTGCAGCTGTCGACCTAGTGCTCGCTTCCCAATGACGAATTGAGCAGCATTGGTTCTATCCAGGCAGTCGATACAATTGGTTCGCGCTACTCCGTTTTGAACTTGAGGCGTATCGAACTCGTTATCGCCGTTGCGAAAAAATCCAGTCTTACGCAACACCTTCTCAGCCAGATTTTCCAAAGTGCCAATGACGTCTTGACCTCTCGTCTTGGCCGCCCTTGACATGTCGAACGCTTCGTATATTATCTTTTTGTCATTCGGCAAGGATTGATTGAGGTAGTCGATGGCGTGTTTGTATTCATAGAGCAACTTCGATTCTCTCGGGGTTCTCTCGCGCGCCTTGATGAGGTTGAGAACGTATACTGGAGCACCATATCGATCGAACAAGTTGTCAAAGTGTAGTCCTGCCGCACTGTAGAAGGGGTCTACAAGGCTTAGGTCGATGTCGGGCTTTGGCGTTACGCCAGTATTGTCTTGGGTCCAATATAACGGTATGCTACCACGATGCTGCACGTAGGATGTGTAGGATGGATTTGCATACAATCGTGGTCCAGGGGCATGAAAAGACGTGGTAGTCTGCTCAGACACAATCTGTTCTGTCTCAACATCATTGGCGACATATCCGAGGTCGTTCGTTCCGCGCTTGAGAAAGCGAGCACCAGCGAAATATCTGGATCGCCGAGCAATAATGGTAAGGTACACTCGTCGCCCGAATATATCCAGAGAAGACTGGTCCACGTATCCGTGTATCACAGGGTGGCACCAGTCGTACACATTCTTCAATGCATCCCGCGCAGGGTTCAGAAGATGATGGTTCCAGACAAACATGTCTTGGAAATCGCGCTCGGGGTTGGAGATACCTTCACTAAGCGCAGTCCGTTGATGGATGATGTTCTGTTGCAAGCTTCTCGTCACGTTGTAGGAATAGCTAAAGTAAAAGGATCGGTTCAGGTCCATGTTGTTGAGAATAGACAAGAATCTCGCCTCTTCCGGATTGCGGTCTTTCTGGTACCTTGACGTTGATCCAGTCGTCAGTGGAACCATGTCTGTGCCATCGACTTGGTAAATGTAATGGCCGCCCAACATGGCCACCTGTGATCTTTTCGATATCAGAAGCATGTAATATGCCTCAGTGAATCGGATGAAGCCCAACAGACCCCAAGTGCTGCACTTCAACCTCATACCTCCCGTGGCTTTGTTACCATCAGCTATAGTATCCAAAAGCTGGTGCATCTCTCGCCGGTTGTACACAATGTCATCTTCGAAGATGTTCAAGTGCCCAGGTGCAGCAGTCCGGTCAATCTTCAGCACGCGAAACTGCCTGTCCGTGATATCGGCACCAATGAGGTAGAAGCGAGTACTGGTTTCGTAGAGTGAGAATTTGTGCATTCTCTTAATTCCGCTCTCGCCGACATTTTGGTACGTGGAGCCCTTGAGTTTGTGAACAGTAGACGGAGTAGATGGTCTGTGAAACGATACGTTGACATTTGGATTCTCTTCTTCACCACCAAACTTGGTAGATTCTGACTCTCTGCGCGGCTTTCCATGACCAGGGAGTTTCCCAAGATCCGCTTCGGGCTTGAATATGCTATCGTGTTCAAGTGGAGAGGTTTGCGGGCTTCCGACAGCAGTTGATGCTTTTTCAATATCGTCTAGCTTTTCCTGACTGCTGGCACGGGATGCCGTAGCCCTTGACGCCACAGAACTGGCTCGCTCTGGAGAACTCAACCTTGACTTGGATCTTTCCATGATGGGCGTTAGTGGTTGAGATGGGGTTCATGAACGAATGCGAGAAGATAGAACTTGTCACGCGGTCACAACGTGGTTGTCGGAAGCTCCCAAGGTCGGTATTGGCGCGTGCGGATGACACAAGACAACTACTGGCCCAGACCTAGTGCTTCCTTTTGCACACTGTTTCAAGATGCGAAGGTACAAGGAGAGCTACAAGAAGAAGGACACTTAGTTCTCTAGAAAGGGCCGTGTTGTGAGCCGAATGGGCACAGGCGCCGTAGCTTCCTGGTCCGAGCCCCACTTGGCCATGTCAGTGCTTGGCGTACGTCAGTACAACTAGCAGCTCACTGGTGACTGCGAACCACAACTTCCAGAAACATGAGCGGAGGGACGTTTTTTTATTATAGATATATAAATTGAATGGCTTTAGGCACGAACCAGAATGGGTCTTTCCCTAGCAACCTATGATGTCGGACTTACAGGCAGACTGTGTAGCTCTTGTCGTAGTCCTGAAGCATCAAACAGACCATCGAACGCTTCACGCTGTCTTGTAGCATGGCGGATACTACTTAACGCTCCAGTACACAATATTTAAATTCAAATACCATTAGTCAACTACTTAACTAAAAGCAAGAAAAAAATGTATTGCTCTTGCAGTATATTGGTCATCCCTCTTGAACCCAAGTTTACTAATAGCCTCGCCTTCGAAGTCATGGTGAGCGACAAATCGTACGTCTTCACCATCATAGGAGCTATGCTATCAGTATCCGCTATAGTTGTCAGCATCATATGCGTGGTTGTTCTGCAGAGGAGAAGGTCGGCTGAAGAGAAGAAGGTTGCATTGTAGACGTAGCATTGGGAATTCGACGCGGCACCTAGTGAGCCTGGGCCAGTGAGCACTCGTCCAAAGCCGCTGCGACGGGCTGTATAGAACACGGGACTCGCTTGTTTGCTTAGACGAGCGTCTCAGTGTGGTCTTAGGAGACCGATGATAACCGGATGAGACTCTAGGCTGTATTCGACTATGATGAGTACCAGAAAGTTCATTCGATGATACTTTGTTATTACTGCAAGTGCAGTCTTCGCGTCGCCTCTTCATGTGATGCTACGTGACGCGACGTGACGCGTGCACGAGTCAGTGTGAGCATTGTTTATCGCGGCACAGCAACCCTCAAGTTGTCTCCAACGTATGAGGAGCAAGGATGTTCGGTCTCAATATTCGCTGATGACGAAGGGTAACCTAGTAGATATTCGGCTGCTCCCGGGTCTTAGATAGATTATGTGGTGTGTGCGTTATTCTCCGAAAGTCCCAGCTTACGGGAGGGGCGATAGTCGCGTAGTAAACAGCATAAGCATGGAGGTGGAAGAGAAGAAACAACATGAACATGTATAATTAAGATGCGCCTAAACATGGCCAAAGCAAATGCTGATCGGTTCTTTTGGGGATATGCATGAGCAAACATGAGTCAAGACAAGCCTGTGCATGAGGACCTGCAGCTGAACGGGCGTACATGTTCAAGCAGACAGTCGCGCAACGCAGCCGCAGAAGTAGACGATAGGCGGAAGGTTTGACGCTGGCAAATGAACAGAAGGCGAGGAAACGCGGGATGTCCAGAAGAGGCGTTTCTTGTTGGTATAAAAAAGAGGATATGCGAGGGGTTAAAGTTCACGGGGGGCTCAACTGAGACTAGCTCGTGGCCCCTGCCGCTGCAAACCACGGCATCGCGTATCCCTGAGGAGGTTCAATTCGCCTCGGGCGCCCGCTGCCCGATGTGCAATTAAACACAGGCGTCCCATCTCTTCGGCGAGTTTTTTGTCTTTCTGGTATCTTTCTGGATATCTGGACGCTCTCGACGTCTTTGCAGTTTTCAAGTCTCGTTTTGCTACTGACAGGCACCGGCTGAAGTTGGACGCGCATGGTTACCGGGCCCGGGGACTCTGCATGCCAATCATGCACTGATCATCAACTCTGCAGCATTCCAGACACAGTGACATAGACGGCATACCAATCTGGAATACGGCCTGCTCTCGTGCAGCACGCGGCGGAAATGGATTCCCAGCAACCCGTTCGCTCTTCCCCCACCGACAACGGTGCAGCAGCCACTGGAGCCCCGGCGAAGTCGCGACGGCGCGATTCTCTCCCATCGTCTGTCAAAACAACGGATGCCCGACCAAGCAAGCGCACGCCTAATTATATACGCACCACGGCCGCATCGCCCCAGGTTATCTCGTCCCTGATCGACCAGCTGTCCGCCATATCCATCCCAGCGCATAACCATTTCGAGAACCTCCTCGTCGGCTACGACAACGGCCTGTCTGCATCCGCTGCGCCCAGCGTACGCACCCACTCGGAGAAGAACTCGATCGCAGGACACGATGGAGTTTCGGTGGACCATGGCAACTACCACAACTCAATAAGAGACCAGAACGACGTCTACCCCGACGACGCATGCGAGCCGCCTGTCATCCGAACCTCGAAGCCGCCATCCGGCCTCTCCCCCCTTACCGCGCCCAAGAAACCAAGCAAAGCGCATTCGCTCAGCAGCTACATCGGACGAAGCGGCGGCAGCTCGTGCTCTCTGCAGTCTACCCATTCCAACCGGTCAGGGAGCAGTTTCGGCAACATCAGCGTTGAGGCAGGTGTGCCGCGCCCGTCAGTCGGCAGTGCGAGGTCGTCGGTAGAGAGCAAGAGAAGCGCAAAGGGGCACAAGAGCTTGATGTACATGAGCTCACGCGAGCGACTACGACAAAAGGAGACCGAACGCAAGCGCGTGACTGTACACAACCTCGACGATATCCCCACTGGCTCCCCTTCCAAGAAGATCGCCCACCAACTCTTCCCTTACGAAGACACCATCAGCGAAGAGCCCTCCTCTGCCAAGGACGAACAACGCTCACTCGAGACAGTGGCTGAGTCGTCGAGATTCGCCCAGCGGCATCCCAGCAGGAACAACAGTCCACGCCGACTGCGCCTGAACCTAGTCGATGCCCATCATCTCGAAAGCCCCTCAGACAGCGGACTAATCCCCGAGCGCGGGTCATCCTTGAAGCACACAGGCAGCCCCGCGCGCAAGAGCAAGAAGCGCCGACCGGGGGACAAGAGCCGTCCAAAGTCTCGCAAGACCGACATGGTCCCAGAAGAGGAGGAAAAGATGGACCCCGAAGCACAGAGGAAGAAGAAGATCTTGGAAGAACTGGAACAGGAGGAGAATGAGGTCGCTCAAAGAATCCGAGAACTCAGAGACCAGAAACTGCGAAGAGATAAATTAGCCGGAAAGATGCCTGTTGATGCACACGCAGGGGCGACACCACCCAGCGTGCCTCGCGTTTCATCCATTCCTAGTCCCGAGTCGTCGCCCATCTCGTCTGTTTCAAGCGTGTCAGAGGACGAAAGGAGGGTGCAGAACTCGACAAAGGCGCATAGAGTGCTTGGGATATCGCAGGAAACCGCCCTAGCGGCCGAGAAGCTAACGGAAAGGCCGATGGATAAGCCGGCTGAAAAAGCAGAAGGTGATAAGTCTAACCTCTCGGTACCACTACAACCACGCAATCTGCGCCACTCGCGGCACCGCAGTCTGACACTGAATGACGGTGATGAACTTACCCCACTTCCGATCGATTATACGCTTGCGCTCCAAAGTCTGGACGAGTCTGCGCCGACGCCGACCATACTAGACCCACGGTTGTCAAGATCGCCCGGTGCAGCAAGCATCATCTCAAAGGCAACCAAGTCAAGTAGCGAATCTTCTGTTCCCCAACGAGCAAACTCACTACTGTGCGTCGGCGGGAGATCTGCGCTCGGGCGTCGAGCGGCGACTAGTTCGATCATCATGGGCCAGTCCTCAAAACACAGACACTCCTCCAGTGTAACCGAGGATTCACCCAACAGACTGGCACCACCCTCTCGAGCGGCCAGTGAAGAGCCTATTACTCGACACCGTTCAATGCATGTTATTTCTCCTCCGCCAGAGTCTCACAGTATGCAACTACAACGTAAGCGCACAAGTAGCAGCAAGAGGTGGTCGCACCCCGATCTGCCAGCAAAGGCAGAGAAAGAGCACAATGACAGAGTCGATCGGAATGAGCAAAAGTCCAGAGCGGCCGCAGTACAAAGTCCACCACACCCGATCATCGAGGAGCGACCTGCAAGTCTAGATTCCATCGACCTGGACGTGCACCAATACCTAGAATCATCACGTCTCTCACAGAAGATCCGGCATCCACAAACTGGGAGACTCATTTCATTCTCAGAAGTCGGTGACCCCAACGGCTTCGCTGTCTTTGTCTGTGTAGGCATGGGATTGACTAGATATGTGATGGCATTTTACGATCAGCTCGCTGCGACTTTGAAGCTGCGTTTGATTACGCCAGATCGCCCTGGTATTGGAGGCAGTCAATCCGACCCGACCGGGACGCCTCTCAGCTGGCCTGGTATGAGAAGTGCCCATCATTGCAATAGAGATTCTCGGCTAACATGTATTAGATGATGTACTCGTGATATGCCAATCTTTGAAAATTAACAAGTTTTCCATGCTCGCGCACTCTGCCGGCGCCGTCTACGCATTAGCAACATCTTTACGAATGCCACAGCATATCCGCGGTCGCGTACACCTCCTTGCGCCTTGGATACCGCCATCGCAAATGGCACCCATTGGCATCAGCCAGGACTCACCACCTACCCAGCAACTTCCGCGATCGCAACGATTCCTCCGCGCTTTGCCCCCGTCCTTACTCAAGGTTGCAAACTCCACCTTCCTCAGCGCAACAAGCGCCAGCCTTCAGCGTACCGGACCCAAAACGTCACCCAAGACTAGACGGAAGAGCATGGCCCCGTCGCCAGTGCCGCCACAGCAATCAGCAACCCGCCCATCTCTGAAGGATACTCACCGACATTCGATGATGATGATGGATCAAGTCTTGCCGAATGCAAGCACACTGACCTTGTCGAGCCCAGACGCCAGTAACGAAGAATCACAACGCATGCAGGAAATGCTCAGTATGGCCGAGGTCGAACGCCAACGCGCTTTTGACGAACGGCTTACTTTCGCCATCTGGGACCGCGCAACGGCAAACGCAAACCCTGCAACTGACCTGATCGTCTGTCTTGAGACTAAGCAAACCATTGGATTCCGATACGAAGACATCAATAGACCTGTTGTCATCCACCACGGATCCAAAGACTCGCGTGTACCAGTCGACAACGTCCGATGGCTTGGCAAGCTGATGCGCAAGTGCGAAGTGCGGATTCTAGAGGGCGAGCAACATGGACTCATGGCCAGTGCACAGGTCATGGGCAACGTGCTCACAGAGATGGCTTCTGATTGGGAAGACTGGACGAACCTTGCTCAGGGAACAGGCGAACAGCGCTCTGTTTCGAGGAGGAGAACTACTGAGAAGTTGAGAAGCCAAATGAGCTTCACCGGCTGAGCCCAAACGCAACACGATAAGCGCTGGAGCCTCTTGACCCAGATGACAATTGTTATTGGATAATGTGCGACGGTCTGGATCTTTTTGAAAGCAAGCGGTTGTGTTCTTCATTTTGTTTTGGCCATGGCACGACCTGAAATACCCCATACTAATTACTCAGTTGTTTTGTACATTGTTTAATCGCTTGTTTACTTTCTCTGCTTTATTTTATTTTGGTTTCTTTGGATACCCATTAGGTCTGGAGCGTTTTGGCACGGATTGGATGCATTTGGCTGGATGTTTGACGTAGATAGGAGGGGAATACTAGATGACAAGGAATTCTTGTGATATAAGCGGCTCTAATGAAATCGTTTTACATCGCCCGCCGAACATCTCGCAGGCTGCCCTTTTACAACACTTCGATGATGAGAAGCAGGTTGATGAGACAGCGACTGATATCATCCTTTGAAACCACTTCAACCAACAGTGTACGCCTCCACCCCTTTACCAAAGAGCAAATGTGGCTTCCTTTGCGCCAAATCCAACACGGTCTGCGCAAAGACCGAATTCGCCCATGCAAACCAACTGCGTGTATACGACTTCCCAGACTGCACATTTACACTCTCATGCACCAGACCCAAGCTACTCACATTCTTGACCGCAGCAAGGCATGTCATGATCTCTTCGTCATCGTCTGAGGTCATGGCTTGCACAAGGACAGCCATAGGCCAAGCATTTCGTACACCAACGTGAGGGCCGCCAATACCCGCAAAGTCGGAACCGGTGAGGTAATATGGGTTGCCGTTCTTTTCGAGTATCATCTTACGGGTGTTTTTGTAGATTTTATTGTCTGCATCCGTGAAGCCGAGGAGAGGTAGAGCGAGTAGAGAGGGCAGGTTGGCATCGTCCATCAAGATGGAAGACCCGTAGCCGTCGACTTCAAAGGCAAAAACCTCGCCATACTTCTTGTGCGTCACGACGCCGTGTTCCCATACACCTTTCTGGATTCTCTCGCCCCAAGTCTGCACTTCTGCTGCAATGTGTTTCTTTCCTGCTTTCTTGAGAATGGCAGCTGTGCGCAGTAGTTCCACGGCGATCATGGCATTGGCGGGAATGAAGAAGCCAAGGATTGTGGCATCGTCGCTGGGACGAAAAGCAGAGCGGACGAGCCCTGTACCGCCATTGAGTGGGTTGCCGAGACCGCTTAAGCTGAGTGTTTCGGTACCGATGTTGGTTTGGCGCTGCCATGTATATTCGTTGCCTTGGTATGCGCCTGTCTCCTCGTTGAAGGTAGGCTTCGACTGCTGCTGGAGCACGTTGAGCAAAGTGTCAAGAGCGAGCAGCCAGCGGCCGTTGATGAATTCTGTGGAGTCGGTGTGGTTGTGGAATTGATTGGACAAGGAGAGGAAATGCGCAAGCGAATCGAGTTCGTACTTGCATTCGAAGACGAACGACTGTTCGTAGTTTGGATGTACGTTGTCGCCATCGCCTTGGAAGGTCGGTTTCAGCCCACTCGGCGGAGGGGGCTGGAAGGCATTGCAGTAGGGTGAGCCAATGACGTACTCTGCCTGTGTATTGATGGCTCCCAAAATGAGCTGGTGTATGTCCTTGTCTTTCTTGGCCAGCAGCTGATACTGCGCTAGTTGGTTTGTAGAGTCGCGCAACCACTCGGCGTTGATATCTCCTGTGACAATGAAGCTTTGCGCACCCTTCCACGCTGCTGGGTCCCAGCTTCGTCTCGAGGACTTGTGCTTAACAGTCCCGTCAACGTGCCAGCGTACCGTTGTGTCCAATGTGTTGGGGAAGGCATTTTCGAACAGACGAGCAAGGTCCTTGTCGACTATCTTTTCATTCATGTCATCGATGACCTTCTCGACGAGAGGCGATTCGAAGGTTCGGCAGTACTTGGATGGCCGTTGGAAGGGTAGTTCCATGGGACCTGCGCTATACGGTGGGCTGTCGCATGAATTAGCGTGTGTCGTCTCTTATATATGGGGTTCACGTACTGTGGTCGCATCGCATAGTTCTTGTAGTCGGGACATGCTGCCTTGTACTTGAGCGGGTCGATGGGGGGTCTTAGAGGCTCTTGCTCTCCAACATTATTCAGTCCAGCGAAGGCCGATGGCAAGGTAAACAGAGCCCCCAAGGACAAGGATGCTAGTGGAGACTTCATGGTCTATCGAAAGAGTCTGAGTGTCACGCCGAGCTCTTGCGAATCCGACAAAGCCCAGATGTGTAATCGTTGTCGGGAATCGCGGAAGACTAATGTAGATGTGGCGCAAATGGAAAGGCTCTCAGCCGGGAATGTTGCACATGACTTGGCACGACTCGAGCTCCGTGTCGTGGAAAGATAGATGAAAGGACGTCGAGGTTCAATTGCAGTTTAGATTGGCGACTCTGGGACTGATAGCGTGGCATGCATGGGGAAAGCATCCCCCAGCACCTCCGCCAATAAGCTCGTGTTAAGTCCGCAGGGCCCGAGCTCCAGCTCCAGCACGCTTCCTCGATGTGATGGCGCTGCGACTGCGGCGCGACTTCTCCACTCGAAAACTATCAACTGACTTGCCTCACTGACTTTTATAATTCTAGGTACGCGATACACCATCACGTTGAAGTCGCGCGAGTCGACGGAACCCAAGTCTGCCTAAAATACAGGATTCACACCTTCTGTCGCGTTCGAGTAACACCGCGTCAGCTTTCTCTACATTGCCGTATCCAACATGATCTCTCTGCCAGGCCTCAACCTTTCCTCGCAGCCTGCCGAGACGCAAAATGGCCCTACTTCGACGGCCACACGAACGCAGGAGCTCGCCGCCAACACCGAATACCGCTTCGAAGTATCCTTCTCCCGAACACTCACGGTCAAGTTGCAGTCGGGCACTGCAGAGTTCTTTGGTACCGAGCTGGCACCCTCCACCACATACACCTTCCAGGGCACAAAGGGCGCCATCTTCACATGGCACGGCTGCAAGCTCGACATCGGCGGAGAGGTTGAGTCGGACTATATCGCTGAAGAGACACCCATGATGAGTTGTGCAAACCTACATTTCGCCCTAGAAAACTTGCGCGACAGGAGCATCGCCAGCGGCAGTGTCGAGATGGGCCCAAGAGTGCTTGTCGTAGGGCCGGAGAACTCGGGCAAGACATCACTCGTCAAAACCCTCACGTCCTATGCTGTCAAGACTAGCAGGCAGCCAATGGTCATAAACCTGGATCCGCGCCAGGGTATGCTCAGTGTGCCCGGTTCCTTCTCAGCAGCTGTATACTCGTCCATCGTAGACATTGAAGAAGGCTGGGGAAGCAGTCCAATCTCGGGGCCCAGCCCTATTCCGGTGAAGATGCCGCTGGTATATCACTACGGTCTTAAAGACCCGGAGGAGGGCAAGGTGTTCAAGCCGTTGGTAACGCGCATGGCACTTGCTGTCACAAGTAGATTGGAGGAAGACAAGCTCAGCAAGCAGGCTGGCTTCATCATTGATAGCTCAGGCGCCATCAGCCAAGGGAGGAATGGCGTCTACGACAACATAGAACATATTGTTTCTGAGTTCTCTAGTACGTGTGATGTCTTGAATATTACTTCTGCCTTCTCCCCTCCAGCATTGCCCATGCCTACAAGTACACAGATTCCGGAATCCAACGTCCTGGAAGATAGGCAATCAGTTGTATGTACCAGCACAGGAAGATCATGCGACTAACACCACTCCAGTCAACGTCCTCATAACCCTCGGCTCCGAACGCCTCTACTCCGACCTCTCCCGAAAGTTCTCAGCCCGAACCGGCAGCGATCCTTCCGAGACCGTCTTCGTAATCCGTCTCGACAAGTCCGGCGGTTGTGTAGATCGAAGTGAAGAATACATGGAAGCACTCCGCCACGCCCAAATCAAAGAGTACTTCTTCGGCAAAGGCGACGAGACACTTGCCCCTAGTAGCCAAATGGCCGATGCTGCCGACCTCAACATCTTCCGCGTCATCGAAGGAGACGTGAACGGTGGGGTTGACGAATACGGCATGACTGTCGAGCGACAAATCTTCGAAAAGGTTACACCGTCCGAGGCAATGCAAAATCAACTACTGGCCATCACTACAGCTAGTCCCAATGATCCACAGGCTGTCATCCGTGACAGCAGTATCAGGGGATATATCTATGTCGCGGACGTGGATGAGGCGAAAAAGAAGGTCAAGCTCCTCAGCCCACTACCAGGAGCGACACCAGGGAACGCCATGATCTTAGGCAAATGGCCAGAAACTGTCGAGGGTCTAGTTAACTAGACGTTTCTAACATGGATTGGACAGTATGAAAAAGAAGCAGTGAGGATATTGAAGGAGGATACATTGGCACTGAAGGCGTTCAAGAGGATCGGAATAGTAGTGGAGGTAGGAGGCTACAACATAAGGTTCAAGTTGTGAAAATCTTTGAAGAGATCTGTGCAGAAGGCAAGCTTATCTACCCTTTCTAAATGTGTCTCTGTAGTACTACGAATGATGTCCTCTCTTACATTGCGTCCGACTTTTGTAACGACCTTGAAGGTACGTACCCTGAACACTAAAACTCTACCCTAGATATATACATTGTCGCTTGTCTACTGGATCTGTTACTTGGACTCATGCGCATAGCTTCATGCCATATAACAAGTAGATTGGTACAATATGTGAAACCGAGCTTCTTCGTGCTACTCCGCCGTATTATGTGCGTAAATACACGTCTAATCGGATTGACTGGTAGAAACTTGACGTCTATACTGAATTAGCTGGTCACCGTCTGGCAGCAGGTCCTTCTACTTCTACCTCTTAGGTTCTCTCAATCGTTGTTTGGTCACGGAAACCCTAATTCTGCCACCCCATTCCACTCCATATTGTCATCTCCTTTCGTCTATCTACCACCGCTTTCCACGTTCAGTTCGCGGCAATATCCTAGAAGTGTCCTCCAATAGACGTGCGATGAATACGGCTCACAGAGTTTGGACCAGACGTATCAGCAGACCAAATCTAAACCGATACGATGGGAGCCCATAATCTTATCATATGTGTGTGTGTATTTTTGCGAGCGTTCGAATACTGGGTTCATAAGTGTAGGTAGCTCTTGCAAAGACGCCATGAGTATCTAGAGATACTCGAACCTTATGTCGAACCCTGGTGTGGCGACTATTTTTCGCTTTCTAGGCTACGCTTGACATGTGTCAAGTTCCAACCTTCCCACTACATCTCGTCATCGCGTTCTTGCATCTCCTCCCTTTCAGCTACCTCAGCCATTCGTTCTCTCACGCTTTCGTCCATATCCCAAACTTTCCATCCCATGTGTGGTTTAAGAGCGTTAGCCCCTGGTCTTGGTGGCGAAGTTACAAACGGACGCTCGGCGGTTCCATCGCCATACAAAAAGTCGTCCACCTCCTCATTGACAAGCTGTGAGTATTGACGAGACAGGGGTGCCAGAACTGTAAAGCTTGGTTTGCTAACATTGACTTCGCCGTGGTAATAATCTCGTAGTTGCTTAAAGAGCCACGGCCAATTACATCCTGGACGCATCCGCTGAAAACAATCATGTAATGTGACGTTTTGTAAGTTTGGCGACGTGGTAAACATGTCTCTGAGGTCCTCCTCTGACAGCTTCACATTCCGCAGGGTGAGACACCGCAAGCGCGATCTCATGGCCTCAGGGATGGGATTGAATCGTAGAAAGAAGCGCCAAGACCGGCCTGATCTACTATCGTTGAAGCCAAGATCAAGATATTCGAGGTACTGTAGTTCTACCAGTAGAGACTTGAGATTGTTCAAGCCTTCTGGACTCATAAGATAGTCATTTGGAGGAGTGAAAATCATTTTTAGGCGCTTCAAGCGTGTCCGCTGGAACATTTGTTTCGTAAGTCGGTAATTCTGTGAAGTTTCGGTGAGGAAGCAGTGGTAATAGGACCTTGCTTGGTGTTCAGATTCGACTATGAACTCTTCGATGTGCGGATCTGGCATGGCGAGTATAGCAGACACCACAACGCCGTAGTTCCTGTGTTCCGCTGGCAAGGGCTTTGCGTTCTTGGGCGGGTTGGCAGCACTAGGGTGCCACTGAGCAAACATATCCTCTGACTCCTGGTCGGACCGAAGCCATGGCCAGACAGCTGGTTTGCGGAAACCTAGAGGTAACGAACGATGATAGGGGGTATTGTATCGAGGCACGACATTACATGCGGGCCAAGTGTCAGTCGTTAGCGTTATTCTTCTCACATTTGGAAAGCCATTCAGGGCTTGATGCAGTGCCATCGCATCGATTTGCTGTTCCACAAGCTCTTGTTCCTGGCGATACAGTTCCTGATATAACGCGTAGCTGTCTTCAATGCTCATCATTGTGGCATTCCTAGCAAGAACATCTCTTGAGAACTGATCATCGTATCGCAGAAGGATTTCCTTCGCAGCCTCAGTCAATCGACCATCCTGAAGTAAGTCTTCCATTTCCAATGGTCGGTAATCGGGATCACTATCACCATAGATCTCCATGGCTTCCTCAAGTCGACGTTCAATGGCTCTGGTAGTCTCTCTTTCGTCGGCGATGATTGCGGCACGGAATCCCTCCAACGTCGAATACTCTTTGAGCAAAGCATCGTCCCAAACAATCTCGCGCACACGGCCAGGGTATGTAGGATGGGCCAGAATCTGATGTAGATAGTCCAGATTAGCTCGATTAGGCGAGACGTAGATGCGATCTATGCGTAGATACACGCTGGATGCGAAGTGCTTGCTCACGAGCCGCAATCGCTTGATGTCGAGCTTAGAGATATGTTCGCATACGATTTCGAGTAGCTCTGCCGGCAAGTCTGTGATGGTCTTCTTGTTCCGAGCCCCGCTCCCAAAAGCTTCGGGAAACTCATCGCCAAACAACCCCTCCATGAAGCTCATCGAGGGCACATTGCTGGCACTCACGGCTGACACAGTCGAAACCCTGCGCTTTGTAACGCCAGCGCGGATGGATAAGCTAGGCTTGCGGCGTCGGGTCTTGGCAGGTGCAGGTCGTATCTGGAGGTTTGCGAACATCGCATTGATGTCTTTCTAGCTTGATAGATGGCTATCACAAGATGGCATATGCAGGCGGATCTTGATGTTTTTGGCCCGTTGTGACGCTGGGTAAGGTTGGTGTGGTCTTCTCCTAGGTTGTGCGCATGAAACTTGAATCTGTACCAAGTATGCAGAGGTTTGAAATTGTATACAGAAATGCACATGCGATGTACAAGGAAGAGAAACGGGTTTTAATGATGCTCAAAGTACGGTGTCGGAAGACAAAGGTTTATGCTAAGGGTAGTGAAACGCCAGCGCTTGCAGCGCTACCAATGCAAGGCTACCTGCTCTCCGATTCGAGTGCAGCGGAGCGGGCACTATAGACAACTTTGCGCGTTGCGCGTGCTGTCTTTACAGAAGCGACAACCATTTGAACCACTTCATGAGCCAGGCGCGGTTTATGGGCCATGGAGGAAGTCATTTCAATCCGCGGGAACCCGCAACGTGCCTTCGCTTACAGGCAGCGTGGTGGAGAGCTGCCCGTAGTGGGGTGGGTCCCCAGCCAACGTCAGAAGCTTCACATCAACACCATAGCAAGATTCAAGAGGATCATTCACGATAGTCAGGTCTTCTCATTATGTCAGGTGCTTTTCAGCAACCCGAAAGAGTGCCCGAGAGCATACATGAGCAGATACTGCCTTTCCAGCGAGCATCCCGCGAACGGTTCCACGACGCATATCCACCACTCGATAGCCACAGCAAGTACACCGTCTGCCAATGCAGGCATACAGTATACCAGCCACGCCATCACAGCAGACGCGCTCGCTCTTCCCATATCGATATGAAGATTGACCAGCACCCTAGTGCATATCCATACCCCGCACATACCGTTGCCGAAGCACAGAAGTATGACTGAGGCTGTGTGTAGAAGTCGAAGTCAGGGAAGGGGGCGAGTCGTTCATTTAGGAACCCTCCTCTCCCTCGGCCTTGTTCTTCTTCTTCTTCTTGCTTGAGCCGAAATCGTTCTTTACCGTCGGGACGGCCGACTGGTGGACGATAAAGCGGGTGTAGCACTCTTCTGGGTCCCACTCGAAGCCCATGAGGTACGGCTTTTCGAACTCGTCATCTGCCTACAGGAGAGGGTCAGCTATGCTTCGACACACGGTAACCCTAGATGGTGCGGGGTATGAGAGGATCGGCAACGATGCTCGATGGTAAGATACAATGGATGGGGATACTTACGCGCTTCTTGAACTGCTTGTGGATGGCATCTAGTGCATCCTTGATGGTGACACCTTTCATGTTCCGTGCGGTGACTTCTAGGCCTAGCGGGAAGTGCAGGGCGATGGACTTGAGCTTGGGCTCGGTGAGTGGCATTTTCAAGACTGATGGGTCTTCGACAGTGGATGGTGACTTGTTCAGCTTCCTAGAGGTATTGTGTTAGTACGATGCAAGGTATCAGGGCTGACCGGGGCCATCCGGATGACGATGAGCCGCTGGACGTTGTTGTCGGATGGTTCGCATTAACGAAACAGGAAGATTCACTTACCAATTCAGCTTCTGGGTTTCGATTGCGATCTCAATCTTCTTGCCTTCCTTTTCTGTGCTTCTGTCAGCTCGCCTGCCCCTCACGCACGACCCCTCATCTGGGCCATTGTCACAGGAGCACTCACCTAGATCCTCGATCCGGTAGACATCAGCAGCCATGGAGCTGACTCTGCGGTGGCCCTTCTTAGCGGCGCCATCTTGGTGGTCAGTCAAAGAGTCGACCTTCTGAAGCGTGTTTTCTGTCTCTGCGGCCATTGTGGTGATATGCAGTTGCAGCTGAGCTACTGGGAGATTGGGAAGAGTTGTAGATGATGAAAGAGCTTGGGAAGCTGTATGGGAATTGCTTAGAGCTATGGATAAGGGGTGAGAGTCTGAAGCACAGTGGAGGCTGTGAGGAAGAGCAAGAAGGGAGGGAGGGCGCAGCTTATGAGGGGCTCAGTCTGTCGCCGGCAGGCACAGGAGACGGTCACTTGATCGATCACCACATTGTGGTCCAATCGAACCGGCGTGAGACGTGAATGGTCGAGCCAATGCGGGGAAGGGGAGCATCGCCCAGAATGCGGGGAAGGAACAAACGCCAACGGACGAAGCGTGCGTGTACACCAGGTAGCATTGGCTCACAGCACAAGATATACTTTGAAAGCTAGCAATTGAGCCTCCTTCTTCGCACTTCGCCTACTCCAGCTATCTGCTTTCGTTGTGCGGCTGTTCCGGAAGATCAGGTACGGTGGTGAGATAGATCGCGTGACCGACGTCATTGCGCTCGGCGACATTGACAAAGCGCGCATCGACGCGTATCATCTCAGCTTCGGGCCCTAACGCGGACCGAGTGTATCAGAGGTCCACTTGATTACTGCAAGGGCTCATGGTCCACGCGGAGGTACATGTCAACATCCGACTGGACTATCCGCCCCTCGCAAGACCATGTGAGGCTGCGTACATGAGGCGCATGCAGCCGAATATTCAACTCTAAAATGAGTCAACTTGAAAAAGCAACATGGAAGGTCGAAATAGCTCAACATCTCGTGTAATAGTGCGCATCATTGTCTTGCTAGTCACTTGCGTGTACTCGTTCAGAGCTCATCGCGTGACTTCTCTATGAATGTCCAACAATCCTAACGGGCTCGTAAAGCTCTTCGAGGTACTTCTCCTCTTCCTCAGTCAACTCCTTGCCCCTTGCTGCAAGTGCCTCATCCATCCTGTCTACACTGGAGAAACCGATGATGGGACTCGCAACACGCTTGTTGATCCATGCTAGCGCAACATGGCTCATCTTCCAGTCATGCTTCTTTGCAATCTCTTCGACACGGCCGATGATCTTCTTGTCACGCTCGTTGTTACCAGAGGTCTGATTGCCAGCCTTCTGTTCCCCTTCTGAACGAGTGGTCGAGCCGAATGCCGAGGGAGGGCGAGCGAGATGGCCACGGCATAGTGGTGCCCACTATCGGCTGTTAGTGAAGGAATGACTTGATGCTCGAAAATGGTAGCATACCGGAATAAGACCAACGCCAGTGTCATTGCAGAATCGATTCATCTCACGCTCTTCCTCGCGATATAGCAGGTTGTAATGGTTCTGCATGCTGATGAATTTGGTCCAACCATTCTTCTCAGCAGTAAACTGCATTTGCGCAAACTGGACTGCCCACATGGAGCTGGCACCTATGTACCTGACTTTTCCACTCTTGACCAGATCGTGCAGTGCCTCCATGGTTTCCTCGAGAGGTGTATTTGGATCGTAGCGATGGATTTGTAGAAGATCGATATACTCCAGATCGAGACGCTTGAGCGATGCATTGACGGCGTTGAAGATTGCTTGCCGTGACAGACCACCTTGATTCACGTAGTCTTTCAACTGAGGCAGCTCCGTGCCATACTGGATCGTACGTAGACCTGGATCTTCGCCAACGTAACCAAAGCACTTCGTGAGGATGACGAGCTTCTCACGAGGCAAGTCGTACTTCTTGATTGCTTTGCCAACGAGCTCTTCGGAGACGCCATTGGAATAGACATTGGCTTTGCAAGATATCAGTGAACTACGGCAACCGAGCGGACAGCCTATCGGACATACCGGTATCCCAAGTCGTAAGACCGCGATCGTACGCAGCTTTCAGTAGCGGTAGCGACTCTTCTTCTTCAATGACCCAGGGCTGCCATTTAGAGGAACCAATGCTCATGGCACCCAGGATAGGTACTGAGACCTTCAGGCCACTCTTTCCTAGGCGTTTGTATTCAGCCTTGGACTCCTGGAGGAGACCCTGCACATCGAGCTTATCCGGCATGATCGCAAATCAGTGGATCGCTTGCGGATTGGTGTTTAGTGGGGTACTTGGGTTTCGCAAGGCTGTGGTGGGGCGAGCAACAGAGAGGCGTGAATGAACCACCACATTGTAAGGCGGCACGCACTTCATATACTCTGCAACGACGGCATTTTCTCCGTGTCTGCACCACATACTTCCCAATCGAGTACATAGCCGTCAAGGTCGGGCTTTGCGGCGATAGCTTCATCATTATCCCGGTGGTAGATACTGCAACGAGCCACGATGCGGGGTTCAGGCACGACGAGCCGCCGTGTACGTCATGTGTAAATATCACATCCGCGGACTATCCAGCTGCCGAAAGAAGGAAGGATGTGCTTGTCGGTACGTGTATATCAAAGGGTGGTTACAACGGTCATCACACCCATCCCGAGTTCAAAATGTGGGGCATGTTGTTTGCACAGGCAAAGCACTAGAAAGAGGCTAGGGGTTCTGAGATGAGCATTCAGCACAGATTTGATTCGTCACCAAGTGCATGATAAGCCAAAGCTCGCCGTGGTGTTGAAGTTCAGATCGTTCATGTCTCTTGGCAAGTACTGATCTTATTGACTTCTCATCACCTCACACTTCATCGTGAATGTGCCGGCGCGATTCCATCAAGTCATGGTGGTATTGTTTGAACATCGTTTTTGATCTTAGACCCCCAGGCGCCAACCGCATATGATGCAGAGAAGTTCATAGATGCTCATTGCCCGTAAAGAAACCCGTACTCCCCAGAACCGTTTACGCGTCCTCGACGATGTTGCCGCGCTCCGACACGTACAGACCGTCCAAGAACTTTCGGATATCCTTGTTGCGGACCTTGCAGATTTGCTGAATGTCGGCGGCACCTTGGGAGACGTCCTCGAGCGACTGGATGATGTTAGCATTGGTTGAATTGGTTGTTGCACCGCAGTTCTTACGTTTCCGGACAGCTCGAGCTGATCCTTCTGGTTCTTCGACGCCTCAACCTCAACACCGGGCCTCATGACAACCCTTCGTACGAGCTTCTCGCCGATGAAGTTTCGGATCTCCACCTCCCAGCAGTCGGTCTCCTTGTTCTTCTCCAGGTTGACGTTGATGGGGAAACTGGGTGTGATGTTAGTCATATCCAGCAATGTGCGCTTGACGCTCAGCATAAGCATATCCATCCTAGTGCTCCCAGCATCTCAACCAGGAGTCCTGCGTTGATTTGTTGGGGAGCCTGGAGAGCAGCGTCGGATGGGATATGCTCTGCGACGGGTTCGGGAGGGATGTGCGGCTGGTGTAACATACTGGGCATATACGTAGCGCATCTTGTACTTGTATCCCTTGGTGACACCGATGATCAAGTTGTTCTATTCCCAGTCAGCCCAGTCCTCCCATGTTTACCAGTGTGGGAATTCGAGGATGCGCGCGACGTACAATCAGGGTGCGGACAGTTCGGAGAGTAGCGACGCTCTTGCGGGAGCCGTGGTGGAGCTCGATCTTGATGACATTCTTCTTAGGGTGCGTGAAGCTGACCGCCAAGTGGCCGAGAGACTTTGTGAGCTTGCCCTGTAGAGTGTAAGAATCGGTTCGAGGTGGTCGAGGCTATCGCGATTGGCTTACTCGGGGACCTGTTGGAGATGTCAGTGTTGGATTCCTTATGCGTCTTCTATCGTGCGCACTCACCCTCAACAAGAACGTTCCTGTTCTTGATGGCGACCTTGACGCCCTCGGGGATGGCGAGCTCTTCCTCAGAGTGGCTGTTTCGCACTTGTCAGCAAAAGTCCTGGATTCTGATGTTTGCTCGTGGTGGAATCTGCTATCGAGGCGCCCATTGACCGGTCGGAAGCGGGAAAATCGTGCGATGCGGCGGTTTGACAGTCGTGTGCTCGGGGATAAACGTACATGTACT
This sequence comes from Alternaria alternata, assembly GCF_001642055.1. Classification (NCBI taxonomy): domain Eukaryota; kingdom Fungi; phylum Ascomycota; class Dothideomycetes; order Pleosporales; family Pleosporaceae; genus Alternaria; species Alternaria alternata. The sequence continues at coordinate 508,567 of NW_017306200.1, forward strand.
TCATCTTGACGGTTGCTGCGGGTTAGCGGTGTTGTCGAGAAGCTGAGGTCGAATTGTTCGAAATTGTGTGGGAGGCAGCGGAACAAAACGATAGCCGAGCCACCGGTCTAGCCCGCTTTTGTGCGCGCTAGCGCCGCCGTCTTCCTCGTCATGGCAAGAACACCAACTTCATGCATTCCGAGGAGCTGCGACTTTAGCCATCGTAGTTTCCAGTGAGACTTGCAAGACTTGGAAATAATTCGTCGCGACAAGTCTACGGCCAGCATGGCACACGGAGACACACACATCGCCCAAACCCTGCTGCACCGCGCCTTCTCCCCTTCGACCGCAGAATCGCATTATCACGAGCGCGTGCTGAAGCGGCCCCTTCACATTCGCGCAACCTCGCCTACACCCTCTGCACGCGCGGTCCGCCGTCGCGCCCTTAACGAGATCAAACAGACTGCTCGGAAGCGCAGCAAGAACAAGCCTCGTCCATTGTCCGCTGCGAAAAAGCGTGCACTCTGCCTGAACGAGATTCCCAAGGAGCAGCAAAACTACGCCCTCTATGAGGGGTTGCACAACTTGTGGGCTGGCTACATGAGGGACGTGCTAGGCCTGAGCGATACTGCGCGGAGTGTCCTTGTCACGCCGAATTCGAGTGGACAACTGCTTGCGACTGCCGACATGCACGGGGCGCTCGTGACTGTAGTGCGAAGCCGATGTGTAAGTCGCGTAGGCTTGGAGGGTATCATCGTTCGTGACACAAGGTTCACATTCGAGATCATCACCAAGAACAACTCTGTGAAATGTAAGTCTAGCAAGCAAGACTTAGGTAAGTGGTAAGTATCTGACAAATTCAGCTGTCCCCAAAGAGCACACGATCCTCCGGTTTGAGGTACCGCTTCCTGAGCAAGATGGGAAGACTCCCATGAAGCCACTTGTGTTTGAACTCAACGCGGAGCAGTTCCAGACAAGAGCGGCTGATCGCGCGAACAAGAAGTTCAGGATGCACTATCAGCCTGACATATGAAGGAGAACACACAACACTTTCTGGCCAACATCTCCCTTCTAGAGGGTATAAGCACTCCATCTGATATCCTAGAGATCTCGAAGCTGGCCCTGGCAACGATGACTGAAACTGCAACACCGCTCGAGACTCGGGTAGCAAGCCAGGCAGGGCTGTGCGTCATAGACTGCATCTTGTTGCGCGTACGTTCTCAGTAACTGAGGAAGGTTTTTAATGAGAAGGAGCACTGGGATGCGAACAAGAGTTGATTGACAAGAACAGCTCTAGTGTTTACGAAGAAGCACAGGTCAAAAGATCTAATTGGAGTAGGCATACAGGTGTATCATTGAGCATGGTATCATTCCGATGAACCCTCAAAACGCCATCCCGCTAAATGCAATGGTATCATAAACAGCAACCCTTTCCGTCTCATGTCAAATTTCTATACGTTCGTCGCAGCCCTCTCAGATTGGAAATCCTCAGGTTTGAAGTTTCTCAACTCGGTGTCATGTCCACCGTTACCCCCATTCATCGAACTGATCTCATCCTTCTCTTTGACAGCCCTGCCTTTGTCCAACTTGCATCCCGTATAGCTTCTGGGTAGATAACGACCCGGATGCCACACAGCAAACACGACTAGCACAGCGAGTACTGGGGCGGCGTCAAACACCCAGAAGCACCATTCGTGGCTCTGCAGGTACAACAACCCATAGTTGCGATCATGGGGTATCTCGATAGTACGGTAGAGCGCTCGTAAGGCGATCAGGACCGAGGAGAGGTTTATCGTATATCCCAACTTGCGCCAAAGGTGCAGGTCTCCCAAGTCATGAGCAGCCCAGTGCCGGCTAATGTAAAAGTACCGCATACTGATGATAGAGAAACTGAGGAAACACAGCACCTGCAGCACCAGCCCCAAAATCAGGATAATCCTGCCAGGTAGTGCTTGCCGTTCCGACGAAGCGATAGTACGGTTCCCTTGCGTATCTTGGTCGTATTGCCGGCTGATTTGACTCGCGCCCACAAGTTGAATGATGAAGCTGAAAAGGTCAAAGGACACAAAAGTGGCGGTGATGTATCTGGGAAAGCACCACAGCGTCTTGAAGTTGAGTGCGTAGGTTGGGCAGGAAAACCACACAACACGACTGAATGCAGTATAACACGCTGCAGCGAGGAAACTGGGCGCGAGCAGGATCATGAGCCAGGAGGCAAGGAAGGGCGACTCTTTGTGCTCGTCATAGGCAGATACCAGACGGCATATGAACCCCAGGTCGAGCATGACAATGGCGATGATTGCTGCCCAGAAGAAATACGCCTTGAGGCGGATGTACTGATAAAGAGAATATGCAGAGACCAACAGTACGAGAATCGCCCCTGTTATGGCGAGAGGGTAAGACGGGTCATATATGTAAGGATTCAGGAAGTTTTGCGCTGTCATGAAAGTCAGCCGCCATGTTGTGCCATGTTGTCTAGTCGCGAAAACTGGAGACGAACATACCATGTTGAGCCCGATTCGGCAACCCCATGATTGATCGCGCTTCCAAGGCGGCGCTCGTAACTTGCATCCTAGCAGACATGTTCCGCTCCGCTCTGGTCCACCTCTTTTTAAATTCCGACCCAAAATGGTTTGTCGATCACAACAACCCGCAGCAGTGATAGTTTTCGCTCTTTCGCAATGCCGAACCTTTGTCACTCATATCCTAGTCGCAGTAATGGAGCAAACACCACAACGTCGTTGTAAAGCAGCACCCTCGTCGCAAAGGCGCATAGTCGAATAGCCAGAAAACGAACCCAGCGGGAAAAGGCGAAGCCAGAAAAATCAAAAGCCCGGCGGCGGTAACGCACGTTTTACCCAGCAGCCCACCTGCGTTCTCCGCTTGCTAAGAGCACTCAAGGCTCTTGGCAGTCCCTTGCCCTTTCCACTCCGCACGCGCGTGTAGCAATCAACCTTTGCTGCGCGTCCCTTTTCCTTGTCATCATCTCCCACGCCCCCATCTCGTCTCACATGTGTTGGCTAGGTACAGCCGGGTAACTTGCGACAGATCAGTCTCTTATGCGAGACAGGAACGGGTAAACCGGTGCACTGCACCATGCAATCCGTTTGTGCAGCCAATATTTACCCGCCATACGCGTACCTGCCTCTGGCATGTGTAGTACAGTACGCAGGCCTACTTCCCTCTTTCACTCTCTGGGTTGCTTGTGGGAGGACCGCGTCACGAATCCACGCACATCATCCGGCGGCGTGGCCTTGGCAAACCAACGAAAGCCATGGCATGTGTCTCTGCCAAGATGTTGGCAATAGGCTCGCTCGCCGAAGTATCCGCATATCGGGGTATCGCGTCTTACCATATCGTAGAGCGTGCACTGGGTGTGGTGTTGAAATATCGCCCAAGTGTCTTCGTGGTGTTTAGTCGTTGCCAGCCAAGAGTCACCCCGACGCAGGTATAAGCCGTGGCATTGCTTCGTTGCGCGATATTGTTATCGGATATTTCGGCCTCGACACTGTATGCTTTAGTTGGTCTTTGCGATGTTATCCTTGTCAATGGCCTGCAGGACGCTGGTATGAAACTGAGGCGTGGGAATGTGGCGCAGGCGCTTGTCAAACATAGCGTACAGGCGCGTCCTAGCAGCCTGCGCAAGCGGAAGAAGATACCCCCCTTCGCGATCGTTGCAACTTGTCGCGCACTGAGGACGCAATGAATTTGAAGTAGCTTCTTAGTATGTTCTCATTGAAACTGCAGTTTTTCGCTGACCCTGGGATACATGCGTCCACGGCAAATCTTACCATGTTTGGAAATACATCGTGACTCTCCCTTTCTGAAATCTTACTTCCCAAACCAAAACATTGTCAATTTTCCATTGTCCTAGACGGCTCGGCACGAGATCAGACCACGACATTCTGGACTACTGTTTCATCAAAGTCCTGCCACGAAAACATATCGGCTCGTCCCTCGACTACTTTTCTACTCGTCGTCGAAATCGTCATCGGAAGCATCTTTATCCGCGCTCGCCTTGTTCCCTCCAAGGATCTCAACCTCGTCCTCGTCCTCGTCAAGACCCAAGCCCTTCTTTAACCATCGCACCTCCTTTGGCTTCCTCTCCATCCACAGCTCGTTTGGGATCCAAGTGTAGAAGCTACACATAGTTTCCTTGATGTCGTCGAGAATGGTGAGACCACCAGAAAGGAGCAGGATAGTGGCATCCATCTTCAGGCCCACGAAGCAGTCCTCAAGAATGCTCTCCTCGATCCAAAACTCGTACTCTTTGCCATTGCCAGCTTTCCGTGGCTTACCGTTGGGGTACTTGGTTTTATCCTTGGGTAGATCGTAGTCGTCGCAGTCGTCCGTGTGCCAGGTCTTGCAGGAAAGCTTACCGAGGGGTCCAAGCTGTCCAAGCTTATGTTTGAAGGCCTCGCTCTGCTCTGCGTATGCAGACTTGGTATCGTTGTCGGGAAGATTGATGGCAGTGACCTCAAGGTAGGCAGTGTCCTTGCCGAGAACTTTTAGCTGCCCAGACTCAAACATGTCATATTGCGCCTCCGAACCCAGAACAGCGATGCCAGTGCCGAACTTGATCCTGGCTTCTTCGTCCCGGATACCAATTTCCACAACCGCCAGGCCTTCCTTCTTCAGATCCTCCGCCCAGGACTTGTTACCAGTATACATACCAGCCTGGGCACCACCGAATAAGACGCTAGCAGATTTGTTGAAATCTCCGGGCAGGGCAAGACCTAGAGAGTTGACTTTTGGAAGCTCCTGCTCAGCCTGATCGCAGATTTGAAGTGCAGTGGCAAGCTGGTCATCGAATTCGGGACAGACACGGTGAAAGCGAAGATACCCGAGGAAGGAGCGGGGAACTTGGCAAGCATTTTTGATAGCATACGACGCATAGCCATAGTGGGCGGGATACCAAGATGATCTATTCCAGTCAGTATCGTGTCAGTGGAGCAAAGGGTAAGATGAACCTACAGGAAGGCTTTGCAGAGAGCTACAAAATCTACGACCCACTTGTTCTCATTAGAGCGGTCCCAGGGTACATTGTGGACAGCGAGAGCCCTTGCAAGTTCCTCAGGACCCATCTCATTCATCTCGTGCTTGGAAAGCCCTTGATACATGCGAGGACCAGACTCTACTCCGCCAAAGCGCATGAGCTTGTTGAAGACATGTGCATACATTTCATGCATGCGACGCTTTTGCTTGAAGCGCTGGATGGCGATCTCGATACGTTCGACAAACGGTTTGGTCAGAGCGTACATCTCTTCTTCCTCGGCAGCTTCCACAGGGGTGAGAACAGGCTCAATGTAGGCCTTCTCGAACCCAGTAGCTTTGAGCATATTCTTAGACACCCCTTCGGGATACTTTGCCTTTGTTTGGGGCAGTAGTGGTACTGGATACTGAGCCGGCTGCTGCGCTTTCGCCTTTCGAGAACCCGGGGCGTAGGCAATATCGTCGTCATCTTCGGCATCGAAGTAATCTGGATCGAGGATATTCTTTCCAGTCAAAGGTACCTTACGCTTGATGGTCTTTCCGTCAGCAGACACTTCCAGAAAGGCGCTCAAGCGGAGAGCTGCAGTAACGAGGGTCTTGGGCTTGTATTGGCGCATCCTCTGGAAACCGCGAATGCGACTGATCGAGACGGGGAGATTCTCGCGTCCACCACAGCACTGTAGTAGGTGTTTGTCTGTGGGAAGGTTTTCGTCGGAGAAGTAGAACTCCACCTTGGAGGGAGATTAGTGTGACCGCATGACTGACCAAAAGATCGGAGACTGGTAAACGTACTTGACGACGAATCTCTGCACCATCTGGATGGTCTTCAATGGCAGAGGTAGCAGTACTGTTGCTAGAGGCTTCATCGGTAGGTCCTGCATCCACAATGGGTGCTGTGATCGCGGTCGCCATATCTGCTGCTTTCTGCACTGGGTATTGGGAAAGATGGAATTGATGTGCTTAGAGAGGAGAAAGGGGTGCAATGGGCAAGGATCGTGTGTAGAGAGTTGATGCCGTGGTGAGGCGACAACAAACAGTGCCTTCCGAGATGGTGGGTAACTGCGTTTGCATCTTGAGGTAAGAGCGCACGACTACTTAAGACTGGCCGTCGCAACTTCCGGTTCCGGGTATCTCGTACTCTCACGCGCTTTCACGGTGAGTCCATGCCCAGTAATTTGATACTTGCGCATTGAAGACTAAGTCAAGGTGAGATGCTGGTTCTTGCTAGCGGCGATGAAGGACAATCGGTCGAGGCACATAGCGATGGTATCTGTTGCAGTAACTTTCATGATGGGCCTCTAAATGGGGAATAATAAGAACAAAATCTGGATGGCATAAGACATAATCTTGAAGTCGTACAAAACCAATGGATTGTGCTGGATTAGCGCGAATCGTGATACCCTGGATGACGGCATTGGCTGACTCGCAAAGGACCCTGAAACACATGTCGTGGGGCCTGCAGCCTGCATACCATGTATCTTCCACCTGAACACCAACCACGCGTACGAAGACGTTCATAACATAGCAAGACTCGCTATACAATCCGAAAACCATGGCAACCAAAGCATATGACGCGTCTAATCTGAAAGCATATGGCAGTGCTGCTGCTGGTCAGTAAGTGCCTTGTTGCCTGCCGCCTGTCAGCCTCCCCACCCATACTAACACCACAACCCAGCGATGGTGTCCTCAGCGACGAGTCTGGTGGTGTAGTAGTAAAGCCCTGCACCCTTGCAGAGATCAACTTCTACGAGTCCCTCACCGACCACCCGGACCTCGCGCGTCACCTCCCCACCTTCATGGGCCAACTCTCCCTCTCAGCCGACCAAGCCGCCGCTACCGAGTCTGTCGAAAGCGGCACCATACAAACGGCCGACGGTACAATTGAGCGTTTGCATGGCAAGAAACTCGCTACAGATCTTCACATCGTGCTAGAGAATATTACACATGGGTTCAAGAAACCGAATGTTCTGGATCTGAAGCTTGGCGCGCAGCTGTGGGATGAGGCTGCGAAGCCGGAGAAAAGAGCGCGTCTAGATGCCGTAAGCAAGGAGACCACAAGCGGCAGTCTAGGGTTTAGGATAGCGGGTATGCGCACGTACAAGGGTAGTGATGTACCCGACATCCCCGAAGACCTGAAGGAGTATGTGGAAACGGACAAGGAAGACGGATATTGGGTGTACAACAAGATGTATGGACGCAAATTCAGCGCTGAGAACGTGAGTGAAGGCTTCACAGACTACATCTTCCCTGGTGCAAAGTCAGAAGCAGAGCTCGATCGGGCGAGGGAGGTGCTCGCCTACTTTCTGGGAGAGGTCAAGGACATCCAAGAGGTTTTTGAAAGCAAAGAGAGCAGGATGTACAGCGCAAGCATACTACTGGTATATGAGGGTGACGTAGACGAGTACGCAAATACCAAGCAGAAGCTACGATCTGCACATCTGGAAGATGAGGATGAAGACGATGAAGAGACTCTGCCTAAATTGGCCGAAGTCAAGATGATTGACTTTGCGCACGCGACATGGACACCGGGGCAAGGGCCGGATGAGAATGCGCTGCAAGGTATGAGGAGCACGGCAAAGATATTGAAAGAGCTGTTGGACAAGGCGCAGCATGACTAGGGGCAGATGAATAGTTCATTTGGTGGAAGTGCAATGTATAGACGAAGCATATCTGTGAGTACAGCTTCGACGTTATGGTCAATCGAACCATTGCCCGTCGACCTCTTATTGTTTCAACGGTTTTGATTTTTGAGCATACCACCTAGAAAGCCAGCGCACTGTCGCTGAGGATGATGATTGAACACGTGGCACTTATACTATCATAATCCCTCTCCATGTAGAAGCAGATGTGGAACATGTGTCACAGACACGATAATTGATAGAGGCAATCAGATCCCCAGTAGTGTCTCTTCCCAATCACCCACTCCCTTCATCAACGAATCAAAGAACGCCGCATCTACACCCTGGAACGCCCAGTCATTCGTTCCTGCGGTCAGTCCAGGATAGTGTTGTGGCGTATTGAAGATTGTATCAGAGGATGTCAATCCAGACTGTAGGGTCTGAAAGTTCTGTGTGTTGGGCTGTGCTGCAAGGAGGTCGGATGATATATTATCGCTAATGTCCCGACCAAAGGTGGAAAAGACATTATTCTCGACAGCCATCAGGTTTGAGGACGACGGACCAACAAGCATGTCCACACCAGGAGCCTGCTGACTAGGCCCTTCTTTCGTGATGCCTTTTGTACAAATCTTGATAATTCCAAAATATGGTATCGAGAGCTGAAACTGCTCGCCGCAGCCCTCCTCAAGCCGATCGACAGTGCTCTCACCAGTATGACTCGACCCACGTGCAGCGTCGCTTTCAATCTCGAGCAAGCTCCGAAGCTGCTCAGCACTTTTGCCTGTGAGGGGTTCGTTCGTCTGCGTCGAAACCAGTTCCAATTTTTCGACAAGCTGCTCGACCATGGCGCGGTCGCCGGGTCGTTGATGTACTAGAAAACTATGATCTTTCCAGCGACAGCTGTCTATGTGCGCGATCAAAATCGTCATCCCGGCCATGAGCGCGAAGAAGTCCGCTGTGTGACATGACTGGGTCGAGATTGGTCGAAAATTTTGGAACGCGACAAATCTTGTAAGAACGTCTCTGGCCGCATTGATACAGGTTATCTTGGCGTACATATGAAAATCTGAATCCTTGCCGCAATGTAAGAGGAAAGGCAGGTGCAGAAGATGAAGCAAATTGTACTGGTAAAGCTGATCTCGAAGCCGCATTAGCTCCTCAAAGGCCTCCTTCGTGCTTGGTTGCAGCCTAGTGAAACTTGGTGCAAGCCAGTATTTGTCAGGAAGGGATTTTGTCACGTTCTGGAGGTCGCGATCCAGTTTGCGGGTAGCCTCAATGTTTTGAAGCGGATCTCCTCGGTTGCGGTCAACGATACCACGTGCGATGAGGGTATGTGCTCGATCGATTTTGCAGCTCAGGCTCTCTCCAGGGACAGGGACCTCCATGTTCGTAGTCTGGCCTCCATGGGGCAGACCGAGCATCAGGCTCAGATAGCTGTCCATATGAACAATTCGAAACCATAGGAATTTTGGGCCCACTCTGTGTTTATTTTCTAAGAACTTGATCGGTGGAGGGTTGGGTGTATCCAACCTCATCAACTGCGCAAATACCATGGCTCTTCTGAAAGCTATCCACGATCGCCGAAGGTTGCCGGCGTTGGATTGGAAGATGGCTTCGTATATTATACACTCCAGTCCTTCGATACAGCCTACTAGTTGATCGTTGGTGATGACCATGCGAACAGCCGTATCCACCATGCGCACGGCGAGAGCATTCGGGTCTCCAGATAGGCGATCGGCTCCGTTACACCGAAAGTACTGCAGCATGAGGGCTAGAATAAGCATATGCCTGGCCATAAGAACTGGGGGTGTAGTAGAGGCGTCGGGAACCGTGGCCAATTCGTCGGCAATGTCGAACGATTCGTGCTCTAAGAGGTTGCTGGATCCCGTGAGACATTTGTAGCTATACAAGGTCGCGCTGCGGTCCGATCTGCATATGAGATCGAGGTCTCGCTGAGCAGGAAACGTTTGACGTAGGCCGATCGAGATGTTTTCACCGTCTTCTGCCTGCAGAAAGTTTTGTTCCGGTGTCAGTGCAGCAGAGCCGGGTGTCGGAAGTTGCACAAAGTCGATTGCTGCTGAGTCGTGTCTTAAGTCTTCCGATTGCGCAAGTAATGTTTCGGCTTTTCGCAGGCGCTCAAGGAGTTGTTCATAAGAGAGAGCAGGAGCTGGATAGGTCCTGTTGACCCCATCGCCTGAACGCAGCGATGTTAATGACGGGCTGCTATCGTCCTCCTGAAGAAGGACTTCATCCGGCTGGTCCTGGCGAACACATGGCGCGTTTCGACGACGACAAGCTACACATATTGTATCTGATGTTGCATCGAATGTGCATTTCACTTTCCGCTTTTTGCAGTCCCAACAGCTTGTCGTGCCCTTTCGAAGTTTGCGCCGCTTGCTGGGAGGCTCAAAGCTGCTCACGTTGGTGTCATTGACAGCCGGCCCCATGGCAACCAACGCTAGCCTGATTCGGTGGCACGTACGATTCCTCCACTCAAGGAGAGTAATCCGAAGTTTGGCAGAAGTACGCTAGTGAGGGTGTGATGAATCTTGCGATGGAATCGAATGCGAAATTGTTCATACGAGACGAGTTTGACACCTAGGTAGTACGGGGGACAGTGACCGAGCCACCTGCAGCTCGGCGGAAGAAGCCTCGGACTCCGAACATGTCGCTAAGAGGCCAGCGAGAATGGGAAATGTGCCTCTGGGTCTGGAGGCCTGATTTGTACGGCAACGGTCATTGGTCGCTGAAAGGCCAATCACACAGCAGCACAAGGTCTACCATGCAAACGAGTCAACGCAGACATGGGCGTATTTTTGGCTGTACGAAAAGGCCTCAGTGGCGTTTTGTGAATCGATCGACATCTAAACTCTATGAGACTAATCTTAGAAGGTTGTAAACATTACAAATGACACACAAGTGCAGGGGGACGCTACCTGCCCATGTAGCTAGGATGGTGAACCTCCTTGAAATACAATCTATGTTCCTCGATAGGCAACGAAGTACTAAACAAATGCCATCAACGTGTCCTTCGACCCTAGCAAGCCCCCGTGCTTGAAGATTACGCAGCTCCGGCCTGAACCTTCTCCATGTTGAGCTTCTTGAAGGGTGTAAGTGCGGCAGCTAGGACCGCTACACCCGCCAAAGCGATCGCAATAGCGAGTGCGACTTTTGTTCCTGCCATGTATGCCACCACAATGCCCGGTATATCTTCGGTACTGAATGTCTGTCGAAGCTGAGTAGCTCCAGTTCCGATTACCGCTTGCGGATCCACGTTTGGTGCTGTGATCGCAAGCGTGGTAATCATGCGATTTACGAAGCCGGACTGGGCAGCGGTCAATGAGAATGCGCCGCCGATGGTTTGAAAAACTACAACACGTTAGTTCTTTCCATTGGTATATGTTTTTCGGGCATACAAAAGACTGTTGCCGTCGCCGAGGACATGTCCTTTATCGTTGCGTTGGCCTGAGCTGTATTGATGGCCATCTGAAAGCCCAAGCCCACTGCGATACCATAAAGAGCCTGGTATCCTATCCATTTGCCTAGTCCAGTGCCGATGTCAAACGTATACATCAGACCAGTAGCGATAGTCGCTAGGATAGCACCTGCATTCATGAAAGGCGCAGCGTAGCCCGTCTTCGATACAACACCGCCACTAATGATGCTGCCTATCACCATTGCGAGGACCAAAGGAAGGTTGAGTACACCCGAGTTGATTGCGCTTCGGTTGTCAACGCTCTGGAAGTAGATCGGCAGATAGTACAGTAGTACAAGATACGCTGACGAATAGAAGAAGATGAAAGCGGATGGCTGCCATAGGGTGCGCTCGCGGAGAAGACGGGGTGGAAGCATCGAGCGCTCGCCATTGAAGATCTCCCATACGATGAAGGTGACGAGAATGGCCACGAAGCCTACCTAACATACGGATATACAAAGTCAGTATATGTCTCAAATTCAGTTTGTACAGTAACAACTTACCAATAGGCCGATGACAAGACTGCTGCCCCAAGGCTTCTTCTGGCCACCGTTCTCGAGTGCCAGGATGTACGCGACGATGCCACCCATGACAAGTGCGATGCCGAGAGGATCCATTTGCAAAAACTTCTCTTTCCAAGTCGCTTTGACGACGACGACTTGCGGTGGGGTCTTGTAGGTGAACAATATAAGGGCTCCAGAGGCCCCGCCGATAGGAAGGTTTATGTAAAAGCTATGCCATCATCAGCTGGTGAGTAGAACATCTATGGTAACGTGCCTACATACCACCATCGCCAGCTCACCGTGTCTGCAAAGACACCTCCCAAAAGCGGACCGACGACGCTAGATAGACCGTATACTGCACCAACAAGGCCCATAAGAGCTGGTCGTCGTTTTGGCTCGGCAGACAATGCAGCCATAGTGAACGCACCCGTTACTACAGCGGCAGAGCCGACACCAGCGATTGCGCGACCCACGACGAACGTTGTAGAGTTCTGAGCCACGGCACAGACCAAGCTTCCAATCTCAAAGACGAAGATGGCCCCGAGGAACGACCACTTAAGCGGAAAGTAACGGTAGAATTTACCAGATGCGGATTGGAAACCACCAAATGTCATGAAGTACGCGGAGCCATACTAGAGTAAGTTAGAACCATGGAATTCGAATCCATATCACTAGAGTATTAAACTCACCCAAGAGACCATGTTGAGGCCCTGGAATTCATCGGTGATCTTGGGAATAGCAGTGCCAATGATGGTCATGTCCAGAGCAGTAAGGAATACTGCACATAGTACAGCGATCAAGATGGGAACTAGCCGCATGCCACTAGGATACTCCTCTTGAATTTTGTTGGTTGCATCGTCGTGAGTAGATCTGACCTCCTCCATATCCTGTTTGTACTGCTGCTGTTCCTTCTCTTCCGCGAAAACATCCGGTGTGGTAACACCACTAGCACACTGCGTAGCTGTATCAGACGCAGCTGATGTTTTGGTTCTATGCGAGTCCATTATATGTGTTCGTGGTAGTTGAGTTTGCGGAGTATAGTCAATATCTGTATTAGAAATGAAAAGGTGTCGTGGTAACAGCCGCCTGGAAGATGATAAACAATGTATGCGAACTCCTCATACATATACCATCCTATAGAGGAAAGCATCCGTAATATCTGTGACCGATCCGAGGTCTTGGCACGCTCTTCCTCCGAGCGCTTCGGAGGATGGAGGTCAGTATTCTTCATTCCGCCGAGATGCGCCAAACAATCCCAATTTCGAATATGGGTTGTATTCGGAGAACGCGTCTTTGCACCGCGCAGAACAGCGGCCAATACCACGTGGTAAGAGCAACATGCGACTGGTGGATGGAGGCGATTAGTCAGCACTCCATTGGGTCCGGAAGAGACACTTGTTCCACTTCGCACCACCCTCATTCCGATAGCCATGTCGCAATTCTCTCAATCAAAGGTGCTCCTCCCACTGTACATTTACCCACAAGTCGGCGCATGGGATCCTCTTTACACAGCGTAGCTTCCCCCTGCTATTAACCTTTTTCTCACTGATCTCTCTCAGCGTTGCCGCAAATCCGTGTGTTCGATTTGTCGTCATCATCAATCCGAATAGTGGGCCAGGTGCAGCACCGTGGTGGCCGAATGAGGACTATGTTCGGGAAATAGCACGGCTAAATGCATTGCCGAATGTTACGACCCTGGGCTATGTACGGGTAGCCTATTGCAGACGACCGGTTCAAGACGTTCTAGAGGACATCGAAACATACCGTAGAAGAGCCAGAGAGGATGACCGTTTGAGGGTCGAAGGTATCTTCGTCGATGAGACGGTGAATTTGTACTCAGAAGAGGCTAAGAAGTACCTCGATGCTATCGATCGCAGAGCGCGAACTCTTATTGGTGTCGTCGAGAACAAAATGGCAAGTCTGAACATTTTCTTAAACGAGACCGAGCAATCCGAGCTGATAACGCCCAAGATGATTCATAATCCTGGTACAGCAGTAAGCGCTGAGCTTGCAGCACCTGGACCCGAGATCACGGTGGTTGTAGAAACATCCTACGAGGAATTTATGACTGAAGGATACCAGGAGTGGCTTTCTACTTCGCCGTACAAGCGTGCTCGAACTGCGTACATAGTACATTCTGTTCCACAAGGAGAAGTGAAGGCTCTAACGATAGCGCTTTGCGAGCGAGCAGAGTATCTGTTTGTAACAAGTGCGTTCTGCGGCTTCTACGAGAGTTTCGCTGGAAGCTGGCATGACTTTGTCGCATCGCTAGCGGAGCGGCGAAAGTAAACACATTGGACATCTTGGACATCTGTAGAGTTGTGGAGCGATAGTACTGAGAAACTGTAAGTGGAACATAAAGCTCCACAAATCCTCTTCTCGTGAGTAGATGCCCTATGCTGTCGAAATGGTCTCACAACACGAATTCGTCTGGTGCCGCGGTATCGGGGGCTTTTCGTAAATCTGGAGAATTTCAGGACCCCATTCTTGGATGTGTTTCGTCAGCGCTGTGATGCTCTACACTGGAGCGTGGTGTCTTGCTCCTGTAGGGCCTCCTCAATAGTAGCCCAGATCCTACATCGGTTCCAAAAGCCGTCAGGTACATCAAGTAGGCGGTCGTCGCATCCACTTATCGAAAAGCGTTTCGTCGCAAGAAGCTTTGCAGCAACTTTCCAATCCCAGGATGCAGTCGGATCTAAAAGCGCTGCATTAGGATCAGATAGATGGTGCTCGATCCACTTCGTGTCTAGATCCCAAATATGCGGATGGAGACTTCCGTCCCGAAGACTATTTCGCCAGAACACAGAGTCGAGCGGAATCCGCAGAGCGAGTGCTTTCGATGTGCGATGTAGTACGATGACGGATTGTATTGGTAGATAGCTGCAGATAGCGTCCATCATTTCTGTAGGAAGGCGCTCCAGTCTCTGGGGTTCACGTGTTGCTTTCAACACGTACTCTGGCTCGTCTCTTCTACGTGGCGAGCTTTGCAATACCCTTTGAACAAAGGATGCAGTACCTTTCCCTTCGATGGGGTCGGTATAAAATTTCTATATATCATCAGTAGTCTGCTTCAGAAACGTACTGTTGCACCTTACATCATATTTCCCACCCCACCAATCCAGTCTGCTCAAGGCTAACACGCTTCTAGCACCATATTCCGAAGAGGAGGAGCATAGATCGAAGATGTCGTTTGATGTCTCGTTTGGTTCGTCTGTGCAGCATTTCCGTTGGTCGAAGCGAGTACTTAGTAGTCGATACAATATCTTGAGAGTGGGTTCTAGTCCAACCTCCCTTCTTGTCGAATACCGATGCTCTATAACTCTACAACTCGTTACGATGCATCCTTCATGCAACGGAAACAATGTTCCATGGTCGCCTGTGTAAGAAAGAGCGTCGAACCAGATATCATCTTGTCCAGCGTCGTCGACAATCCGAAAGTAGCCCGAACCAGTCAAGCTGAAGGATGCGACTTCTGAGAGATAAATATCGGGCAGTTCGGAAACGTTGACCGGGCTTCTCGGAACTTTAGCTGAAGAAGAGAAAGAATGAGCGTGGCCCCTTCTTACATCGACCCCTCGCTGGCTACCATGTGTTCGGCCACGTCGGCCATGCTACCAAGCAGACGAAGGTTGTTCAACCACTGTGTTTTGTATTGAATTAATATTTTGCAACAGCTTCCTCGGGGGATGCTTTACCTGAAACCGGATGTCTTTGGGATCGATGTTGTATACATCGCCTTCGATATGGAACGGGCTGCCACATATAACGCAAAAGGTTCCTGCCTCCATGGCATGTCGAGCGTCGCTCTTCCAGACCTCTTCGACCTTCGAAGAATGTAGACCGCCCATGTTAGCACCGTGCGATCGGATTGTAGCAGGTGCGGATCTAGAGGGCGGCCGAGGTTATTGATCCGCAAAATGATAACGCCCCGTTCCGTTCACCTAATCTAGTCTGACAGGAGGCTGCTTTCGCGTCCCGTTGAACGAATGCTGTCGAAGCAGATGTGAGACGCCAGATTGGATGTGTGACACTGGATAGGTCCGTCGCGATGGATCGATGACGGTAGTCCATTCCGCCGTAACCTAAGGAGGTATAGCGCTTCTATAGCGCTCCCCACCACTTCCGAAGCGGCCTGAGATGGCTGACTAGTGGTGTTCTTGTCCTACAAATAGAGGGATGTTTGTCATATGCGCGTTTGTGTGAACGTTCATTATTGGTTTGGTTTCGCAACCAAGAACGTTCATCTTTATCAACGATGGCGTGTGCACGGAGCTCGGAATTCCGACAAGCACATCCGAAGCGGCGGAACACCGCTTATCATGCGACTTGTACGATTAGGCAGTCTCTATGAACTCGACTCATTCTTTGTACATCATATACTCGCGACCATAGTCTTCCTCCTCCGCGGACAGGTCAGAAATGTCGTCCATTACTAACTGAGTGCTATTCCCGATCAGTCCTGTTAACCAAGGATACATCTCTGGCGATCTTATCTCGTTCGCCTCTGCGTGGTGGAATTCAGACACGGACCTCTCGCCTGGCTCAAGCACATACTTATGCCCAGCCCAACGTATGCGAGGCTTTTCAACGTATGGACGCCAACCATGGGATGTAGTCTTTATGGGATCAGGTATCTCTGTAACAGATTCAGTTCTGATGAGGAGTGTATCCTCCATATCTGATCGATCGTCCTCTATTACTGGGTCAAGCGCCATCCGCACAAGCTTCTGAGGACCCTCATCCTGAAGGGCGTTTCAGAAAACTTTCAGTGCAGGTAGTGCCTGCTTTTGAGGCAAGACCAAATCTCTGGCTTGTTTATAATTCGGCATCGGGAATCAGGTACCAGCGGCTTCCTCTGGTTACCTCAAGAGTTTGAAGCGAGGTATTGTTGATGACGTGTGTCTGTCAAAGAGGATGTAGGCCATGGCATATCCTCGTTATAGGTCACTGTAAGTATGGTCAATTTGGAGAGTACGTGTGAACGCAAATGCCAAGGTAGTAGGCTTTTGTACAAGTCCATCGGAATGCTATGCAGTTGCCAATGCGAAGGTACCAAGTCAGCGTATGTCTCACATGCATCTCGAGCTGTCACGATCTACCGCAAGTATGCGAAGATTGGGCAGTAGGTCTAGCATAAGTGCGACTAGTGCATCTTCATATCCAGCACGTATGTTCTCGCACAAGATAAGTTCGTGCGGGCGCGCCCCAGAACTTGACCTTTTCTTGACGAATTCTTTGTACCAACTTTGCTCATGCCTGTTGGAGATTGTAGCCGTTTAGTGTTATGGCTCCGAGAGGGGGGTTTCGGTCCGATTGGTAAGGCATGAGGGTTGGAGAGCACTACCTGGACCCTAAATCAGTACAAACTTGACTACTCCATGCATTTGGAGATGCTTATAGCCTTGTCTTTAAATTGTCTTGTGTCTGTAAGAGAAACTTCCATGACGCGTTGCTGATTTCATGCTAGCGTGGCATTCTCGCGTCCCGACGCTTCGGCAGCCGAGATGACTGCGCGTCATCAAGCTTCAGCTTATCGTCTTCACAGGCGGAGGTCCAGGGAACAACGTCGCAATACATCACGGCAATTGTCTGCTATCAGCTTGAATTTTTTTTTTCATTTCTTATCTTCTGTTTCGAGCCACCTTATGTGTCTTCCTCCAACCTTCCATCGCCCAACACTCGCGGAAACAATTCGCAATCGAGAGTATGTGTATGAGGTCCAATAACCTTCATGTCCCACCGCCAGGATGACAGCCACAGAAACCCAACGTGATCCAAGAATGCATAAAGCTACCCGAGGCCGAAGGACCAGCACAACTATCGCGTGGCGTTTTGATGGCAACACCCTCTTAGATCCATTTCTCGAAGCTGCGGCGGTCATCAGGCGCATGCATTCCATGATATCTCTCGTGGTATCGTGTATCACTTCCTGCAGTCGTGTTCTGCACGCCCTGGCCATCTGTCGCTCTGCTGAAGTCATCCATCTCGCAGGAACCACCGGGTGCATCCCTCTTCTTTTCCGCACCAACCCGACCTCCTACCGGCGTTCCCTTGCGCTCCTCTCTACGTGGAAATAGATTTGCGTTGTACGTCTGTAGCCTGGTACCGCCAGGGCTCGCGGTTCTTTTGCGTCCTGGCAAAAACGATACGGGAGGCGGCTGAGTCAAATCTTCGGCTGAGCTGTTCAGGGAGTTATGTCTGAGTACGGAGCGAATATTTTCTTTCGAAACGATACGGGCTATATTGCGATCGGACTCATCGCGCACAAGTTGCTGAGGACGGAAACCGCTGACATAATCCCGGGTACTATTCTGTCGCACGGAACTCTCAGAGGGAACGGATGGAATAAGCTCGTCCATCCCCGGCCATGCTGTTGCTTTAGGCGGAGAAGTGCCTGGCCAAGGGAGAGGCTTAGGCATCTCCCTGAGATGGCTGTCCTTTACACCAACACGAAGATCGCCAGAATACGGAGCTGGTTTGATGGGAACGGGTAGCCTTGTAGCTGGCTTTGCAGGCTGAATGCGTTGCGATTTATCAGTAGCGCCTTCACGTACAGTGTGAAGCTTCGTCAACGAGATCTCGTCATCCCAACCGCTGCCTTCATAGCTGGGCACCCGCACATCTGCGTAGGCCCTGCTTCCTAACACCTGTGGTGCAGCCCGCTCGTCATGTTGGTACTGACGGGGTAATGGTTGAGGTGCGGCACCCATCTGGCCCTTGGACGAGAACTCTGACACATCCGTATCATGGTGTGTTTGTCCGGTCTGGGGATTGTGTGACAGGCTAGAAGAATCTAAGTGATGGGTTGAAGTGAAGATGTTTTGCTTGGATGGCTTGTGCTCTGGATGGGGGCGTGGCCATGGTGTGACTATGGTCGTATCGGAAGATTCCAATGAAGCAAGACTCATGCAACTCTCACCTAACGAGAGGTCTCGGGCGCTAGACGCACGGCGAATTGGACCTTCACCAGGGATATGGATTTGCCGTGTCACACCGTGCAACGGACTCTTCGGCTCTTCCTTTGACGCCGTTCTGGACACGCCACGAGACAGCGAGCGACGAATACTATCCGAGTATCTTTTGATCGGGCTTTCGTTACCGTCTCTGTTTCGTTTGTTGTGGTATTCGGTGGGAGAGCCCTTCTTTATAGGGCTCCGACTACCGTGCCGGTTCACCATCTGGGGCTGGAAACTCTTCACTTCACCATTGGTCTCCGCGGCCTTCCTACGGTCTGCTCGTGCTCGTTGCTCATTCAACCACTCCTCCATCTTGTGTTTGAACTTGGGTCGCTCAACCAAACCGCCGTACTGAGGATACACGTCGCGAAGCTCCTTCTCGGTGTCGTCGTAGTGCTTTCGTGTAAGCATGCCGGCCCCTTCAACACGCTTTTGGAATGTAGCGCTATCATCGCCGATGACTTTCTTCGGTAAAGAAATGATGCGGTACGGAGTGGGCGATATCAGGCTTCCCTCAGGTACTATCACATTGCCCTTTGGGAATGCAAGACCAGATGGGCATCGTTCTTCGATGTAGAGTGCAAGGCGACCGTAGTGTCGTCGGCCTCTGATGCTGTAGGAAGTACGGACTGCGTCAATGATCGGTACGAAGACCGCTTCCCAGGCAATGCAGATGTTGCGAAGCTCAAAGTAGTCAAAGCCCCATGGGTTGCGTGATTTACCAACCTTGAATACCTGCAGCAGCCAAGCGAAGAGATGCTTCTCGTACGCCTGCACATTCCAGTTGCTCTTGTCGATCGCACCATAAATACTGGAGTCAGTTGTGTACTCCCCACTGTACTTGTTCGCACGTGGATCGTAGCGGCGTATCCCTTCATCGAACTGTGTATAAAACCACAATAGGTCTGTGCGCGAGATGCCATCCCCCCGGTCTTCTCTAGCTATCGTTGTCGCACGAGGCATTGCATCCGGTCGCAACAGGAAGATCGAATCGCGGAACACAGCCCACGGCTCTAGAAATGCAGCAGTTGCGAGAAAGCGCTCTTCGAGGCTGTCGAGGCCGGATAGTTGCAACAACGACAGTGCTTGTTTGAGCTCCGGAGAGATCTTTTCCCTATCGCCGCGTGCAAAGAAGTCGCGTACGTTTTTGATCCCTGAGTTGGACGGAGAGTGCGCCATCTCGACTTCGATTATGAGCGCGTCAATCACGGCTTTTGGTCGTGGTGATGGTCAATCTGCGTTGCTGCTGTTTGGTAGAAAGTAATATCTCTAGCGCCGTTCTCCTGCCGAGAACAAGATCTTTAGCCCTCTATTACGCCTCAGTGAATGCGACTAGATGCGGAGTATACTCAAGTGACGATAGTATGAAATCTGGTGGCAGCCTCACCTTCACTACGATCCGACAGCCCACCGTCGCTCCACTCAAACCACCACTGATACTGTGCTCAGTCCAGTGATTGGAGGATCACATACGGGAGCCTTGCGCAACCAACAACTATTTCGTACTAGCAAGCCTCTTTCACGTGTAGGATCACTACAGCTCACAACAAGTACGAGTATGGTCAATGCGCATAGAACAAACACTGTACTATCTTTCTACGACTCTGATTATATGCTTGCCTCTGTTTCCACTGGCTTAAAGTCTTTTACATCTTGCTTCACGCTTCTGTTCCTATGAATACCTCCTCAACCGTACGTATGACAACCAGGATGAGTCTCATATACCTCCCAATCTTCGCGGCAGCTGCCATGCAGGTCCTAGGGGTGGTTGTTCCTCAACAACCACCTATCTTCTCAGGCCCATGCGCCGTCCTACCCCCGTCTAACAAGACTGAAACTCCAAGCTATGATGGGGTAAAATCAGGCGCCTCATCTATCTGGGGTCACGAGGGCAGCGGCGGACCGAAGAAATGGACAGACCTCTACGTCAAGGGTCTCACCGTCATACCATATTGCTTTCCGTAAGTTTTCCTGCATGCTGACTGGCAGCCTGTCGTCCGAGAGAATCGTTCCACCGAAACCCTATGAAAATTAGGATTAGTTCAAGATACCCTGCGTCATCAGTTTTCCTGCACAGACTGCATGTGAGACACACACTGACTTGGCATGCCTACATTTAGTACTGAAGAACATCGCAAAGCCAACATCGCGAAAGTGGAAGCAGCCACCGAACTTTGGATCACAGCGCTTGGTGGTAAGGCTTCGGAGGCTAGTGGTCATAAGATCATGTTCTCTGAATGGATTGATCCTCGGAAGAAACCCATGTACTGCATCGACGTGAACAGTCCAGTTGATAGTAAGTGGAACATGGCTGTTCCATACAAAACAGTCGCTATCTGGAAGGATGATCGTGCGGGAAAACGCGCCGCATCATCTACTGTGGGAATGGGTGATTCTCCTGGAAAGCCATGGGATTTGGACATGTGGCTTGGTGAAGAGGCTAGCGTTCAGACCATTGCACATGAATTCGGCCATGTCATGGGTACGTAAACAGCCATCCAAAATTTTAAGGTCGTGAAGCTAAAACACTGAAGGAATGATGCACGAGCAACAGTAGGTGTCTCTGTACGAACCGCGCGTGAGACATATACTGACTTCGTACACCCACAAATAGACGATCCGACCGCGACACATATGTACGCTACGACTGCATGAAGGTAGATTCCGACTATTTAAGATGCATGGAGATATATGCTAACTCCGTACTTCCACCACTACAGCTCACAGATTACTCCACCGCTCTCGCACGTGCTCGCGAATCCGACCCTAGTGTGACGACTGCAGAGCTTTGTAATGACGTCAACATAGCTGCCAAATATGAATTTAGCGGTCGCTCCTTCACCAAATCCGTTCTCTATGGGAAATCCAACGACGGATGGATGCTGAATCTCGATACGCCGTACGATGTCAACAGTAGGTATCTCCTAGTCAAAAGCTTATGTGAGTCATTTGCTGACCTCGTACATCGAATTTAGGGCATTATGCACTATAATAGCTACATCATGGGTAATGATAAGTGTCAGAGAGGCAATCAAGCTGAGTGCCCAGTAGCGGTGTACAGGGATAGCACGATCCATGACAAGGGGTTTGAGATGATTCCGTTGTGGTTCAAACCGAGTCAATGGGATGCTGCATGGGTTAAGGTGCAGTATGGGTGGTCGGGGTGCTGTGATAGCGCTGAGACAAAAGGTGTAGTGGATGGCGGTGAGGTTGGGAACACTGAATTAGATGAGCTGCTTTGGCAGGCGCGAGAAGAGTATGTCAAAGGACAGTTGTAGCTTGCATTGTCAACTTTCATACTTGACTTCCTACGAGGCTATACTGGGACATAAGACATGTTAGGCAGTGCAGCGAGACATGTATCATGAGAGACATAAAGGAAGACGAGCGAAGCAGACTTGGCATAACTTTGAGCGGCGTGAAGTCAAACTATCATGAATCATTCTTACAATGGTAATCTTCGGAACGATTATGGGTTCTAGGTCATGTATTTGGGCAGATCTGAAATGTCATCAGCAAAGGCTTGTTCTCCGCATCGAAGTAACGCAAAAGACCATTGCCTCACACACTATATTTCGTCTACGAAGAGTATCCCAAATCATCGAATTCGTCAGCTGAATTCGAACAATGAGCGGTGAATCTGCTAGCGCGTTTGAGAGCAAACACTCCACGTCCAAGGACTCATATCGCTTACAAGAACCACAAAATCGCACACTGCTTTTATTCGTCAGCAGAATGAGTCTCGAAAACACTCCCGCCACAATGGCAGCTTTTACTGTCGACGAAACGAGTGCGCCCACTAGTATCGAAGACAGCAACCACCAGCAAAACGGTAAAGCTGAATATACCACAGCCACCAATCTTATCGACGCTACTAATCTCAGTGTTCAAGGAATCGTTGTCGCTGCCGGCTACCCAAGACATCTTACGCTTGACGTTGGTGGGCGCAAGTTCAAAGTCTCGTGTGACACGCTGAAGTCTGAGTCTGGCTGGTTTAAGAGGCAGCTCTCCGGACGTTTCGGTCCATGGGAGCCTGAGCTGGATGGCTCATACTTCATGGACACTGACCCTGATCTCTTTGAGTATCTTCTTCGCTTCATGCGCCGTCCCGAAGTCTTTCCTCTTTTCTACAGCAAGATGAACGGCTTTGACTATGACCTATACAATCGCCTGCAAGCAGAGGCGCTTTACTTTCAGACGGACACGCTATACGAGTGGATAAAAGACAAGGCATGCTGCATGCGTCAATCAAATTCGAACAGTACTAACTCATATCTAGAGATACCTCAACGCTATCAAAGTCAAAACTTCGAGCCTAGATATCCGCGTAGTTCATAGCCTCGATTATGTACAGCAAGAGATTCTTCCAGTCCACAAGACCGAAGAGTTGCATGTCGTTCCGCGAACACGCAAAGTTTACCTTTGTCCTCGCCAGATCGCGGGTCACAAAGGCCATCCTGAACTTTGCGGTGCGGCATGTCATAAGAGGCAGGCGGATAATGCGGTAGAATACGAGGACGTGGGTTTTCTGCAGGTAGTCAGCCTACAAAAGGAGATTGTCTTCGACGAAAAGGTCTGTAGAGACGACTGATAATATCGACGTTCCGGGAAGTGAAGGGACAGCGTTTGTATGTCACGCAGATGAGCACACGGAGTGGACCCAATGGCTTGGTGGGAGTGGTATCTCGTGGAATTTGTGCTATACGGCTAATGTGCGATGATTCTCCTATTCCATCACTTCCCCAAACCTGATCCGTGGACCTCAAGGCTTCTAATTGGTGTACGCTTTCATTGTAATGGGCTTAGCTGGAAAATACCTAGCGACAGAATCTAATCAGGCGAATAGCTCGCATACTTGAGATCATCTCAGAGTGTCAGAACTACGGTATTGAATCAACAATGCACCGAGATAATCTCTAGAGTGCTGCTTGTCTTCGACACCCGGTGGACATGCATCGTCACTCGTTCTGTCCCGGTTGCTAAACCAGGGTAATCTCCAGGACAGAGCAGTCGAGCCGCCTCTTCTGCAAGAGGCCAATTGATGCGCGTACTGCACATCGGCATCTGCAGCTTCAATGCCAACTCAATCGCATCAAGAGACTGATTCTCCATCGCTCTTGCAATCCTTGTTCCTTATCCCGGTAGCTCCGTGTCCGTCACGTCAGCGTCTGTGCGTCTCAACCTCGTCGTCACTGTCCCCGCCTTTCTTGAGGTTCGACAAATTGTCGCGAATCACAGTCCCGGAGGCACCCTTGGTATGATGTTCTTCTTCCACAGGGAACCTCGCTTATCGGCAGGATGCGTGTCGTACTTGAGAGCCTCGCACCATACATATGGTTGTGCGTAGAAAGCCGGTCTGCTTAGATTTGTACATTTCCTCTGGGCGACAAGCTTTCCACTTGTACAACTTCGGATGATCCATCGTCTTGATCTCCTGGATGATAGGCAGCAGTGTACGGACTGTGTATTTCTTGCGAAACTAGGTCAACAAAGCCTATAGGCATCGGCTGTCGTAGCGGGGGACTGTGCTCCGCATACACAGCCTTTCGCGGAAAAGTCGAATTACGTGAATGTTGGCTCATGGAGTTGAACAGATCAGTATGTTCTATCCATACTCATGCTCGATTGAAGTGGAGGTGGCATCGACGGGTCGGCGGCTGAGGACGGGTACGTGGAAGGGGCAGACATGGATCTATCGTGCCACTCTTCGTGTTCTTCTTCTGGCGACGAAAGCTCAAGCAACTTCTGTGGCGACCCAGCGGATAGCCCAAGCATGGTGAGCTTGTCTTGCAATATGCTGATAACAGCAGGGTTGCCACCACGAAAGGAAGCGAGCACTTGCGCTAGTGAGTGGATCAGATCCCTAGGACCAACGTTGAAATGAGACTCGTGGTTAAGCGAGGGCATGATCATCATAACGTCAGCAAGCGAGTTGGCGACGTCGAAGAGCTTGGACTCCTACAATTATGTCAGTGATGTCCTGTGCCACCCAGGGAGATGTTGCGTACCATGCCTGGACCATGCGCCTCGACGCTTTCCCGCGAGAGGCTACTTAGATTACTGAGAACGTTTTGGGCGACCTTAGCGGGGAAACGGAACGAGAATTCCTCATCCTGACTGGCGCGACTGCTCAAGTTCGTTACATTGAGAGCATGCTGCCACAAGAAGATACGCATCCACTGCTGAGTCATTGTGATATCTGCGCGCTGGAGCTCATTCTCAAGACTGCGAGGGTCTTCGTCACTGCTAAGTTGTTGCTGAGCTAATGCAAGAGCGTGGCGCGCAGCTGCAGGTTCAGCTGTTATGGTGACATCTAGGATATTGAACAGCCGACAAAGTTGGACGAACGCAGGTGTAACTGATCCATCATGTAAGTCTTCTAGCCTGGGAAGATTGGGAGCTCGCTTCAATGTCGTTGGCACATCGTGCTGCAAGGAGTGCGCTCGCTCTGTGATGAAGAGAAGCCAGTAGACCCTCAAAGCATACTGTATTTGCTCGGCGGTCATGAGCTCGTAGTGTGTCGGTTTATGTAAGCCTATGATGTGTGCCTTGAAAATGGCCTCGCCGAGGAGGACCGTGGAAGCGTTCATTCGCCCAACGTTTGCTGAATAAACGTGTAGGAAGAAGCTACTTAGCAAGGAGAATATAGTCACATTCTCCAAGTGATCGGACTCGTTCCTTGCTTTCTTTGCTTCCGATTCGAACGTGCCGCTTGGAACGCGATAGTGGCCCTCGAGTGGACTGCCTGGCTCGGCATCTATAGAGAATTGGCTGACTATGGCAGCACATATCGCAGTGGCTAGTGCGTAGGCTTCCAAATCGTCGGGATGAGTCAAAAGCCGTGCAGTGAGTGCTTCGGCATCGACGACTGGCCATATGCCATATCCACGTGCTTGGTAGATGTCCAGGTAATGCGATAGACAGGCAGTCGATATTCTGTGGGGCTCTTGGGGGATGGCGGACAGTGTTGGGCTTAAAATATCCGGCCAGGCTTTGGGGTCAACATCGGAATCGCTCATCAAGGGTATCGGGTCCAAATAAGGCAAATCGGTAGTCCTCGGGCTTCCAGCATCAAAGCTCGTCTCGCTGTTGCTTCTTGACCCATCATCATGGGTCCCCTTGCTGCGTTCTTGCAGTCTCCTAATGGCGGCTTCTGTAGTCCGACGTGGTCCTTTTGGTCCGCTTTTCCCATGCGTCTTCAAGTAGGTGCAGTCCCAGCTAGCAGCTTCGCATCTGGAACATGGCTGGTTGCCATCACATCGCACTTTTCCTAGAAGAGAGGCAATGTCAGTTGTGTCACGATAGTTGACCTGCATCCAACACTTACTGACAGAACAAGGGTCACACGCTCGTCGCGTTCCTTTCCGTGGGGCCATGGCCATTCTGGGGCCAAGGTACTAGCCTCTTTGGATAGACGGTATTTACGAGACGCGGGATATCGTCATCTCGTCATGACACGGATGGGTCGGGTTTCACGCACCAGCAGAATGGTGGCGTTTGTGGAGAGTTTATCGGAAGTAGACGACAATCAAACGAAGTACAGAAATATAAAGTCCATACAGAATGATGTCGTGGGAATGGATGCGGCTGATGCTGGGAACAAAAGGTGGAGATGCGGCTGCAGGTCGGTTGATCCTGCCTACTGGAGGTGCCGGCGCCGACCAATCATGGCTGAGTGCCGCCGTTGACCGCCGGCGGTCCCTGACGCCAGCTAGTCTGCCCGAAAAACTTCACGGCGCTAGAAGCTCCGTGGAAGAAAGCTGCTTCTATGGAAAGACCGGCTGTGCTCGGTATAGATAAGCGAACAGTTATATGATTCGATTACTGACATTCTAGAAGCTTACCGGGCGTGTCGTAGCGAACTTCCTTTCGGGCATGGTGTTGCACACGGGCCCTGGTGTAGTGAAAATTTGTGTTGAGAGTGCAGTGCAATGCGCTGTTCGAGCAAATCGACCAGGAATATCTTTAATAGCGCATCCATGTTTGGCAACGGTGACGCTGGCCACCCTGTTGTAACCCACAGCCTTACGGCTACGTCCGGTGTTGTCAGGAGAGCTACGTGAGGCTGACTTCCTGGCCAAATGCGCGTACGTGACGTACTGCGCGATTTTTAGCGTGTCCGACAGCGGGCGCACCAAACCTCGGATCAGTGCACCGATGTTTGAACTATTTTGGTGCGACTGCCGTCGTCTACAAGACAGCGGCACATCCCTTTAGTAGCTCTTCCAACTTTTGGTCGCTGCAATCGCACTCAGCGCGGCGGAACCGCTGGTCAACTAGGGCCCCCAAGCCCCTCGAGGAACACGTCGAGCTGAGACAGATGATTGAGCTGCGCCTCTGAACGAGCTGGCGTTCCAGACTCACAGACGACATGACGGCATTTGCTGGAAACCAAACCCAGGGGACGAGTACAGACATGGGCCTCACCATCTCGAGTCGCCTCCGACTTGTATCTGTCAAAGGGCTAGACCGATGGTGGCGCACTGTGTTCCTGTGATGCAACATCATCACGCCGCACATTGGAGGCAACGGCCATGTCGAATCCCAATCAGGCAGTAAAGTCAGAAACAAAAGCACCGCGCTGTTACTAGTCAATCCGGGGATCGAAGATGCAAAAAACACTAGCCAATGAATATGGAGTAGTTCATTCTGGATTGAATACTTGGCAATTTTTGTGTTACACTGTGGTTTGACACAGTAACCGGATCCCGGGAGCGAGCGTGAAGCAGGGGTCCAACGTGGCGAGAATCTGGACTTGCAGCTGTAACTATCACTGACATCCTCGGTCCCTCCGCCTCGACAGAATCGTAGTTAAGGCAAGATAATAGAGTCTAGCGCCACGAGATACAGCGACGTCATAGGTATCTAGTATCCTGGTCATAAACGACAGTACGAACTCCTTCATATGGCAGAATGTCTAGCTCGCATGTGGGGCCTTATCATACGTCCTGGGGAATACGAGAATCCGGGGAAGATATATTGATCTTCTCGCTAAGAGCTGCGATGCAATTTACGCATATGAGCGCTATCGCGAGGTTCACAGGTGGAAGCTCACATTGGCCCAGAGTATAACCTGATGATATGTCTGCTAGAGATACGCAAAACAAAATGTGACGACTAGTGGTCATGGAACTGCCTGGATTGGTCAGATCTTGGGATCTTGTATTTGGTCGTGTAGGCTCAGCTAATTTTGGTCTTTACTGCAGATGAAGTGAAGCACTATTGTGTTCTACAGCTATGTCAGCGGCGTCGCAAATACGGTTTTGTTGTATATATAAACCGTCGGGTTTCGTAACAACAAGAGCCGTCACATACCAAGTTGTCGACATACTTACCTCTACACATCTTTGCGAGGCATCACCACCAACATCTCCACGAAAAACAGTGCACCAACGGTTATCGCATTTCAGAATGAAGCTTCTCATAATCATGGCTGCGATCACGTCTCTCGCCCTTGGTGCGCCAAAAGATCCGTACCCAGCGCCTTGTGGAAGATCAGATCCATCTGGTATCTGCACGACCAAAGCGACTTGCTACAAGAAGGGCGGCTTCTATGTTCAGCGCGACTGCACTTTCTACAACGTGCTCGACATCGGTTGCTGCTACTCCATTCCCGACGAGAAGAAATGAGGACGACTCGAAGTGGTAGCGAGCAGACGAGATTGGTATCATCGTGATATTGGAACATCAGAACTAGAGCAAGGAGGCTTGCGACGTTTTCAACGAGAGAATCTCGAATCAATAGTGAAATTAGATGAGGAGACGGAATCAATCAACTACTGCTCCATCCAAGCACCTCTACCGTGATGGGGAATCATTGACTAAAGGTTTAGGCGGACTAATGGCTTTTTTCGTGAAGTCATTGTCTTGAGTGAATGCAACCAGAAAAAGAAGTGTTGAGATGTAGCATCGCGTAAACATATACTGCAGACTAACTCGCAAGATGCTATATCTGCGAACAGCATGCGGTGAGATGGGGGCAAGCAGCACTGAAGAGGTAGTACACGATTGTCGTGATGTATCGCTTATTGGAAAATGGGTGAGAGGAACGGGAAGAAGCAATCACCGAGGCACTATTATGTCATCGCCGCTCATTCGTCAATCGGCCATCATCGGAACATTGTCCCGTAATTCTCCGGCACCGCACTTTTCATTTCACGATGCACAAAATAGAAGAGACTAAGGACATTTCCATCTTCTTTCATGCTCAACGAGGCGCCTTGCTTCACAAGTACAAGCCCCACTTTACTGCTAAGCGTTGGTAACACTGCGCCATTTTCAACTTCTTCCCGTTCGTGCAGCTTCTCCACAACATCGTCACCTACACAACGCCAAGATGGACCCAGATCTGGACATTGTAGGCTGCTAAGCGCTATCGGAAGCGCGGAAGGCTATATACACGCTGTAGCGTGTGAGACAAGTACGTCGCCTTGAGATGCGTTTCCCGTCGTCGTGCGGACTTGCCCGTACTCATGAGCCGGTACTCTCACTCCGGATTTGCTGGCCCACGATGACTTCAACATAAACTCTACTATCCTTGTTGTCCCCGCTCATTGTTCTTCAGAAGTAACAAGATTTCATCCGCTCCCTGGTCATTGGGCCAACACGTATCAACCGGTAGGACGACGGAAGTAGAGAACATCTAGAAACAAGACTATCACAACTCAAAGACTATGGAGACGCTGAAGCGTAAGAGGCCAGGGTGCAAGCTAATAGAGGCCCACAAGAAGACCCGGAACAATAGTCCGGCCGAGTCCAGACAAAGGTGTCCAATCATGGAGGTCTTCCACCAGTATGGCTTACTGGAAATGATCGTATCCAGCCTATATCCAGACGACTTACTGGCGCTGTTATTATGCTCAAGATCCACCCATGAAGCGATCTTACCACAACCTGGTAGCCTAGAAAATTTGCTAGGGAAGCTCAAATGCTCCGGTCGAGGTGTACATGTCCGCAACAAGCGTCACAAGAAGTCTACTTTCTTCTACGCTTATGATTGTACTGAAACCATAAAGTGTGGAGCAAAAGAGTCTACCACAGAGTGCCGGCCCTGTGCCAGATGTAAAGTCAGCACTTGCGACGAATGCCGCATTCACTGCGTCTACCAGAGCATATACGAAACACCTTGCGATGAGGATGAACTGCCCAACTTCAGCGGCTTCATTCTGCTGTCACCTCTCGAGGTGCCAATCCTCAGCCCACATCACATGGATAGTGACGAAGCTGGGTCGCAGTGGCAGGATCCTTCAAACAGTCTGCAAGCACCATATCATGATCAAGGCTTCATCGACGTTCCGTTTGAGGAAGATAGCTTTGGTCTACCTGAAAGCGTCGAAGATCTTCTAGAAATGGATCTCGGTAGCCACACGTTGGCTGCATCAGCGTCTTCGAGCGTCGCTCATCCTTCGCCGGTCCTTCGAGCTTTATACCAAACGACGGAGCAGCGGAAACGATGGTTCTGCGATGAATGCCGGCCATCCATCGCGACCCAGGGTCAAGAGATTCCTCAAGCTTCTCAATGCCAGTGCACTTTACGCAATCACTTTCTTGACCGGTGGTTGTGCCTGCGCTGCTACGAAACGGAAGAACATGATCTTGACGCATCCTTTGTTGACCAAAAAGAGCGTTGCGCATGCGGACGACAAGATGGAACTAAGACATGTTTGTGGTGCTGGGGAGAAGTGGTACATCCGATGTTCGAATTTGAAGAAGTACACAACGGAGACCGCACCGAAAATACCAATCAGCCATAGCGTGCCACTTTGGGCTCTGTTTCTTTTGCTCCGGCAGCATTCTGTACTTCGAACTGTTGACTTCTGTATCCTAATACCTGTAAAATCACCCTGTATACATCTATAATCTCAACCTTTTGGTCCTGGCCGTTTACTCAGCCCGTCCCGTTCTGCTCGTCGAGGTTGACGATATACTTCCTCTTATGAACAATGGTGCGTTGATGAAGTCCATAACGAGCTGTGTTTGCAATTCACTCGTGTCTTTTTATTATATCTGCCGCAACTCGTGGTTCTTAAAGCAGCTCAAGGTCCAATTGAACTAAGCACAATACGCTTCGTGTTGCGATCCACAGCAAGCATGTTTCGGCCAGCTACACTATCGACGCAGACAGAGCACTGTTCTCTCCTTACTCATATGCATTCCCACGTTGTTCAACTGCCTCTTCGCTACGATCGACCCAGTCCCCGCAATCAACTTCAATTTCTTCTCCTCTTCTTTGATTTCTCTCTCCTTTTTTCGCTTTACGTCTCTGTACAGTACCAATTCCTCTTGCGCCTTTTCCAGCTCTTCCACAAGGTATCGGAGGCTCGGTTCATCGCGCTCGCGTCGCACGCTGATCTCGAGGTCGACGACAGTGTTCATAAGACTGTTGATGCGGTCGCCGCAAGATTTATAGGCTGATACGAGGCTGACTTGATAGACGGTGAGAAAGGTGGGCGGAGGAGAAGGCAGATTTGAGGGTGAGAGGAAGGATGAGCGAACTGATGTTATGCTGATATCGGTATCGCTTGATACTTCGTCCATTGCTGTAGCGGTATACAGAATTGTATGTTGGTACCGAGGTCTTAGTGACGATGATGATCTGCGAGGAGCTGTAGAAATTTATTTGAGTTGCTGCTCTCGTTCTTGCGTCTCTCACGGTTCAGAGTTTGCTGTGGTCTGTGAGTCAACTGCGCGAGCTTCGAAGTGAATCAGGCTAAGTCGCCAAGGTGATGTCGAAATGACTTTGGTGAGAAGTATGATGAATCTTTTGCCTCGCCCGAAAGCGGCTTCACAGATATCTGTGATTACCTTGCAGTTTCCGTCGCTCATGTTGTCGTAGCTCTCGTGGATACTGACACCCTCCTTTCATACCTACCGTCTCCTGAACGACTTACTCCGCTACACACTACAATGGGAAGGTCTCTATAAGCAAGATGCGACTTGAAAAGTGAAGTAAGAGGCCAAGCATTGATACGACCTACTGTCGAGGAGCCCATCAACATAAGGAACCACAGCGTTGGATATACTCGAGCAGGCCATAAGCGCTCACCAGAGGGGATCATGAGGCTCGACACAATCGCGGCGCTACTGCACTTTCTGGTGGATCGATTCAATGAATGTGCTTGTGATATTTCTTTATTACTTTTGAGCTTTAAGAACGTATTGTCGTGGGATGTGTGTAGGGGCACACGTCGACGTTACGGAGAAGCCACTATGACGGCACGAGTGGGACGGGCCTTGGCGCGTTCGAAGACGCGTCTCCATGGTGGTATCAAGGCACACACCACTTCACATCCCACGCTTCGCACCGCGCGCCTCTTTTTCTCCTCAATCGACCCACTCTCGACGCAACGCTTGGCCATGGCTTCGAACGTCAACGTCATAAGAATCGACACTCCACACGGCCCGCACGCTTCTCCGCAGCCCACAACCGTCGTCTACCCTCGGCCCACCGATCTTCCCTGAACCGACCGCATCCGTCAATATCTTACCCACAAGCTCATTCCCTCTCGATGCCGATCCCGAAATCTGGCCAACGTTATTCGCGCATAGTTTGGCGTATACAATCTGAAAGATCCTCATGCGTAAGAAGTTGTGGGCTATCTTAGTAGGGCATAGATGTCCACGGAATCATCTGTCTGATGGCGACGTCAATATTGTATGTTGGCGCCTTGTCCCCTCAATCGAACTCTCGCGAGCGAACCTTACAGGAACTAGGAGTGAGTCACCACTAGTATTGTTACCGTGTTTGAGTATATCGAGTATCTACCGGAAAGATGTGTACATGGCTACACTGAACCTGAGGATGAGATCTACTCGGTGAGCATAGAGCATAGGGCAATACTCAATCTCGCCACGCAACAGTCACACATGCGCAGAGGCTAGCATGTATATGAAGAAGACGTTCATAACGTGGCTTCTAGGGCTCATTTTCGCTTCGCACTGAGCAGCGTATGGTGCCTTCAACGGTCTCATAACCTCGACATAATGAGTTGGCACATGCTGCACCAGATATATGGAGATATAAAGCGACCAATAGCTTATGCAGCATTTTTTATAGTAGTGCGCAAGTACAATAGACATGAGTAGCGATAGACAGAAGAGTGTTGCGCGCCAGTGCCGGATTGTGTGTCTGTGTTGAACACACCAAATCAAACATGTTGTAACGAGGACCCAAGCTTGCCGTAGTCAAAGGCACGTACGTATAAGCTTGAACCGCAACTTTCGTATCCAAGCCAACCCCACCAGTGTAGATTTGCTTCGCAGTCTTTACTCTACGTTGTTCTTTCCAAGTCAAAATTGAGATGCCTTGGGTAGATCCTCCGAAGGTGAAAGTAATTCGCCCGTATCGTCATCGCGGCTAACAGATCAACCCAAAAACCACATTGAGAGATTGCTGACTACCAAGAGTGTATGCAGGCGCCAAAAGAGTTCCAAGCAATAGGTCAGACCTTGTTGTTGAGGCTAAGGCTTGTGTTCACCTCACTCACGTCTCGCTTCCGATGTCGCTGGCGCATGACTAGCAAGGGTGCGATCCTGCGGCGGTACGCGGAACGAGCACGCAAGGCAACAGTGGCTCAAAATTCCGCCCGTATATATTCAAGCCCCCCTATACATTAGCGTGATTGAGGAGAGTCGTCTTCGATGCAGCGAAACATGATGTGGCGCACGATCAGCATAAGACGAAAAGTAGGCATATGAGGTAAGTGAAAGACTCGTATATTAATTAGCTTCCAGTCTGGAAGTCAAATAGGTATCATCGATCATAACAGATCCACAGGTAAAGCCACCCTCAGTAGCCACCCTCGTAAACATCAACGTATCGCATCATGCTGCGCACGATCACAACCTAAGTGCGCACATGCGCCTCGATGTTGTGTCCAGCAATACCCTCCTCAACACTGTGTCTTCGGTCCTTGCCAATGTAGTTCGAGTCCGGAAGCATGTTGAGGATGTCCTCCTGCTTATCCGTCTTGCGCTGGTGGAACCAGAAGAGGATACCACCGATGAATGCCAAGATGGCAACAGTCGTGTAGTTCCAAACCAACAACGGGTCTTCGGATAGCGACACGAACGCCTGGCCAAGCGCGTTGGAGAAGGCAGACATGAAATGCCAGTAAGAGGTGACCAGCGAACGCATGTTCTTGGGGGCTTTTGTAAAGGCAAACTCGAGTCCAGTAATAGATGTGAAGATCTCGGAGAATCCGACGAGAACGTACGGAACGGCTTGGGTCCAGACGTTAAGTGGGGCTGGGTCGTCGCAGCTGTTCATGTACTTTCCGCAGGGGCCCTCGGCATAGATGTAGTGCTGGATAACGGCAGCGGAGACCATGGCGAAAGACGCAAGGATGAAACCGAAAGCGATACGCTTGATAGGAGTGAAGCGAATGTTTGCCTTGCGGAGAGCGGGGTAGAGGAAGTTGTCTACGATAGGGATGAAGATGACGAGAGAGATGGGGTTAAGATTGGTGATGACATCGTTGGGGACACCGTTACGTGTCATTGTGGCGGCTTGCGAGGTAAGGTTGTTGTTCATCTGGTTGTATGACAGCCAGTAGAGCGGGATCCAGGTAAAGCAAGAGCACGCACGCAGACCACGAGCAACCTGGTCAACCCAAGCGTCGTCGAACTGCATCCAACCAGGCTTGTTCGCACCGAGATGGCTGGGCTTGACGTCCTCCCAGAAACGCTCGCTCTTGAAGTTCTTGCGCGTGGTAACGGGGTTGATAGACCACTTGCCCTTGGTGGCAAGCTTCAGGACCTTGATGGCGCGGATGAGGACGGAACCAGTGGGGGGAGTGCGGTGGTACTTATTCCTGCAGGTCCAAAGAACCACGGGGCAGAAGCAGAACATGATGGTGGGTAGCAGCCACGCGCACCAGAAACCAACGTACTTCTCGACGTACACCATGGACAGTTGTCCAGTGAGGGAACCAATGTTGATGAACATGTAGAAGTCTGAGGTATGTTAGTGGGCTGGTCCTTGTGTGCCAGCGGGTGATGACTTACACAAGAAGATACGGGAGAGTGTGATGTTGGGGTCAGAGATGACACGCTCGCCAGTCTTGGGATCCTTGATGACACGCGGCTTGGTCTGGCGGTATTGTTCAGCAATCAGTGGGGAGATGTTGGCCTTGAATGCTCCAGTTCCGAAACCAAGGGTGATGACACCCAGGATGAAAGGTCCAATTGCATTGCCGCTAGTGAGCACAGGGGGAATGGCGGAGATGATGAGCAAGATATGGCCCAAGATAGAGAAGGCAATGGCGATGAAGATGGTGTTGAAACGACCGAGGTATTCGTCGGCGATGATAGCACCAATAATGGGAGTGGTGTACGCCCAGAAAGAGTTGAACTGTCCGATACCGAAGGAAGCACGCTGACCCATGCCAAGCGCACCTGGTTGACCCTCTTCACGTGGATCGCGACCAGTGGATTGTACGACGCCATCGATCACAGGAAGGTCCTGTTGAATGAAGTTGGTGTCTTGGAAAGAAGTCAGCGCTTTGGTTAGAGTATGTTCATGGGCAATGACGTACACAACACCTGGCAACCGTAGTATCCGAAACGCTCGCAAAGCTCGACGAACGCAATGGTGAAGGCAGTCCACGGAATCTTTCCGGATACACGACGGAGTGTCTTCAAGTCTTCCTCCGTGGGTTCCTCGCCTTCCAAGTCTGCATCAAAGACATCGGGGTCATGGGGCTGATGGCTGAGAGTCGATGGCGTGCGTTCATCCGAGAGGGCACGCTTCTCATCGACCTCGTACAGAGGCATAGCAGCCTTGGCGGGCTCGTTGGACATGGCCATGTCCACGGCGTTGGATGCAGCGTTCGTCGTCATGACTAGCAGACAGGGATGAGGTTGAGCGGGGAAAAAGAATGAGCTGCTGCTGAACAGCAGGGAAACGGGCAGTCGACTGCAATTATAGTCGTAGCCCGCACTTCCTGTAACACACGAGCGGCAAATGTGCTCTTTTCAAGCGCCGTCTTGGTATTCCTTGACTGTCTCTCTTTCGAGCAGGTGTCTGGTGTGGGTACACTCCACCACTTTGCCAGGGATTCAACTAGTTGCCCCAGGCCGGCGGTCGACCCATACAGATTCGAGAGGCCATTTCGCGAAGCCCGTCTTATCACCAGCCGGTGACTGGGCAAAGTCTGGGCGGTTGGGCGATGCCGAAAGCAAGACTACAGTTTAGAGCTTAGTACCCGTCTTTGCAGGGCTTCGGCTGGCCAAGCTCCATGGGAAATGGGTATTTCGGCGCATGCGACAACATCGATTGAGTGCTTCGGTACTTGGCAGCGTTGCTGATCACGCTTTGCATTGACGATTCCAACCATTCACACGGGTGATACCCCTAGCTCTTTCTTATCTGGACGACATGCTGTGCCATGACACCACGCCGCAGGGCGATGCGGAAGCGCACATGCGCACACAGGCTTACATACGCGGAGTGACAGGCCGTGAAAAAGTCATACATGGTCTTTACATGGAAGACACTGGTATCGACGACGAAGGAAGAGGTCGGTCCGTCCATTTTGTCGAGAAAAGGCATGTGTCATCACTTCCATCACCGCCGAAGACTGCTGCCGCTCCGCCATGGCGCCCAGCCTTCCGTCCCGCTGGGCGTTTTCTCGCCTCGGCTGCTCCCCACACCATGAAACAGACTTCGTTTGCATGCGATGTAACTCCACCAAACCCGAACAGGCAGCTCAACGACGCGGCAGCATATTTCCGTAGAGCTTTACATGAGCACACCAATCAAGTATCGCGTTATGCTTCCCACCTTAACCTAGCGCAGACGCCCCATCGCTTTCTCGAAGACATGGCACCAGCATTGGCATAACCATACCCATACGCTTATCTCCTAGGCTAGATGAAAACGTGACGAAAGAAGACAAGAGCACCGAAGAAACCCATATGCTGGTTGGCGCAAGGCTTCGCTTCTATCAGCGGAAGCTTTACCTCGCCCAGCAGCATGGCACATTTTGGCATCTCATCCCAACCTTGTAAACATTCCACCGTTAATGACCCGCTGTTTTCCGTTCCCCTTGGCATGGGCTGTTTGTCAGAAGGAATCACCTGGCGATCCTTCCACGCACATACACACACCAACACATCGAGGCGTAGTAGGATCTCTCGATAATTACAGAACAGTCGAGGATGCGGCTTGGCAGGGTGGCAATGGCGGCTGCTTATCTCTCCTCGCCCCTCATACAGCAGTAGACTTCACGAGGAAAGCTTCTGGAATCTTGATGTAGGTGTTGAATCGAACGATGCACACGCGGTGGGATAACCGAGTCATTTTGTTGGTGTATCAGCATATTGTCGAGACACACTCATTGGCGCAGCATGCAGTTGTTGCCGGGAACCGAAAGCATATCAGAATGCCAAGATAGGGCCAGCAGCCTGCGCATGCCCCGCCCGGGAATAGGTACGTACCTGGACAGACGCGGTTATTCCTGGGTAGTAGAGCCGCTGGATACCAGCCACCGGGTAGTGGGAGCGACGCTTGATGCCTAGAGTCCATGCTCTTGCGTATGTAGCACCAACGCTCACACATGTTGCGCGACCATGTCAGTTCGGATAGTATGATCGTTAGCCAAGTATATCGATAACCATGAGCTACTAAAATTACTCGGATATCAGGAGCGCATACCACTACTCCGCACAGCTATCAAGGTTGACAACCTTATCCGGTGGGCTAGGTAGGTGCAGATGGACTTTGATCTTTCCCATACATCGGTAGTATGCATGCTGGGAGGCCTGTAGCTTGCAAGGTACCACTTTGGCTCGAAACTAGTATACGACTTCAATCACGATGCTGGAAGATGGACCCACCAGGTAGAGGAACTCGTGAATCCACAACTCAAGACACAGGCGCAAATTCACTGTAGTGTTTGGGAAAGTAGAATTTGTTAATAATATATTATCATTAATCGTTCATCAATGGGTATTCATTAATGCTACAAGAGCAAAGCCGCCTTCGCAACTTTCCCTTGTTCCACCAGTCGCACAAAGATAACCATCTTAGTTACCGATTGGCAGGTCGTCCAAAGGCTCACCCTTGGACCAGTGGTTGATCCAGTTGAAGATCTCAGTGTGCCAGAACAAGCTGTTCTCCTGCTTGAGCACCCAGTGGTTCTCGTCAGGGAAGTTGAGGAACCTAGATGGGATACCGCGGGCTTGGAGGATGTTGAACAAGCTCAGACCGTCGCTCTCAGGCAGGCGGTAGTCAAGAGTGTTGTGGATGACAAACTGTGGAGTGGACCAGTTGGCAATGTGGTTCTGGGGGTTCCACTCGCGGTACGCGCCAGAGTCCCAGATGCTGCCGTTGTAGTCGTGGCGGATGAACCAGAGTTCCTCAGAAGCCCATGCTCCCTCAGTGTTGGAAATACCGTCGTGGGTGACAAGGCACTTGAACTCGTTGCCGAGGTCGTTAGCCTGGATCCAGTTGGTCATGTAACCACCGTAAGAAGCACCGGCCGCGATACCGTTCTTGGTGTCGATCCATGGCATGCTGGTGTTGACATAATTCCAAGCGTTAACCAAATCGTGGTATGGCCAGTTACCCCATTGGCCCTGGATAGAGTCGGTAAGGAACTGTCCGAAACCGGTAGATCCAGTTGGGTTGGGGGCGACGATGATGTAGCCCTGGTCAGCCCAGACCTGAGGGTTCCAGCGGTTGGACCAGCTGTTGCCCCAGTTACCTTGGGGACCACCGTGAATGTAGAAGGCGAGCGGGTACGTTACGTTCTCCTGGTAGAAGGTGGGCTTGACGACGTAGGCGTGGAGCTGTTGCTTGAGCTCGGGGTTGGAGCCGTTGAAAAAGATCTCGGAAACGGTGTGCGATCCGAGACCAGCAAGGTTGGGGTCAACCTGAGACGCGTCGAGGAGAGTGGTCTTCTTTCCGTCAGCGAGGATGTACCACTCGTTGGGAGTCCAGATGGCGGTGGCGGCGACAAACAGCGAACCGTCGGGAAGGAGCGCGAAAGTCGAGACAGAGGTGTTGGAGGTCATGGGCTCAGGAACGAAGCTCTCGTCAGCGGTAATGGGGAAGTTGAAGATCTTGACGCGAGCGTAGTCATCGGCTGTGGCGTAGATGGACGAGTCGTCGTGAGCCCAGGTAATGGGTCCCTGAACCCAGCGGTCG
Organism: Alternaria alternata; assembly: GCF_001642055.1. Lineage (NCBI taxonomy): Eukaryota > Fungi > Ascomycota > Dothideomycetes > Pleosporales > Pleosporaceae > Alternaria > Alternaria alternata. The sequence goes on from NW_017306200.1 coordinate 547,239, forward strand.
AAACCAGCACTCAAAGACTTCCAGTTGCTGACAGCGACACCAGTACCTTCGACAGCAACGTCGACGGTGTACAGAATCCACCTGTCGGACTCGTAGTAGTCCTCGTCCTGCTGCACGTAGGCGAGCTTGCTGCTGTCGGTGGAGAAGGAAGGAAGACCAGAAGCACCCTGGTGGCCAGCCTTAGCGGCCTCGGAGTCGGGACCGTTGAAAGCGACGGGAGCGTCAGAAGACGCAAAAGCACCAACATAGGTGTATGAGGCAGTGTAGTTGGCCTTGTTGAGCTGAGGAGCCTTGCTCACGAAAGCGTACATGGAACCATCAGGGCTGATGTCGTAGTCGCTGGAGTCACCAAACGGCTGGATGGGAGTCTCGGGCTGAGTGGTGGTGAAGTTGATGCCCTTTTGCACATTCCTCATTCCAGCACCGGACAGGGCGTAGCTGGCGTTTGCGGAAAGGGTTCCGGCAAAGAGGTTGTAGCGGTTCTTGGTTAGCCAAGTGTCCCAATGACGGACGTAGATGTCCGAGTAGTAGCGAGCAGTAGTCACTGGGGTGACTTCAGTCTCTGGGTTGACAGCTGTGCCGTTGGGGTAAGCCATGCAGTTGACCAAGAAATGCATGTCTCCGGTCGAGGTCTTTGCAACCTTGAGACCGTTGTATGGCGCATCCAGAGAAGCGACCATAGTGCTCATGTTGGGGCTCTTGATATCACCAATCCACAGAGTGACACCACCTGGGACCTCCTCGTTGGTGCCATTGATGTAGATGATACCAGTCTCGCTGCCAGGGATCCAGGCGACTTCGTTGATCTCGCTGGCGTTCAAGCCAGACTTGGTGATCTCGCCGGTCTTGAGGTCGATCAAGTTCATGCCCGAGCCTGCGCTGCCATGCTCCTCAAAGGAGTACTGGGAGTACGAGAACAGAGCGACGGAGCCATCGGGACTTGGGTCGGCGGCGCCACGGCGGACGTTGCTGAGGAGTCCTCTATTTCTCTTGTTAGTTGATGCGCAGGAGAATCAATGCAATGATGAGCTTACTCAGGTGTCAAGGCACAGGCGCCGGTAGCAGCCAAAGCTGCGGCAACACTGAGGTAACGAGCCATATTGTATGCGACCAGCTTCGTAAAAGCTCAATTGGACACGGTCGGTGGTCAAGCAAAGCTCCAGAAGGGCATGCCGCTTATTTGTACGACGAACAGCTGAGTAGACCCTGGCCCGACGATATTTACCAGCGGGGTTCACGTTGCATTCGGGACTGGTACCTGGCAGTGACAGCGCTCCCAGTTGGCTGCGCACTCGGTGATGCCATCATGCTGGCCCTGCAATGCGGTAGCTGCTATACCAAACATGTGGGAAGATGGACGCTGTTCGCCATGTCTCCTTCCTCTTCGGGGCTAGAGCTGCGGGCGCACAAACAAGCTCGCCGTCGGTGGGTTCCTAAGAAAGCATGTTTCTGCTCGTCCTATCGCGACTCGGCCCACATGTCCCGCAGTCGTGGCTCAAGCTTGGCGGCCGTGTCCATGCAGCCCTCACGTGAAGCTCACCAAAGCCCCAGCAAAGCTCTCGCCCAGATTAGTGGCGGCCGTGCCAAGTCGCGCCGTCTCCACTGAACCGGTGGTGGCGGATAAAACGGCGCGCCGAAACAGGCAGGTCGATGAAAAGTCCAACACGATTGTCCTCTCTATTCTTACTCATCGATAGCCAGTTGCGGCCTTGCTGTGCCGCTTGTATGCTGCCTCACAAAAGAGAGAGGCTGGACGTGCTGGACTTGCACGGACTGCCTCGGTCTGCTTCGGGCCTGCCGGCGCGCCTGATGTTCTTCTATCTTCCGTGAGCAAATTGGCGATCTGCACCTGCCTTGCCTGGCTTAGATATGCATACTGCATCGATGCAGCTGCTTCTTCGCGTTGGCTGATGGCGCATGTCGTGATGGGTTGATAGCATCCAACGAATGAGCTGGAGGGCCGCCTCGTATCGCACCGTGCAGCCAACATGCTGGTATCTGTGCTTGATAGTACCTTGGTGTCCGCTCCTCACAAGCAGGAATTCCGATCGTCTTTGCAGATTTTCCCCGGTTCCATCTCTTTGCTTTCCAAGGACATGGACCGATATCTACGCGCGTACCAAAGAGGGTCGAACCACGACAATCCGGAAAACGATGTTAGCGCATCCACAGTCTCGGAAGCAATCCACAACGTTGTGATTGCCACGCTTCGTTCAAGGTCGAGTGGTAACTATCGTCCATCATGCTATGTGCAGACCAAGGAGGTTTGGAAGCTTGTTCACATTCTTAGCTCGCGCTTGCCCCGCGTCACCACGTGCCTGGGGCGCTTGCGCGAGCTGACATGAACAACCCTGGAAGTTGGGCGCACGTAATAGCGTCTTCGACATCTCACATCTACCTTTGAGCATTGCTGGGTAGCGCAAACATTTCCAAATCACAGGAAATAGCATCCAGCATGCCGCGATGGTAGCCCACTGGAGGTTCGTCCAACGATAGCAGCTTCCAAGGATGAGATGGTTTGCGACTCTTGTGATTCCTCCGGATGGCTCCAGCGAGTACCAGCATGAACTTCCTGAATCCCCAGAACTACAGAATAGACGAGCTTCGGATGGCTGCTGTTATGGCTTGTATATCAATCTGCTAACAATCGTCATCCTCCAGAAAACAGCAACCACTGACTACAGTCAACCACTAGATTACACTGAGAATCAACTTCCTTTAGTGTTGCATTCGCGATTTCTAAAAGCTCTCCAGAATGCCGGACATCAAGTATTCACAGCCACTGCCCACAGCTTCCGTCCTCCAAAGTTTTACCCCTACCATGCGCTACTACGACACTATGATAAACAGTTTTCAACGCCATCTCGCAATTGAACAAGATATAGTGGCAATGTTGCCAACAGAGCATGCAAGGAAGGTTGCATATGAACAAAAGATGGCCGTACTGGATACAGCCAAAGCAAAGCTACGAGAGCTGGTCGACTTCAGTACTGAGATTATGGAGAAGCAGATTGAGAAACCCAACACAGCGTTGGGCTTATCGGCCGAGAGGGCAAATGAGCAGATACAAAACGGACTAAAAGAAGTGGAAGACGCGATGGCTGAGTTGCGATATCTGATGTGGGAGATGTGAATTGTAAAGAGGAGGGTAAGTACATTTTCCAAGACCTTATGGAACCGACATCGGACGAAGGTTGGCATATCGGTACGTGGGAATGTCGAAGTCTTTTCTTCTGTGCGCGAGGTATGTGGCGGAAGAAGAAACGAGTCAAGAATGACATGCATCTTAAGAGGTTAATCACAAGCTATATTGACCATTATTGAACCGCTCGCTCAAGGAAGTGTGCGACTCCAGACACTCACCATACGCTAACAAGCCGTCGGGCATAATGTAAACATTCTAGCTTACATTCCTGCAATATCTGCTTGGCGACAACTGATTGGCTTACTTTTGGTAGTACAAACGCTTGTTGTACTGTATGGATGCTCCAGAAGGTATTCCCGTAGTTATTCATCACCTACCCGCATCATCATATATCTGTTATGGTAATGACGGATGATGAATCGGTGAAGGCTTGCGCCACTGAGCTATCTCGCCACAAAACTTCTCTTGACGCCGCACAAGCCATGGGAAATGCCAGCGATTTAGCTCAAGAAGATGCGCTAGGGTTACATAAGAACGGGAACATTTCATTTGTTCGTTTGACAAGTTGGAGAGACCCAATTAATTCCCTCATAGATAAAACTTCTCTCGAAGGGCCAGCATGATCACAGTAAGACTTTTGACAGCCACCTTCAGCTCGTCCATAGCATCCTCTACGTTTGGTGTTAAAAGATCCTCCTTCTTTAACGTGACCATGACATCCATCACACATGTCCAATCACTCAACTCCTTACTCGCGTCCTTGATTGAACCAGTGAATGCGTGTACAGCTGGAACGAGCACGGACTTTTCAAGCGTTGCTCTTACTTTTTCGATATCTCTCTCCTCTTCTTCCTCGCAAGGTTCTTCGTCCAAGGTTCTTTGCCATTCCAGTATTCTGTTGTGGAGGGAGACGATATCTTGGACAGTGCGGGTGTTGGTGTGAATGCTCGAGGTAGGGCGTGTTTCAGCCATAGCGTGAATTGTGATGAGACTGAGTCAAGGGAGATATTACTATAGATGCAGTGTGTTTGCTGTTCCCGCTTACTGTATCGGAGTACTTGTTTTATGGAGGTCAGTTTTTAGGGTACACAGTGAGCATGACAAAGCCGACGAGGTCAATGACGGTAGTTGCTCGACTCCTAGAATCGTGATTGCCTTGAAAGTGGAGATCCAATGTATGTACTCCGAAATGACTTTTCCTACCCAAAGCTAGCTTCAGGGAGACGTTACTGACCACTTCTGTACACAAAAGCAGGGTCGGAGGATATCGCCCGTACAGTCCAAATCTGGCTCGCAAAGAATACTTCCAGATGCCAACCAAATTCGCTATCCCAGCATTCGAAACCCTTATGAATGACCACGGCATGAATTTACTGCCCCAAACCAACCTGTTGGATGCTATAGTCTCCATAGTTTAGAGCAACCCTTCTCTCCTCTCTCGTTAAGGACTTGGATCGTCTAACGCTTTTCTTGCTCCCCTCATCTTTCGCTCAAGTCGTTCTACCTCCGCCTCCAGTACGTTCGTTCTCTTCTCAGCTTGTTCACAACGCAACTGGCTTTGTCGGAGTTGCTCGCGAAGACTCTCTCCGTTGTCGAGCGCGTTGGCGTGCTGCGTCTTTAGTTCATCGTATCGAGCTTGAATGCCGCGATATGCATTTTGGCCATACGAGTATTCGTCCTTGATTCGACTCACTTCGGCTTTGAGGCTAGTGATTTGTTCTTGAAACTGATGATTTGTTTAAACTCTTGCCTGGTTAACTTCCAGCGGTCTGGTCTGAGTAGCAATCGCTGCTTTCAGTAAATCGTTTTCTGCCTTACTGGTTCTAGGCTGGGCCTCCATACGTTTTGCCATGACCGGATTCTCTGGGCTAGACGACCTAGAGATGATGATGGGTCGTTGTATCTAGAGATAAGGTCAGCTTGGACTTGAAGCAAGCCATGGCCAGTACGTACTGTGTGACCGTAGTCGCGGCGCTTGATGTTGGCTAAGATAGATTAGTTCTAGTTCCTAGAGGTAAGGAAGATCCCGTAACTTACGTGGTGCCGAATCAGATCTTTCGTCACCTTTGCGCTTTTTGAATGCGACATCTTCAGATGTCGAAACAACCGCATTTGGGACTGGAACCAGCGCTGCGTTTAAAGCCGGTCGACTGTCTCCTCTCTGTACGTCCATCTGCAGCTTTGGTGGACTTCCCTTATTCGCAATCCACGCGCACGATTTTGTAAAATCCTGCCAGAAATCTCTGTAGTGGCCAAATCCCCTTATATGCCCAGCTTCTAAGAGATAATAAAGAATTATGGCCCGTAGTCTGTTACAAACTGTTTTTTGGCCAACGGTTTGGTCTCCAAGATCACAAAAGGGTTCCACGAAATCGATGTTCTGAAGTCCGGTGTGTGGTATCCGATACACGCTGAAGTCCTGCTTGATGAGGAAAAATCCAACTAGATTATGCTTCGATCCATGTACGAAGGCGTACACAGTCTGCCTCATGTATGGGAGGTTGTTGTCAAAGATGCCGATGGCAAGTGCCATTGGTGAGGTCTCTTGTGGCAAGTTGGCGAGGACCGTTGGGCCAAGAATTTCGCAGTGGCTGAACTCGAGTGTCTCAGATCTTGGTATCTTCTCGAATTGATCAGGTATACTTGAGCGTGCCTTCCTGGTGATCGCTTGCTTACACCAGCTGGATTCGCTCTCATTGTCAATGGTGATGGGACTTTTGGCGCTGTTACTGTCCATGATGGCGGAGTAGACGCCTTGATGTCCAGCAATTTGGGAACTAGTCGAGTTCCTAGGACACTGGATTACTTTAGTATTGTTCTGGCTTCCAATATATTTTGTTACACGTACTGAAGGTATCCTAGATGCAAGACCAATGTAAGAGGTGTTCCTTCGGTCGCATTCACTACAGTGAGGCTGCTGAAGGTAAGGAAACACTGTGACTGTGGTAGGATATGTGCCACTATAGATTGTAGGTGATTCGATATGTAAAAAGGTGATTGAGTGAGGTGGACGTATGAGCAGAATTATGAAGCAAAGAGTGCCTGTCGGTTACGTATTATGTGAACAAGCTGGTTATATACTCTGAAGGGCTGAAGACCGTAGGTATAGTGAAAGAGGCTGCCAAATCATAGCCATATATGGTGATAGAAGACGGGATAGAATATCGGTGAGGGATGTTACCATGCAGACCCTGCGTTTGGATACCTAGATAAGACAGAATGATGCTACGAGTGCTGAGCAGCCAAAGTACAATATAGAGTTTGTCTAATGGAAGTGAAATTGGTTTAATCTTCATTGAAGCTGCTGGTGAGCCTGTAAAGCGACATCGTCACAACCTGGATAGTTGTCTGGCGCCTGCTACGCTTCATGGCTTATGGCTGACTGCGGTACTGGCGTGTTTGTGATAATTAAGGCCGTGTAAGTGATGTGATTGCCAGTTTGCAGCATCTAAGCACCCTTTAAGTTCCTCTTTCGCAAATGGTCGGATACGAAGGGAATAGTTAATGGCATCGGAGTTGTTCTTGGACGTCCCTGAGCCATGTTCGTTCCTGCTAAAAACCTGTTATCATCACCTCACTCGTCGTCACCGAGAAAATGGATGCCGCCTTCGGAGCTGCTGCGGCCTGAGGTTTGGGGTTTGGGGTACGGTGTGATCATAATGGCTTCAGTTGTGTTTCGCTAGGAAGCCTAAGCCATCGTCGTCACCAACGTCAACATCGTCACATACCCTCTCGCACGAAAATCGAGTATGCACCGCTCTCGTCCACGCGTCCGTGATGATCAAGATGCGCTACTATCGGTTGTTTTTCGGTTCGGCGGATTTACTGAACCAATTGACGCCGATCATCTTCCAAACCCCGCCATTCCTCCCCACATTCAGCCAGCAAAGCTTGAGCCGCCCTCCGCACGCTTGACTGGTCTTGTGTCCGCGCCCAGCTTTTAGGCTGAAGTACGGTACAACCCTCCAACCTCGTCGCGCGTTCTCGGTGGGAGATATCACGACAATTGCTGCCGTAAGCATACTAGTGACGTCTTGATCATTCATCATAAAGAAAGTATGGCGATCTATAAAGTACCTTAGAAGGGCGCCGCCTAGTTGGATGACTGACTACCACCCGTGAGGTCTATCATGCGGCTAACACTTACAACACTACTCTGCGCTGTTGGCGTTGCTGTCGCTGAAGACGGCTCAAAAGGCTGGCTTCGCTACGCGCCAATACCAGACGGGCCAGCAGCGCAGTCAGTACCCTCCACGATCATCGCACTGAACAGCACGAGAGTGAGCCCCGTATTCACTGCTGGTCAAGAGCTTCAAAAAGGTGTTGATGGCATTACTGGAAAGAAACTCAATGTGAGTGCGGTCGCAGACCAGAGTTACTCTGCCATCATTGTCGGAACTAAAGACGCGTACACGGCGGCATTCGGTAACATTGATGAATGCGAGAATCTGGACGCCGATGGCTTTTTCCTCAGCACGACTACCCCAGGCAAAGTCATCATTGTAGGACAGAATGAACGTGGCGCTCTCTACGGCGCGTTCGAATATCTTTCTCAGCTCGCGCAAAACAATGTCACGTCGGGCTCCACAGTATTCAACCCACAGGTACCCATTCGATGGACGAATGAATGGGACAACATGGATGGCAGCATCGAGCGCGGTTACGCTGGCCCCTCACTGTTCTTCCGAGACGGTTTCGTGGTAGACAACACTACGCGAGTCGCTGAATATGCCCGCCTACTTGCATCAATCCGCGTCAATGGCGCAATCATCAATAACGTCAACGCGAACGCCACGTTACTCAATGACCGCAACGTAGAGGGTCTTGGTAGGCTTGCTGATGCGATGAGACCATATGGTAAGTTGTGACCACACGAAATGCATGGGAGACATCAACTAACTTGATACTTCCACACCTGTAGGAGTACAACTTGGCATATCGCTCAACTTCGCCTCTCCAAACGCTACACTAGGGTCATTCGATCCGCTAGACCCCCGAGTGGACGCATGGTGGGCGAACATCACTAACCAGATCTATTCCAAAGTTCCGGACATGGCAGGTTACCTCGTCAAAGCCAACAGTGAGGGTCAACCAGGACCGTTGACGTACAATCGAACACTCGCGGATGGCGCCAACATGTTCGCAAGAGCAGCGAAGCCGCATGGTGGCGTGGTTATGTTCCGTGCTTTCGTATACGACAACCACATCAACGAAACGAACTGGTACAACGACAGGGCGAATGCGCAGCTGGAATTCTTTCAACATCTTGACGGAAAGTTTGATGACAACGTCGTTGTTCAGATTAAATTCGGGCCCGTATGTTTACATGTACGCTCTTCACGAAAGACGTAGACTAACGCACGCCTACCTTTGTAGATTGATTTCCAGGTCCGCGAACCAGCATCGCCATTATTCGGATCCCTGCGCCAAACGAGCACTGCCATCGAACTCCAGATCACACCCGAATACCTTGGTCAAAACTGTCATCTGGTTTACCTAGCACCACAATGGAAAGAGATACTAGAGTTTGACATGAGGTCTGAGAACCAGTCATCCAAGGTCAAAGACATCATCACCGGCGAGCGTTTCAAGCGGCCTTTGGGAGGCTACGCAGGTGTGACAGGAGTGGGATCAAACGCGACGTGGCTGGGCTCACATCTAGCAATGTCTAACTTGTATGCTTATGGACGACTAGCCTGGGACGCCTCGGTGGACTCAGAGATGATCCTCCAAGACTGGATCCGACTGACGTTTGGTTTCGATGAGGATGTTCTTGACACTCTTACAGACATGTCCATGAGGTCGTGGCCCGCATACGAAAATTACAGCGGCAACCTCGGAATCCAGACACTGACAGACATCCTGTACACACACTTCGGTCCCAATCCTGCCTCGCAGGATGGCAACGGATGGGGCCAATGGACGCGCGCCGATGCATTCAGTATCGGCATGGACAGAACTGTAAAGAATGGCACTGGTAACGCTGGACAATACCCGCCGGAGGTCGCCCAGATCTATGAGAATATAGAGTCGACGCCAGATAACTTGCTGCTCTGGTTCCACCACGTACCATATACACAGCGATTGAAGTCTAACAAGACTGTCATTCAACATTTCTACGATGCGCATTATGAAGGTGCTGCTACCGCACAAGAATTTGTCGGACAGTGGGAATCCTTGAAGGGTAAAATCGACGATGAGCGATACGAACATGTGTTGTTCAGGCAGATCTTCCAGGCTGGTCATTCCATTGTGTGGCGCGATGCGATCAACGAGTTCTACCACAATCTTTCGCAAATACCGGATGAGACCAAGCGTGTTGGCAACCATCCATACCGGATTGAGGCGGAAGATATGATGCTCGACGGTTTCAAGACATATGCCGTAAGCCCCTTTGAGACGGCTTCCGGTTACACGGCTATCGTCACCACGTCAAACTCGACGACGGGCATCGCGACAGCCAACGTCACGTTCGCATCGGGAACATACGACGTCGCTGTCAACTATTATGATTTGATTGGGGGTAAAGCAAAATACGAACTGAAACTTGGCGATCGTACTGTGGGAGCGTGGACAGGGGATCTCGAAGATAAACTGGGGCACGCGCCATCTATTTACCTAGACGGGCACTCAGCGACACGCATAACGTTCAGAGATGTCGAGGTTCGGCAAGGGGACCAAGTGCGGCTCACAGGCCAAGCGGATGGCATCGAGCCCGCACCGATCGATTACCTCTCTTTCTTGCCACCTGGCATCGTCGATTGAATCATTGTGCGTAGAAAGTATGTACAAAAAAGCAAAGCGATGCGAAATTGATGTTCTCGCATTCGGAGGCGCGACAATCTAACGTTCCACTGCCCAGTCGGCTTCATTTCCACGGCAATCCACAGCCGGGATCCCCTGCAGGTCTCCCGCAGCGCCTAATCCACATTAGTCAATTGTCTCCTTTTCTGCCAGCCATGGCAACACACCACAGTTCAACCGTTGGTGGCTTTCAGACGGGAAATCTTATACTACATTCCCGCAATTTGAGATTCGTCTCTTGCATTAGCCACTGATCTGGGGATGCAAAGCCCAGCGACACCCAGCTCTTTCTCGAACGATGTGCTGCGTACTTCCTTCGTGAATTGATCGTGATTTGTGTCTTCACCCCTTTCTCGTCCAACGTCGTGGACCACCAAGTATCCGGTGGGCACGCAAGAGCTTGAGATCCGTGCCGTACGCCAGTACTTCACGATGTGACAAGCTTGTCAGCCTCGACCAACCCAGCACACCTTTCAAAAATCGCCGACAGGCACCGCCATCTCCAAAACAAACACGCCAGCGACGACAGCCCGGCAACGCCATCCACGTCTTCTTCAAAGTGCATATTAGCATCAACTTTGTTATCGCGCGCCCAAACTAATGTCGCGTCCTAGTACAGTCGCCGCACGATGCGCTGCGCTAGGGACTTCGATCGCGCAGGTGAGCAGAGCCGCTCCAGATGTTCGACTTTGCAGCTCCAGACGCTAACGCCCAAAAGGTTATTCCGGACATCAGCAGCTTTGCACGCAAATTCCGCGATGCGCGTCACGACTTGAACACCATTAATAGTGATCTGCTGGTGATCAAAACCGGGCTCGGTATTGCGCAAGACGACTTTTCGGCCAAGTGGTCCGAATTACCGGCGTCCCTCGTTGATGCTGTATCACGAGTGCTAGATTCATGCGATGACACCAGTGAGCGATTACATAAAGCCTTTCTCAAGCTTTCTTGTAGCAGCAAACCAAAGGATGATTGGCGTGCGCTCAAGGACGGACCTTTGGTAAACCTGCGGCATGATCTTGATGCATCGAAGGTCGTACTTGAGTTGAGTTTGGACTACGTCGCATTGTAAGTTGTACATGATGTATGTTACTTGGGCACAGCACGGGACTTACTTTTCTTAGATTTTGCCAACAAGATACCCTGGATTCCTTACTGCAAAACTATGTCAGCGATCTCATTACGCAGAGCGATGAGCTACTAAAAAGGACGGACACAGACGAGATCTACGTAAACCAAACAGCGCGAGATAGACTATCTTCGCTACTACAGGCTGTTCGTCTGCTTCGCTCATGTATTACAGCCATATCTCGCGAAGGCGCGCCATCATCATCACAACTAGCAAAGAGGACAACCCTTCCACGACCAGACTCCCTGGAGCCCGCCCTTGGCGAAACGCCCAGAAGCGGGAGGAAAAGCCCCAATGAACAAACCTCAACCCGAGCCAGCGCAAACGATGGCATCGGCACATGGCTCGCTAATGTTCCGTCCTTTGAAGACGCGCAGCCTCTCTCATATTCCGCAATCGAACAGACTACCATTCCAAGACGACTTCTGATACCGCCATCGCGGAACGACATGACGCCATCGCGCGGTACGTTCTACACTGACGATGGTACCGCATCCAGCCCTACCTTGGTACCGCCGGAATCACGACTCAAAAAGTCCTACAGCTGGTGTACCGACCTCTCGGGAAAGGCAAGCACTCGGTTACAACTTGCGTCTAGACACGCGTCGAAACAAGTGTCGAAGTATACATCAACGATGTCTAGCTCAGACGTCTCTATCTTTCAGAAGCAGATCACTTCAGACAGGATCGCTGTGACGAAAGGTAAGAGGAAAGAGTTGGAACCAAATCAGAGGGCTGCTGTAGATCGTATTCTAGCAAACATACCATCAGAAGCGACGGCTTCTGAGGTAGAAAGAGTTATCTGGGAAGGCGCGAACCCAATGGCTACACATCCAGAGTTTGGATACTTTTTCATCCGCGCAGCATACGAGATGTCGCCTGATGTCCTCACTCTCCTTATGGATTTCGGCGCAGACATCACCCGCAATAATCCTCCACCATCATCATATTACTCCGCCATGCACGCTGCAACCCTAGGACGACAGCTCGACACTGTCCGCTACCTTGCTGCTCTGGGTCACTCCATCGACAACCCCGACTATAGCGGAGAGACACCTCTCCATCTTGCTTGCAGGACGCCCGGTGCGTCTGCGATTGCAAAATACTTCATCGAAGCCGGCGTCGACGTGAATTCTGAAGCGAAGAACGGACGAACACCTTTGCAGTCCGCTCTCAAAGCGGCAAGGTTAGAGGGCAAGGAGAGAAGCATGTTGATCGAGCTTTTGCTCGCACATGGGGCGGAGGGCGAAGTAAAGAGAGATCTGGATTGTGGGAGAGGTAATGAGAAGGGCAGACATGTGCTTGGTCTAACATGAGCCTGTGGATTGACCAGGGAAAAAATGATCGTTCTTTCGTTACCTCTGCCATGATGGAGTTGGTCAGTTCGTAGCAGGAAGGCATGCACTTTGCATATTCGAATATCCACCATACGTACAGGGCAGAGCAATTCACTATGAGAGTCCGCTCTGTGCCCACTATAGAAATTTACTCATGCGCCGTTACGGCCAGTTGTCACAAGCGGGCACCACGAGATAGAACGATGTACCCAAAAATATTGTATTGTAATAATCGATCATGTCAAAATCCTTCACTGAACACTAATAACGCTCGACACGAGGATCGGCATGCCATGAATCTGGAAGGTGATCTGGACGTCAAGACGCGAGGTGGTCTCTGGCCAGGTAAGCCGCCGCTAACTTATCGCGATCCACTCTTCATCGGCCAACTCCGCAACCACCGATTCCCTCATCTAAAGTCCCCATCCTCTGTTTGCTTTTGTGTCACACGATTGACCGTTACGACGTATAACATTGCTATCATGGAGAACGTATACAAGATGTGGGTAGAAGGGAAAGAGGCAGAAGGTGGAGCGGAGCAGTCAGTTAGCGGAGCCCCTCATTTGTGACCCACCACAATTATTAACAGCATCGTAGACTCGCAATTGAAGACCCCGCAACTGGAGAAGTGTTTGCACAATGCCATGCGGCATCCGCTGGCGACGTAGACAGTGTTGTTAAGACTGCACACAAGGTCTTCAAATCTGGCATCTGGTCGAAAGCGCCCCGCCATGTTCGTGCGGACACGTTGGATCGTATCGCCGAACTCCTTACGAAAAGCTTCCCGCGACTTATCGAGCTGGAAGTGCGGCAGACGGGACGCGCCATCCGCGAGATGAATGCGCAGGTCCCTACTCTTACGAAGTGGTTCAAATACTATGCCGCCTTGATACGAACCGAGGAGCGCTCAGTCTTGCCTACCGTCGGTAAATTGCACAACTGGATCGATCGTAAGCCACTCGGTGTTGTTGCGCAAATTACACCGTTCAACCACCCCATGTTGATTGCTGTCAAGAAAATTGCACCTGCCTTAGCCGCTGGTAACTCGATTGTGCTGAAACCCAGTGAACTTACGCCACTCACCAGCATCGAGCTTGGCAAACTCATGAAGGAAGCCGGCTTACCCGATGGCGTGTTCAATGTGTTGCCAGGCGACGGTATGACAACTGGAAAAGCGCTTGTAGAACATCCGCTCATCAAGAAGGTGGACGTAACTGGCGGTACACCGGCTGGGCGCGCCATTGGCGCTATCGCAGGCCGTAATCTAGCACATTACACTGCCGAGCTTGGTGGCAAGGCTCCTCTCATTGTCTTTGAACAAGCGCATGTTGATCTTGCAGTGAATGGCATCGTCTTCGCTAGCTTTATTGCCAGCGGTCAGACATGTGTGGCAGCGACGCGCATTATTGTGCAGAACAAGATTCTCGATCAGGTAGTAGAAAAGCTGAAGGCCAAGGTGCAAAGCATTGAAAGGCGGATGGGCTCACCAAAGAACGTGGAGTCCATGATGGGTCCTCTCATATCCGCAAAGCAGCTCGGTAACGTTGAGACGCTAGTCAACGATGCAAAAGACGCAGGTGTGACGGTCGTTACTGGTGGTCAAAGGATGAACAGCAAGTCTTCGATGGACGGCACCGACTTCTCGAAAGGCTACTTCTACCCGCCAACGATATTGACGGATAGCGCTTCGAAGAGGATTGTTGACACACGCATATGGAAAGAAGAGGCTTTCGGCCCTGTCATCGTTGTTGTGGGCTTCGATACTGAAGAGGAGGCGCTGGATCTAGCAAACGATAGCGAGTTTGGATTAGGCGCAGCCATCTGGACACAAGATCTTTCTCAAGCTTTCCGAGTGTCAGAAAACATTGAGAGTGGTATCTGTTGGGTCAACACGCATCACCGTAACGATCCAAGCTCACCGTGGGGTGGCATCAAGAGCTCAGGAGTGGGCAGTGAAAACGGCATCGACGCTTATAATGCGTATACGACCTCGAAGAGCACAATCATCAACTACGCCACTGCACAAGAAGGTCTAGGGAGCGACGATTGGTTTAGGGAGGGTACTGGTGAGGTTAGGTATGGATGAGGTGCGTTATGTACAATAAAAAATGTGAGAATCTAGCCTCCGTGCTGCAACTCGCCGTCGATGACATATGGTTCACGCCCCATTTTACACTGTACCAGATCTGGAGTAGAACACATCAAGACAATGTTGTAGAACAGATCATCCTACGTAGTCCACCAAGCGCCTTGATAGTGAGGCACTGCGAGGCTAAATGATAAATCATCAATTCGACACCAAGACCAAGAGGAAAAGTGGTGCCTAATGGACACAACACTGAATAAGGAGAGCATTGTAGTGTGGCCATGACCCCTTCACTTTCGGATAGGAGAGATGGCGCAAACGAGGAAGGATAGCTGAAGTGAGTTAGGCGCGTTGCGGCGATGGCGTCATAGTTCTCGGCAGAACTCTACGACGCGTCTGTTACGATCGTCGCATGCAACAGCACCACTCAGCTGCGCCTTCGAAACCACGACTTCCGTAAACATATCGTATAGAACTCACAGTAATGCTAATCAACGCAGACTAGCCTCTCTGATGCATGATCATTGAATCACCAACAAACCATCCTCCCAAACTCCTGAACTCGCCTCGATTGAAGCACGTCGGCTTCCGTACCACTCATCACCAAGACCGAATTCGTCGTCGTCAGGGATATCTAAATCCCACCGCAGCCTCTTGCTTTCAACGCGACGCTTGTGCTCGGCACCCAACTCACGGTCACCAGTTCTGCCTGGATAGTCCGGTGCCAGGAGCTTTTCGAACAATATGCGCCCACAAACCGCCATGTCGTCGTCCGCCTTGACCCGAGACGAAGCACGCTGCTCTTCGTGAGTAAGGCTGCCGGTAACGAACCCATTGGGGGCATATAGTGCCTAAATTGATGGATATATTTGCTAGTCTAATGTCCAATGCGGTAAGACTTGCTGCGGAACCGCTTGTTCTCAGGGCCGGGAGCCTTCGCGCAAAGGTCACAGTCTATAGTCTCCCTGACTGGGCACACATTGGCATCATACGCATCAGTCTGCTCGCAATACTAACCCAACTGGGCGGGACAGCGAGGGTCCTCATGCACGTTGTGTCGGTACCGGCCTGAGTATCAGAGAGTTGTCAAGACTTCTTTGTCTAGGACAACAGCGTTTCCAGTTTGGAATGGACGCATTCGATGGCTGGTTCAATCACGACAGCATATTCTTCCAGTACGTGTACGGTGGTTCATTGTGAGCAGATGTCAAGTCGGATGAGTCTTTGTTGGATATGCTATGGGTTTGTTTTTGTTCGCTGAAGCACCACTGTTCCAAATGAACTGACACCTTGGAAGCGACACTAACACGCTTGAATACCGAAGACGACTCCTGGACTATCTGTGTACTATGTGTAGCTTATTTGGGGGTCTATATGACTACTCTCGCTCACTCCTCGGTTGCCTTTCCACTTTCCCTTTCGTCCCTCGCACCCTACCCTACGGCACCACCAGCTTTTCAAACACCTCATCCATGATCCTATCCGCCTTGTTCACCTTGTCTGCGGCGTCCTCACCAGGAAGCTGCCACACAAGGCTTGCTTGCAACCCGGCCCAGAGCTCCAGATAGTCTCTCATTGGCTGATCTAGTACAGCATCGAATTTATCCTCCGGAGTGTCGGCATTCAATCTTCGAAGCTCTGCTTCCGATTCAATGAGGAGTCGAACCATCTGTTGTGCGTGCATATCAATCACGATGGGTGGTACGGCGAGAAGTTTTGGCGTTGTCGTGTGGCGCATACCAATACGATCAGGATCGAGCGATAGCTCCTGCTCCTTGAGGATGTAGTCTTTGGTCAGGCTGAGCTTGTCGCGAACCATGCTCAGATATTTCGTCTCTTCCTCTGGATTGAAGTTGGCAAAGTTTGGCGCATCAATAGCCTTGGTGTTGATCAACGGCATTTCTGTGAGCTTGAGATGATCAAAGCCGTTGTTTTCTTGATTGAAGGCGACTTTCGGATGAGCATTGCGTAGACTCAGCCCGTCGGCAGAGACCCAGTGACGACGGGAGTCGTCTTCTGAGAGACTGAGAGCGCCCTCATCCTTTTCGTTAATGCGAGGTTTGCGAGTGCGTGCTGGCATGCTAGACGTAGCTCTAGGCCGATATCTGGGGTCGCGGTGGAGAGTAGAGCTTGTAGTGATAGAGTGACGGAGTAACGGTACGGACGCGAAATGAACTTTCGAGATGACTGGACAGGCAGTGAGAGAGGTTATCAAAGCCGCACCAAGTGAAGGTAAGATAATGTTGGTTGCAAATTTAAACTTGTAAGCACGGATCACAACTCTCATTCACTAACATATTGATAGGACCTACTGCATAAAGAGGTGGCGGATACTGCAAATAGTAATAACTACTTCAAAACTTCAGAACGGAGATTCACTTCACTCTGTCCTGACCCATAATGCCCCATTCGCCCTGGAGGTATACACAGCGATGAGTGTAAGCACGACAAAGTTCACGATCTAGGTCTGCCCGAATCAACAAGCGCGTTGTTTAATCCGACCTGGCCTTCTCCGGATTGCTCAGGGGTCCAAGACGAACCTCTACACTTCCAGGAGTCTGTCCCGCCTCTAACAGCCTTTCCAGGTCCTTCAAGACGGATCGGGTTGCATCGCTCAAATACCAGGGTACACTTTCCACTGCAATCACCTCCATCTGATTCACATCGTATTGCCAATTACGACAGTGTCTGAGTTCGCTCTTACGAAGGTGCTTCACCAGACCAATCAGCGCCATTGTCTCTCCTTCGACGATCATCTGAAGCTTTGGAGTGGTATAAAGATGAATGTGATACCGGAAGTGTTCTTCTCCAGTTTCGCCTGCTAACATCGGTCTTTCGCTCTCTCCATCTTCAACCTCCTCCGGGTCTTTGAAGTACATGCTACTATCCTCGTTGCAGAAATATGTAAGGTACTTGAGCTCTTTCATGATTAGATGCATAGCGTTGGCGCTGATACATATGTCGAGGTCAGACGGTGAATTAGCGGGAAACGCCGGCGATTGAAGAACGATGCGAGAAGGCTCCGATGGTGCAAAATATTGGTTGGATGAGGCTGACGCTTGAAAACGGCGGAGCCTTCTCGCCGCTCTAGAGTCTCGAAAGATGTCACGACAGATTCGCCGCTTTACTATGTCGAAAGCTTGCTCTTCAAAGGCCTCCCTAACTTCTTCCCGTGTCATCACCCGCATGAGTTTATCATGATTGCAGCATGTGCATGGTCGTTCGATAAGATCCTTGGCCTTTGCTTCGTTGGCCTTTGCTTCGTTATAGGAGTTGTGAAGTGCCTTCTGTGGGCTCAGCTCGGACCATTCAGGCTGGTAGTCATCATCATGAGAGTGTTTACGCTTTGTGCTTATGAGCGGCGCCGTGACCCACAGCCATCGCTCCATCTTCATACGCTCAACTCCCGGAACCTCTTGTGGTACTACCCTTGATAGCAGAGCCTCTACAGCTATCTTAAATCTTTCTTCAGATATCCCATGTTCTCTGTTCGCGATAGTAGAAGTCGCATGATTACCACGGCTGTCCCCTTGAGCTGGTTCCGATGCTTCTTCACCAGTAGCTGAGGACAGTGGAGTGGCTTGAGCGACCACATCAGATTCAAGGTCGACTTTATCCATCTTTCGTGTCTTGATGTGATCTATTAGGGCGGTTATGATCGTGTCAGCGGTTATCTTCTTGCCCTTCGTGCCCAATAAAGGTGCAATGTCGTACCCGTCGTCTTTTAGTAGCTTTAGTCTCTGGAAATTACTGGCTTTCTGCCTCCACGTCTTGCGGTCCCAGACCTTGTCCAAACTTAATCCTTTGCGAATAATGTCCTGCCTCGCGAGGTGTTCCCACTCCTCGCAGTCTGGCAGAGGTTGCAAACTTTGAGAAGATTGTGGGATGATGGGACGTATGTTCGATGGGCCGGGCTGTGCTATGAACAAGTCGCCAGCGGACTCGTCAATCTGCGAAGACAATAACGTCGAAGATTTGGGCGACGTAGATGGTGCAGAGTGCTGTGCTGCTTGGCTCGAAAGGGGGGTATGCTTCTCGCGCATATTTTCAATCAAATCATCGTCCGGATGTTGATAGTTCATCGAATTGATGTTTGCAAGCGCTTGCGCTTGACTGAGCTGTTCGGGAGTGAGTTCTTGGGGCTGACGGACTATAGAATTCTCCATGCGCTTGTTGGATCTTCCTGAGTCACAGAAAGTACGAGCCTCATGGGAAACAGACTGGTGAGATTCCGTAATTCTCCACTTTTTAATGTAAGACATCTTATGCGTTGGACGTCTTGCTATTATGATCAGTGTTTCGTAAGGATTGCAAGGATGGTATGATATATCTGTGTGCTATGCAGGTACAGTTGAGCAGTTTCACCTTAAAGTACCTGCGTTTGAACCGGTGGATTCTTCTGTGTACGAGAGGGTACCAATTTGAAACAAGGGGTAAACGGTCGTGGAAAGTGCGAGAGATCGACGAAGAGTATGAACTGTTCCTACTTGTATGGGAGGGAGATTTGGTTTGTGGCGCAGATGACCCTCGTTCCCCAACGTGTGACATGATCTCTGGCGCATGAAAGCGACTCCCTATAGCTTTCACCAAGTAACCTTCACCAGGATGTTGGTGAAGAAAGGTATCAAAAGCAAGAAAGGGAATTCAGATAGGTCGAATCCATGAGCTATCTGTTGGTTAGTGTGAATCATGAATTATATAGTTGCCTGTATGGGTAATGTAAGTACGATTTCCTATAACGACGTTGATGGAAAGTATGGTTCGAGAAATCTTAGAAGAAATAAGGGTACAATGGGGTTTTCGGGAAAAGTCGACCAACTAGATGATCTTTGGGCCAACATTAGGTATGAGACTTGCTCTCACATAAGCCGTTTTTTCTGAGTTCATCGCGACGTACAAACCGCAACGACCCGAGATTGTCAACCTGCAAAGCAAACCTCTTGTTGTGGTTGAGCTGATCGGTAATTTGACTCCTGCAAAAACGGTTCTTTGTGACATATGAAAGGAGCAACCGAGCCACTGCTTCTTGAGATTAGAGTGTCGAGTTGACTAAGGGTCTGATGTGATCTGCGCGGGTCCTGTTCAGACCATGGGCTGGCGCGCTGTCGAAAACGGGACCCCGGCCGGCTGCGGGATGTGACGACTCGCACTACGAGGATATTACGAATCCTCTTCAGGAGGTGTTTTCTTTTAAGGATGGCGTCGATGGTGTAGGTAGTCAATGCCAGTGGTTGTGGAAGACGCGTCGCGACGAACCTCCAGGAAGCAAGCGCGTGGAGAACGTGACACGCTAACATCAAGTGACGTCATTAGATCAACATCTACCTTTTCGACCTCCTGATAACTTCTTTCATCTGTCCTGCT
The DNA here is from genome assembly GCF_001642055.1 of Alternaria alternata. Taxonomy (NCBI): domain Eukaryota; kingdom Fungi; phylum Ascomycota; class Dothideomycetes; order Pleosporales; family Pleosporaceae; genus Alternaria; species Alternaria alternata. The sequence continues at coordinate 567,104 of NW_017306200.1, forward strand.
AATGTCGGATCGTCTTGAAGTGGTCTCGTTTTGAAATTCGGTGTTAAAGATACAGCTCACGTCGCTCAATACGCTCACAATGGACTTTTACCAGGCTAACGCCTTCCATCGCCACGACGCGCGACCTTTACATTGGAATTCTGAGAAGTCGATCTCATGAAGCAGCATACTTACTCACCAAGTTATCGTTAGAATGTTCAACACCGTCTCGGCCTCGCGTGGGGCACTCGAAGACCAGACTTTCTCCTTCACCTTCACCATTGTCTTGTTCACGTCCTCGTTGTTTCTCTCGCTTCCTCAACGGCATGCATGTATGCACCTCGCTTCCTAAGTTTTTGCTCAAAGCATTTCGGTTCTGATGTTGCTCTCGAATCCACGCATACGCGCTGACATGCACCTCGATGCTCCCATCCGTTTGTTGCACAACGTCACGTGAAAGGGTGCTTGCTGCCTGGCTGTTTGTCATTGGACATGCGTACTAGCGGCGATAATTCAACCACTTCTATCCACACAACAAGCTGGTCCGATCAACAACCACATCGCTGACACCGATCTCATTCTCGACCTCGCTGCGGCGAACACAATTCGCCATGACTGCGCCCGGCCACAACCGTTATGCAATGTTCGCTAGCACAGATGGTAGTGCAACTCAAGTGCCTAGTGCTGCTGCAGATCCTGCTCAGAATCCGTTCCTCAACCAGGTCGCCGATGACTCCATACCATGGCAAGAGGTGAAGAAGCGTGACCCTTCAGCAATGCAACCGGCACCACCAGTTCGCCCTCCGCGAGTTGTGAAGGACCGCACCAAAGCTATTCTCAACCACCCACTGACTCACCGAGAGCGAGACCGGGCCATCTCGGGCTCAACAGACAATGACAGCGAGAAGGCATATGATCCGCACGAGAATTGGTGTGGTGTCTGCTCGCGCAAGTTCCTTAACAAGGCCGCATTGCTCAGTCATATCAAGCAGAGCAATGGTCACGAAAACTACTGCAATCTCTGCAAACGCGTGTTTGTGGACCGCAATGGTCTCAAGAACCATGTTGACCATTCGTGGAATCACGAGATTCACTGTAACCTCTGTCTTTCCGCCTTCAAAGATGACTGGGGTCTCAAAAATCACTTTGAGAACAACTACAGTGTTGGACATGAGTTCGTATGTCTCACCTGTCTACTTGGTTTCAGAACCCGCCAAGAGATGGAGCGCCACCTTCAGAACGCTCCGAAGCATACATGGTGCGGAACATGCCAGCGCCGCTTCCGCAAACAGGATGAGCGCGATGAGCATTGGCAACAGACGAACAGTAAGTGCACAAAGGGTTTTCTTCATTGCTTGAGCCCATTCGCATACTTTCTTCGAATGTTTAGTGAAGTTTTACTTCAGCCTACTGTATCATACAGACGTAGCTGACCAAGGTAAGAGCATAGGCATTGCTTACAACCAGGCTGTGACTTCGATGGCCCGGATCAGGCCGCTCTCACACAGCACCTCAAACGCGATCACTTCCAGTGCGAAGGTTGCAAGCGCGTACTTCCAAGCCTGACCAAGCTCAACCAACACTACGAGAGCTGTTCTTTCGCACTTGCCTGCCCTCAATGTGACGAGTACCACGCTGGTAAGGCCCAACTGGCTCTTCATCTTGAGCGCTGCTTTCTCTGCAATGATTGTGGCTACCATACGCACCACGAGGGCAACTACCACATCGTAAGTGGTTTGCCACGCTACTGGCTCGCGACTGCCATGCTAACAACACGCTAGCACATGACGAAACACAGCTCCACCAGTATCGGTTGTTGGGGCTGCGACGCACCGATACGCACCTACTCCAGTCTCATCAACCATCTGGAGTCAGGCAAGTGCCCGAAGCTTTCTGAACCGGCGCTTCTCATGCGCTGTCTTGGCAAGTGGTGGTACTCACCACTTTATATGGATCTCGACATGCACGCATCCATCCGGACTGGCCGTGTTGACATCGACGAGGTACAGCATTGGTCGATTGCTGGTATCATACACCCGTTCGTATGCCGTGAAGAAGGCTGTGGAAAGGTCTTCGGTCATCTAAGCTCGTTGGTGTTGCATTGTGAGAGCCAGGCATGTGGCTGGGGTGTTGACCGCTTGAACATGCCTGGGCTAGAGAAGGAATTCAAGCTGGTGTGTCTTCGGAGAGACAGCGCTATTGCATAGGCACTGTTCAAAGCTGTGGTATGATCATAAGGATACCCAGGAATATGAATGTAACGCAGTACACACCGAACTCCTTCTTTCGCCTAAGTCATTATTTCATCTATGTCGGGACATCCACAGCTGAATTTCGAGAATCGATCACCTAGCTGGTCATTCATTCTTGCAGCGACGTCACTTCATTGCCATGAGCAACAGTGTGTAAGCAGGGAGATCGAGCCCGGGAGCCCTCAAGGGCGAAGCGGTCGCCTCATAATTCTATGGAAGCTCAGAACCACAGTACGATGGCGAGCATATCATATTTTCATCAATTGTAAGATCTTTGCGGAGGGTGCAAAAACGAGAAGATCATCTTATCGGCTGAAGTGACGTTCTTGAGAACTTTCAGAGTCCTGACCAGCGGCCCGACAGTGTGTCAGATGGCTGCGCGGGCTTGAGATAGCTTACGTACCTTTTTTCACATTGGATCAGAGAGCCATTGTGTGCTGTTACAAAGGGCGGGTCTTCTTGCGCGTCGAAAGCAGGGGATCGTTGAAATGACGGGAAGTGGAAGGGATCATTGCCAATAGCAAAATCAAGGCGTGAGCTTGAGAAGAAGAAACACCATGAATAGATGAAAGTTTTCACACATTATCTTACCTGCAGCATTCACGCTCACCCTTCATGCCGTAAAAGCTTTCCAATTGAGTTTTACATGCAAGTAGTGCTCTCGCGCAGACGCACACAAAGCAGACGTAGAATCGGAGAAGTATACACACGACCACTACTGGAGAAAGACGTTTAGGATATGATGGGATTCTCTTTACCTCAAGACCCTTCAAAGACACGCCCCTTACCTGAAACATGAGCAGAGGTTGGCATGAATAGGATCAGTGTAACTTGAAAAAGTCGAGAAAATGCCGGCAAGCACTTTACGAACGACCAGTGACGAGAGCACCCATATTGCCATCGCTGTAACATAACAGTCGCATTCTACCGTCACGGCCTTGCGGTCCTACCTCCGCTTACTCTTCCCGTAATTCTCGCCTTCGAGACGTCCCGTAATCTTCTTCTCGAATTCATCAGGATGCAGTGTCCTACCAGTCTTGTCTCTGAAGCGCCAGCTAACCCTATTCCAAACCATAGAGCAATCCTGTTGTAGGATTCGAGCCACGAGACGTAAGTCATCGGCAGAGAAGGTATCGTCGGGTTTGACCTCGAGTTCGAGGGGACGGGTGGTGATGGGCTGGACGTTGTTGTTGTTGTCTTTGTGTTGAGAGCCAGGTTGTGAAGGAGTTTGCTTCGAAGGAGAGTTCTGTGTTGGAGCGGTCAGATTCCATGGATCTGCTATGCTAGCACCGTCTTTTTTCTTGTCCTGATCGTTGTTCGAGGCTGTATTCCAGTTTCCTCCACAGTCGAAATCCCATTTCACAGCAGTATCATTAGCACCGTCTACACCACCTGTAGCGTTACCAAAGTCCCACGCACTAGTATCGGTCACTGTAATACCTCCTACAAGACCATCCCACGAAGTGTCCTTGTTGCCAGAGTCGTCTTTGCTGTTGTCCGTGTCTCCACCAGATAGACCAGGAAAGACATCACCGTTTCCCCCCGACATATCCCAAGCGTCAACAACCCCTGATGTCTCATTTTTCTTCTCTTCCTCTTTGTTGTCATTGTTCTTCGCATCCTTCTTGTTACCTCCTTTGCTCTGGTTCTGATTATGATTTTGCTTTTTCTCCTTCTCCTTCTTATCTTCGCCCCCTTGGTTGGCTGCATTAGCCTTCCAATCATTCGGCTTGATTGTCTTGAAGCGCTTTTTGCAATCCTCTTCAGTCTTCCCGACTTCCTGACTGATCTTATTCCAGGTCACCTTCCCGTCTTCAGTTTTCATATGTATCAGCTTCTCATCTTGTTCCTTTGTCCAAGCGTTTTTGTTTTCGTCTTTCTTGTCTCCCTCGCTGCCCTGAGCGGGATTGTCGCACGCTTCCGGACCGGTTGGAGCATTGGTCGGAGTGTCCCAAGCTGGTGTAGTCTCATCCTTCTTCTCGCCTGTCTTGTCATCGCCACCCGCAGCATTTCCGACGTTTCCCCAAGCATTCGCGAGCGGATCATTGCTACCGTTGCCTGTGTTATCCAAGAATCCTTCATTTCCTTTCTTTGAGCCCGAATCCTTGTTTTCGTCTTTCACAGAAGCGTTGGCCCAATTGGTGTTGGTACCCCACAAGTCACCTCCATCGACAGCGAGTTTGGTCGAAGTTGCTTTCTTCGATGTATTCTTTACACTCAGCACTTCCTTTGTCGACCGCTTGTCGGATGGCACCTTCGCAAGACTGGCTGCAGTGAGTCGCGGCTTCCCAGCGCCAGTAAGTTTGCCCTTACGTCCGTCACTAGCGGTCCACTCCATGATACGACCAGGAGTAGGAATCTAGCGATAGTTAGTTTGAGCAAATCCTCCACAGTGTCCAGTGAGAGTGCCCACTATGCTGACTGGCTGACTGGGCTTTCTAGCTTGCGGCGGAGGTGGAGGCACAGGCAACCTTACTTCCTTGTACGGCTTGTTGCTGAAGCCTAAAATATAGGCCATGGAGACCCTGCGGGGAACGCCGTTCGTATCGGCCATCGTGACGGCTTGGATGTGCAGGCGTTGTGTCTGAATCGCGACTGTTGGCGTGTAGTATGACGGACGCTGTAATCTGCGGTTGACGAAGATCGGAAAGTGAAGTTCGAAGACAAGCAATAGATCGCGATCACACTGCGACGAGCTTCGTTTGCTTGTGCGGGACAGAAGCGCTGGTGTTGCGGGAAACATATGTGAGCGTGCGGCCTGGCGGTTGGCTTGGCGAGCAGACCTATTCAGGGTCTACAGACTCTGTTCTAAAACTTGCAACAAACGACGACAGACGAAGAGTATTTTTTCCAGAGGCATTGACGTAAAATCCAACGATGGGTTGCATAAAATGAAAACAGTGACAACGGCAGAATGGGAGACATGAAAGCTGCATTGGCGTTACCTTCCACCACGTCTGGCGGACGAGAAGACCCTTTGAACTAAACTTTTGGTTGACCGGCTTATGAGAGAACCTTCAAAATCCTCAGATACCACTGTTACATCCTACATAGTACACAGTCGTGACGGTGGAAGGCCTTTGATGGCAGCGGATGTCAGTGCGTGCAGAGGCAGTGTATTGCACGGCGAGTCCGAAGACTACAGCCTCTGCGGTCGGTGTCATAGAAATGAGCCTAACATCTTATCTAGTTGTTACTAGATGGAATATATGCTGCATTGGTCGACGACATTATCGTGGGTGTATGAACGAGAAAGACTCCGTTCGGAGGAAGTTGAGATGGAGCGCTGGCTGACTAAGCTACACTATAGCGTTCTGGCCCTTGCATTGCGGGCAAACTGGCATCTCCGTGTATGCAGCTTGGCGCTCCACGAAACATACGAACCGAACACACAACCAGAGCAGCATCATCACACCTCCACCATGCTGTTCCCGTCCTTCGCCATTATTGCTGCGGCAAGCAGCCTGCTATCATTTGCGACAGCGCACAACATCCAAATGAAGGCTCACCAGCGCGAATGCTTCCACGAATCTCTCCACAAAGATGACAAGATGACGGTCACCTTCCAAGTCGGCGACCGGGAGTTTGGAGGCAGTGGAAACCTTGAAATCGACTTCTGGGTGCGTCAATTGTGTCTCAATCATCACCTCTAAGCCGCATAGCTGACTTGTCATGCACAGATCGAGACGCCCTCTCGAAGTTACCAGGTCCACGAACGCGGCGTATCCTCTGGCGACCACTCCTTCGATGCGAAAGAGGATGGCAAATACACGTACTGCTTCAACAACGAGCACTGGGGCGCGAACACGAAGGAAGTCTCATTCAACGTGCACGGCATCGTCTACGTTCCCGAATCCGAGGCGCCACAAGATCCTTTGGAGAAGGAGGGTGAGGACACACCTTAGGTCGGCTTGAGAGGACCATGCTGACAGAACATAGTGCGAACCATGTCGGAACTCGTCGCGCAAGTCAAGGACGAGCAGGGCTACATCATCGTGCGCGAGCGCGTACACAGGAACACTGCCGAGAGCACCAATGCGCGCATCAAGTGGTGGAGCATCTTCCAGCTCATGGTACTGGTTGGCCAGGGTTTCTTCCAAGTGTGGTGGCTGAAACGTTTCTTTGAGGTAACCAGCACCTGCGCATTCCAGTCTACCACCTCCAAGTGCTCAACTAACATGATAAACAGGTCAAGCGTGTTGTTTAGTCTTGCAATCCCTCTCATGGACCGCGCGCGACACAGCATGTCTCGCTTCGGTCTCTGTTTCAAGCTTTTATGTCTGACCTTCCGGCGTTGAAGTGCAAGCTTGAGTAAACAAGCATAGGAAAGAGATGGAAGTATTGGGGATCCTTCATACGACTCATCAGCGAGATACTGGGTAAGACTGTCTTCGTGTATGCATTTTTCATTCAGTTTGCCCAGAGTTCCACAACAAACCATGGATCTTGCTTTTGCCTGCAGGCTTGGCACAGATCGAGCCGTCTAGTGATTCGCCCAGATCAGCTGCTTCGGGCCAGTCTGGCGCTCTTGTAGAGATATGTATGTAAGTGGCTGTCAAAAGACAAGTGTTGTGAATGTCTGCATTTTCAGCTTGCATTAGGCGTTTCCGATTTGTTCACCTAAACCCATTCTCATCTGCAACGTCTATATATAAGCTTTCTACCTTACACTACCTCTCTTCAAAAGTCTTGATTCTATCCTTCGCGATCATAGCTGCGTTTGCCATTGCAATCTCCCAATTCGTCTCATTACGTCAACATCAGGACAGCCAGGCAGCGACATCACAGTCTCAACGTGGCGATTGGCTGGTTCCTACACGCAATCATTGGGTGGAGGCAGGAGACACGTTGTGACTTCTTCTGTCGGTGTGCTATAGTCTGTTGTTGGGTAGCGCACCTTCTGTCACTCATCGTTGGCGCCTTCCACGCGTCCGTCACCACGAGCAACGGCAGTATAAATAGTCAGCAACCCCCGCTCGCCTCTTTCATCATCAAATATGAGCCACTCGACTCGACCTGCTGCAAGTACTTCAGATGGACCCTTCTCAATACGGCGCGCCTGCTGGCTGGCCTCGGGATATGGCTTTGGATGACCTGTATGACACTACTACCATGCGCAAGAACTTCATTGGCGCTGCCTTTGGCGACCACTTGCAACACAAGAATTCCGCCAGTGGTTCCATCCCAACTCCCCTTTCTCCTGATTCGGAAACCATCCACCGGCCGCAGCATAGGTACAACGTGCCTATGCTGCGTTGGACGGACGGGGAGCGACCGCCTACTCCGCCTTTTCACCACCAAAACGATTTCTCCCAATATCATGGCCAATGGAAGACCTCACTGTCTATGCGAAGTCCTCCAGATTATTCTCCGCTACCGGAGACCCAGGCAAACTACACGTCCCCGTATGGCACATACACACCAGCACATGATCGACTCACAGGACGACCTGATTTCCAAAGTGCCTCATCACGCCAGTATACTATCCAACCTCCCCGCCTACACCCATCCGCGAACTTGTTACACTCGTCACCCCAACAGCAGATCACTTACCCGGAGCCGACTCTTAAAGCGCCCTCCACCCAGCAGTGGCCAACTCACAACCTGGCATCCCACGATTCAAAGGTCGATGCAGCAACAAGGAAGAAGCAGGACGAATACAGGCGAAAGGGCGAAGCAGCGAGGAGGAAGACGATATCATCCCAAAATTCAGCGCCGCAGTATGCTCCAATTCCTGAACCTGCATCAACCCCCCGTCGTAAACGCAAAGTCGGGATCCTCGATGATCTAGTCACACCTACCCCAGCTCCGCATCATCGCTCTCTGCATCCGTCGTACGGTCAACAGCAGCAGAGTGACACTTCCGGCGATGCAATAAATTATCACTCGACCCCCCAAGAGCCGCTGTCCTACAACATGGACTGGATCGGTCAGGAGCAGTATCACACATCAATCCCACCATCCCATCACCCGCATTCTGCGGGCGTATTTGATGCACAACTCCCTCTGTATCCGTCTCAGCATCCACCACATACACCCACGCCACTTCCACCGTCATCCCTCAACATTATCGACCTTGAGACTATACCTCAACACATCACTCGTAACTACGATGAGTACAGATGGCCAGTCAAGCTCTACCAACTACAAGCCGAAAAAGACTTTGATTTTGCTGAGTGCTTCTTGGAAAACCACTTCCAGCAAAACATCTACGATTCGAATGAGCATAAGTGGCACGCTCATACGACTAAGGGTTTCATCAAGGATGGTAATAGACTGTCTATTCTGGTCCTACATAATGCAGCAAATCCGTTCGAGTGGGGCATATCACCTGTATCGACTACCAGTATTGGTGTATATGGATTGTATGCCCATGAGCATAACGAGATCCATTGGACGACTATCGCCCCCAGTATTCCGGAGTGGTTCGACTCATGCTCAGATCGTGGCTACCTCACTGTCAAGCAAAAATGGCATCCCGACATGAAGGCTTCGGAGAAACGCTTCCATCGCGCATATTGGCTCGCAGCTAACATGTTGCCGCTTAACCGCATATTGAACAACAGCCTGGCGCCCGAAAAGCCACAAGGCTTACTCGAAGACGACGAAAGCGACAGCTTCGTAGTTACGGAGGAGGACCTACAATACAAGTGGACTGAAGGAACAGTAACAGTAGAGAATTCGGAGAAGATCTGGCAGAAGCTTGTCGATGAAGTGGATGCGCTGAGTTTGGAATCGCTCGATTTTGAGCATCTTGCTACTGGTGGATCTGAAAGGGCCTTTGTAGTTGATTGAGATTTCGAGGAGGCACGTCGTCAATACAAGACGGCTACGGAGTCACATAATGAAAAGAAGGGTATTCGAGAAAGGAAGTGGCCAAAGCTGAAGACACCATAGCCTCATTGCAGACAAGAAACAAACTAAAATATGAAAACACTTCTGACATTCTGTTACAATCTGCGAGCATTACGAGGCAGGACGTTTTCCAGGCTATACACGAAGCACTAAATCCCCTGTAAAGGGTCTTTGCTGTAGTTGCCTAGGTGGGATTACAATACATTACACTAACAGTGAAGAAAAGAACGAACTTGTTCGTACTGCTCTGTTTCTTAAATGTATCAAGCCGAAGCCCTGAATGGCACTAAGAATAATCTAGCTTATCTGCCAGTCGTCACGATACAGATATCTCTCTCTATCAACCATACCTGGCACTACTCATCAATGTCTTCCTCCTGCACACTCAACGCATCGACACTATCCGCAAGGCTCAAACCCGCTCCACCTGCCCTCAGCGATAGTTTCTTCCCTTTTCCCTTTGTCCTCTTTTTGTTCTTCGCTCCACTGCTTTCACCCACCGGCGGCGCGTCCCTAACCCAGCGCGAGATAGCTTCCGCCCTCTCCGTACTGATGGGATACTCGCGACCGTTGTCCTGCGCCCAGCGCTTGGGTGGTGTGGGTTGCGGCGACACTGGATTCCCATCTGCATCACTAGGAGGAGATTGCTGTCTCTTCTTCTCGGCTTCCTCATCTTCTCTGTTCCGGCGTTCTCGTGCGCGGACTGCACGTTGGAAACTTTCTTCGTCAACAACACGTTCGTCGGCTAGAGCTTCGAGTATGGCTTCGTGCTTTTGACGTTCGCGACGTTGAGCATCAGTTTCAACGCCGCTGGAACCGTTCATGCCGTTCTTTCCTGCTAGGTCTGTAGAGCCGTTCTTGCCACCACCGCCGTGGCCAGGTAGAGGTGCCGGGCGGCAGAGATTCTCCCAGGACGTGGATAAGCCGATCCAGTTTCCAGCTCGTCGAAGGACTTCGATCCAGTCTGCGCGTGCAGGGGATCGCGCAGCGAGGAAGATAGGGTAGCCGTCGCAGACACGGGCCAGGCGAGCGGCATTGTGGGCATGTCGGAGGTGTTCTTTGGGGGGTGTTTGAATGAGTGCATGGCAGAGGAGAAGACTGTGCAGGGCGTCTGTAATGAGCGGATGGTAAGTTATGCTCTCGTGACTATCAGCAAAAGCGGTGGCTGCTGCTGAGGCCGGGGTCTCGGAGGAGTTGCGGGGTGGTGGGTAAGGGGGTAAGGAGCTTGGAGGGGCAGCGTCGAAGAGCTGGGAGACTTTGAAGATCTCAGGTGGGGGGAGTTTAGGCCATGATGCGCGGTCTGAAGAGGACTTGGTAGGACCACGATGGGGAACGAGGGCTTCGGATATGGGTGACGAGGCGCCATTTGTCTGCTCTATTAGGCGATTCATATTTGGTTTGATCTTGTCATTCGAATAACCGTTCGCATTGCCGTTGGCCGAATTACCTAACCTACGCAGGAACTCTTCAGCAAGCTCGGCAGAGATGCCAGGGGTATAGTCGAAGTGAGAGAGGAAGGCGACGTAGTCTCGAAGAGCGCGTTTGGCGTTCTGGCGGACTTGCTTGCGGGCTTCTAGACGCAGGTGATTGCCGTGCGCTTCTTCTGGTGTCACCGGATCTGGTTCTTTGCCTTCAGCAATCTGAGCATCACGCCGCGCCTTTGCCTCTTCGGCTGCCTGTAGACCATCTAATGCAGCATTGACGTGGCCGCATGCTATGGTAAAGTATACGCCAGCGCGATGGAACAGTAACTGTGTCTCAAGCGAACTAGGGTGGTCTTCGTCAGGGATCTTAACCTCCTGTCTCCAATCTCTCCCGTACTGTTCCTGGAGTGTCTTTGCTAGCACCAGCTGGTCTTTGCCCGCTCGATGCTGCGCCATGATATAGCGTGCGGTACTCAAAGCCTCACTCAGGTCCTTGGCCGAGTTCACATAGTCCTCCTTGAATATCCTTGTCAATGCGCGTGTACGCAGGGGGCTCCCGTCGTTGGGTCGCTCGCTGATGATTTCATTCAAAGTATCCAAAGGTGTACATTGCGCCATCATGCGGCTGGGAATCTTCTCGTGGAAGAAGTGGACGTACTTGGCGTCGATATTGTTGGGCTCGCGCTGCAGCACCAGGTGCGCGACGTCTTCCAGCGTGCTTGCGCTCTGCATGGTAGCTACACTGGCGGCAATCTCGTCGAGATGGTATGCCTGGCTCAGCTTGTTCGTCGCCAGCTCGCGCATGCGGTGTTTCCGCTCTCTACTCAGCTTCGAGGTCCCACCTCCCCCGTAGCCTATCCCCAGCGCCGCCGCGTTCCCAAGCATACTATTCCCATTATTGAGGCTGTTGCTGAGGGCGGCCGACGTCAAGCCCGACGTGGCGCGCACAGCGAGGTTGGTGGCCTCGTCAACCGCCTTGCGGATCTTGACAAGGTCGTAGAAGACGGCGGGGTCAATGGGGTGCGGGCGCGGGGAGAGGTAGTTGCTATGGGCGAGCGACTCGAGGACCTCAGGGGGAAGCTGGAGCCAGGGGCCGTGGAACGAAGAGATGTAGCGCCAATGCCTATAGTGCCGCTATTAGGGTATTGTCTCTCTGCATCAAGACGGCAGTACCCGCCCAAACTCACTTGTTGCGACAGATGATGAGGGCAGACGTCGAGGGCTCGCTGGCCGCCTTCTTCGCTGCGGCTGCCCCGTTGCTGGCGGGCGGCGGCGTCGACGAGGCGCTGCCGCTGGGCGCCGCATCGGCCTGCGCGCTCTTCTTCTTGCGCGCCATGTTCCAATCTTCTGGATATGCAACTCTGACCGGGGACGTCTGCTCTGCACTGGCCTCAGAGATGCCCTATCGATAATAAATTTCGTCTTGGCGTTAGCGCGGAGACGGAGCTTGCGTCGCTGTCTCCGACACGGCACTCTTCACCACCATCTCTCACCTCCGCCGCCCTCGTCGCCATCCTCCATCACCTTGCGCCTTCATTCCATCGATGTGCGGCGTGCCATCTTTCACGGAGCGACCCACCTTCGCTCCTCCTACCACCGTTACCGTGGTTACAGACCGCGGCTGCCACGGCCGCCCTTCGCCTTGATGCTTGACAAGGGGGAAGTAACGGCTTCCTGCAGCGCTTCTTCTCTAGCGCCTACCCCACTGGTTCTTTGCAGGAGCGTTTGCGACAACGACGACGCTCTCATGCTGTCATGCTCTCACCCTTCCTATACCCAAATATCTTTCCTTAGCCGAGACATCTGATTACCCATTACAACCACCAGCGTCGCCGCCACATGCCAGGCCACCATGCACAACCCCTCTGTCGTTACACATCCTACTCCGCCAGCCAATCATTCACTTCTTCACCCATCATAGTGCTGTCGACACATGGTCCAGCCTTCGACTTTCTCACGGCTTTCCGACATATCGCCGTCATTGGCGGGACTAAGTCGCCGGACGGGCTTCTGTCCGGAATATATGCGAGAGTCGCTGCATGGTGGCTTTGCCATCTCCCACCCCAACTAATACGCCGGCGACATGTGCCGTTCCTGACTGCATCTATGGATCGACGCACGACCTTGACCTGGTTTGCTTACTGTTTAGGCGATGCGATTGGCAGAGGCAGTCCCGCCTTGGCCATGGCTAGACTACTCAGTATACCGTCTCTTGGCTTCGACGAGCACGCTGGTTCCGCCTTAACCATCAGCCAAGCCAACGAGTGCGGGGAACGCTGTAGAGGCAACGATACTGATGTTGAACTCATACTGACAACCTCAATCTTCAAGCTCTTTTTCTTATCAGCGGACGACCTTCTGCATATGGAAAGACATGATATCGCAAACAAATTTTGTAACGGACATGGCCCATGCAAGCAAATTATCGCATCCACATCCTACACCATCATGCAAGTCGTTGGGAGGTTGTTTCGACCTCTACCTTCCGGAACGGCTTAGCGAGAGCCGTCTTGCAGCAACATGGAGACCGTCCTCATTGGCCCAAATCCTGTTGGTCACACTGCATGCATCTATCGTTTGCGCCAACTCATCCCGCTCGGCACGTGCATGTGCTGATGCACTTTCACTCAGATCAAGTTTGCTGTTCATCGTTGACATGTAAGAGATGGTCGCTACACTAACTCATGTGCAGTGTGCATCAGCGCGACATAGCGGTCCGATTATGAGCTTCATAGCGTGCCCTTACAGATTGGAATTGGAACATTCAGTTCGGTCGCGGATGGAACTGAACCGCGATGTAACTACAATTGCGTATGTTGCTGACGAATGCCTTGCCGTTGAAAATTGCCAAGTTGCTGTCGCGTGGCGCTGGTCGTCTCGGTCTCGGTCTCACGAGTACAGCAACTCCATGCACGCCACTGAGGCTGATTGGCGCTCCATAACAGGTGTGATGCTTCAGTAAGGGCACCACAGTCCAGTATGTCTAGGTCGTGCCGCTACCAGTTGAGGGGTAACAACAATCGGTCTTCATGCCGAACTTGAAACATCTGCGTGTCATGATTTCGGCGAGTTGCACAACGTTTCTACATCCTGGCGGTCATCGAAACAACTGCCGACTTGTGCAGGTTGAGGCTGAGGGATCACCGCTGTTGCGGACGTTTCGTCCCAACTTTCGATCACCCGCTGCACTGACACGGCACACGCTCCGTCCGGGAGATACTCGACAAGGATTCTTGGCCATCTATTCGTGGAGCTTGACACAAAGCTTAATTCAATGCGCTAGCGTCCGACTTCAACCAGGCCTGCGCGGGGTGGCTGACGGAAGCTAGTTCAGCGTTGATGAAGTGTATTGCGGGGTAATTCGACTCCCAAAGATCTCGTCTCTTGCAGACAGTCACCTCAGAACGCAATGAGGGTTGGCTGGTATCGTCTTATCAAGTTGAATCAAGCAGTTTGCGCTGTTTCATGGTATTTCAGATGGGCTCGGGGAAAATGTCAAATGTGACCGAACCCTGGGTTTCCTATGCTTAGACATATCGGCAGCATGACAAGCGCTTGTCTAATCTCTTAGTGCCCCCTGCTGCTATCGGCAGCGTGACTATGTCTTTGCGCCTCAGTGGTGTATTACGACAATAATATCGAATCGCTACTACGTCAATTCTCCACTCGTCCTACAGCTTGCGCCTCGGTCCCTCAAGACGGAAGGTCGAGATTTGAACAGGGTATCACGTATGCCAGTTGCAGTTCCCTTCCTTATTGGATATCACTAGACCGGCACGCCGATGTCCATTTGCCATGATTGGTAGTACCCCGATGCGAGAGCACCTGGACGTTCTCAGCATGTTTCCATGCGAGTAAGCGGGTAGAAGTGGGTGTGTTGGCAGGCCATCTAGTAGGTTCAGCTCCTGCGCTATGGCTTCAGGACCCGGTTGCACCGACATGAGGCTACCTTGCCGTTGATAACGCCGTTTTCCAGGATGCGTGGAGTATATCTTTGCCGCAAAGTACACTGTGTTGCCCCTCAGTTAGCCTCCTCGACTGCTCAACCTTTTTTGATTCCCTATATCTTGGTTGTTCATTGTTCGCTTGCTATTTGTTTGCTTCACGTCAGTTCATCATGGAGTTCTTCAGAAAGCAGGCCCAACGGAGTCGAGAAGCGATAGCCACCGACACCACCCTTCAGCGTACAGTACGGTATGGTAACAAGGCTGTTCGTGCCGCTCCTTCGGTTGCGGGCCAATACCTGCTTCAAAAGGCGCCCATCATCCAATGGTTGCCAAAGTACAATCCACGATGGCTCCTCAACGACACGCTGGCCGGTATCACTGTCGGCGTGCTCCTCATCCCTCAGTCTCTGGCATATGCCAAGATTGCGACAATACCTGGACAATATGGACTCATGTCAAGCTGGCTACCAAACTTTCTCTACCTTGTCATGGGAACATCTAAAGGTAAGCCATCCAACTGGGGCCGAGATTGACCGCTAACACCGTTCCCAGACTTGTCCACTGGTCCGACTTCGCTCATGGGTCTGTTGACGGCAGAAATCATTGCAGATGTTACTCAAGACGGATACTCACCACAAGCAATCGCTTCCGCCGTTGCCATGTCCGTCGGTATCTACTCTATGGCGCTAGGCTTGCTCAAGCTTGGTTTCCTACTAGAGTTTATTTCCGTGCCCGTTTTGAGCGGCTTCATCTCCGCCGCCGCCATCGTCATCATGCTCGGCCAGATCCCTTCGCTGTTCGGCATTTCTGTCGGGTCTGGTACGGCCAACATCATCCATGACCTCTTCGCCAAGATACCCCAGTACGACGGTCCGACATGCGGAGTCGGTCTTGGTGGTTTGCTGATGCTATATCTCATGCAGAAGATGGGACAGCGCTGGGGCAAGAAGAACAAGGCTATATGGCTGTTGGCCCTTGGTCGCAGTGCTGTGGTACTCGTCCTCTTCGCTGGTATATCGTACGCAGTCAACAAGGACATCGACCTCGAGAACGATGACCCTGTCTGGGCACTCAGCAAAGTCAAATCTGATGGCATTGCAACACCTCGGATGCCCGACTCAGCTCTTATCGGAAAGGTGTTTGCTAGAAGTATTGCGCCCTTCATTGCTGCAGCACTTGAGCACTTGGCTATTGCCAAAGCCTTTGGCCGCAAGAATGGATATGTCACTGATGCCGCACAAGAGCTGGTCTACCTTGGGTTTACCAACTTCTTCAACTCCTTCTTCTCATCCATGGCAGTAGGTGGCGCCATGTCACGTACCGCTGTTAACTCAGAGTCTGGCGTCAAGTCTCCGGCATACGGTCTGATTGCTGGTGGTGTCGTCATCCTTAGTATCTTCAAGCTCTCACCAGCACTATACTGGATCCCCAAAGCCACACTTGCCGCTATTATCGTTACAGCAGTCTGGCACATCGTAGTTCCTCTCAAAGTCTTTTACGGATACTGGCGAACCTCGCTCGTCGACTTCACTACCTCAATGCTAGCCTTCTGGCTTACCCTCTTTGTCTCATCAGAAGTGGGCATTGGCACGGCCGTTGGGTTCAACATTGTCTACCACCTTCTCTTCATGGCATTCCACCGCGTCCACCGCCTCACTTCTATCGAGGTAACCTCTCACGGCCGCCAGTCTGGCATGCATGCCACCCCTCTTGATACCCAAGTTTTCCGCATTCACCAATCCATGCTTTTCTATAATGCTTACCACATTAAAACACAATGCCTTGACGCGGTCCAGACTTTCAATTCTGGTGACGTGGCTACCCTCGAGGCTGCCCACGCAAACCGCAACTGGAGCGTCGCAGGCAAAGATCGTGCCTTGCGTCTACGCACCAAGGCCGAGATTTTGGAAGAACCTGTTCAGATCCGTAGTGTGGTGCTGGACATGTACGCGATGCACAACATAGATACGACTGGTCTCACACATCTCAAGGATCTCAAGGCAGATATTGAAGCGTATGGCGGAAAGAACACACAGTTCAGACTTGTGGGCTTGAACGATCGCGTCCGCGAGCGCTTTGCGAGATTCGGATGGCAACTCCGAGACGCGACTGAGATGAACAAGAAAGGCACGGTAGTGTATGACACTGTTGAAGAAGCTGTCTTCCGTCGCTCTAGGACGTTTTCGTCGGATGAGATTGAGGTGGAACCTACTGAGGTGTTTGTCGTTGGGAACGAGAAGAGCAAAGTGTAGATGAACTGTTTATGATACGCATGCTGGATGTGCAATGTTTCTTCTTCATTATTCTCCTACTATACAAATGTAGTTACACAATTCTATGGCAATCTCTCCGTTATTCTTCTTACTGAGTTGTGGCATTGAACTTTTATACACAAGTCATGATTCGCAATCGAGCGATGAAACATCTTGTCTTCGCCTAGGCATACCAAACTCCCATCACTCTCCGCCTTTCGTTTTCTCGTCCCTATGCATTCGCTACTCTGCCCTTACTACTCATTCAACCCTTGAGGTGTTATCAGTTATTTCAGCAAGACTACCAAACATCTCTCTACAGTACTTCCTGTTACCTATCTTCTACTCCGCCTCGCCTCGTAATGAGTTCATGGTGCTGGATGTTTGATTCTGATCCAACTGAGATAGCACCACGCGAACCGTACGCGTAAGTCTAAAGATGGTCTCTTTGTTGAGTTGGTCAAGATTTAGAAATATTTCTAGCCGCGAAGTCGCAGCAGGGTGACGCTGGGGATACATATGGCTTTGTACCCTCAAAAGAGTTGTGTCAGGACATGATGACAGGACATAAAGCTGACGGTAGCACCTTGGGGAGGCGTACTGGCTTGCCCTCATTTTGGTAGTGGGTCTTGAAGCTATTTTTTTTCTTGGCTGTACAAGAGTAGATTTCCCAGTAGTTCGCTTCGGAGCGGAAGACGAAAGCGAAGCAAGCGGATCTTCTAGCTCTTCTTGTGAACAGGTAAATGTGATATCTAGAGTTTTGCGCACTGATCGTGGGAGTGTACAATTCTTCTTGCGGCGAAGTGAGTATGCTGGCTGAAGAACTAGGCACCCATTGTGGGAGCGACATCACTTTCGCTGTTAACTCAGACTTTAAGGGCCTAGGTATCCTCAAGAGCGATCGCTTGGTGTCTTCTCTCGGATTTTGGGAAGAAGTTAGTAATGTCTGCGGATTGTTGTCAAGCTCAAAACAGCTGTTCGGACGAGAAGGTGCCCATGTGGTGTTAGTGCTCTAGGAAGCATATCAAGGCCCCTTTGGACTTCGTTGGGTTACTCATCTTCTAGAAACGTCGTAGCAAGCGAGATCGAGAACGTTGTTTGAGTTTGTGGCTCATGGCTGGAAACCCCACTGTGATCGTATCGTCAACTAGCGAGTTAGCCTTCGTCCTGTAGGCAGTGAGTGCAGAGCCAACAGATACAGGCTTAGTTGGCAACTTGTTTTTTCCATGCTGGAGGAGTATACTACGAACAGCTTCAACATCACTTTCTCCGCTACTTCGATCCGGTGAGCATAACGTGAGATAAGTCTGTTTTGTCTCTCCTGCGCCACCTCAGACAGACGACAGTCGTTCTGGAAGGCATGTGGGTGCCAGATCATATCGTAAACATCCGTAACACGTCCCAGCACTGATTGAATTTCACGACGGCTCTGGTTCCAGACATGAGATTCAGCCATCGGTAACATATTGTGCAATCGGATTGATCGGCACGTATGAATCCCTCAAATAGCTGGCGGTAGGCGAGTCAGAGATTGAGTGTTGCCATCTTTCTACACGTTGTGAGCAGATTCAAGAAGATGTACACGAAACAGGGCCCGCCTCGTCCTCATCTCTATCTTAGTCAATATCACTTTGCATATCACTGCATTTGATACTTCTGAGAATCGGGTGCCGAATTTGGCCTCATAGTAATTTCCCATCTCCCGAAAGGCGCTACCTCCCTCTTATCCGGTCATGCACTCCTCATGCGACGAGTGACCGGCTGTGTATATTGGCTTGAACACCTTTTGATGTTGACAAGTGGAACTAATAGTTGCCTTTACGATGCCGAGTAACTTGCAAGGCTTGCTGCCTGACGCTGGTATCATTTTAGCTTTCGATGATTGACATTTGGTCAGCATACTGAAAGCTTCTTTTGTGCTTTGAAGTAAGTGCGCCCAATTGAGGAGGCATTTCATGCTGAAATCAGTGCATAAGTGTCGCTATCTTGAGCGCCCTGTAGTGATTCAGAGAATACAATTGTTGCGAAGGGGGAATTTGCCTTGTTCCACAAGTATCGGCGTTCCTTCCGCGGAACTCAGAAACCATTGGACAAAGGCGAGCTCAAAGGGCGTCCCCCCTCCGGAGAGGCGTCGGAAGAGGACCTGAAGTGATAAACACAAAGAAAAAGAAACCAACCGCATGATGCAGAACCAGCGCGTGACAAGCGTGACAAGAAACGAAATGGTGTTGCGGTTGGACAGAGCCGACGACAACGGCAAGCCTCTGGAGAATGTTGGGAAAAGAGTCTACGTCATCGGCTGCGGACTAGTGGAAACAGGAATAGCGCAGGAGCGATCGGTGTGAGCTTTTCTGGGCAGGATTGTGAACATAATCTTCAGTTTGCATGAATGTATTGCTTTCTATAGCATGGGGTATCGATGAATCTCTTTAACGGCATAGATCAAAGCCAACTTTTAGTGAATCGTAACCTTCCGCTTACTTAGAACATTTGTCTGTTCTTCATCTCCACAGGCAAGAAGCACATCAACAGTGCAGATAGCCAGATACCACCAGCACCTAGCCAAAGGATACCAGAACTATTGTCAGCAAGAAGCTGAGCACCCGCATAGGGTGCGACAATTCCTGCAATGCGACCTAGGCACGAAAGCATGCCACTCACACTGCCGCGGTAGACGGTGTCGAAGAGTTCCGGAGCGGACGCATACAAGACGGCATTGAAATACTAAACTTCTATTAGTATCAAAAACAATAACGTTTGGATACCACACTTACAGTTTGCATAATATATTCCAAAGCGTTCAAACCCACATAAGCCGCAGTGTTAGACACCTGGGTGTACATGGCCATGGAAACACCCTGGCAGAGAGCGGAGAAGACCAGAGACCATTTTCGGCCAACAAGAGGCAACTGGATAGACGCAAGTGCGAGTATAGCACCGATAATTCCTGGGAAGTAGATGATGAGGTACTGCTGATATGTGTCGCTCACGGTTCCCCGACCCTCGTCGACATTGTTGCGTAACAGAATAAGTGGAAGGAAGCTACCCGCAAGATTGAAGGACCAGTAGTCGCCCTATCCGTTGTTAGCAAATACCAGAATTTCTGCGAGTGATGATGCTCACCATGTATGTGATCGCAAGTAAGACGAAAATAAAGGCGGATAGTTTGTTAGTAAAGATACCCTTGAGGCGAGTCAATTCCTTTCCAAATCCGCTAACGACCTTCTTGGTAGTGGTCTTGGTGTCTTGAGGGCCTTCGTCTGACACTCGTACGCTTGATGTAGCATTGGAAGAAGCATCATCTATGGCGGCGAACATCTCCATGGTCAACGTCGGGGCCGGTTGTTTGTTGAACTTTGCAATCCTGTGCAAAACATCGAGAGCCTCTTGCTCTTTTCCTCTCGCAAGCAAGAACTTGGGCGACTCATGGAAAGTGAAGACGAAGTAGCGGAGGAAGAACACTGCCAACGTCATGCATCCAAGAACGATGACAGTGTAGCGCCATCCCATGTTGCTGTCAACTGTACAGCAGGCTTCTCCAGAATTGACGCTGGGGCAAGCTGGCAAATCGGGATCACAGCGCCATTTGGCTTGACCGGTGGTGCCGTAGGCGATGCAAGATGCAATAGCAACACCGATTGGTTGCCACATGGAAAGAAGGGCGACAAGGAAACGTCGATTATGAGGTAGAAACTCAAGTGCTATGGTTGCATCAATCGGGATGTTGCCTCCGAGACCAAGGGACGCAAGGAAGTAGATAGCGCATATCGCACCATAATTGTACTTAGGGGCAGCCTGGTTACTGGTCAGTTTTTGATTGCAAAAAAGGTGGTTTTTGTTCGCGTACCAGCAACAGCCCAAATACTGAAGTGATAAGGCAAGTGAGGTTAAAAGCCCATTTACGACCAATAATATCGACGGCAAGGCCAAAGCCAAGCGCACCAACAGCCAGTCCTGCGTTGGCAATTGCAAAGATGTCTCCAGTGTGTGCATCAGAGACTCCCATCTGTGGATACTTTAGCACGCGTTACCTGCTTGATGTTGCACAACTCACCTCCTGGTAGATGGCTGAAGCAATCAGACCGACACCTTGTGACCATGCGAGATCAAGAAAGTATCCAAAGCCACAGAGGAACCAGATGCATATTTGGTACCTTCCCATTCCGAACTTGTCAAGTTCAACATTGATCAAAGCGGCCTTCTTCTCGAAGGTATTGAGCGGGTTTGCGGCAGTGCCTTTGAGAATTGCAGCAAAGGACAAGTCGGTTTGGTCGACACGTTCTACGTCGTTGTAGATTGGAATCTCGACTTGAGGGCGCGCTTTCTCTGGGTGCTCGGCAGGTATCTTCTCGGTCTCGGGAACCTCGACTGGTATCTTCTCATCATCGCTGAGGTGCGCTTTGCTGCGCTCCGACAGATTGGCGTCCATCTCGGTGGCGAGTGAGCGAGCAGTAACGTGCAGGGTATTGTCAGGTGACCTCACGTAGATTGAGTAAAGAGTGGTCGCCTCGTGGTAATGGCAGGTTACAGGACCGGTACAGTGGGACGAGGTATTATACATATGCGCGGGGAACACCCAGCCCTCTCACGCTACCACCGACTACTCGCGAAAACGGATCTAAGCGATAGAGGCGCTACCATCTAATCGCTGATCTGAGCCTTGTCCGTTCAACGGCCCCCGTCTCCAAGACGGCTGAGGTGCAGCTGATAGGATCTAATTGGTTGCCACCAACTGATGACGACATCGCAAGCGGCCCCGTCGCGCGACCTTGTCTGGCCTTGTCTCTTGCATGGAGCTGTAACTTCGGCATGGCCGTGTAGCTACAAACTCTGAACAGAGCTAACGAGATGCACTAACAGCGTAGGTACGCCAAACACCTGATAGGTTTACGTCTCCGTGGTAATGCGGTTGTAAGACCCAGGCGGCGACACCAAACCATATGCACTATGCAGTGCCCAGACCAACGTATCCGCTCAAGGCTGAAGGTTACGCAGTCAGCTCAGCTGCCGCGTCAATTCCCAGCACGCTTGTTGCTAAATCTTCTCCACTCTCCTTCACTCCACTTTCACTTATTGCCGTGGAGCTCCAATACTAGTTTTAACATCCACAAAACCGGCGCTGAAACCGAGATCTCGCTTTTCGCCATAGTCTAGCCTCTCCATTTTTCCAAGATCTTGAGTTCATGATCAGAGGTCTATACCGGACATGGTCTAGCGTCAAGCCAGACAACGCCACCAAAGCAGTACTTGCGTGGCCCGCTTCGGCTATCTGGCAACCGTCTTCACGTCACGATCAATGTGTTTTTTCATCGTATCCACTACTAGGGAAGCGCACTTGACACAGCTGTCTCAAAGTAGAACGTACGCCTGCTTAGACGTTGTTGCATTGATACAAGCTACTACAAAGATAGGGACCATGAAGGTTGGAGAATCTGGTTAAAGAACATTATCTCACATGCTATCTACTCAGATTCCATCTCCCATGTATGTGCCTGTTTACCTTCCTAGTCCTATTATTCGACAACCTCAACGAGGTTGTCCCTCTTTGGGAGAGAAATGCAAGCGTCCCTTTGCACGACAAGTCCTGATCTGCCGGTCGAAGCGCCTGTCAACGCCTTCCGCAACTGGTTCAAAATCGTAAACTCGGTACGGAGCTTTACAGCATACACAGCAACCTTGTAGAAGCCTTGAAGGTTGAAGTACCCGCTGAAACACAACCCCATAACGCTGCAATCGAGTATGATTATAAGAACATTGACAGCGATGAGATTCCGAAGATTGGTACGCGTGGTATGGCGGTAGTTGCCAAGAAGTTCCATATTCTTGAGGTATTTGGCAGTTTCGCAGATGTAGAGAATGTTGATAAGGGTCTGCAAATGTGAAAATACCAAGTCAGTGCGTGTCTTACATGCATTTTGGTACAGGCAGAACTTACCTCTTGGACGAAGAACGCGGAGACTTGCACTTTGTCCCAGGTAACATTGGCGTGGTGAAGTCGTGCTGTGAATTTTGGGTGACGCTATGATCGATTAGTATGGCACAGTTGCTTGCGACGAACGACGTGCAGCAATCATTCCGAGCAAAACTGTGGTGAGGCCAAACATGACCGAGTCAATTAGGATCATGTAGAGGACATAGCGTCCGACTTGCGTGTTCCTCAGTACGAGGTTGAGGCGAGAGTAAAGGACAAGTGACTGAGCGACCACATATATCAACCACGCCAGCTCAACAACGACGATAGATGAGTACGCTTCCCATATGTGGAAGTTGAGTAAGAGGATCGCGATGCCATGAACGATGAGACCCCAGCTGCACAGTAGGCAGCTCCAGAAGTACAAGCTGCGGCTTGTGGTCCTGGCGAGCAGGCGAACGTTGAGCTCGATGCAAAGGTACAACGCGACTCCCAAAAACGCTGCTGCGGTCACGGAAGACGGAAGGCCGCCAAATTCGGTTACTGCCGCGTGGATAACGTCTTCTGAGATTGTGGACATGATGGCGAGCTTGAAGAAGATGTGTGTGGATTAGGTCTGCAATATGCACCAGAGAGTCGAGTTTGCTGATCTGAGCGAGGTAAACGAGAGCTGATGGAAGGGTGGACTGGTGTGAAGAAAAGATTGAGTCGAAGAACAAGGTTTCGCGGACCGTGCCTTCCTCAATCACCTTCATCTTCACCGTGACTACCACTTTGGACTTGACACCAACGAGGCGATGGTGCATGCGAGCATGTCGTATCTACCGAACAGTCTGTTCTACCTAAGTTCTCTCTTATAGCACGGCAGAATGTTATGGATGTGTCCTGCTATCCGGCAAGCAGGATGGTGAAGTAATCATAGTCGAAAAGCAGAAATATTGAATAGGATGATAACTTTCAAGATCTACCTATTTTCTAGGTGCAACGGGTGACGGAGCATCGTAACAGCTATCATTATGCTGTGAAGATCATGTGTTTTCGTGTTTCATGCCTGAACGGCTCACTTCCCTGCATGTATGTTGATCCCAGCGACGTTCTCCTGTTTGCTCAAGATCTTCTTAGGTCCCCAAGTACCAGCTCTACCACCAGGGTCAACACGATCCTTCTTGGGACTCATCCTCTCACCACCTCCAACGCCTCCACCGATCTCGTTGATGTTCTTGGGAGCAGTAGCCATCTTGAGGGTGGACAGGGAATTCAATGGTATCGCGGGAGTGCTTGTAGACCCACTACCACCGCCGCTTCTCTTGCTCTTGGGCTTCTTTCCAACTGAGGTCTCAATCCAAGCACCTCCCTCCTTCTTGGCCCTGCGCTCAGCCTCTTCTTTTTCGCGCTTCATACGCTGCTCTGCCTCTCGCTCTCTTGCCGCCCTGTCACGAGCCTCACGTCGAACACGTTCCTCCTTGGCCCGCAGTTCTGCTGCCTGCTTCTCTCTCATGGCACGCTCACGAGTTTCGTAGGCTTTGGCAAACTCGTGTTGCTCGAATCGGATCTGAGCTTCGGCCTCGATGCGGGCCTCAAGCTTGATGCAAGGGTAGCAAGGGAAGTGCGACGGACGGGGCTTGTCATCTTCGCTGATGTCGGGACACACTGTGTTGGAAAGAAAGCCTGTGCGGCACATCTCGATGTAGGGGCGGTCAGAGAGGTGGCTGCATGTGTGCAACTTCTTCCAGTAGAGACACATGTTAGACAGACCTAGGTACAGTCAGCGACTTGTGGGAGATACGAGTTTTGCATGCACTAACGTCGTCCAGGCGTAACTCCAGATCAAGGCGAGCGGGTGCTGGTACTTTGAGGGATACTGGAAGAAAGGAATGCAGGTAAGGGCGTGATAGTTGTCACTGTAGACCCCAAGATGGTTGGCAAGTCACACCAGTGAGGCGAGAGAAGGTTGGTGAGTAGCCCATGCTTCGTGGAGGTGGCTTGTCGCATGTGACTGGCAAGAGCGCCCAAGATAGGTGAGAGAAGACGGTAACATGCGAGGGAGGAGCGGTCCTGCCTCAACTGGGAAGGCAATGACAGAGCTCAGGCACTAAACGGCAACTAGACAAGGACGAGTTCTGGTGCATGGCTAAGGCCAGCGGTACGAGATACTGAAACTATAGAGGGTATATCCATCGCATTATGCGGACCGCCAGCATTTGGTGTGCATCTGTACACACGTCTAGCGTATCCTACCTACCCTGAAACATGCGCAAGACAGCATGTCGCACCCAAGCGATGCCGCCAAAAATGGGCCTAGAAGTACACGGAGAGTGGCGGAGAAGGACGCAAAGACATCTACGCCTTCATCTTTCGTCGCATCTCAGGGCGGGCGCCACGGTGCTCGACCTCGGTGATGCGGCTACCGCCTATCTCCTTGATCTTGGCCACAAGGGTATCGGTCTGATCAAGCTCTTCAATATCGTCGCCACCTCCGATGCTCTTGCCCATCAGTAGAATGTTGGGCACTGTCCGCCGACCTGTAGACTTGTGTAGGAATGTTTGTAGTTGTTGGCCTATTGGGCTTTGATCGAGCTCAACGACGTAGGGTTCGGGTTTGATGTTGTATTTTTCGAGGAGAATGTGTTTCGCTTTCTTCGAGTAAGGGCAGTAGGATTTAGAGAAGATGATCACTGTGGTTGGTTAGTGACTACGCGTGGGACAGGGGTAATGCAGGAGTAGCGTACTTGGGCTCTTCTTCAGGATGGCATTGAGCTCCATCTCAACTTCATGGTCTTCGAGTGTCTCATTCTCCTTCATCGCTGCTTGGTCGTGCGGTCTACCGCCCTGTTGCGCGACGCCAGGAACCTTGTCGCCATCCATCTTGACTCTGCCCGCGACGCTCTTCTGGTCTTGACCCTCAACTTGGACCTTGTGGTCCGCGTATTTGTTCTCGGCGTTCTTCTTAGCCTGATCCTCGGCAGCTTTGAGTCGCGATCCGACGCTCTCCGCGTCGCGTTGCTTGGCCGCTTCTGCGTATTCTTTCTCTTGTAAGGCTTGTTGCGTCTTTGTATAGAAATCCGATGATTGTGTTTGGTGTGCTGCTCTTGACATGTAGAAGAGGACAACAATTGTGGTGACGATGAGGATGCCAAAGAACTTCATGCGACGTTGTGACGGCATGATGGCGATGTGTGTACGGGTTGGATATATGTCGTTTGGTGAGCGGGCTCGTTCGTGCTCAGAACTTGCTAGGCTGATGTATGGCTCGAATGCTGTCAAGTACCAATGGCCCCGATAGTGTGTAGTCTCAGGTATATGGGTTGATGAGGTGGTGTTGGTAGAATCCGAGGCTCGAAACAGTTTCCCAGGCTGCAAGTGTCGCACGAGCAGCGGATTAGCGAGCGCGGGCGTACAGACGAGTGTTATCGATTGGACGTTTATGATACGTGTGGCATAATCCTGCGAGAAGACGTGTACAGAAAAGAGGTACACAGTAACTGCTATTGTCGTTGAGGCAGTGCGATGGTTTAGAGTATGTTGGAGGGTTGGTGGGCCCTTTGGAAACAATGTGGAGAGATGGTGGCCCTGGCTCCTGCTTTGGTTCGCGTCATGCCGCTTTCCGCACGTCTACTCAACACCATCCTTGTCACCTGCCCGCCTGCCAACGCTGTGATTCGCGATTCTACGCCACGGTGCCTGCCTAAATCCTTCCTTAGTCACGACGAGCCCCGGTTGCGACATAGTCGCGTTGGCCTCTTCTTTGTTCGCGCACTACCATATGGGCCTCATGTCCGCCTGGAACGCATTACATAAGGTTGCGTCGAGATGTTCAAGTTGTCCTGACGCAATGCGATACTTTGACAAGCCCCCTGTTGAAGGCCCCCATATTAACTTCACAGGCGCACCACTACTGAAGGCTCAGATGTTATGCTGTGCCCCCTCTGACCATCCATCCCTGACCGGCTGCGCTATCGAAATGCGCCCGATGCCCCGTCGGAGTGTGACAGCGCGTTGAGCTCAGAGGCCTCAGGGTTCGAGACCACGAAAGTCGGATCTTCTACTCTATGAAAGCACACATCTGTTGCTTGCCGACCTGGTCTAAGAGCTATCTTATGCTCTACCAGATTTTACTCAGAGTATAGAGTAAGCTCCCCGCATCGTGGGTCTCACGAGGACATGCAGGCTGCGGCCAGGTTCTCCACAACGGCTGCAGTGCTGTACTGAGTTTAGCGCCCACCCATACCGCTTTTGTACATTCCGCTATTCACTCCAGAGTGTGATGCTTATAACATATAAATTCGACAAGTAGTTGCGTTGCCTACTCGAGCATCGAGTACATCAGCAGATCACGCTTTCCCTTACAGCTCCACGCCTTTGATCATTGCGTCATCTGCCAGTCCATTATGTCTCCGCCGACTCCGCACCTCTCATCAACGCCCATATCCATTGTACCCTCTGCGTCCGAAGTAAAGGGCGGGAGGCTCGACCAACGCAATCTTGAGATCGCAATCAGAGCGCTCTCTCGAGATGGGCTTGTGGTGCTGGAAGACATGGTTGATCATGCAGTCTTAGACCGACTCAACAAGAAAATGGTCCAAGATGCACTCGAACTGCAGGCAAGGAAGGACAGTCCCTTCAACTACAATAAAGGCAATATTCAGCAAGACCCTCCTATGACCAATGAGTGGTTCAGCGATGAAATCTACATCAGTAAGTGTTCAGTTCGGCTAGATTTCCGACCGTCCGAACGCATACCAATGACAGATCACAGACCCGATTGTCACACAAGTCACTTCAACCACACTCGGTCCCGGACCTTCATTGCGCTTCATGTCCGGAAATACTGCCCTGCCACCTACTGCTTCATCGCCGCCAGCTTCTCAACCGACCCACAATGACGCAGACTTCGATCACCCCTCAATTCCCTTCGCTCTCGTGGTAAATGTCCCTCTCGTAACAATGACACCAGAGAATGGGTCGACGGAAATCTGGCTCGGCACACATCAAGGAACCACTATTGCCGACCAAGAGGGTGAACACGGCGATCGTGCTAGCGGAAGGATCAAGCAGCATCTCCTTGACGCTCGCCGCGAAGTCCGACCACCATCTCAGCCAGTTGTTAAGAAAGGCAGTATTGTCGTTCGCGACCTTCGGCTTTGGCATGGAGGAAAGCCCAACCTTGGTCAAAACCCGAGAGTTATGCTTGCAATGAGTAAGTCAACGCTGCCGTTGTGTCTTCTACATACCTAAACTTTTGCAGTACACTTCGCGCCATGGTACAGGAACTCGATGCAAGTCGAGTTTGCTGAAGAGCTTGCCGACCGGTTGTCCTATGAAAAGACTGGTTTGCAGATCGCTGCCACTTACGTGTCTAGTGAGCATCTGCTTAAGAGTTACCTAAACAGGCCTTACGGCAACGCGTACGATTTCGATCAGACCGAGAAAATTAAGGGCATATTCTGAGGTGAGCTTGGCCGCTGCTGATCACTATCTCTACGTCTGTCCAGTCACCAGAATTGCAACGTACTATTGTCATTACCTAAATATAGCAATATTCACACTCCGCTCCGCTCACTTGGCATTTCAAATTCACATATATGATACCCCATATTTTTGCAGGATACCACTCGTGCAGCTAGAGGTGTGTCAGCACCACCGCCAAGAAACTATATGCGCGCATAGCTGGAGTCAAGTTCCCATTGGCAGGGCAGCTTACGCGAAGTGCTCAGTAAGCTTCCATGGCACGTCAATCAAAGCACATGCTGAAGCTTGGCGGCCACTGAGCGAACATCAACATCAGCATCAGATCATTTCACCCTGTGTTCTCTTTCTCTAGTCTTGATTTTTTGTTCATTCTCCTGGTGATACTCCACCTTGTTTCCGCGGTTGTAGACCAATCTGGTCGAATTTATCCTTAGTTACTGCAAAGCCCCGTCAATCACACTCGACCATGTACGTCTTACCGGATATTCAGGATGTTCATGTCACAATGACACAACCGATCGTCGAAGTAAATGCTGGGGATGCCACCAGAGGTTTCAAAACAGCATTGGCAGTGGAGGTACCGTTGATGGTCTTGGCTTTGAGCACCGTCATCCCGAGAGTGTACTCAAGACTAGCGATTAAGAGGAAGATCGCACCTGATGATGTTCTAATTATGTTGGGCACGGTATGTGAGGGACTAAACTAGCCCGTCGCTTTGTACAGCCCATGCCTGACCGAAGCTGACCACGACCAGGCAGCGGCTGTCGCACGTACCGTGATATCTTGTATGAGTGCGGACGACAATTGGGGCTACGACCGAAAAGGGTGCGCATGGGGTGCGTCGAATGATAGGATCTGTGCTAATCATTATGCTAGTCCCGATAAAACGTCGGAAATCCCATTCTATCAAGTGCGTCATTCCCCTGGTGCATCGTAACATACTAACATGTGTTAGCACGTCTTCGAGCGCCGTGTTGCGTACATCTTCGCTGTCACATTCACGCGGTTCTCGGTTTTGGCTTACTACCTTCGAATCTTTCCACCGGGAATGGCATCGCTTCGAAGATGCTGTTACATTCTTCTCTTCCTGGCGCTGGCGCATTTCATCGAAGTACTCACCGTCCTCATAGTCTTATGCGAAGACATTAGCAAGCTATGGACCAGGAACTGGCTCGACTTCACTGGATCACAGTGCTTCAGCTCCGCGATATATAGCTACTCTGCAGCCATTGGTGATAGTATAGTTGATAGCTTGATCTTCGCACTCCCGATTCCGTACGTGTGGCAGCTCTCCAAACTAAAGATCCGACAACGACTCGGCCTCGTACTCATCTTTGGTCTGGGATTTATTGTTTGTATTGTCGCCCTTCTCCAGATTCCGTTCATTAAGCGTCGCGAAGGCAACATG
The DNA here is from genome assembly GCF_001642055.1 of Alternaria alternata. Classification (NCBI taxonomy): domain Eukaryota; kingdom Fungi; phylum Ascomycota; class Dothideomycetes; order Pleosporales; family Pleosporaceae; genus Alternaria; species Alternaria alternata. The sequence goes on from NW_017306200.1 coordinate 596,601, forward strand.
CGGTATTTTGGCAGCGCTGTCAACATTTTGGTTGCCATTCAAATCTCATTTGCCATAATCGCAGCGTCGCTGCCAGATCTACGCGCATTGATTGCACGCAGCTTCTCGAAATTCTCGCCATTTCACCACCGCAGTCTCGCCACAGTTTCTAGCAGTGATGAAGAAAGACACCGAGGTGGTCGGAGTGACGTCGAGCAAGGATTTCCAAATCCGGACGCAGTTGAAGGCCTTCGTGCAGCGTCCGAGAGCAAGAGGCTGTTCAGAAAACCAGATTGGCTGAGGAATAGCATACCGGGGAGTTTGATGTCGACGGTGATTACACACAACGAAGTTACCAGGCTCTCAACCGAGGACGTTTCGAGTATCCCTCAGAGGCCAGAGAAAGCAGCAAGCTGAAAGAAATTTGTGAACTATGAGCGGCCGTGCAGTTTGTGAAGGGAGGCTAGATAAAGATTGATGTTGCGTGACAGCAGTTTCGTCTTCTCTCAGATCTACATTTTGAACTAGAGGGGTGCGTTAGTGGTACGTTTATGTCTGAAACCCCCTTTCGTCAGATGGAGGTGGTGCTAACGGCATGCAGCCGAGACTTACAGAACGCGCACGGCAACCCAAGATACCGAGTCGTCAGCTAACGATAAGCCGTAGCTAAGTACCCTCAGCTGCGGCATGATAGATAGATGTGATTCCAGCACGCTCGCTTGTCTGCGTCTTTCACCAGATGACTAAAGTCGTCAAGCTTTGCTCGGTAGACCAGATGTACTGTGTCTTGGACCTGTGTTAAGACAACGCTGCGAGATTTCCGATGTCAAGATAAGCCGTGTCTGAGAATTTGGAATACCGGATGTAGCTACCTCGTCAGCTGAGATGATTGCTACCACGTCTTGCAACATACCTAGGTACTCATGATGACGATTGGGTTTTCCGGCGGAAAGCGCTTCATTACCAGATTCAACTGAACCAGTTAGTAAATACTCTTCATCGTTGTATGTAATATCGCTTTCTTTCCGGACTGTCTATCACCCCATTGCGTCCAGTATATAAGTTGTACTTTGTGACACAGCATTGTTAAAGACGGAGTTGGAGACTTCCAACGTTGCTAAGATGATACAATCCTTGGCTTGATCCACAATATGAGCTATACAATTTAGGCAGGCGTTTCCAGCTTTAATGTGGTAAGTCTCCTAAACGGCTGCTTACACATCCCTCCATCACTCAGCTGGAAGCCGCTAAGTTAGCTTACATGCACGCGTCAAGGACCGGATGCGGTTAGACTGTCCGCATGCTGCTACCTCGTACGTTCTTCCAACTTCTCGGGACCAACCAAGCCACTAAGCATGTGAGAAGGCTTCCCGACGGCAGCGCTCTCCATGTCCTGTGCCTCGATATTGTCGGTGCATGAAGTTGGAATCCAGGGTGCATGCTATTTGCATTCAGCAATGGGAGATATAAGATAGTGCAACCGCGCAGATTGAGGTCTGCATTCTGTTTACAAACTACCTAATTGTATCGCGCACCTGAACCCTGAGAATGGCACCCAAGTACGATTTCGTGATCATTGGCGGTTCGTTCCCACTGTCCTCCTATGCATCCTTGAACACTAATAGTCCCGTCCTCAGGTGGAACATCAGGCTGTCTCCTCGCCCACCGGCTCTCCCATTCGCTACGCAAACCCTCTGTTCTTCTCCTTGAAGCAGGTACCACCCCCTCTGGTGACTACCTCCGTGCGCCCTACCACCGTTACTACGCCCAAGCTCTCCGTCCAGATCTTGACCACGGCTACGTCTCCGAACCTGAGCCCGCTTTGAACAGCAGAAACATACCGTATACGAGAGGCAAGGGTTTGGGCGGGAGTTCCATCTTGAACTTCGCCGTTTATCTGTATGGCAGTGGCGAAGATTACAATCGCTGGAGCGATCTAGTAGGCGACGAGAGCTGGAAATGGGAGTCGGTCAAGAAATCTTTCCAAGCTATCGAGAACTACGACTTCTCGGGTTCAGAAGACTACAAACATCTTGCTGATCCTAGCACTAATTCCCATGGTACGAAGGGGCAGTTGAAGGTTGGTCTCCCGCCTGTGCTCGAACAAGGCGTGGTGCCGCAGATGGAGGCACTGGCTGCTATGGGAGAAAAGATCAACCTTGATCTCAATTCGGGCGACCCGATAGGAATTGCAGTCTTCCCGCATAGCTATAGTAAGGAGGGGAGGAGTACTAGTGCGATTGCGCATTTGGTGGACCCGCCGAGCAACCTTGAGGTGTGGACAGATGCGAAAGCGGAAAAGTTCGTATGGGAGGGGAAGAAGGTCGTTGGCGTTATCACGGAAGACGGACGAGAAGGTACAGCCTTGGATTGAGATTGATCAGAGAAATTACAAGCACTGACAAGATACCAGCAATGGCAAACAACGAAGTCATCGTTTGTGGCGGCTCGATCGACACGCCAAAGCTCCTCCTTCTAAACGGCATCGGACCGCAATCCGAGCTCGAAGCAGTCGGTATCGACGTCAAGGTCGACTTGCCTGGGGTCGGGAAGCACCTTAAAGATCATGTCCTTACCTTCATGACAGTCGAAGTCTCGGGCTCAATCAACTCCAAATACGCCTTTGACAATAACCCCGCCCTTGTCGCTGAAGCTCAAGAATCCTGGACCAAAGACCAAACTGGCGCTTTCGCCCTCCAGAATTCCTCACTTTGGGGCGGCTTCCTCAAACTAACGGATTTGGAATCGTACGAGGAGTATTCGGCGCTTCCACTTGATCTCCAGGAATTTCTGTCCAGAGATCAAGTTCCGACATACGAGTTCATCAACAACTCCATACTCTGGCCACCAGGCACACAGCTCGAGGAAGGGAACACATATATGACTTTCCTTGCTTTCCTCATGAACCCTCAGTCCAGCGGTTCCGTCACACTCCGGTCAGCAAAGGCGTCTGACAAACCAGTCATTGCGCTAAATTTCCTCACGCACCCCTTCGACGTCCGTGTTTTTCGCGAAGCTATCCGCAACACGTGGCAGAAAATAACAGGAAATCCTGTCGTTGCTCCGCATATTGTGCGTACCATTCTTGGGCCAAAGTCCATGGGCGATGCGGATTTGGATGGTTTTGCAAGGGAGAATGCCAGTACAGTTTGGCATGCTTGCGGTACTTGTAAGATGGGAAGGGACGACGATGCAGAAGCGGTTGTGAGTAAGGAGTTCAAGGTTAGGGGAGCGGAGGGGTTGAGGGTTGTGGATATGAGCGTTGCACCTCTTACAACGAATAATCACACGCAGGCTACGGCGTATCTCATTGCGCAAAAAGCGGCGGAGAAGATGGTTGTGGAGTATGGACTCGATAGGGTGAGCTGAAGAGTCACACGTTTGTGTGGTGGGTATGGTGGAAGCACGCTTTACTGTCCTA